>NC_137969.1:228390585-228990585 GCF_963924665.1 Micromys minutus
ATATTATTGATTTGGGATTAAGAGTTCATACATTTACATTCGACTTTGACACAAAGGGCAGTGTAACATATGCAAAAAGTGAAACGTGGTGTGTGAACTAAGGACCGGCAATTCTGGGCGCTTGACATTGAGAAATTACACTTTGTGTTAGAGTACTGTATGGCAGCCAAGCATCAGAAGATGTGGCTTCTAATTTAAGCTTTGTATCCCAGTAGGTGTCAAATTTAGGTAAATCCCACGATTTCCAAGGTTTTTTTTGGGGGGGGGGTATGTCAGTGAAGAGGCTTACCCTTAGGGGCTGCCCATTATTCTGAGATACTAAGCTGCGAATGGGGAGTGACAAGCATTTTTGTGTTTTGGAAAGATAACTCGTGCTTGGGTAAAATATAGATTGGAAAGGGTGACCACATAGAAGCTTGTGTCAATTGTGTAGTTGACAAAAAAAGAAAAGTGTAATTGAAAGATACTGAGACATCTAAAGAGCACCACAGAAGGAGTAAACTTGGGGTCTAATTATTAGTGACTGAGATGACGTAAACATGTAGGCTGAGGGGCACTGCTAGATAGAATCTGCAGCTGAGTGGCAGTAAATAAGAGAGAATTCAGGAAGAACAGGTTTGGTCCGGGAGATGATAATCTGTGTTTAGACATGGCTTGGTTTGAAAGATGATGTATGTGCAGAATTACCCACAAGCAATTAATAATGAAAGTTTGGAACTGAGTAGAGGGATGGGGAGTTGAGTAGCATTTGTCATGTTACTTATCTTCTCTCTGAATATTTATCCAGTGCTTTCTATGTGCTCACTGGGAAACTTGTGTGGATGTCATTTAAACTCACAGTAACGACTAAGGTAGAAGTGGTTAGGGACTTCAGGGTTTCTTTTGGGAAAATGTAAAATTAGCCTCAGTGTTGTAAAGTGTTAGCAGGAGTGAGTGGGAGTTCAAGGCCAGCCTCAGATATATATAGAGTTTTAGGCCAGCTTGAGCTAAGTAAGAGACTGTCTGAACCCTTCCAGCCCCCTTCCCCCAGCCAAACAAACAACTGATCACATATGTGATTTTGGAACTATGAATACACTAAAGACAGTTTAACTGTACTTTTAAAAATGTGTGAGAGGACCTGGGCTTAGTTCCCAGCACCCTACATGGTGATTCATAACCTTCTGTAACTCCAGTTCCAGAGAGTCCATCAGCCTCTGCCTCCATGGGTACTACATACGGACAACATGTAGGCAAAATACCCATGCACAATAAATAAAAATTAAAAATCTTAAAAATGGGTAAATTTTATGTGAACTGTGAATTTTAAGTGAAACTTCATTTTTGAGACAAGGTCTCAACTGTGTAGCCTTGGCTGGCCCGGGAACTCAATATGTAGACCAAGCTGGCCTTAAACTCCTAGCGATGTGCTTACTTTACTTCCAGAGTGCTGGAATTGAAGTGTGTGCCACCGTGTCTGGCCCCAAACTTATTTTTTTGAAAAGATGTGCATTGCAAGAACAGAATTTCCATTTCGGCTTTTGAGCTTGGTTAACTAGGTAACTGGAAAGAGCAAACCTAGTTTATTACCTCCGTTGTGTTGCTGGCTGGTGTACTTAGCGAGTTCTGTGGTGTGCAGATGAGGTCCACAGAGGACTCAAGAGATGATCCTGCAGTGTAGTTCATGCTAGCTGCAAACCCCTGTCCTCCGGCTTCAGTCTGTCCACTGCTGAGATTGCAGATGCCAGCCACCGTACCTGGCTCTTAAACAGATTTTTTGAGAGCTCAACGTATTTTAGTGTGTTCTGCTGTTTCTTTGGTGCCTCTACAAACCGTAAATTGGGTACCAGGACTGTATGGCTGTACTCCATTACGATCTGCATATTGCAGTTGTTCCAGAACAGCCTTATTTGTTTTCAAAGATTATCAAAACAAAACCACTAAATAGAAAGATTTTGTGGGTAACACCTAAGCATCAGTCAATTGTCTCGTTTCTTAGTGATCTACAATCCAGGAATCACAAAATTGGATAAGCTTTAAAGATACCCCGAACAGGCATCTAGTAATTTCTTGGCTTGTTATATGAGCAGGAATTGGGAAGGGGAATTGCTAAAGCCCTTGAAATTTAAGATCAAACTCTCTGTCTGGGCTAGCTTCTTATTCAGTTTACTAACCTGGTGATTTATTGAACCTTGGTTTCTTCCCCTCATGAACATGAGTAGATAAACAATATTAAGCTCTTTTAGTGCTTGAGGAAGAGAAGTGTACATAGAAAAGTTGGGCATTTATGATTCTTTGTTTTATGTAAGAAATAAAAGGAGGATTTATGAGTTGGATTTCAGATTGCTAAAAAGAGGGAGGGATCCCAACAAAAAAAAAAAGCATTAGTTCTAGTATTTCTTTTTAAAATTAGATGTATTTATTTGTGTGTGCACATATGTTGGGGCAGAGGACAATTGGTAAGAGTTAGTTCTCCCGTTTTATCCTATGGTTCCTGGGCATTGTGGCATTCTTACAGGCCCTAATTCCAGGATTTCTGAGTGCTGAGATTGTAGGTGTGCACCACCAAGCCCCTGCTAGGCTTATTTTTTAAATGATCAAAACAGCATAATTACCTTTTAGAATAAGAAAAAAGAGTCACACTGTCCTGTTAAACAATAAAACTACTGTTATATCTGTGAATTCCTTTTTAGTTTTTCTTAATATATTGTAATTAGTGTTAAAATGAGAAATAGATTTGTAATCAGTTTTTGTTGCATGGTCTTCATAATAGGTGGTCTGTGTGTGTGTGTGTGTGTGTGTGTATTTGTGTGTTGTTATGAATCAAACCCAGGCATTTGCACATACTAGGCAAATATTCTACCACTAAACTAAATCCCTAGCCATAACTGTTTCAAAGTGACAAGGTCATATTAATAGTCAAGCCCTGTATTGTGTGTGTGTAAGTGTGCTAAAGATAATTGTGTGTTGCTTCCATTTCTTTGTCTTACATTTTCAATGAATATCTTTGGGTATATAGCTTTTCCAGTATTGTAAGACCCTTTCTTAGCTATGTGTATCTGCAATCCTTTCCAGTGCTCAGGACAAGGTGGAGAGTCAGAGGAGGACAGTGGAAGCCAGCCTAGTCTTTATATGAGTTTCAGGCAGTCAGGGCTTCATTAGAAGGAGAAACTTTTGTGGGGGCTGGAGATAAGGCTCAGCGGTTAAGAACACTTGCTGTTCTTGCAGAGAGAACCATAGTTTGGTCCTTAGCATCCACACAGGGCAGCTTAGAACTATCTGGAACTCCATGGAGCTCCAGGAGAATGATACCCTCTGTTGGACTCTAGACACTTGAACACACAGCTCATTAGTTACACATGCATGAAATAAAAATAACATTTAAAAAGAGAAGTAGAGCTAATTTATTAAAGCACAATGCTTTGTATAGGTTTTGATACTTATTGGGCTTGTCATACTTTAAAACAAATGTTATGGCTGAATGTCTGCTTGTGATTGTTTAGATATAAAGGGATGCCTTTGTTTATTTAGCTACATTTTCTTACTGCTTTTAATGCTATGTCTTTCTCTTTTTTACCCTTATTTTAGGTTAAATTGATTACCAACCTAGCTCAGCATCTTGCAGGAAGAGTGTAATGTTTTTTAAAGGGATATGAAGATAACAGGAAGGTGTCCTTGGCTGAATTAGATTTGAACCTGTGCCCCGAACAGCTACAGGATTTCAGAAGCTGAATCAATGTTATCAGATGAGTTAGAATCCAAACCAGAGGTGAGCCCACTTAGCTGTTGATTCTTAGACCTTGGTCAGGAAACAACTTCTCTAGTGCTTAATAGTAAACAGTCTTGACTTTGTGAGCCAGATTACTTTTACTCAAATTCTTAGTTTATGATTTTTCTGTTACTAAATGTTTTCTCAAAGACTTTGCTATTCAGTTTCCATCTTTACATTTGCTATTTAAGTATTTAATGACAGACTTAAAGTACTTAAATATAAGATACTTTGTATTTCTAAAGTATATTTATATTCTATAGTTGTAATATATATGTATGTATAATTAGTTACACAAATCTTATTAATATTATTATATAATTGAAAATATTTTCTTTCTAAACACGATTGAAAGATTTAAGCATTTTATAATTTCTGCCATTTTTCATACTTTAACTTTAGTAAATTTGTGTTCTATACTAAAAGAGTCACGAAATTTGAAGTCAACATTTAATTTTGAAAACTGGAACTTTAACTAATTATGTTATCTTAGACAAGTCAGTGTTTTCAGGTTGATTTCTCATTTGTAAAATACATGTTTACTTAGGAATTTAATAGGATTAAATGAACCGATACCCAGGAAAGTTCTTTTTAAGATGTCATCAGTACAGTGCAGTTGATTTAAAAAAAAAAACAAAAACACCAACAAAACTGCTTATCATTTTAAAATACACTTTTATAATTTTTCTTTGATAGAAAATGACAGATTAATTTTATAAATCAACTATTCTATGTATATGACTGAGACCAGGAATAAGACTTAATTATATTATTACTTGTTTGATAAATATGAAGTTGAGATTCATCCCTTGCAACTTCTGATTCTGTTTTGCCTGTTTTCCCTTCATTAGCTCCTGGTTCAATTTGTTCAGAACACCTCCATCCCCCTGGGACAAGGGCTAGTAGAGTCAGAAGCTAAAGACATTACTTGCTTATCCCTCCTTCCAGTGACCGAGGCCTCAGAATGCAGTCGGCTAATGTTACCAGGTAAAGTATGTCCACTACAGATAGGACAAAGAAGACTTGAGAGGTTAGTCTGCTCTGTGCCAAGAGTAGAATGCAGTTGATTTTACAGCTGGTTGATAGAAACTAAAATTTAGGAGTCATATCAAAAGTAGCTATGGAAGTCACGAGGGCCTAAGTAGTGTAAGGGTAGGAACATGTATGTAGGAACACGTATGTGAAAGGGGGGCAGAAAGACCATTGTAGCACTATGGCACTCCCCTTTGAATTCATGATCTCAGGCAAGGGAGCCGAGAAGGAGGGAGGAACTCTGAAGTAGATGACCATCAGCATAGCTAGGGGTCATGGGACCCAAGGGGATCAGAGTGTCGGAGGCCCTCAGGAGGCCAAGGACACAGAGACCGAATGGAGAACATCCTAACACTGGCAGAGAAAGGCTGGGAGCCAGGCCACAGGGGTAGAGGCGGTGGTATAAAGGCTAGTGTAGTTGAGGAAGTGATTATATAGTTCTGTTCATTTTTTGGTCTTTGAGACAGGGTCTGGCTATGATCTGTGACTGGCCTGGAACTCACAGTGTCAAACCTGCCTTTGTGTCTGCTGGAATTAAAGGCTGTGTGCTACCACTGACCCTATACAATATTTTAAAAGGCCTTTTCTCCTTTCTTTTCTCCTTCCTTCCTTTTTTCCTTCCTTCCTTCCTTCCTTCCTTCCTTCCTTCCTTCCTTCCTTCCTTCTTTCCTCCCTCCCTCCCTCTCTTCCTTCCTTCCTTCCTTCCTTCCTTCCTTCCTTCCTGTCTTAATCTTTTTGGATATTTACTTGAATACCAGCTTATTAGATTGTAAACTTTTGCATCTGTACCCTTCTATCTAATTTAATTGCTTCTCTTTAAATGTGATATATCATTTTATACATGATGTGCATTTTTTTTTTTTTTTAAACACCAAAAACCCTTACAATATCTGAGGCCAGAGAGATGGCCTGGCAGTTTAAAGCACTTATTTTTGTGAAGAACCCAGGTTCAATTTCCAAAATTCACATGATGGATCTCAACCACCCTAACTCCAAATTTGACGCCCTCTTCTGAACTCCACAGGTATCAAGCACACATGTGGTACATGCATACTTGAGTGCACTAAGTTGTTTATTATGTGTATGTGTGTATATGCACCATAATGTGGAGGTCAGAAGACAACTTGAGAGGATTGGTTCTCCTCTTCTACCGTACTGATTCCAGAGATTGAACTCAGGTCATCAGGCTTGGTGGCAGGTGGCCACCAACAGCGACAATATTGGCCCTCATGTTTTAGTTGCGATATATGGTGAATACAGAAAAGTACAAAGCCACATATAGCTTGAGGAATAATGTAAGGAACTATCCAGATAATGACCTCCCCAAACAGAAAGAGCATCATTAGTTTCCAGGCCCACCATAGGCTCTGCCTCACAGAGAAACTCCATTCTTTAGTACATCATCACTGTTTGTACTTTTGTGGTTCCTTTGGCTTTCCAAAATTAACCATCCTTATATACATCTCTGAGCAAAGTATTTTAATTTTGTGTGGTTTGGGGACCTTACATGAATGGAATGATGTAATCTCTTTAATATGTGTGTTTGTACCTTGTCTTACTCTGTGTCTGTGAGGCACATCCTCTGTAGCTGTGTTTGCTTTGGTATCAGTCATGGTTTCCTGCCATAGTTACACACCACAGCCTTTTGTTCATGTCTGTGTTCTCTGACATTGTGCTACGGTGGCTAGTGCTATTATAAAGTTTATGCTGTTAAAACAGTTTCTGGTGTGTGTTTGGTAAAATATACATGGCATAGAATTACCATCTTAAATGAGCATTTAGTATATAGTTGTGTGATATTAAGAATATTTATGTTATTGCTTATTTTTATTCTTACGATCTTGCTTGCCATCTGTTAAAAGAGGAAAAAGTGGTTACCTACCTTTTATAAAGATGAATGAAAGCCTCTGAAATATTATATACATCATCTTGGTAGTGTAATTCCTAATTGTATCAAGATGTTCCGTTATGTACAACCTAACTCCTCCCTTTTTTAAATGTTAATTTTCATTTAAAATCATTTATGTAAAAATTTTTGGAAAGGCTTTTTTTGTTTATTTGTTTTTATTTTAGCAAGAGTCTCATGTAGCCTAACCCTTAGTTTTTGGATTTTTGAGATTGGATCTCTTATGTAGTCCAGGCTGTTCTGGAACTTGCTCTGTAGACCAGGCTAGCCTTGAACTCACAGAGATCCACTTGTGTATGAATTTCTTTAGAGCAAGTCTTTTAAATGATTTATGTACATTCAGTATAAACCCAAAACAGTAATGAAGCACACTGGTTATTCTATAAAACTTATATATTTTATAAAACAGTGATCCCAGGCTGTTTATTCCCCTGTGATTATTCTGAAGTAGTTTTTGTATTTGCAAAAAAGAGAGTACACTCTATCCTTGTAAGGGTGGTAGAAAGGAACTCAGGTTTAGTTCTCTGGTGCTGTGTTTTAGCAGGGTGAGCTCCCTTGAGGTGAGAGCTATATGAAGCTATGGTGTTTTTCCTTCACTAGATGAAACTCCAAATCATGCTAATTCCTCTAAGGAGGTCCCTTCTTCAGCTGTTTTGAGGAGCCTTCAGGTGAATGTGGGCCCAGACGGAGAAGAGACAAGGGCTCAGACTGTACAGAAGTCCCCAGAATTCCTGTCCACACCAGAGTCACCTAGCTTGTTGCAAGATCTACAGCCAAGTGATAGCACTTCGTTCATTCTTCTGAACCTAACAAGAGCAGGTATGTTTATTCTTTTCTGAATATCACTCATTTTTTTTAAGTGAAAAAGTTAGAGGTGGAACAATTATATAAGATGCAAAGAGTGTTTTTTATTTGATGATGTTAGAGAGTTTGTGTGATCTGGTGACCATTTGAATATATAAAGGAAGGACAGAGACTCTACTATAACTCTGTATTTCCTCTTGTTTAAGTTTGTGAGATGATTGATTATTAATTTTGCCAGATGTAAGAAAAATCTTCTCTTTACATTTTGGCTTTTATCATCCCTGTTATTCTCTGTGGCACAATTCGTGTACAAAATGAGGATGCTGCCTTCTCCTGAGAGACATGTCAGGCTTTAGGCACAAGTATCCAGTGGTAACTCCTTGGATATGGTAGTTTCTCTGTGTAGCAGTGACTGTCTTGAATATGGATCTCTGTTTCATACTACTGAGCGCAGGGTTAGAGGTATCCCTACACCCTGCAACAGAATCATTTCTTGTTTGGGATAGTGAGAGCAAGAAGAAAGAGGCTTGGAGGAGGATGCTTAGTTCCAAATTTGTCTGTTAATGTTTTAAATTTGGAGGCACATTGATGAGGGAGTATCCTTTAGAGAGTTAGGAATTTAGAGTTTTGTAAAGGTCTGGTACAAAGTAGTCAGCTGGGCAGCTCATTGCACCCAGGACATGTGAAACATGTATTGTACATTTGATTCTAGGTAAGTTTGAACCATAAGTAGTAAGAAGGTAAACCTGGGAACCTGGGAAGGGGACACTTCAGAGGGCAGCAGAACAGCAAGTAGAACTAGAAGTGGCGCCTAGGCAAGGATGCTAAATGATTTCAGCTGCTTTAGGATGGACTAGTGAGGCTAAGTGTCTGTCTGGTGGCCTTGGCCACAATAGTACTTATTGGAAGATGGGTCTGGGAGAGAGGAATGTGACTGAATGGAAATACAAGTTAGAAGGTAGAGTTATTTTTGGAACTGTGTACATATCTGTAAAGCCGATGCCCATGATGCTGAAGCAGGAGATCATGTTTGAGGCCAGCAGAGGCAACGTAGTGAGACCCTGTCTCAAACAAAATTCATAATTAAAAAGCACTTGTCGGGTGTGGGTCACTTACCTTTAACCCCAGCTCTTGGAAAGCAGAGACAAGCAGATCTCTGTGAGTTCAAGGTCAGCCTGGCCTAAATAAGGACAGCCACTGCTGAGCCATCTTTCTAGCCTTGGTGAGGAAGAACTTACCTGAAGCATTCAAGAGAGAAGGACTGAGCACAGGATTGAAATATTATTCAAGGGGGAGGTGGCCTGGTGGCCAGGAAGGAACATTTTGCCTCTGAAACAAGAGGAGGCAGAGTTAACAATAAGCCTGTGGGTTGGATGGAAAACGATATCTTAATTATTTATAAGAACAGAAACTTGAAGTGAGAAGGAAGGACATAGACTGATTAATTCAGGACACAAAGTCTCTGGACCAGGGCTAATAAAAGGATGTTGTCTAACCTTCCCGTATTCTCTCCCCTCTTTCAGGTCTGGGCTCTTCAGCTGAGCACTTTGTATTTGTACAGGATGAGACAGAAGATTCAGGGACTGACTTTCTCTCTGGTGAGAGCACAGACAGTAGTATCCCATGGTTCCTCCGGGTTCAGGAACTGGCCCATGACAGTTTGATTGCGGCTACTCGAGCACAGCTGGCAAAGAATGCAAAAACCGGCAACAACGGTGAGACTCCTGGCTTTCTCTTATGGGTAATGGAGTGGCTGTAATTTAAATTGTGCATAATTGCAGTTGAGTTTTGTAAAATGGCAGTATAATGTGGCAGGACAGATGTTCTCCTGAGGACTCACCACCAAGTAACAGGCCTAGTACAAAAGGAAGCGTATTGGAGGAAGGGAAGGGAACCTGGAAAAGTGGTTGAGGAAGAGAGAGAAAGAATGGAGAAAGATGGGGAGAGAAAAGTGGGTGGGTTGGTGGGGGGGGGTGATGGTCCTTAAAAGCTAGGTTGCCTTGCAAACTATTGCTAGGTAGCTGTTGGGTGGAGCCCAGCAGAATTGCCAATAATCTTGAGTGTTTTGATTGTAATCCTTAAGATCAAAACTTATAAAAAACATTTATATTTAGAACTCAAAGAAGTTAAAATAGCTTTATCAGTTAATAAAAATACAGTTGTAAAATTAATGTTGAATCTGGCTCATCATAATAAAACTGTATTGATATTCATTAGCTAATTGCTTTATGCTGATTACTTTTTATTTAAAAGGTTTGAGTGTGTATGTGTGTGTGCACATATATGTACACATGGAGGCCAGATGTATGTCCTCCCCACTGCTAGGATTATCCCACACATGGCTGTTGTGTGTTTTATGTGGGTTGTGGTCACCTAACTCAGGTCCTCATGCTTGTGTGACAAGCCCACACTAATTCCCCCACTAAGCTGTTTTCTCAGTCTGGTGTTTCTCTTCAGTTTAACTTCATGTGTGCTGACGTCAGTTTGGAATACTGTCCCCGGATCAGCAGTATCGAGTGGCAGCTTAGAGGTGTGGCTGTCTTGTTGCTGAGAGGTGGCTCAGCTGTTAAGGACGATTGCTGCCTTCCAGAGGAACTGAGTTTGCTTCCTAACATCCACATCAGGAGGATCAAACCTGTAACTTCAGCTCCACACACTCCCACACACTCCCTGCCCCAACATTAATCTTCAAGTGCAACTCTCATGCCTAGCCGTAGATCTGTTGTATTAAAAATTTGGGTACATGTTAACATGTTAATCATGCCTGGGTAGATTCAGAACCTCCCCATACTAGTCAAACCTTCATTTATATGATGTACCATTAATTTTTAGGTCTCTTTTGATTAGTTCTCTTTCTGTATTTTCTCATTAGTCTGTGATGATTAAGTTATTACCACATGTGTCACTATTGTTACTAAGCCAAGATTACACACAATTGTCAGTTGACAGCTATTTGGAACTCTTTCCAGTTAATCCAGAAAATATTTATAATTATTTTCTAATTACTACTCATATAAAAACAAAAATAAATAATATTTCATAAACTTGGGGATTCTACAGATATTTCAGAATATTTTATTTTTATGAACAATAACTTCTACAAAGAAAATTCCATATTTTTGTTGATTTTCAAATGATTAGTTGATAATGACTTCACAGTGCCTTATATTCATCTAACAATTTGGGGAAGATTTCTTCAGAGAAGATTTTTCTAATTCAAAAATCCTGAAACTCACATTTAGACAATGGTACCATCCCAGGCAGTGGTGGTGCACACCTTTGATCCCAGCACTCACGGCTAGAGGCAGAAGGAGCTCTGAGTCCAAGACCAGCCTGGTCTACAGTGTGAGTTCCAGGATGGATAGTGCTACACAGAGAAACTTTGTCTTGAAAGAAACAAACAAAAACAAAAGGGGGAGGGAGGGAAGGAGAGAGAAAATAGTACCACGGTTGCCAGTGAGAAGCAGTGTAGGCCTGACTTCTTGCTTTGCGTTCTTAGTTTCCTCATGTTCAGAGAAATGAAGATCACTATCTTACCTGTTTGAGCCATTATAGAGATTAAATAAGATTCTGAGCAAGCTTTACTTAAGCTTTATAAGTATTCTATAATGTTTTTCTAACTCAAAAAGTACTGCCTTACACCAAAGGGGCATGGGGTGAGGGGTAGTGGTGTACACCTTTAATCCCAGCCCTGGAAAGTGAAGGCAAAGATCTCTGTGAGTGTGAGGCCAGCCTGGTCTGCACAGTGAGTTCCCATCTCAGAAAAGAAGAGTTATGTTATAACCTTAACAAGTGTCTTATATTCCTGAATACAAAGTAAATACCACAAACATAACACAGAAATACAGTTCCATCTTGCTGGTGAGATTCCCTGAGATTTTATATTTAATTCTTTTCTAACAAACTACCCCACCCCCTGCAGAGTCTTTCTATGTAGCCCTGGCTGTCCTGGAACCCACATCTGTAGGCCAGCTTGGCCTGGAAGTCAGAGATCCACCTGCCTCTGCCTCCTGAATGCTAAAAATATAGGTGCGTGCCATCATGCCTAGCTCTGAGTTTCTAGGCATTAAAATTTAATATTTTGGTTACATGTGTATATTTTAAGTCATGTGATACACCTAATATTGATTCGTATCCACTACCATATAATAAAGTGGTTTCACTCAGTATTTTGGGTTTTTTGTTGTTGTTCATTTATTTATTTAGTTAGTTTGTTTATTTTTGAGGCAAGGTGTACCTCTGGCTGTTCTACAACTCACTATGTAGACCAGGCTAGCCTTGAACTTAAAGAGATCCAACCATCTCTGCTTCAGTATTTTAATGCGTCTTAGGACACATATCTCACCTTGATTTACTTTCTGTATTGGGTCATGTCAGATCTCCTGCTTGCTAGGCATGTGTTCTACTGGCCTCAAATGTTTTCTTCCTGTTTCTACCTCTAACTAAGATTACGTACTTGGTTGTTTTGTGTGTGTGTGTGTGTGTGTGTGTGTGTGTGTGAAAAATCACCCCTATATTTGATTTGTTAATCTTTTTTTTAAGATTTATTTATTTATTTATTATAAGTACACTGTAACTGTTTCAGACACACCAGAAGAGGGCATCAGATCTCATTACAGATGGTTGTGAGCCACCATGTGGTTGCTGGGAATTGAACTCAGAACCTCTGGAAGAGCAGTCAGTGCCCTTAACCACTGAGTCATCTCTCCAGCCTGTTGTTAATCTTTAATGTTGAAGAGGATGTATTTCAGTGATTTCTTAGCCTTGCCTTGTGTGTGTGTGTGTGTGTGTCTGCTTGCTTGCTTGTCTCCTTCCCTTCCTTCCTTTCTTTTAAAGGTGGGATCTTATATATAGCCTAGGACAGTCTGAAACTTACTATGTAGCCAAGGATGACCTTGAACTGATTCTCTTGCCTCTACCTCTAGCATACTGGAATTACAAGTGTCTGCTTCCATGCCTGTTTTTATGTGATGCTGGGACTCTAACTCAGGGCTTCCAACTGAGCTATATCCTCAGTTTATCCATTTTATATTTGTCTTACTATAAGTATAATATGGGGATAGTTTAAATACATTTTTCCATGATGTAGGGTCTCACTATGTACCCCAGGCCACTCTGTACTTTTTATTTCCTTGTCTCAGCCTCTGTGGATAATATATGTACACGCAACTGTTACAGGAGTGAGATCACAGGCTCGCACCACCATGCCTGGCTCCAACAGAATAGTTTTAATTTTGCTTTCTGAAATATGTGAAAGGTAGACTTCTTTGATGTTTTACACTTATCAGAAACCTAGTGTTGTGCATAAAACATGCAAACTTTGGGAAAGTCTCTGGATGTACAGTACTCCCATGCACAGGCAGATACCTGATTAACCATCGCTGGCAATGAAATGAAATGAATCTGAATATCTGAGCAGGATCTTTCTCTGAATTATAAAAATGTCACTTTTACAGGAGAAAATGTCCACCTTGGTTCTGGTGACGGGCAACCCAAAGACTCTGGGCCCCTCCCCCAAGCAGAAAAGAAGCTCAAGTGCACCGTTGAAGGCTGTGACCGGACGTTTGTGTGGCCAGCTCACTTCAAGTATCACCTTAAAACTCATCGGTGAGCAATCATACAGAGGGCCTTGTCCCTGAATAGACAGACTACAGGAAAGCACGGACTCCAGTTGTGCTGGCTAAGATGTCTTCTGTCAGGTGTGATAATGTATATACACCAGTAATCTCAGCTTTAGAAGGCTGGCAAGTCTGAGATCAGCTTGGGCTAGGGAGGTCTTGTTTCAAAAGCCCAAGATCTCTGGTTCTTGTTTGGTTTTTCATAGACTCTTGTGCTGCCAAGTTGCTTCAAATTCTTTGATCTTAAATGCCTCAGCCTCCCAAGTTTACAGCATGCCAGATAATATGAAACTTCTTGTTTGAGCCTGGTTTTGTTGTTCTAGGATCTAAACCAGGTCTTTTTAATCTGCTAAAAATATACTGTTTCATGAGCTGTATCCCTAGCTCTTGTTTCTTGTTTTGGTTTGTTAAGACAAGTTCTCATTGGGGCTGGAGAGATGGCTCAGCAGTTAATAGCACTGATTGCTCTTCGAAAGGTCTTGAGTTCAAATCCCAGCAACCACATGGTGGCTCACAACCATCTGTAATAGGATCTGATGCCCTGTCCTGGTGTGTCTAAGACAGCTACAGTATAGTCATATACATAAATAAAGAAAAAAATTAAAAACAAAAAGTAAACTTAAAACACAACACACAATGATAACAATAGACACAATTATTTACAAAAAAAAAAAAAAAAAAAAAAAAAGCTAAGTTCTCATTGCTCTCGCTGGCTCTGAACTCAATGTCCTCCTTTCTAAGTCTCCCATGCACTACGGAAACTATGCATCCCATACCTGGTTCAGGACTCTTGTATATTAATAGAAAGAGTTGTGTCATCTTATTTACTTATTTTATTTTGGGCATGTGGCCCCAGGCAGGCCTCAGACTTTCTGTACAGAAAAGGATGGCTTCGAATTTCTGATTCTCTTGCCTCTACCTCTCATTACCTTATTCTTGATAAATATTTAATTAAGACATTTTTGCACTTGGGCCAGAGAGATGGCTAAGTGGTTAAGAACATTGACTGCTTTTCCAGAGGTCCTGAGTTCAAATCCCAGCAACCACATGGTGGCTCACAACCATCTATAATGAGATCTGATGCCGTCTTTTGGTGTGTCTGACGAAACCTGCAGTGTACTTATATATAATAAATAAATAAATCTTTTTTAGAAAGACATTTTGCACTTAAATATCTTACAGAGTAAAAATTCTCAAGTCTCATTACAAAATAATTTGAGAACTTAATAATATGTCAGGGCTAAAGAGATGAATTAGCTGTTAAGAGCATTGGATGTTCTTCCAGAGAACACAAGTTTGATTTCCAGCACCCACAAAGTAGTTCACAGCTGCTACGATTCCAGTTTCAGGGATCTGATGCCCCCTCTGGCCACCGTGGGTGTCAGGTATGTATGAAGTACACAGAAAATGCAGGCAAAATACCCATACCCATGAAAATAAATAAAATAACAACAGCCAGACAGTGGTGGTGCATACCTTTAATCCCACACTAGGGAGGCAGAAGCAGGTGGATCTCTGAGTTTGAAGCCAGCCTGGTCTACAAAGCAAGTCCCAGGAGAGCCAGGGCTACAGGGAGAAACTGCCTCAGGAAACTTAAAAAAAAAATCTAACAACAATAATGGCATATCTACCTAGGGTATCACTTGAATCTGTGTGGTGTTGCAGCTGGGATTGGGCTTGTACAATTTTAACAAAGGGGTTGGTTTGACATTTCCCAGTTTGGAATGTGTTGTCTGCCTTGAGAGTCAGCAGAGATGCTGACTTACTACCACCAGCACAAAGCATTCTCAGGTATTGGTGCTTATGATTCTCTTTACAGAAACGAGCGCTCCTTCATCTGCCCTGCAGAAGGTTGTGGGAAAAGCTTTTATGTGCTGCAGAGGCTGAAGGTGCACATGAGGACACACAATGGGGAGAAACCCTTTATGTGCCATGAGTCTGGGTGTGGTAAGCAGTTCACTACAGCTGGAAACCTGAAGAACCACCGACGCATCCACACAGGAGAGAAACCTTTCCTTTGTGAAGCCCAGGGATGTGGCCGTTCCTTTGCTGAGTATTCAAGCCTCCGGAAACATCTGGTAGTTCACTCAGGTATGAGAACCTGTGCCATTTGTACACCTCAAATACAGTAAGACAAGGGTGGGAAGGCAGTGTACAGAATACTAGCAAGAAACACTCCATCTCCTGTTAATCAGGTAATTAAAGCTCAGGACTGCAGGATGAAGGTTCTTAATAATTGTATTTAAAAGGGCTTCTCATCAGTTAGGGTCCACTGTTCTCTTTGGATCTGTGAGTGAAGACCTTAGAGATCTGTGCTGGGCGTCTTTGATATATATCCTGTATTGACATTTTCGTTCTGCTGGGGGAAGATTTAAGAATCCAGGGCAAATTGGGAAGGCTGATGTCAGTGGCAGCAAGCCCTGTGGTGTTCCAGATCTTCTGAGAAGGCATGAGCGGGGCTGCTCCAGTCTCTGTTCTGCAGAAACTGCCTTTGTCCAATAGGACTTCACAGTAGCCAGCACAAAAGAAAGATCTAGGGGCCTGCTTTTTGCTTTGTTTTCCTAAATTCCCTACAGTTCTGTTAACTTGCTCATCCTATGCAGATGACTTCATCTTCTGATGAAAATGTCTTGAATTTTCTGAAAATACTCTAGAGCAGCCAGATTTTGTAAGCTTAATAGAAAAACCTAAGCAATATTTGTCTTTTCCTCTCCTTTCCCTTCTTCTCAAAATGAAATGAGCACTAGGAGGTAGCAGCAAGATTGTTGGTTTTGATGAGGACAGCAGAGCGCTCAGTGAGTTAGTGTGGAGACATGCAGGGCGAGGACTTCATAGTTGCGATCTCATTGCTGGGCTGCTCTGTTTCTGTCATGTACCACAGGATGATCTTGTTCCTCTGATCATCTTGCCCCCACCTCTCAGATGTGGGGATTGCAAGTGGTGAGTTTGCGCATGCTAGGCAAGTATTCTTCCGGTTGAGCCAGGTCTCCAGCTTGTAGCCAGTTTTTATATGGTGACAGGTTCCAAGTGGCTGTGGCAGACTGACAGCTTGTGGGCCAGGTGTACACTCGACATGGATGTTGCTTGGCTCTAGAATGCTTTGTTGTACTTGGTGGGGTTTTTTTTTTTTGTTTGTTTGTTTGTTTGTTTTTTAGATTTATTTATTTTATGTATGTGAGTACACTGTAGCTATCTTCAGACAAACCAGAAGAGGGCATCAGATCCCATTACAGATGGTTGTGAACCACCATGTGGTTGCTGGGAATTGAACTCAGGACCTCTGGAAGAGCAGTCGATGCTCTTAACCACTGAGCCATCTCTCCAGCCCCTTTGTTATACTTGTTAAGGAAAACCATCAAACATAGTCAGATATATGCAAGAATAGAAAAATAGACGTTTTTATGCCTATTAAATTTAAAAATACATCTTGTTTTTATCTTGTATTCAATGCATGGTCTGTTCTATCTAGTTGTCTCCAAAATAATTCTAGTTGATTTATTTTTAAATGACTTAATTTATTTTTAAATTTTATTTCTGCATTTTGTGGAATTGAACCCAAAGCCTCTTGCATAATGGGCAAACATTTAACTATAGAGCTACAGCCTCAACCCAGATGCTGGTTCCTTTAAATAAGGATCCCACAGGGTCTAATAGTGCTTACTCTAGGTATTAGGTCTTCTGTGAATATAAGTCTTTTTATGCTGTTGTTTGGTTTGTTGTTTTGTTACAGATTGAGTTGGTAGGGTCCTGAAGAAGTACCATCCTCTGGATTTGTCAGCTTCCTTTTATGTCTTTTCCCCCAGAGCTGGAGATTGAACCCAGGGCCTCAAAAATGCTGGACAAGAGCTCCACCATGAGCACTTGCTTTGGTGTTACAGCTCCTATTCCTCTCTTGCCAAAGGTAGACCCAAGCTCTAGAAGTGTCCAGACTCACTTCACACTTCTTATGTCCCATCAAGACCCACACAAAGTTTGGTTGTCAGACCTAATCAGTGGGGTCAGGTGGTGTCAACCAAGTCCTTAGGGTTTTTCTTAATCTTTCAGCCTTGTGTTTTAGCCTGGTAGTTCATTGGTAGTTTTCCTTAGTTCTGTTCTTCACATTAGTTAGAGTTCTTTTATATGTAGGGCTGTTGATCATTTACACAAGTAATTGGAAAGTTAAATAAAATGCTTTTCATTATGGGCTTGCTGTTTGTCTGTTTGTTTGTTTGTTTTTGTTTTCTTAAGAAGACCTGGACTGAAGTTAGCCATATAGACCAGGGTGGCCTTGAATTTAGAGTGATGCTCCTGCCTCAGCTTCCCAAGTCCTGGGACTATTTGCATGCACTCTCATGCCAGGACTTTATTGTGAGCTTTCAGAATAAAGATCTGGGGCTCTGGTTACATGTAGTACAGACTGAATTGTTTTCCTGACTTATTTGGGGTTGTTTATAGCTGGTACACAGACATAGTTAAGAGAGTACTACTGTCCTTTCAGAGGACCCACAGCATGTCACTCCAGTTCTAGGAGACCTCTTGCCTTTGTTGGTACCTGCATGTAAATGATGCACGTAAACCCACAAAGAATAAATAAATCTTCAAAAAACATAATGAAAAAATGTAAAGGAATTGTTTGTTCCTTGTTGGATTTTTTTGTTTGTTTGTTTTCTAAGACGAATTAACTAAAATCTACCTCTCAATCTGGGATTATAGGCATTTACCCCCACACCCAGCTATTTTTGACTTTTCTAAAATAAGGCTTTGACCAGGCCAGATAGTGATTGCCTATCACTGAAGATGGTAGTTTGGGATTGCCATGAATTTGAAGCCAGCCTGGGTACATGGTGAGTTTCAGGATAGCTGGGTCTAAAGAGTGAAGTGTCTGTAAGAAAAAGAATAGAAATGGAGCTTTCAGTCTAGTTAAGAATGTCCTAGAACTCACTGTTGTAGCCCAGGTTGGCTACATTTTTTTAAACCTTCCTGCCCTTAGTCTCTAAGGAAAATAGGCTCATAACTCTTCCATAAATCTTTGTGACACTTATTTAGGTTTTTCTAATCATTAGCCATTTAAAATAGTCCTACAGTAAATAATCTATTTGTAGGTTATTTCCTGTTGTGACTGAGGGGCACTTTGGGACCTTTTTTCTGAGCATGCCTGTCTGGGTAGATGAGTGAAGACTGTTGGGGACTTATGAGCAGACCATTTATGTTAAAAGAGTCATTTGTGAATGTTGAAGATACTGAGTCTTGACAGGAAATAGGATGTGGGATATTTTGAACCTAGGTTTGTAATGAATCCTTGAGGTAGATATGAAATCTGTTGGTTGATGGAAAACTGTTGGAAAAGGAAGTAAATATTCTTTGTAAACGCCATGATACCACATTGAGGAGGCTGTTTTGGAAGGCCTGCGGTCTAGAAAGAGGAAGTGCTGGGAGACAGTGCATGTGCTAAGCCATCCTGGAGTACCTTTCTTGTCTTCTCCATGTACAGAAGGCTGTGTCCAAAGAGCAGCCTTCTTTAAGTCTACCTGATGCCTATCAGAGCTGCTAGTCATCTTTTGGGCTGCCCAGTCTTAATGTAGTTCCCTTCGTAGGAGAGAAACCTCATCAGTGCCAAGTCTGTGGGAAGACCTTCTCTCAGAGTGGAAGCAGAAATGTGCATATGAGAAAGCATCACTTGCAGCTGGGGACAACTGGGAGTCAAGAACAGGATCAAACTGGTAAGAAGGATGGTCAGAGTGGACATCTGTGTTCAACAGCTAAGTCATTGGCTTGCCGTGGCTTTTTGGAAATCTAGTTAGGTTTTGGGTGGAGAGACTTGGTTTCATTTGATGGCTTTATAGTTTGTAACAGCTGCACAGCACAGTCATCTGCAAACTTTCAAAACATTTATTACTCATGTTCCTCCTCTTAAAATAAAGGAACTTGATAAATGAGCTGAATTATAAATCCTCGAACACTTAGTATTAAAAATTCAACTAAAGGCTTTATATGCAGCTCACTGGTAGAATGCTTACTTAGCATGTATTTGGCCCTGGGTTTAAATACTACAAAAATATGCATGGATGAATGAATGAATGGATGGATGGATGGATGGATGGATGGATGGATGGATGAATGAATGACTAACATTAGGAAATAAAAGCCAGGTATATTGGCACTTGTCTTTAATCCCAGCATGTGAGAAGTAGAAGTCGGAGATCAGAAATCAAGGACAGCCTCAGAAAATAAAATTAGGAAGTAAGCTAATGTTCCCCTAATGAGGTTGAGGTCAACTAGTGCTGGTCTATGATTCAGCTTTTAAGGAATATGGACATAAAAGATGTCTATATAAAGACTTAAAATTTTGTATTTAAGAGTTTTGACAGCCTTTTCCCTACTTTAAAATTGATAAAACTCCTTTTTTTCCCCAAGTCTTAAATACCATTTTATCTCTGTTATATGTTGATCTTCAGATAGTGGCCACATGCACAGAGTTATCCCTGAGGACCAGCTCTTTCCCTCTAGGTTTACTCTTGTTGTCTGAAAGTGAGTGAAACAGGAGGTGGCCAGCTTCCTGGGGAAGGGAGCTGAGGACCAGGCACAGTGACTGCTGTATGTCTCTCACACCCTGTTCTCTGTGCAGCTGAGCCACTAATGGGCAGTAGTTTGCTTGAAGAAGATTCAGTTCCCAATAAAACCCTGGTGTCTATGAATTCCCAGCCCAGCCTTGGTGGAGAATCCTTGAATCTACCAAATACCAATTCTATTCTTGGAGTTGATGATGGTAAGACATTTAATTCTCCTTTATTTGGGGGAAACAGGTTGTAACTAGGGACTAAGCAATAGAGTATCTCCAAAATGGAGGTTTTAATATTATTTCTTGTATGATGCTGTGATTGAATAGTATTTATATTTACTCTTTGGGGTGGAGAAATGGATCCTTTTTTTTTTAATGATTAAATATGATGTTAACACAAAAATAAAAAAATTAAAAGATAAAAATGATCTGTAATCCTTAGCATCCTAGCCCAACTGTGTCTGTCTTTCCTGTTGCAGTTATGGAAGAGCTTAACTTTTAAAACATTTAAACAGAGCATAACCAGGTTTTACAGAGGAGATACAAAGCAATTTCTCCATACCTTCAAAAGCCATATCTTCTGGAGAAAAGAAAGGGCTCTCTAGGAAACAGTTGCTCCTCTGGTATAGAAATTTCACCCAGCTTACACAGGCCAGGCCCTCTTCTCTGAAAAACTTACCAGGTGAGGTCAGCATGCATTTATTCAGTGCCTACTGTGTGCCTGGCACCATGGGAAAGACAAAAGCTGTAGTTGAGAAGTGAACAGTTAGTATAAATGTGTGAAACACATTGAGTAAATAGATGAGATTACGTTAGCAAACACCCACTGTTCAGTGCAGTGTGGAAACGCTGACCAAGCTACAAACCTTTTAGGAAAAGCCTCTGGTTTGCTTGAGGACTAAGTGGTTAAACTATTTCCAAAAGGTTTCCGTGGTGATCCCACTGATGAATGTCCACTAGTTGTAAGATCATGTGTTAGTCATTCCTGTCCTTCACAGTTTGAAGCAAAAGTGACCATGTTTTTGTAACTTCTGTGTGGAGCTTTAAAGGCCTAAAATGTGCTACCCAGGCTGCCTGTTTCCCGAGCAAATTAGTGCAGACAACATGAGAAAACAAATTGCATGGAGGGTTTTGCTGGCCTTGAAGAACAAAATTCCAGGGAGGAAGAGACACTGAGTCTGAATTTTGAAGCCAGGATTAGCTCAGGTTCTTGATACAGACATAGTACTCAGAACATCAGTATTGTCGACCTCAAGGGCTGGCTTCTGTTCTCTGGTCTGCCTGCCTGTGCAGTGTTGGTCATTCTTATATCCAGGCTTTTACTTCCCAGCGTCCTTTTGTAATATGTTCTAAATCCATGGCAATGAAAAACATATAAGGACCTGGGGTTGAGTGTTTCAGGGAAAAGATTTTAGCATTTAATGATCAGGTTGATGAAGCAGCAGTTGTACGTGTGGATTCACTGTTCACTGAAGGTAATTTTCCCGTTGTTTCACAGAGGTGCTTACTGAAAGATCTTCACGGCCCCTGTCTTCAGTGCCTGATGTCACACATCACTTGGTGACCATGCAGTCAGGGAGGCAGTCCTATGAAGTTTCTGTCTTAACTGCAGTAAATCCGCAGGAGGTAAAGCTGTTTCCTGCCCTTGCTTTATTTCTGTGCATTAGTCCAGTGTCTACTGGAGTCTGAATGTCATCATGTGAGCTGGGAGATTGACCTGGCAGTCTTACACGTAATTTTTAATGGCGCTCACTGTGTGAAGGTGTGTGAACATGAGAGCAGGGATCTGTGAGAAGCCAATAGAGAGGGTGTCAATGCTGTGGAGCCGGAGCTCCAGGCAGTGTGAGCCACCTTACGTGGGTGCCGAGAACCATGATGCAAACATAAGGACAGGGTGCAGATCCCTGGCACCTGTGTTAAAAACAGATGTGGTAGGTGACATGTGTGTAACCCTAGCACTGGAGCGGATGAAGCAGGTTGGTCCCCAGAATTCACTGGCTCCAGGTTCAATGAGATCCCCTTTTTCAAGAAATGTGGAGAAGGGCCGGCAAGATAACATAGCTGGCAACTTAGCCTGGTGATCTGAGTGGTATTCCTAGGACCCATATAGCAGAGAGCGCATTCCCGTGATTTATTTTATTTATGTGCTTTCACATAGGCCATACACACAAAATAATCTAGAAAGGTGTTTTTTTTTAAGTTGGAAACAAAACAGATGGTAGAGAAGCAATAGGAAAGGACAGCCAGAGCTAACACAGCACACATAGAACAAAATCCTCACATACAGTACATACCAATACACAAAAATACATTAACTATTATGGGTAGGTGGGGTGACAGCTTGGTGGCTCAAGCTCTTACCAGGCAAACCTGAAGGCCTTTACTCAAATGCCGTGCACCAATGGAAATACTGGATAGTTGTGTCAGGCACTTGTCTGTCCCTGCATTCATGACTGCAAACTGGCCTCCATATAGATATGTATATACATGTTCCTGTACACACATATATACACCGTCTTTAAAATTGTGATAGACGGTAAAAGATGCTCTAAAAATGGGGAAATTAAGTGGGTGCTATGCTTCAAGCCTGTAGTCCCAGCACTCCCATCTGAAATAAGGGCATTGCAAGTACGAGGCCAGCCTAGGTTCCAGATCCTATTTCAAAAATAAACAGAGATAAATTGTAAAATAAAAACGAAGTTCCATGGAAGTAGAAAGGGGACAGTATGTTTGGAAAGAAGAGGGGCTTGGGTTCATAGGACAGAAAAGTTCATCAGGGTTAGAGTATGATTGGAGGTTATGACTTCCATGCTGCTAATCCATGCAAATAAAAACAGTTCTTGCCAGGCATTGGCCACGCACCCTTTATTTAATTCCAGCACTTGGAAGGCAGAGGCAGGCAGATCTTTGTGAGTTCAAAGCCAGCTTGGTCTGCATAAGAGTTCCAGGATAGCCAAGGCTATACAGAGAAGCTCTGTCTTAAACAAAAAAACAAACAAACAAAAAAAAAAAAAACAAAAAATAACCCACCACCACACAAACAAAAGTAGTTCTTTAAAGCAGGCATGTTGACGTGGGCCTATAATCTCACCACTGAGACATGAAGAGTTATATGAGTGCCAGACCAGCCAAGAACACATAATGTGACTGGGTCTCAGCAACAAAAACACCCAAGGAAAAAGAAAAGGCTAAAACTTTTTATTTGAAATTTCCTTGTTCAAAGGAAGTATTTCTCCTGCTGTGGCCTGA
This sequence comes from Micromys minutus, assembly GCF_963924665.1. Classification (NCBI taxonomy): domain Eukaryota; kingdom Metazoa; phylum Chordata; class Mammalia; order Rodentia; family Muridae; genus Micromys; species Micromys minutus. The sequence goes on from NC_137969.1 coordinate 228,413,481, forward strand.
GTCTGGAGATAACAGGTGGAATCACCTCAGCTAAAGGACTGTGTTCAACTGCTTGTTGTCCGGGAACTACCACCCCAGTCAAGGAGATTCTGAGCACTTCCTACTGCATGGTCTTGGCTCTGACCCTGAAAACAGAATAAAAACAACCAAGTCTTGGTCCTGTGTCGAGGGAACACATGACTATCATGAGTTCTTTGTACCGCGATAAGCTTTCTGCAAAGTTCCCTCGTGTATTTGGTTTTTTGAGACAGGGTTTCACTGTGTAGCCCAGGCTGCCCTGACACTCACTCTGTAGCTGGCCTTGAACTCAGAGACTTGCCTGTCTGTCTCCTGAGTGAAAGGCATGCACCATCACTACTCGCTGGTTTTATTTGTTTTACGTCCTCTCCTTTTCCCCCTTTCCTTTCAATATAATCTTTATGTCCCAGGAGCTCTTTATATCATCCAAATGACTGGACATTCCACTAGATATTTATTTGTTCTTGTGCCCTATTTTATATTGAACATTCTACTATTCTGTTATTGGTATCAATGGTTCTCATTAAGTTGCTGCTTTGGAACCAGTCATTTCTGTTGAACTTAGACAACTGTCCCCTCTATTTTTTTAAGAGGGTCTGTTTAGAGAGACATTGGTATGAATTTTATGTACCTTTCACCCAACCTGGACAGTTATTTGTATTTTACATCTGTTTTGACGGCATGTTGTCTGTGCTCCTCATGCATACCTGGTTCCCTAGAAAGCCAGAGATAATATCAGATCCATTGGAACAGGAGTTATAGGTAGTGCTTGCTGGGAACTAAATTCAGGTTCTCTGTCAGAGCATCAAGTGCTTCACTGCTGAGCCATTTTTAGCCTCTCAGTACTTAATGTTTCACTGTTTTTGATTGTTTTTGTTTGTTTGTTTATTTACTGTTTGTGCCAGAATACTTTAAAGCATTATAGACTTAGCTGTAGTTTTTTTTAGAGAATACTTCTGAAAAGATAAGGTAAGAAATAACCATATTTCCATACCCAGTAAATTTAGTAGTAAATTTTTATCCTCCAATATTTAGTTTCTGTTTTTTATCTCCTCAAAAATGTCTTTGGTTGTCTTAACTTGAACCAGAATTGAAACAAGGTCCATATATTGCTTTGGTTAACACATTAATTTGTTCCTCTGCTGCTGCATTTTAAACACCATGATCAAAAGCAACTTGGGGAGGCAAAGGTTTATTATAACCTGTAGGTCCATCATGGAGGAATGTTGCTTATTGGCCTGCTCTGCCTGTTTTCTGGTGGGACTTGAGAAGTTCATTTGGTCAAGTGCTTGCTATATAGGCCTGAGGACCTCAGTTGGCTACCCAGAACTCTGTGGAACAGCGAGGCAGGGTCTCACATGTCTATAATCCCAGCATTAGCAAGCTTTAAAAGAGATCTTTGTTTGACAGCATGTGCATTGTAGCCCTGCGCTGGGGAAGTAGAGATGAACAGTAAGTGATATACATTGGCCAACCAACTTCAGCAAAATCTGAGTTTCAGGCCACCAAGAACACTTGTTTCAAAAGTATCTGGACCTCCTTCATACACATATATGCATATACATGATGGAAATGGATTTCATCGGTTATTATTCAAAACCTCTGAACAGTAATAGAATGGAAGGAATGTCAGTGTTTGCTGCTGCCCCTTAGGAGTCCTGACATGACCCTGGAGCACTCATGAATAGGTTTCCACTTCAGGACTTGTAACAGAAACAGCTCCTTTTCTTGCTTGTCTGTACTTTGGATTGTCACTGACTTTGTAACAGTTTGAGTTCCGTACTACTACGGTTCCTTCCTTGTTGTTCTGTCACTGAACTGGCAGGTGTGATCACAGTCATTGAACCTATAGATTCAGGTTATTTTACTGCCATATTAATTAATGTGGTGGTACACTGTTAATCACAGTACTCAGGAAGCAGAGGCAGATGGATCACTTGAGTTCGAGACCAGCCTGGTTTTCATAGCGAGTTCCAGGACACAGAAACCCTGTCTCACAAAACAACAACAATCAAAGCAAGCTTTGGGGGGGTCTGGGAAGATGGTTCAGTGGTTGAGGTAAGAGTGCTGGCTGCTCTTTCAGAGGACATAAGTTTAATTCCCAGCACCCATATTGCTTCTGTAATTCATTACTCTCTCTTCATTTTCAATTTTATAGTTACTAAACCAAGGAGATTTAACTGACAGACAGACATGAGTGTGCTGACTCCTGGAGGACCTGTTCTGTCTGATCCCAGAGTGCATGATGGGAACAGATCCAAAAGGCTTTCAACCTGCCAGAACTAAAATGAGTCTGCAGGACCAAGACCTCGCCTCGCCTCAGTTCATCTTCCCTGGCAGAGAAGAGGGATGTCTGAAGGCTTCTCTTCACCCTCCAGCGGATGCAGTCCAAGAGTGAAGGAGTGACTGTGGGCTGGATACCCATAGCTGCCTCTCTTCTCAGTGCAACGTTCGGGGGTGGACTTCCCAAGAGGAAGTTCAATTATGTGTTGGCTGAAGATTTTGTGACTGTTGAGGTTTTCCTTTGAAGAGTTTTCATCCTAGACCCAACTATCCCTTCATATGGTTGAATTATGTCCTGCTTCCAACCATAGAACTTCACCAGAACACTGAGTTTTCAAGATGCCTTGTTGCTTTGAAGAAGGGAAGGATGCCAATTACATTGTGGCAGTGCATTCTCCCTTTAGCAACCTGAGTAAAAGACTCAGCCTTTGGGCTGTAAAAATTAAATTACTTGAATCTCCCCTTGGCCCAGGCTGAGGTACCAACTTATCCTGTATACTTTGACTTGGTCATTTGTTTTGTTTTCTTTATGGGACTTAAAATAGCATGTTATGAGAGGGGGTTATTTTTTTTAAGTTAAAAACCACATGATCTAGAGTTTGTTTTTCTTTTAAATAAACAAAACAACCTGGTCACCTCTTTGGCTCTTGTTTTAGAGCAGTGGTTCTCAACCTTCCTAACACTGCCACCTTTAATACAGTTCCTCATGTTGTGCTGACCCCAAACTATAAAATGATTTCCACTGCTACTTCATAACTGTAATTTTGTTACAGTTATGAACTGTAATGTAAACATCTGATATGTAGGATATCTGGTGTGCAACCCCTAGGTTGAGAACCCTTGTTTTAGATAGATGTGGGGTATTTTTGTTGTTGGTTTTGTTCTGTTTTTTTCAAGATAATTTCTCTGTAGCTGTGGCTTTACTGGATCTCATTCTGTAGACCAGGCTGGCCTTGAACTCAGCCTCCTGAGTGCTGTGACTAAAGGTGTACACCACCACTGCCTAGTGACAAATGTGTTCTTAGAGGTCAACAAGATTATCCAGTCATTCTCTTTTAAGATAGAGTATCAAATAGAGAAAGGAGACTAAGGATAGGATATTAGTTCATGCCTCTAGTCCCAGCACTCAGAGGCAGGCAGATCTCTTATGAGTTTGAGACCAGTCGTCACACATAACAAGTTCTAGGGCAGCCAGGACCACAGGGGCTACACAGTGAGACACTGTCTTAAAAAAAAAAAAAAAAAAAAAAAAAAAAAAAAGTCCCAGATGAGCCAGGTCTCCCAAAATTCAGGGAACAAATTTCTTTCTTGAATTTGAGGCCACCCTGATGTATATAGGAAGTTCTAGATCAACAAGGGCTACACAGTATGAATTTATCTCAACAAAAACAAATAAACAAAAGGAAGAACATACTCTGGGCTGGAGCGATGGCTCAGTTAAGAGCACTTGCTTCTATTCCAGAGCACCCCACTTCAGTCAACACCAGGAAGCTCACAAAACCCTGTCACTCCAGCTCCAAGGGATACGATGCCCACCTCTGGGCTCTGGGTACACACAAACACACACACACACACACACACAACTTAAAAATAAGGAAAGCCACTAGTACCATAAAATAGGGTGCTGATTTACCTTTAGCAATAAAGGTGGAATTAAACCGATGAGCCTTAGAAAATACAATGCCAGTGTTTTTTGTTTAGAATTGGCAAACCTAAACTGGTGGTGGTGACACACGCCTTTAATCTTAGCACTCAGGAGGCAGTGGATCTCTTGAGTTTGAGGCCAGCCTGATGTACAAACTTAGTTCTACAGGACAGTCAGGGCTATACAGAGAAATACTCTCAAAAAAAAAGCAAAAAGCAAACAAAAGAACTGCAAGCCCAGAAGGCTGTTTTAGCAGAGTATCAGACCCAACACTAAAACAGTTTGTAAGTCTTACAAATGGCAGACATATTACCCATTATCCTCTGCCTACGACACAATTATTGACCAGAAAAAATAGCCCAAACATCACCTGTGAGTACAAAATCAGGGGTCAAAGAAGTTTTATTTAAAAGGAACTGTGTGCTAACACACATGCAAACAGTGTTCTCAAAGCACGACGGGAAAGAACTGCTCTGCATTTGTCATCAGCGTGCATAATTATCCTCTAGTACGGAGACAAGTTCCTAGCAATCACTTGTTTTTCCAAATTGAGCAGTCTGCTTTCTACAGGAGTGATTCTAGATCTGGGACATTGTTGCTCTCTAGAGCTCATTTGGCAACATCTGGAAACATTTTTGATTGTCAACGACCTGAAGAGGGGTGCTACAAGTGGTGAGGGGAAAATCCTACAGGGGCTGGAGACGGCCCAGAGGTTAGAGCACTGACTGAACTTCCAGAGGTCCTGAGTTCAAATCCCAGCAACCATATGGTGGCTCACAAGCATCTGTGATGAGATCTGATGCCCTCTTCTAGATTTTAGAAAACCTTTTTTTAAAAAAACTTTAAAAAAAAACACATCCTACAAACAATAAAAAATGGACTCATTCCAGTAAGTCTGATGCCAATGATAAGGCCTGTACTTAAGGTTGCAGATGTGGACTAAGAAACATGTTTAGTTGCCAAGATTGCTGAAGGCTGAGGAGAATGTATTTGGTCTGGCTCTCCTGGATTTCTGTTTCCTTGTTGCTACCTCTTTTCCTACCTCTGTCCCTCTTATACTTACCCCATAGGTGTGGGCTGTACCTTATTTTCTATACCTAACCCTAAGTATCAAGCGCAAAACAAGTGCCTTTAACACTCTACCCTTGGCTCCACTTTGATCTCTAACTTTCTGTTCTGTTCTGCCATTCCCTAGCAGAGGCCAGGGCTGTAAACTCAAGCTCCTCCCTTAGTTGGGTGCTTGATGATCTGATGTGACAAGATGCGGGAACTATTTCAGCGAGCAGATTGGTTAGCTATCCATGCCATTGCTGTTCCAGCCTGGGTCAGCGGGCAGTTGAGGAGCCTCCTAAATCCTGCTGTCAACCTCGGATGATGAGTTTTGTAGTTTCGTAGATGCTGAAAAAACAATATTTTAAATGGAAAGGATCCGTGAGGTTTAAGAATGGTCTCAACATTTTCACTATTTTATTTGGTAGAATGGAATTTTAAAGAGAAAGAAGGAATTACTTGGACTTAATAAAACTGGAAATAATAGTATTTTGCTTTTTTCTTTGCCTTAAATCATCTATGAAAGAGGTTTGTGCTGGGACTTCAGCTATTCGGAGAAGGAAAAGCAGATGAGCAGTCTCATCTCACACATAGTTGCTCGGGGGTGGATGAGCTGTTATGTAAGCCCAGTGTTGTTATCTCTAAGTTTTCTCTTCATGGGTCATTGAGGATGACACCAGTACCTCTTACCAGTGAGCATCCTTGACTTCCGCTTTCTCTTTACATCACACTGCCTCTGTGCCTTGACTCTTGGTTCTCACAAACTCTTCTTCCAGGCCAGCCTGCCTCAGGGTGTCCCGATACCGCTGTTCTGCTTCTTTCCTGGCCAGGGCCTATGGAGTGGAAGTGACCGGAGCAGTCTCATGAAGGGAGATTCTAAGTCACTTGGGGAGTCAGTCTTTATAATACCACCCTTTCCACCACCCCCACCTTGAGTGCTAAACAAAAGTTGGTACAGGAATTGCTTAGAGCCTTATTTTTAGCCATAGTTTGTAAAATGAGTCCCCCTGGGGTTCTTGTTCAAATGCAGGTTTACTACATCATTCAGTACAAATACAGTTCCAAATCTCTAACACTTCTAGGAGGTGTTGGCTCACAATTTGAGACCCACAGCTTTGAAAAGTATTCAAACCATCTCCAGGAAGGCTAACTTGTTACAGACACTTAGCAGGAGGTTTATAGTCTGCAAATAGCTCAAAGGCTATCTTGTTTTACATATCTAAGAACAAAACCACAGGTTACTTTGTGTTTTCTCAAATGTTAAAAGATCTGTGGGGGAAAGAGTAAGACCTTAGGACCTAAAAAGTGGACCTAAAAGAGCTCAACCTAGGTAAATTCTAGATAGTCCTGGATGGAGGAGGGGGAGATCACTCTTACCTGGGAATGTCACATGCTCTGTGATGGAGCTCATGCCCACAATGAACCACAGAGCCAGATACAGAACTTAACTGCCTAGGGTGGGTCTTTCTGGATGTTCAAGGGCTCTAGAGCTTCCTTAGGGAGATCTCAATTGAATTCACTTTTTTAAAGATTTATTTATTTATGTATATGAGTACACTGAAGCTGTCTTCAGACACACCAGAAGAGGGCACCAGATCCCATTACACATGGTTGTGAGCCACCATGTGGTTGCTGGGAATTGAACTCAGGTCCTTTGGAAGAGCAGCCAGTGCTCTTAATCAATGAGCCATCTCTCCAGCCCCTGAATTCACCTTCTTAAGGTCCAGAGACTATTTTTCAAATAATTTAGCCTAAAAGCCACTTAATCTGGAAAGAGCCTTGGGGGTGCTTACAGGCACTCACTCTGATCTCTAAGGACCTGTGTCTGGAGTAAAGTGGCTTTAATAAAGCAAGTTAGCCTTTCATCATAAGCAGTATAAAAGCTGGCGATGCAGGACTACAATCCCGGCACAGGGGAGATTAGGGCATGAGGATGGTGGGTTCAAGTCCAGCCTGGACTCAAATGAATTACAGGTCAGCTTGAGCTCCATAAAAAGAAACCCTGTCTCAAATACAAGACGTTTAGGTCTGGAGTCCCTTGGCCCTGTCACTTTGGACTTCTGGCCAGGCAGCATTATAGAGATGGAAGCATATGGTAGCTTCTGTCTATGTCACGGTGGCCAGGAAGCCAAGAGGATGTCCGTGTGTCTGTGCCTTTTAGTCTGGCCCCCTCAGCCTGTGAGACCCTGCTGTCCACATTCAGGCAGTTCTTCCTCTCAGCAAATTCTTTCTGGAAGCACCCTCACCGACACACCCAGAAGTGGAATCTGGTTAGTTTTCTGGGACACTGAGCACAATCAAATTGAAAAGATTAACCACTTTGGAGTTCAATTTAGAGTTTTAAGAAAATAATCACTGAGTGAAATCTTTTCACAGATTCTAAGAAACCTTTGACCCAAGGTAGAAAGAAGTTGAGAGTCTGGATTACCTTGGTAACTTGTTCAAAGAGAAAGGGCCTTGTTTGGATTCTTTTCTTCATTTCCTCCAGTTCTTTCTTATATTCCTTTGCTCTTTTACGGTCATTGTTCCTGGAATTAACAAGGTTTCTAGAAGCAACCAATCTCTTCACACTCAGAAACCCTTCATGCAAGTTAAGAGGTCATTCCCATCTACACTAAGATCCTACTGCCTGCCAAAATCCGTGCCTTCCTCTGATGATGTGGCTTATCCTAATGACTTCATTTTGCCATCTCAAAGCCAGTGATGCACTAGAACGTAATACAGGCACCCCTCTGAATGCGGAGGACACTGACCGGTTCTCTTTAAGCTTTGCTTTGAACACCTCTTCCAGGCTTTTGTGGGGATCCATGGCTTTTGCCCTCAAGGTCACAGATTTAGACATGGCTTGACAGTTCTTTTTGTGCTTCTCCAACCACTGAATGCTCATGTCTGATTTGTCCTTCTTTTCAAGTGACATTCTAAAGGAGAGAGCAAAAATAGCAGATGACTTGGGCACATGGATGAGCAATCTTACAAGTCTGCAAAGTCAGTTAAGTCTTGTCTTTTCTTCAGGGTTTGTGTGTGTGTGTGTGTGTGTGTGTGTGTGTGTGTGTGTGTGTGTGTATGTGTGTGAGGTATGTACAGGATCCAGCAGAGGGCATCAGGTCTGCTGGAGCTGGAGTAACAGGCAGTTGTAAGCAGTCCAGTGTGGATGCTGGAAACCATATTTAAGTCCTCGGCGCCCACACTCCTAACCACTGAGCCATCACTCCAGCCCCTTGTTGGTGTTTCTATAAATAAAATTTTTTATACATTTGTTACAACACATTTTCAGAAAAGAATGATTCTGGGGATGGGCATGGTGGCACAGACCTGTAATTCCAGTGCAGGAGGAACAGATGTTCAGGATGTCCCAGCTACACAGTGATTTTCATGTCAGTCTGGCCTACAGGGAACCCCATCTCAACAGCTATGGGGGCGAAAAGCAATGGCAGATGATGCCTTTCCTGCTTTCTGGGTCTTGTAAGTTCCCATATAAGAGAAATCCATTGACTGAACAGAACACACTGGGTAAATGGCCGTACACGTTCAACAGATTTGTTAGGTGTTTCCCTGTCTGGAGCAGTACTCAGATCTACCATCTACAGAGCTGCCACGCAGGAACCAAGACTGTTCTATCTCCTGTAACTCTCACCAGGCTCTGACGAGGTAGACATGCTAGGCCAGAAAGCCTGTTTACCACTGCTCACCATGCAAAGGAAAAGCAAAACCACAACCAGGATGGTGGACTTCTGAGTTTGCCCCTAATCACTGTGCAACAAACAATGGTCAGGCAATGACTTAGGTTCCCAGTTCAATCTCCATTTCCATAAAGACCTGGAAACAGGACCCTTTTAATGTAGACAATCCGGGTTCAACTTGTAGCACTCAGTTTGTGTAAACAATTCTAGAGTTCTGTGGTGAGTTCCACCAAAAGACAAAATAATCAAGATTCTGCACTTAGAAATACATTCAAACAAATTAGGAATTAGGGCACAAAGCTTAATCTGATAAAATATTCAGCTCGCTGATGTTGGAAAGCAGATGTGGTATCTTCTGTAGGTGGGCTGCCTCTCACTTGCAGGGCCTTTTCCTGGGCCTTGGGATAGTAATAGACTAGGGTTAGTATCGACAAAATCTGAGAAGAGGGAAGCATCTCTGCATCCTAAATATTCTTACAGCAGCTGTGCTACTGTTGTGATTTTTGCTTCTCCATTCTGTTTAATGTCTTCCTCAGATGTCTGATGTGATCTTTCTGTTTCTCTCAGGAGCACATCCAGAACTGAGATAAGACCTAACAGCATTGCCTCTCTTTCCAAGAACCTGGGTACCATACTTCCTGAACCTGTCATCCTCCTGGACTATCTTATCTGCCAGCACCTTGTGTTCTGGAGTTTCTCACTCAAGTCTCTTAATCTCCACCTCTCTTAAGCTCTGGGAACCTTTGGCTTGAAGCCCTGACTTGGGCATGTTTGTACTTTTTGCTGCAGGGTGTGGAGTTAGCCCCCCCACATTTAGTTCCCCAATGACAAGAAACTGCCTTGGATACAACCCTTGCCACATCACCTTCATACCCCTGGAAGCTGAGGCCTTCTTTCTGGTTTATATTTAGAAAAACTATTGCACTTAGAGATGCCTTGTTCTCTTTCAAATGACCATGTTTTCCACAATTAAAGCAGCAGACATTTTGAGATCTGAGACCTTTAGTGGCTTGGTCACAGACTTTTTGTACATGACCATACATTCCACAGTTAAAGTCCCATACATTTAGAGATCTGCAACCAGCTATGGCTTTCCCATTACTGTGGCACCATTCATCCTAGAACCACTTTTCTATAGGTGCTGCCCTTGAATTTAGTGGCCTGATAATCTTTTTGCCTTCTGTTTACATTTTCAAATGTCAGAGTCTCAATTAACATTTGTCTTACATCAGAGTCTGATGTGACTTTGTTCACAGCTGAAACTAACCTTTGTAAAAGGGGAAAAAAAATCAGTGAAGGCTTCCCCTGAGCCTTGTATAATTTTTGTAAATGATATACAATTCTTTTCTGACTCCTTAGCTATTAAATGACATTGTTCTATGATTGTGTTTTCAAGTTGACCTTCACCTATCAACTGGACCCTCAATGGAATAATTCGCTTGCTCTACTGTTCCAGCTTTCTGGATTCTTGTCTTCATGACATCCAACACAACTGAGGACCAGCATCTAGTACAGCTGTTACCAATCCCCTCCAGTTTGGGGGAATAATGCTGAGTAGTCCAATTACTTAGTTTGTTTCACATAGGGCATCCCATAAGACATCACTGCCTTTTTACACCATCATAGGTCTGTTCTACAGGATGCCATTGTTTTGTCAGAACCTTGTAGATTTCCCCCATTAGCAGGCATAGGCTGTATACCTACTGGGAGTGCTGGTGGTGATTCTGTGACCCGGAACTGCCTGTCCTCAAAGAGTGCCGTAGGTTTAACCCTGTCTCCTGTTCTGTCTCCTCTGACCGTCCTCCTACTTTCCATCTCTTTAACTAAGCTGTCCTTTGACACAGGCCTTCCCTCTCTGTACCTGGGGGAAACTACTCCTCTCTAGTTTGGTCACTGGGAATGAACCTGTTTGTTCTCCCTTTCCTGGGCTTGATGTTTTTTAGGCTTATCTACCTCTATCTGCACAGCCAACTCTATTACTTTTTCAGAAAGAAGAAACCTCTTATCTTCCCGTTTCCTCCATTTCTCCAGCCTTCTCCTGTCTTCGCGATGGCTGGCACACTGGCATACTTTTACTTGGGTGCTGGGGATCTGAACTCAGGTCTCCATGCCTGCACAGCAGAGGCTTTTCCATCGGAGCCACCTCCCAGTCCTTTCTTCCTCATTCTTCATGTTTTACCTCAGACATGTGTTCCACCAGCTGTGAGGCCACGCCCCTAGGCTCCCCTGTGCTGTCATAGTCCTCTATGCTTGTCTATGTCATAAGACAGGGTAATCACCACGAAAAATCCCACGGTTCAGCCTGCATGTTACACTGTCAGTTTTCCAGGGCATCTCTAGCTAACCCTGCATCTTGCACAGACTGAAAGGATGATGCACATATTCCTGCCCCATCAGAGAATTCCTTCACCCCTACAGGTGTCTCTGACAATGGAGAAGAGGCCCAGCAGCAGGGCCAATCCCAGTATTTGAGGCTAAAACCTGTCATAAGTCTGCTGTGGCCTCCTTACTCACCGGACGGCAGATTCCCGCTTCCTGGTGGCATCTGTGATATGCACAGGGAGGGTGTTTGCAGAAAAAGAAGCAAGACCACTCAAAGAATGGCTCCTTGGCAGGGGTGTAACTGTTGGCTGAGGGGACTTCTGCAAGAAAGGAGGTGATGTTGGTGACAACACAGCATTAGTTTTTATCCTCATTAGGACTCAGTTTCAGGGAAGGACTAGAACTGAGGATCTTTAATTCCCCACCCCTGGGGATAAAATGAACAAGATCTTGTTTAGTTACAATACTTGTTTAGTTACGAGCTTGCCTAATGTTTTTAATCAGTGGAGAAGTGTTCTTTGGAATGTGTGATTAGTTTTGTCAGTTTAATACACTCTAGAATTATTTGGGAAGAGAATCTCAGCATGGAACTGTCTGGATCAGGTAGACCTGGGGCCATGCCAGTGGGGGGCTGTTGTGACTTTATTAAGGTGAGAAGATTCTCCTGTGATAGAGAAAGAACAGAGCATGCGTGTGCAGTCATGAGCTCTTTGCTCTTGACTGTAAATATGATGAGCCACTTCGAGCTCCTGCGGCTTTCTCTTCCTGGCCATAACCTACTGCAACCTGGGAAGACAAGCGAAAATAAGCCATCCCTCCCTTCAGCTGCTGTGGAAAAGGTATTTTATCATAGCAACAGGAAACAAAGCTAAGACAAACTGGGCTCTGAGACTTGCGTGGACTCACGCTTGCAAAATCTCTTTAGTGAGGTGTGAAAGGGAATGTTCTTGATTTCAGTTTACAGAATGTGGATCTGCGAGCAACTGAGCATGGTTTTTTTAAAAAAAAAATCAAGACAGGAAAGCGTCTAGACATGTGCCTCCCTGTGAGATCTGGGCCTACTCTGCTATACTTGAGGCTATGACCTATACTTTAGGTCCTAACCCTCCCTGCTACCTGCCTGGGTTCTCATCCTCCCTGTACCAGCAGCAGCAGCAGCAGCACAGGATCGTGGAGTGTGACACCGGTTGGCAGTCCTCAGCAAGAAGGGCTTATTTCGAGTTGTCTCCCGGGTCTCCCTTCTCTCAGCAGCTCTTCTCTGGAAAGCCTTGTAAAGGCCCTCATAGTCAGGGACCACAGGGTTCACACGAGGCTGGAATCCGAACTCAGTCCGTAGAAAGCTCAGCTTTTCCTCCTGGGTTCGGGTAGCTGTTCGGGGAGCCTTGTTACTGGGGGTGCTGATAGGAGAGGAGGCCATCTGGAGCATGTCCATGGCCCTCATCTGGATTCGGATTTTCCTGAGGAGCTCCGATTCTGTGAAGAGGCAGTAAAAGAGAATGATCTGGAGAGCACCTCCCTGTCCCCTTCTGAAACAGACTCACCACATAGCCCAGATGGGTCTCATTTATCTAAACCCTCTGGCCTTCACCTCCTGAGTTTCTGGGATTACATGAACATGTAACCACAGGTCCATGCACTCTCTCCTTTAAACACTAACAGTAGCGTGCTAAAGCCAGCGTAAATGCAGAAAACAAACAAACAAACAGAAAGTTAACAGTCACTCCCCAAAGAATTGGCTCCTCTTTGAGATGAGGGCTGGGGAAGAGGCCTTCCCAGAGGCCGCAGACTGGAGACGGCACTGGCTGATGGAGGCCCTGTATGTCGCCCTGTCTTTGAATCCACACCTGTGCAAGTCCAGACACTTCAGTGTGTGCTTACTGAGAGAGGGCACCAGGCTGAGCCTGGGGGCAGAGTTGCTGAAGGTCCTCCCTATAGATCATGACCCCTTGGGGGGTCACATATCAGATATTGTACACTTCAGATATTTACATTATGATTTATAATAGTAGCAAAATGACAATTATGAAGTAGCAAGGAAATAATTTTATGGCTGGGGGGTCACCGCGGCATGAAGAACTAACTATATTAAAGGGTCTCAGCATTAGAGAGCTTGAGAACCACTGTGGAACAGACCCACCTCACAGAGCATGGTAATCTCCACCCCACTGTAATCCCTCACTCTTGATCCTGATTTCCTGTAGCACCCTCTGCGGACACCAGACCACAGGTAGCCAGAGATGCCAAGAGTATCCTTACCCTGGAGCTTGTCCCCAAGAGCTGGTTCCAGAATGGACTTGGGGATCTTTCTAGAAGTGGCCTTCTTTTGGGGGACCTTGGTCTGAGCCATGGCAGCCGAGTCTCTCTGTGGAGTATCTTCCTTTTGCTGCTCTTTCTTTTCAAGGAAGCTGAAGGGCTTCAAGGAGGAGAGAAGTAGCTCCTTTCTCTTCTGAGTGCTGGCACGCCTCCTTGCCTCTTTGCGCTCTATGATCTCCTGATAGAGGGGCAGGTAGACATGCGCGGGCACAGGCTGTGCCCGGAACTGCCGATGGCACTCGGCCTCTTCCTGGCCCTGCTTCTGGGCCTGTAGCCTTTCCTGCTCAAAAGAGGCAGCTGAGGCCAGCCACTGGGCCTTCTTCCGGGCTTCACGCAGTGTCATGCGGAATGGCTGAGGGACCGTGATGGAAGATGCCCAAGAGCAGACACTTCTGTGCTGAGAGGGAGGCCCAGAGTCTGAGGTTGGCAGGATCTGAGCCTTTGGAATGTCCAAGGGAAGGCTAGTCATGGAGCTGCAGCGCCTCATGGAGCTACACCTAGGGGAGAGGGCAGTTCCGTGTATGGACCCAGCAGGCAGGAGTCAGGCTTCTCCTAGAGCCCCTCCTTTTCCTCCCAACCTAGCAGATCATAACCAAGACACTTTTTAGTCTCCATCCCAAAGCCCCAGAGGCCTCTAGGTTTTTAACCTTACCAGCTAGGCCTCCCTTCTTGCCACATCACGGGCAATCCCAATAGCCCAACAGGAACTATCTTCTAAGAATTCATGCAGGAATTGCCACTTTTCATTCTGATAACTGCATACAGTATAGTCGGGTAGCATAAGGCCACAGAGTCAGAAGGATCCAATTCAAACCTTAGGTTTTTGGATTTCCCATGTAGAGGAGCAGAAATATTACCCACGTTATAAAGTTATTTGGAAGAAAGTACATATTACACTTGATAAAGGTCGGTGTGGCAGGACATGCCCGAAGTCTTTGAGAGCTGTAACTGAAAAGTTCAGGGGTTTTAGGCCTATCTGAACTACATGAGATACTGTCTCCAAAAAAAAAAAAAAAAAAAAGATAAAGTATATATGCTTTGAGAGACCTGGACACAATGGTTGTCATTCTTAGAGGAACAAATGTTTGGGAAAGGCATCCCTTTGGTCAGTTCCACTGAGTGAGTGTTGCCCAAAGTTACTGAGGATCACTGGGTAAGAATCAAGACATGTGGGCTAGAGAAACGGCTCAGCAGTTAAGAGCATTCCTGCTCTTTCAGAGGGCCTGGGTTTGATTCTCAGCACCCACATGGCAGCTCAGAGTTGTCTGTAACTCCAGTTCCAGGGAATCCAATGCTCTGCTCCCTGTGGTCACCAGGCATGAACATGGTATACATACAAGCAGGCAAAATACTCATAAACATGAGTATTCTTATAAAGAATCATGCCATGCAGAAGAACCAACTGGGCTGCGTCTTAGATAAGTGGCAACTTGCAGAGGTGGCCTTACAGAGGGAAAGGCAAGGCCCTGAGGTATGGCCTGACTGGCTGCTGTGCTGGAGCAGTGCCTTACCTAAGAGATGGAGGGTCCTGGGCCCGTGACTTCCCCCTGCTCTTGTCTTGGAAGAAGCTCTCCAAGTCTTCCTCCTCCTCAGAGCCATCCTGGTCACTGTCTGGATCAGACTGAAACAGAGCCTCCAATAGATCCAACCTCCCTTTGTGCTGTGGAACCTGTAGGGTTCTGTAAAAGCTCTCTGTGGAGTCAGAAGTAGAATCTGTCTCCTCTTCTGGGCTGAGGAACTCATGGAGTCTGCCAGCTCTGGGTAAAACCAGCCCTTCTCCGAACAGCTCATCTTCTGGCTCAGTGTCTGAGGAGGAGGATTTGGGAGGAAATACCTAAAACAAAATAGAAATCAGTGAGAGTTAAACTGTAACTTCAAAGGTTCTCAAAACATGACTTTAGCTTCACTTTGAATGCTTCTGTATATCAGGAACCAGGAAGGGGCAAAGGAAAAGTAAGATCCATTCTTCATTCAAAAGGTATCGCACAACACAGTGCATGTATCTGCCTGGCTGTGTGTAGCAAAGGCTTCAGAAGAGCTAACGGCAGTTCCCTGCTCCATTCAGCACAGAAAGAGCACCCTGGGTACCTCGCCAGAACCACACAGTATGTTTCCAGTGTCCAGGGATCCTGCCTACGACCTGTCTACACTCTGCTCCCAGCTCACTTGGGATTAACAAAATTCTTACCTATCTTTTCTCATTTTCCCACTGGCACCCTTACTTTCCTCACATCCTAGCTGGTTTCCACACCATCAGCAGGAGTGGATGATTAGTGGAGAGACGATGTATCTATGAGAAAGAGCAACATGGAAGGTGGAACTCCCAACCGGAGTTTAAATACTTTAAGGGCTACAAGTGAAGTGTAGTAGTTGAGTTCTTGCCCAGCAAGCTCAAAGGGATCAAGTGTTGGCCTCGTTCCCCAGCACTGTAAAGCAATAGCATCAGACTACATCCATCCGTTTGTACATACAAGACAATATCATTGTCTTAGTCAGGGTTTCTATCACTGTGATGAAACACCATGACGAAAAAATAAGTTGGGGAGAAAGGGTTTATTTGGCTTACACTTCCACATTGCTGTTCATCACAGAAGGAAGTCAGGACAGGAACCCAAGCAGGGCAGGAACCTGGAGGCAGAAACTGATGCAGAGCCTACGAAGGCTTTACTGGCTTTACTGGCTTTCTCCCCAGGCTAGTTCAGCCTGTCTTCTTACAGAAACTCTGACTACCTGACCAAGCACGGCCCCACCAACCATGGGTTGGGCCCTCTCTCATTGATCACTAATTGAGAAATGCCTTACAGTTGGCTTTCATGGAGGAATTCCCTTAACTGGGGGGTCTTTCCTCTCTGATGATCCTAACCTGTGTCAGGCTGACACACAAAACCAGCCAGTAGTCATGGAGTCTGAACTGTAGTGAGAGCAGATGGAAAACAAGGGGATGACATCAATGAGTGTGCCCTTAGGAAGCTTTTCTGCTGCCGCCCCTCAGAGGGCACCAGGAATGCACCAACATCAAGATCAAACGCACCAATTTCTTGCACAACATCATGGAAAACTAGAGCAAATGCTCAGGCATAGATTAGGATCAGCGTGTTCAGATTGTTTTAAGAGGAGGGATAGGGAAGAGGGATCAACTCTGGACAGGGACTGTGATGAATGACAACAGTCTAGAAAGGTAGATATTTGTGCAAGATTTTGGGGCAAAGGTAAACAAGTGATAAGTATAGTCATTTAGAGGAAAGAACTTTTAGTAATTCTGCAACTGTGTTATGCCCCCCCCCCCCCACTGCTCTGTGGTCACTTGGCTTCTGCCCTTGGCTGCATCTGGTAGGCAGAGTGCAGATGCTCTTTCACTCACGATGTGGTTATGTCCAGGTAAACCCATTCTAAGTTACAGTGGTGTGAGTGAAAATGTACTGCTATATTAACCTAATGAGGAGGGCACTTAGAGAAGAGAACTCGAACTGAACCGCTGAAGTCAGGAGTGTCTGACACTGAGTTTTAGGCTGATTTTTATTGTCTCGGTGGATCTTGTAGTGATAAAGGGAAGGCTAGTGTGGCTGGAGGACAGTGACCTGAGATGTCTTTAGGGTGGTAGGTGCCAGGCCAGCAGGGGACTAGAGATGATGAATCGCGATTGGAGTAGTCCATCTTAGTTAAAGTACATGCTGGAACCTTAGCTCTGTTACTGAAGAACATGTCATCTAGAGAAAATCCCTTTAGAGATGGTTCTCACCCTTCCTAACGCTGCAACCCTTTAATATAGTTCTTCAAGTTGTGGTGACCCCAACCATAGAGTTATTTTTGTTAATTCATAACTGTAATTTTGCTACTGTTATGAACTGTAGGCGACTTAGACTGAGAGCCACTGCCCAGAAGTGCGACTGTATCCTTTGTTATTTCCCTTAACTGTTCCACATCCTGTCACCCTGTCAGCCCTAAGCAACTGCCAGCCTACTTTCTGTTTTTAGAGATCTTTGGGAGCAAATTGCGCAATACATTTGTTTTCTAGAAAATGGGTTTGAGAGGATACACATATCCAATTTAATGAATTTTAGTATATTTGAAGAGCTGCACATTCTTAACTAAGTTTTGGCACATTTTCCTTTCTCTAAAAAAAAAAAAAAAAAAAAAAAAAAACTTTGGAAGCTTTTAGAAGTCTCTCCGTTTCTCCTTACCTCCTCAGCCCCAGGCAATGAATGACTCGTCCCCTAGATTTGCAATTTCTTCATAATTATATAAAGATAAGAGGTTGCCTTTAAGATTTTCAAGGTTAATTCGTGGTTTGTTATTAACACGGTCCCTGATATCAGAGCCTGATACAAGACACAAATAGCCCATGTCCCCAAGACTGAGTCCCTAGGTGCCTAAGAGCTGCCAATTTTAATTCCACGCCCTTTGATGACACGCCCCTGACTGTCTCCACGGCAACGCTAAACAGTTTCCACTCTTGAGGATTCCTTGCTGAGGCATCCTGCTTCCTCCTTTCTCTACTCACCTCACGGCTCCACTCGGCGCACTCGGGGCCTCCCGCAGTCCTCCCCACAGTCATCTTCCTAACTAGAGGGAGAAGCAGAGGTGACAGCGGAGGTGACAGCGGCGCGAGAGGCGAGATACTGCTAGCCACGCCCCCTCATGATATTACCGTCGGATTGGCTTCCAGTCTCTAGTCTGTTCTGCCCTATGAGGCAAGAGCGCTTTCTGATTGGCTGATTTTCTTCAACAATTTGTTTCCGGTTCTGAAGAAAGGGCTGAAACCCCACAGGGTTGAAGACTCTGCCCCGGAAGCACTTTCCTGGACCTATCAGTGAGAAGTCCCAGGCGCGGACGCAGGCAGGAGTCATTATGGCGGCCCGCATGGGTTCCATGACAGGTTTGCTCTGCGTTCGCTGGTGGAGTGCCGCGCAACTCTCAGCCAAAGGAGGCCCGCTAGTTGCCTGTCGGCGATGGGCGGGCTCCTCGGCAGACACCGTGTACGATGTGGTGGTGTCAGGAGGAGGCCTGGTGGGCTCTGCCATGGCTTGTGCCTTGGGTAGGTGCATCTCGACTGCGGGGTTGGGGACCTGGGCTGTGGAGGTACGACGCTCACCGTGGGAGTCGGGACGCTGTCCATAAGACCTAGCATACCAGACCTGGTGGTTTGCGCACTCTCCTTCCTAGGAGTCCTCGGGAATCGCATGAAGCTTCAGTCCTGCGGGATCACAAGTGGGCGGGCCTTTATGAATCAGTCCGACCCTTGGGAACTGCCCAAGATTGTTTATGAGCACCTTGAGAAGCATCAGGCTTCTCCGATGGTAGACCGCATTGGCCTCGAAATCTAGAGATCATCTAACTTTGTCTTCTGAGTGCTGGGATTAAAAGCCTACGCCCCCACTCCTGGTCCTAAGGCTGCTTTATTAAGATAACGTTCATGTAGTTGTAAGTCCTTGCACTTAAAGCATACAGTCCAATGAATTTTTAGTGTATTTGCAGAGCTATTCAATCACTGCAATGTTTTAGTACATTTTGTCTTGGAACTCATTAGATGTCACTCCTAATTTCGCTCATCTTCTCAGCCCTAGAGACACCTACTTTCTGCCTGTAGGTTTACCTTTTCCGAATAGTTATACGTAGCTGGAGATATGGTCAGTGTTTTAAAGGTTAATCCATGTTGTAGCATATATCAGAACAGCGTTTGCTTTGAGGGCTGAAGCAATCCTTAATTGTATGTATGCACCACATTTAGTTGGCTCATTTATCAACTGTTGAACTTGTGATTGGTCTTCACTTTTGGCCTATAGCAGATATTGCTAGTTCGGACATGGTGTGCAAGCATTAGTGTGGACACAGGGTTGGTTATCTCCAGGCTATTCACAAGTGAGATTTCTGGGTTGTGGTAACTGGTGTTTTGGAGAACAGCCAGACTTTGAGAGGGTGTGCCGGTTTATATCATCGACAGTATATGAGTGCTCGGTTTCTCCAGACCCGACAGCACTGCTGCCTTTTGTCCTCTCAAATGCGTAGGAAATGAATGGTGTGTGCTTATATTTCCCTAGTGACTTTAGTGCTGAGTAAATTTATCGAATGCTGGGGTGATGTAGCACCATTTCTGGCCCCTTAGAAACTTTAGTGTTCACATTTTGGTGGCTCAATCTTGTGTTAGGTTTTTGTGTGTGTTTCATTTGTACTGTATCCTTTTCTCACTCTTTCCTGAGCGTCACGGGGAAGGAAGGCAGCTTCTGTTTTACTGACGTGCACACACACTTCTGTTTAGTTATCATTCGAGTCTCTGTTTCTTTCACAGAAGTGACTGTTCAAACCATGGTAGTAAAGAGCATGGTGGTTTTGGAAGATAGAGGCAGGACGATCAGACGTTCAAAGACACCCTTGGGCTACATAGAATACAAAGCCTCCAAGACAAACACAAATATGTAAATAAGACATTTCCAATAGGTTTTTGTTTGTTTATTGAAATAAGGTGCTATGGAATCTTGGCTGGTCTGTACCTTTAATCTGCCTTTGCCTCCCAAACACTTGGGTCCCAAGCACATGCTGTTACTCCTGAGTCATAAAGGCTAATTTTCCACTTTTCCTGTTTTCCTTAGTTCTTCCTAAGACTCACAACTAATTGTTGTTTTAGGCTTGCATTTTTCTCTAACATTTGAGTTTGGGAACAGTTCCCTGCATAATTCCCTAAGTTCCATTCTTTTTTTTTTATTTTGTTACTTTTTTATGTGAGTACATCTGATCCCATTACAGATGGTTGTAAGCTGCCATGTGGTTGCTGGGATTTGAACTCGGGACCTTTGGAAGAGCAGTCAGTGCTCTTAACCTCTGAGCCATCTCTCCAGCCCCCTAAGTTCCATTCTTAAATCTATTCTTGTAATATATCATTCTTTGGGTTTTATTTTGAGCCTCCTCCTCCTCCTTGAGCCCCTGGGTAGCCAGGAATACGAGTGCTTCGCTACACCAGGGCTTCTCACATGATTTCTAGGCTTTTTTTTTTTTTTTAAGTTACATTAAATAGTTAAGAAATAAAATACATCACCTGGGTGTATTTTATAATATGCTTGGAAATCTAATTCTTTTTCTTTGTTTTCTGGTGTGTCTTACCTAACAGACGTACAACACCTACTTTATGGGTTTGCAGCTGGAAATAATTATGTAAGGGAAGAAAGTAGGGAACGTGCAGCCTAGCAAAGGACACAGATAACCAGGAAAAGGAAGCGTGAGAGGGAAGCTGCCTTTTAGAGAAACAAGCAGCTGGCATGTGCTGGGGGACAAAGTGTCTGCTGTGGAGAATACACCTAGGAAGCAAGGTTAGGATCAGAGATCATAGAGTGCTGTCACTCTCAGAGTGAGGGACAGAGCGATGGGGGACTAGAAGACAATGTTTTTGAGCAAGCATGTCTGGGTCCTTCCTTCCTGGGGAGCTGCTGCTCAGCAAGAGGGACCAGCCCTGCTGGGTTGACTGCTCCTCACTGCTCCATTACAGCCACTGGTTTTTACCCACTCCTGTGCCTGTCATAATGGAGCCTATTCACCACTAGTGCGCAGGGACAGTGCCTGCAGGCGCACGTGGGATTTATGGATGACACCAGTTGCTCTATCATCTGAAATGCAAAGGTCCATTCATTCACAGGGTGATGAGCTCACCCTGTTGGAGTCAGAGAGGCTCACATGTGATAATAACCTGCTACTGGGTCCTAGATATTCACTACTTGGCCCATGGCATGACCTGCAACTGTTAATAAAAAGTTTGGTTTTCTTTTAAAGGCATATACCTTATGACCGGCTTGATTTTCTTTGTGTCTGTGTACATTATGTATACATGAGTACAATTTCTAAGGAAGTTAGAACAGGGCTTTGGAGTTAAGAGTTGGGAGCCTCTGGACGTGGGTGCTGGGCTGTCCGGCCCTCTGCAGGAACAGTCTGTGCTCTTTACTAGTGAGCTCCTCCTCCCCACATTATAAAGTAAAACCCCTATTTTCTAATGATGCCACATTACTTCAACTTCATTGGCCATTTGCAAATTACATTCTAGTTTTTACAGTCTCTAGAGCTCTCTCAGGTCCTGGGAGACTGCTGCAGGCCTTCTGCCAGTGATGTTTCCAAGTTCCATGTTTTCACTACAGATGTTTCAGAATCAGATTTGTAGTGTATATTTTTAAATTCTTTATCTTGAGACTGTAGTGACATTTGCTTTCTTAAAATACTCCATTGTTATATTTCTGTCCAGCTCTCCCCCACTCCTCAATTCTCCTGTGTGTGCCCATGACTGTGCAGTTACATCCTGGAGATGAAACATGAGGCTATGCACATGTAAGGCACGTGCTGCACCACTGAGATGCATGTGTGAGGCACATGCTGCACATCCCAGACAATAAAGTGTCAGTTTAAGTGAGTTCACTCTAAGGCTAAGAGTTGGATGGATAGAGTTTTATTATTTATTATTCTTTCCTAGCGAATTCTACTTGTTGGGAATAATTTTTCCATTATTTGCATCTTTGTGTGAGACGTGTAGTGTGTTCTGTCTGGAGAAGCCTTACAGTTGTAGGGTGGCTGTCTCAGGTGATAGTGCTCAGGATAGTGTGTGTCTACTTCTTAGGGAATTGGAATGGTTATTTTTGCAGTACTGAGGATTGAACTAGGACCTCACACTTGGTAGACACACCACCACGGAGCTATGTCTCCAGACTAGAAATTTCATTTCCAAGGCTAAGGGACTAGTTGATTTTCTTTTTTACTTTTTGTTGGTGTCTTGTCTTTTGCTTGCTTTTGAGACATGTATACATTCTGTCACCTTGACTGACTGAAGTCATAGCCATCCTCCTGCCTTAGCCTCCAGGTATGAGACCCTGGAGATGTTTATATTTGTTTCTTATTAAAGACTTAAAACATAAACAGTATACATAGTAATGATGTGTCTTGTAATATTTTGATTCATACATACGTTATATAATTTTAAATCTGCTTAAACATTTATGCTCTTAAATTATTTTTGAAGACTTTAAGAATTTGTCTAGCTTTTAAGTGTATAGCACATCATTATTAGATATAGTTGCCCTACTGTGTAGTTAAGTCCTTGCCTTCTTTAAAATGTTATTTTTTCTTCTTCTTTAGGACATGACATTCACTTTCATGACAAGAAAATCCTGTTGCTGGAGGCAGGTCCAAAGAAAGCCCTGGAGAAATTGTCAGACACTTACAGCAACAGAGTCAGCTCCATATCCCCTGGTTCCACAACCCTCCTCAGTAGTGAGTAGAAGAGTCTGTCTCCTGGGTCCTTTCCTCAGCTTTCCATGGGTTCAGTAGGGCAGTGACCAGAGTGTGGGAGGAAGCCACAGGGGGAAGGGAGCAGGTGGGCGTGGTCATAGAAGACACAGACTGCTGAAGCTGATCATGTGTCAAGTCTGGGGAGGACATCCCTGGGACACGGTGTTCATCATGTGACCCTCATGTAAATAGTGGGCCATTACTGTTTGGTCTCCTGCATCTCTGTGACCTAATGGTGAACAGTCACCCTGTTCCAAGTCAATCCTCACCTGGGCTGGGGAGTCTACATTTTAATGGCCTTCTTTTTTTGGTGGGGAGAGCAGTAGATGAGTTGTCTTCCTGTTTGTGCGAGGTGGTACGCCCTCCGGCCGTCCTGACTGAAACCATTCTAAGACTAAACCCTTTAGTCACTCTATATAGCTTTCTATGTCCGACCTGCTGGGATTATCCGAGGCACTGGGGATGAAACCCAGCTGTTTTGCTTCGGAGCAGTGCTTCCTCCCCAGTTTGTACACCTTTGTCTTTCTAGGACTGCCACCTGACACACTGTGTGTGTCGTGCTGTCTGTCTCTCCAGTGAGAACATTAGCCGCACAAGGGCATTTGGTCTGCTCTGGACCCAAAATTAAAACTGGCCCTTGGTAGATATTTCTTTAAAGAGTGGATTTTACTCAGTTCCATGAAGAGCTGAAAAAAAACCAATTTTTAGAATTTTTTTAACTAATAAGCTAGTAAGAAAAAATAGTCTCAGTTTAGTTTTCCATTTTGAATTCTCACTATTTTACTGTAATCTGGCCTGTTGGGTCTTTTTTATGCTTTATAATCTGGACCTGAGAGAGGAAGGGCTTTGTTTCTAGCAGTTTTTACCTTCTGTTTTTGGAGAACACTGAAAACAACCTCCTACTTAACAGGATGGAGAGACCAAAGGGGGCCGGAGCCGGGTCACATGAGGTCACTGTTTCTTTCGTAGGTTTTGGTGCATGGGAACACGTCTGCAATATGCGATGCAAAGCCTTCCGTCGGATGCAGGTGCCTCCTTGCCCTTAACTTTGTCGGGATGTCTTGTCTATCTCGTGTTACCTTGTTAGACTCCACTTGCTCTAAGCTTTTTAAGAATCAAAATTTAAATTTAGTGTGGGAGTATTCTTGAGAATCTGCTTACTTTTTAATTAATTAATTTGGTTTTTTTGAGATAAGGGTGTGTCTGAGACTTGCTGACCACTTGTGTCCACTTCCCAGGAGTCGGGGTCACAGGTGTGCCCACATTTCCTGACCGCAAGTCTTACTTGAGATCCTGCCAAAGAGGCTGACAGTTTGTGCTCTGGTGCTTCTTGCCCTGGAAAGCGATATTCAGCTTTGGTTGGAACTGTGTTTCCTTTTCTTTGGTGTGGATGTACTTTACTTTGTTTTTGCAGGTGTGGGACTCCTGCTCAGAGGCCTTGATAATGTTCGACAAGGATAACTTGGATGACATGGGCTATATAGTAGAGAATGATGTCATCATGCATGCCCTCACCAAACAGCTGGAGGCTGTGGCCGGTGAGCTGCTGTCTCTACCTCCTCTCTGGGAAGCGATTGCCAAAGGAAAAGCCCCTTTCTCAGATACTGTAGCCAGGCATGGTGGCACACTGTAATGTCAGCATGTGGAAGGCAGAGGCAGAGGCTGGTAAATAAGAGCCGGGAAGAGAGCTGAGGCTGGAGCGATTGCCCAGCTTTCTCAAGGCCCTGCATCAATCCTAAGTACCGGAAAAAACCCACAACAGTAAACCATCCATCCACACAAAAGCGGTACACAAAATATTCACAACACTGTTTACCAACTGCCAAAAAGTGGAAACGACCCAAATTCTACTAATTGATGAGTAAAGAAATACAATTTGATATATCTACACAATGAAATGTTATGTGACAATGAAAGGGAGTACATTACTAGTCCATGTTACAGTGTGACTGACCCTGAGAAACATGCTAAGTGAGAGGAATTCAACACATTAACACAATGCTTTCATCCATCCTTGAGAACAGACAACTGCAGAAAGATAAAAGCAGTTGCTGGGGGTGGGAGGTGGGTGCACACTTTTAGTCTTGGTACTCAGGAAGCTGAGGCAGGTGAATTTCTGAATTCGAGGCCAGCCTGGTCTACAGATAGAGTTTCAGGGCAGCCAGGGCTACACAGAAAAACTTGAAAAAAAAATTAGGAGTGGTGTAATAATGGTGGACTAGTTGTCTAGTGTGTAACCTTGGGCTCCATCAACAGAATCACTCTGTGTGTATGTGTGTGTGTGTGTGGTACTTGGGATTGAACCTAGGATTTATAGCATGTTGGGGAAGTGTCTTTCCACTGACCTGCCTACATCCGTATCCCTCTTCAAGCTATTTTGAAATCTGTAATATGTTCTTGTCATCTGCAACCATCGTTCCTAACAAGACAATAAGATGGCAGGGTGGCTCATGCCTTTAATTCTAGCACTCTGGAAGCAGAGGCAGATCTCTGAGTTAGAGGTCAGCCTGGTTTATAGAGTGAGTCTCAGGACAAGCAAGGCTACGCAGAGAAACCTTCTTTTCAAAAAACAAACAAAAGACAAACCAAAAAATCAACTTTTGAAGGCTAGAGCATATTTTAGCCTGTGGTGTCCCCTCCTGCTTACTCAGATGCAGAATGAAACTGGGAAAAGAACTAGGCTAGAACACCCCCCCCCCCAACTCCCCAATGTGTTTATTGAGAGCATTGTTGAAATAGGGTTTCTCTGTGTAGACCAGGCTGGCCTCACACTCATAGTGATGTACCATCTGCTAGGACTAAAAGTGTGCTCCATTATGCTGGGCTGGGCTGTGCTGTTTTTAACTTTCTGACATCAAGCTGTTCCCTGGCCTTTGTTCTTTACCAGCAGTTCCTGGACCAGAGCATTAACCTGAGTTACTTTAAATCTTTTCTTGCTTATCAGTAAATGAGAGGACAGGGCGAGCCTTGCTTTTAGATCACTTACAATTTGCCCTTCGACCCACCTTTCTGATGTTTGCTTTGTTCTCTTTTCTGCAGATCGAGTGCAGGTTCTCTATGAGAGCAAAGCTGTTGGCTATACCTGGCCTGGTCCATTTTCCATGGCCGACTCCAGCCCTTGGGTCCATATTACCCTAGGTGATGGCAGTACCCTCCAGACCAAACTGTTGGTAGTTGAAGATTCTTACTTCGTCAGGGGTCTTGCATGTCCACACCTTACGTTCTAGGGTCTGTAGTTTCAGATGGAAACCGTGGGTTGACTTTAGGTTATTGTTTCTAGAATGACCAGTCCCTATTCAAGGCAGCCAGAGCTAAGATGGTCTTATTCCTCCTATACTGGAAGCAACCTCATGGGGCAGCTTAGGATAAGATAGACAAACTCCCAGGACAGGAGGGAACCAGTATTGGGGCCCCAGGCTGTTCTTTTCCTGGTCACAGAGGAAAAGGTCAGCATTCACCTTCTTGTAGCTCCTAACTCCAGTACCTGTTCTGTGCCTAACTCCTCTCTAGTTCCTGCATCCACAGATTCTGCCTGAATATGGCTGTTGCTGGCTCCTTTTGGTTCAGAGAGCCTCTTTGGTCCTGTTATCTCAGGCTGGTGTCCCATTTTGTAGGGCTTCCCTATAGGGGCTGTGAGTGGGACAGGCCTGATAGTCCACAGTCAGGACTTATAGCAGGGACTAGACAGAAGGATCAAGAAACTTCTGGAGCAGTTTGATGAAGTGGTTCTGAAACTTAGCAGTGTCTTGTCTCTGTGCAGATTGGTGCTGATGGGCACAACTCAGCAGTGAGGCAAGCTGCTGGGATCCAGAATGTCAGCTGGAACTACGACCAGTCTGCTGTGGTGGCCACCCTCCACTTATCAGAGGTAATTTCTCACACTGCCCATCGGGGACCTTGTCCTGATCAATCAGCACCCCTTACAAGAATTTTCTTTTATTCTAGGCCACAGAAAACAATGTAGCCTGGCAGAGATTTCTTCCCTCTGGGCCGATTGCTCTGCTCCCGGTAAGAGCTCTGGCCAGTTAGCTCAAAGGTAGCCTGCCCTTAGTCTTAGGAACTTTATTTTCCTTTAGCCTGGTTTAATGGGCTCTGTTCCAGGAATGCATTGCTTCCTTTGCTCAGTTTCCATGCTTGAAAATGCCCAAGTTAAGCAGAGCAGGTTTTCGTTGCTCTTATTTGTTTTTAAAAACTGTCCCCCAGGCTGGCCTGATGCTTACTTCTGCTGTGTGCTGTGATTACAGGCAATGCACCACCACACCAGGCTGATGCTCTTCTTTTGATACAGCTCTCAGATACCTTGAGTTCCTTGGTTTGGTCCACATCACATGCCCACGCTGCAGAGCTGGTCAGCATGGACGAGGAAGAATTCGTGGATGCCATCAACTCTGCCTTTGTAAGTATCCCTGATCCAGCTGCTGGTGTGATGAGGAAGAGGGAATCATGCAGCTTCCTCTCAGTGAGTGCACAGTCCTGGGCTTAGACTCTGAAGGTACAGAGAAAAATGCAAAACAATGGAAGTAGTGGGCTGCCCTGCTGATAGAAAGGCCTTCCAAGGCACATGGGTCATTTAGTGTACATTCCTATGCAGTGTGGCGCCTTTGATGGAGTGCCTTCTGTGTAACAGGCTCTGGACAGCCTCTGAGGCCTTTGGGAAACCCACAGTCAAGTGAGAGAGAATGACAATCTAAGTTCCATAACAGATGTATGCCTAGGATGAAGTGAGGACAGAGAGGAGAGTTTACAGGCATTCTGTGCCGAAGGAGAGGATAGGGTGAGCGGCATTCTAGTTCCTTTGTGACATTGCTGAGAACTAGTCAATGGTAAACTTCAGTTTTAGTCAGGGGCCAACCCAGGAATTCTTTGACATGATCCTAAATAAAACCTTCCAGAAGGGGTTTATCCCTCTTAAACAAACCAGTTTAGACATGTTGCATAGCATTACCCTTAGCTTCAGTTATAAAAACAGGTTCTTTGGTGAGTTTTTAATTGTTTACTGGTCACTAATCAAATTCCACTGTTGGGGGCTGACCATGCAGTGGAGTGATGTTCACCACACAGACTTCATCAACTCAGTTAGCGCCATGGTCCACCATGCTGTTGCCCTTCTGAAGCCCACTAAGGTCTCCGCCCGCCAGCTGCCTCCAAGTATAGCCAAGGTTGACGCCAAGAGCAGAGCCCTCTTTCCTCTGGGGCTGGGACATGCTGCTGAGTACGTCCGGCCTCGGGTGGCCCTCATTGGGTAAGACTGTCATGGAGTAGGCCACTGCTTTCTGTGTTTGCTGGAGGCCACACCTGAGTGTTGCTTTATTTATTCTTAGTGATGCAGCCCACAGAGTCCATCCACTTGCAGGACAAGGTGTCAACATGGGCTTCGGGGATATTTCCAGCTTGGTTCGTCATCTCAGTACAGCAGCCTTCAATGGGAAGGACTTAGGTATGAATCAGGTACCCTGACATCAGGTAGAGATGCTGGAAGCTAGAGGAAATCTTTACTACTGGAGTAAGGGTTTATCTGTGCTCTTGTTTTTTAACGGCAGGCTCCATGAGCCACCTCACAGGTTATGAGACAGACAGACAGCGTCATAATACTGCTCTTCTGGCTGCTACTGACCTATTGAAGAGGCTTTACTCTACCAGCGCCACTCCGATAGTGTTGCTCAGGACATGGGGCTTACAGGCCACTAACGCAGTACCGCCTCTCAAAGTAAGTGGCCACTCATGGCTTCCCAAGATTTTTTTTTTCCAAACCGAGGAAAACTATAAAAAAACCTGCTGGGTTTGTTGGTGTTCACATCTAAGCAATCATTTGGAATAGTTATCAGGACCTAAGAATAAAGGGCTGAGGGCTGGAGAGATGACTCGGTGGTTAAAAGCAGTGGATGTTCTTAGAGGGACCTGGTTCAGTCCCCAGAACCCACAAGGTGGCTGACAACCACATGTAACTCTGACACCTCTCCTGGCCTGAGTATACTAGGCATGCATGTGGTACACAGACATGCATGTAACCTGTACACAGCAGATATAAATAAAAACATAACAGGACTGACTGGAGAGGTGGCTTAGCAAAGTGCTGGCTGTTTTCAGAGCTCAGTCCCCAGTACCCACTGGATACTCACAGCAGGTATGTGAGCCTCCTCTGGCTCCTGTATTGATGTGTGCACATGCCACAGCAAACATGTGGAGGTCAGAAGACAACTTCCAAGAGTTAATCCCTCTTGGCACAGGGGATTACAGTGATTGACCTCAGGCTTGTGTGGCAAGTGCTTTTACCTGCTGAGCTGTCTTGCCAGCCCTGCCCTTATAGCTGAAATAAGCGGGGTTCCTGTGAGGTTCTCTGTGGGACTTCTGCCGTGTTTCTCCCTTGGTCACCTGTCCTCTCTCCTGCAGCAACCAAGCATCACTGAAACCCTTTCCTTTTGTCTCTAGGAACAGATCATGGCCTTTGCAAGCAAGTGAGTGCTCTTCTTCTGGAGACCATGGTGACGACAGACACCTAGACCTGGACATCACGTGCCTTCCCAATATGGGTTAATAAATTTACACTAGAACTTGTGTCTCTTTTCCTTTTCTGAGTAACAGGCCTGTGGAGCCAAAATAGTGATACCTAAGGAAAAACCCAAAGGGAAACTATTTAATTGAAAGGAGCTTTTTATTACTACACAAAGGAGTCACTGAGATACTCTCCCCCATTTCACTTGGTACAACCTTTCTAAATAAAGTACTTTAATGCTGGTCATAAATTTATATAATTATCTTGACAGTAAGAATTAGAAATACTTGATACATTTTTGTTGGACTGTTGTTTTAAAATTAACACTGGCATGCCAATTTAATATAAATTGCTTTGACAAAAGCAACTGGGGCTTAAGGGGGACACAGAGATAAATGACAGCCAGATCTTATTAATACTGCTATTTCTCCTTCCTCATCAGAGCTCCGCAGTTCAGTTTTATTTGCAGCTCCTCTGCGATACCATTCTCTGTCCTGTAATAACAATACATAATCTCATTGCACACACAGCTGCAGAGGCCTCAGGAACCAGTCAGAGGGAGCTGAGCAGCTGTGTGGTTGGAGTGGCTAACACAGAGTGGTTCATTACTTGGAATTCTGAAGGACGTATTGCAAAGTACCAGAGAATCCTCCAGAAGAGACCTTGAGCTGTGTTAGAGAAGAACACTACAGTCATGCCCAGCAGTTGATTTTGAAGAGGTGAAGTAAGAAAGCCTCCTTTTCAAAGAAGCTAAACTGTTTTGGAGTAGCTTTGAAGGGATGAGACAGCTGTTGCTACAGAGCAGCTTTCTAAGCAAAGTGGAGAACTTAGTGCGAAGTAATGATGTCAGTAAACCCAAAACATGTTCCCAGAATAAAAAATGGCAGCTGCTGGAAAAATGATAGCCAGAGACTCTCAGGACAAGCCATCCTAAGAATACTGACTTTGATGTATTAAAATAAAAAAGAGTTAAAAATGAGAATTTTAAGGCACACTTTGCAAGGACTTCTGTGACTCAGATGTTCTTCACAGTAGTGGCAACACAGCATCCACCATGTACCAGATCACATCCCAAGTATTTAAAATATATTAACGTTTTCACAGTGATGAAACTTCAGAACACATAGAAGCCCTTAGTAAAAAAGGCTCATGTCCTGGGTGGTGGTGGTGCACATCTTTCATCCTAATACTAGAGGCAGAGGCAGATCTAAGTTCAAGGCCAGCCACAGTTAAACAGAGAGAAATCATGTCTCCAAAAAACAAAAACAAACCTTGAAGCTTAACAGGATATATGCAGATAAAATTCTGAGGTAAAAATCCATGTGTTTAAGAGTTTTGGCAGTATCCAAGGTAACCATAGGTATCTGTGGAACAATACACACTTTATAGCCAGGGTCTTTGTGTCCAATGTGTCGGAGACCAGCTCTGTAGAGAGCTGGAGTTGTCTGCTTTGTCTTTAGTGCTGGGGACTGAATCTACAGCCTGACACGGCAAACAGCTTTGTCACTGACTGCTATCACCTAACTTCTCTTTTTAAATTTGTGTGTTGCACTGAGTTGCCCACATTACTCAACTGGTTACACAGCAAGCCTATAACTTGTAATCCTCCTGCTTCAGCTCTAAGGTAGCTAGAATTATAGGCCTGTGCCATAAGGCCTGGTATAAAGACATCTTTAATGAGCATAGCTTACTCTTAGGGAAACAGCTTGGTTTCTCTCAACTGTGATAGCATTTAGTGGATTATGACTGATCTAATACATTTTTCTTTTTTTATATTATTAACTCAATTAAAAAACAAGGTCCCCAGGGATGACCATGGGCCCAAGCATAGTCACATCCTTTGTGAAGAGCAGAAGGAAAAGGAGGTGACTGAAAATTATGTTAGGGGAGATGAAAACTTACTGGAGAGAGAAGAGGGAGGGTAAAGTGTGTGACGAGAGCCCAGAGACAGCAGATCCTGAGGCCAGTGATACCAGAAACGACATGGTGACAGAAGTTTTAAATCTTTAAGGTAACGACTTTAAAGGGCTAAATAATGCAGTAGAGGGCGCACTCCTACCTACCATGCATGACCACCTGTGTTCAACCACAACACAGAAAATTTGAGAGAGAAAACATGGTTTTCTAATGCTACTCATTGTCCCAAGCTGTTCCAACATGGACCAAAACAATCAAATCAAATTTGGGTATCATTGGGAAGGGGGTCGGCAATCCTGAGCTAGACAATAAATTCTGAAAATAGCTAAATTCAGCAAGGGCCTAGGCACTACTTAAAAGCATAGTGCTAGCACATTGTGCTTAACATTCAAGAAGTCCTGGGTTCACTCCCCAGCACTTTTCACACCTCAATCCCCCCAAAGGACAGCTGAAAGCATTTATAATCTTTAGACGAAAATAGCACTGACAGTAACTTCTAACTGCAGAGCAAAAACGGGCACAGTTGTACTTCACAGAAATACAAAGGTACAAAGTTTAGGACTGTGTTTGATCCTATAAACACACTGGCTTGGGAGGCAGTGCTGGCAATTCAGTTCTCTAGGGCTGAATGTTCAAGTCCAGAGTGGCAACAGCTATCCCTTGAGACCAGATGGTCTCCTTGCCTATAGCTCTAATCTATGCATTAAGAGCTACTCTCTACATCCTGCCAAGACTGACGTGACGAGCGTAATAGTTCACACCTGTAATCCCAGAGTTCAGGAGGCTGAGGCAGGAGAATTTATAATTCAAGGCAACCTGGGTTACATCTGAGTTCCAGGCCAGCCTGAACAACAGAACAAGCCCCTTATCTAAAAATAAAACACTTAGGACAACTCTAAGCTCCGACTTGGTTGGTTGATCTACTGTGCCACAGGATCACAC
This sequence comes from Micromys minutus, assembly GCF_963924665.1. Taxonomy (NCBI): domain Eukaryota; kingdom Metazoa; phylum Chordata; class Mammalia; order Rodentia; family Muridae; genus Micromys; species Micromys minutus. Next base: position 228,445,402 of record NC_137969.1, read on the forward strand.
AAATTCTAATATAGTCTCTTTCCCCCTTCTCTGAATTATAGATGGAAAGCAAAACCAGGTATTCTCCCCCCTCCCCCCAGATTTTTAGGGTAGAAAGTATAAGGGTAGGAGGAAAAAAAAAATTGCCAGTATTGATGAGTTACGGGATTTCAGTAAATCTGCTTAATTTAGCTTATAAGCAAAAATGAAACCATTCAAAACAACAAGGCATCCAAGGGTTGAAATGAGACTGTTCTTTGGTTCCCAGGGACCTGTCTCTGAACTCTAACGTGGAGTTCCAAACCTTTTTTTTTTCTTTGCAGGACTCAGTAATATACAAAGAATCTCAAAAGATTTATACTCTGGTGCCAGCCATGCACCCGCCAAGTAGTTAGGATCCATTCACATTAGATGTGCAAAATTAGCTAAGCCCAAATCGTTAGGCTCAAGGGCAAGACTCATCTATAAACCCCTCCTGATAAAGCCAGTTAACAGGTTCCGGTCCAGGCTTTTCCCAGAGAAGGTCAGAAAATGTCTGAGTTCACTCCTTCCTGTGAAAAAATTGTTCAGAAATGCAGGCCTCAGAGGAAGTCCTTAGCCTCAGCTGGTGATGCCCAGAGACTGGAGCAGGTGAAAGGTGGCCCCCAAGGCCCAACCAGTCTCTATGTTGTTCACTTTCTTTGTGAGCTGTTGAAGAAGAAAAAAAAATCTTGACATTTTCATGCAGTTTTCAACAAAAGCAGATATGGTCTTTGGACAGCTGCTACCTATACAGAGCACTGGTGTGCTGAGTCCTGTCCACCCCACACCCAGCATGCTCAGGAGTGGCGCTGTCCAGATATCTGGAGAGAGCATTCTGTCAGCTTAAGGGCTTATGGATGCTCCTTAAACTCAACAAAGAGTACATCTTCTAACTCACCAACTTCTGATAAGGCAAATCATAACAATGCTCATGGAGGTAGTAGGAGTGGAATTGGCAGGAGCTGGGGTGTGTTTAGGGTAGGGAAGCATGTGCTCAGCTTTCTGAATCTATATAAGCAACTATCCCTTGAGCACTAAAAACCAACTAGGGCATTCTGCACCTGACTGCCTGGATAGTTCGGGACCTTTATTGCTTGGGACAAAAGTTTAGAAATGATCCCTCAATTACAGAAAAGGCGGTTAGATTACTGTCCATGAAACTGTTTTCTTCAGACTCCTTCCTATCACTTCCCGTAGATTTTAGTACACACAGGCTCTGCTTCCTCCGTGATAAGCTATTTGTTGTGAAATAAGTCTTTAAGAAGATTTCCCGTTTTTCTATTTTTTAAACATACGAGTAGATATAAGTGTCTGCCTGTGAGTGTGTGTCCACTGAGTGCAGGTGCCTGTGCAGGCCAGAGGTGTTGGATCTCTGGAGCTAGAGTTAGTTATAGGTAGTTGTGAGCCATCTGACACAGAGGCTAGGAACTGAGCACAGTCCTCTGGAAGAACAGCAAGTATTCTTAACTGTGGAGCCACCTCTCCAGCCCTTAACACATATAATTAAAAACAGGTGTTTATATTTTTATGTGTATCAGTGTTCTCACCACAGGTCTGTATGTGCACCATGTGTGTGCCTAGTGCCGACAGTGATCAGATGGCAGGGTCACATGCCCTGAAACTGGACTTACTGGTAGCTGTGAGCCACCATGTGGATGCTAGGAACCAAACAGGGGCCCTATGCAAAAGCAGCAACTGCTCTTAACCACTAAGCCATCTCTCTAGCCCCAAAAAATATTTCTAATGAATTCCATACCATTTATGTACTTCTATACCACTACTGAATGATTACAAATTATATTCACAAGACGGTTGGAGTCTAATCCTTGTTCTCAAGTAGCACGAAGCCTATTAGAAGAGATTAAATTAACTATCCATCAGACTGAGAACAAATCGGATACAGTACATATGTCTGAGACAAATACAGTCAGCACTCAGTGTTGGCACTATTGTGCAAAATGGAATATGCGAGTGTTGGCAGGTGTACCTGCCGCAGGGGCTCTCTGAATATAAATCTGTGTGATGGCCCAGCTACTTGTTCAAACTTAAATTCTTATAAGCACATATCAGTGGCAGATGAGGGAGTACCAACCCAGGATGAGAAGAAACCTGGGGTAGGAGGCATGGCTCTCCTGCCTTTCCTGTATTGTATTTTGGGTGTTTATTTCTCCTGTCTCTCTGCTTCCTACTGGGTTCTAAACTGACTTCATAGACTATGGGACTTGAACATCTTCACTGGGCTCCAGGTCTTTCTGTCCTGTGTCTTGTATGGTATCATGACTGTACTGTACTCAGAGACTAATGTCTGTTGTACCTAGCAGGGTGCCTAGGCTACAGCCCAAACATCTGCTGCTCCAATTACCAAACAAATTTTTCCCAACCGCAGTGCTCAGCCTCTTACCTGTAAGAGGGTGTTGTCGGCAAAGCCAAAGCCATCTTTCAATAAGGCTGTGATGTACGTGAGGTCCATGCAGAGGAAGGGGCTGCCTGAGGAGAAGCTCCCCAAGTTGTCACATACTAAAGTGAGAGAAGACAGCACTCAACCTTCAAGCTAAGAGATGGGGGCTTCTCTAGATAGAGATGGGACTCAAGTAAGCAAAGATGTCTCTAGGTGTTACCCAGGCTTCCTGGAGACCAGATGGTGTACCACCTTCTTTAGAATCTGCACATTTCCAGCGTGAATCATCTATTTGTATTTGCAGGCATCTTAGCATCTGTCAGTTATGGTGGTAGAGGAGCAGGGAAAGGCCCTGCTGGGAACCAGGCCAGCACCCAAGCAGTCTCAGTGCCCTACTTTTCCAATCTCTAGGGCTTACTGTGGTCACTTAGTACCACAAGTGAAGTGAAGCCCAAAGAACAGAGAAATGTCCTTTGCCCTCTTGTGGCCATGGAAGTGACCGCTCGTGTTTTAGAATAACTCTCTCAAGGACGCCCATGTGGCTATCTCCCATGCAGTCTGCTGCTCACTGTTTTACTACTGCTCAAACCCTATTTCACTCTAAAGGGAAACAGAGAGAGCGTGCCAGGCTGAGTACAGCCAAGTCTGGGGTTACAGTGACTGCCTGGCATCCATGAGACTGGACTCCATCCCTACCACCACATCAGTCAGTCACAGTAACGCATGCCTGTCATCTTAGCACTGAGAGGTGGATCAGAACTCAAGGTTATCCTCAGCTACACTACAAATATGAGGCTGTCCTGGGCTACGTAACACCTTATCTCGATAAAACAAAAACAATAAAAAGCCCCATAACAAATAATAGCAATGTGTTGATAATAATAGGAAGATGTAGAAATGTAGGAAGTTTGTTTGACCCATTTCCCTAAAGTGCCCCACCCCCACCCCGTGTTCTTACCTGACAGCACCCAATGCATCTTCCAGCAGACTGGAAGGCTCAGAAGGGAGCCAGTCAGGAGAGGCTCTACACTCACAGCCACACCTCATACCCAACCTCAAGAATTTCCTGACACTTACCTTCCCTGGCTTTTCTTTCAAAATCTTCAACTTTTAAAACACCCCCCTTTTCATAATCTAAAATGAAACAGAACAACAGATAGTATCAAAAGCTGCAAGGGGACAAGGACATTTGTCCCAGGGACACATAGTAATACAAACTAGAAATGTGCAGTGTTTCCAACACAGAGACTCCTGACCTCTACAACACAAACCCATGCTGCTTTGATTCATTTACAATTAATGCATGCCATCCATTTTGTATTAATATTTAACCACAGTAAAAATGTGGGTCCATTAAAATGTATAGCAAAGGGACTGGAGATTGCTCAGTGGCTAAGAGCACTTACAGTAGGCAGCTAGTGGTGGTGCACACCTCTAATCCCAGCACTCAGAAGGCAGAGGCAGGTAGCTCTCTGAGGTTGAGACCATCCTAGTCTACAGAGTGAGTTCTAGGCAAGCCAGGGCTACACAGAGAAACCAAAAAAAGGGGGGGAGAGACAAAAGAGCACTTTCTACTCTTGCTGAGGGCTCAGGCTTGGATCCAGAACCCACATTAGGTGGCTCACATCCACCTGTAACTCTATGGACCTCTGCAGACACCTGCACATACATGGTACATAATGCATGCAGGCATATACACATACATTAAAAATAAACAGGACAGCAAATCATCTCTCGTGTCTTGTGTGTACTCTTACATATAAACAAAAGCTTTTGTGATAAGGAAAAAAAAGTTCTAAAAGAATAGGAAATTGGGGTGATGTTAGTATCTTGAATGTTGTGAGGTTTCACAGGTACATGCATGGCAAGGTTTGGCAAACTGTATGAAAACAACACATGCATTTACTGTACATAACTTGCTATGGTTTGGATAGAAGGTATCTCCTAAGGCTTGGTCTCCAGACAGTGAAGTCCCCAGCCACCGAGAAGTGACTGGACTGTGGGGGATCTGCCTTCGGAGAATTAAGCTACAAATTTGGTCATAACTTGAGAGTGTAACGAGAGGGAGTGGGAAACCTTTAGACCTGGGGCTTAGGTGTGGAGCAGCCCAGTAGGAATGTGTTGTTGAGGGCTCCATCTTGTTCTAGGGCCCATCCTCTTCCTCTCCTTGTGTCCTGTCTGCCACGAGGTAAGCAACTTTGCTCCTCCAAGCCCTTCCACTTTAATTTTTTGCCTCACTGTGGCAGAAACAAGGAAGTCGCTGACCTTGACTGAAACCTCTGAAACTGTGATCCAGAAGAAATCCTCAATACTTAATCCAGATTACAAAAGAGCTAACACAGTTACAACTCAATGAAGATAGAAAGTAGGCTAGGTCTGGTAGTGCAGGCCTGAGATCCTAGCTACTCAGGAGGCTGAGGCAGGGGGATCACAAGTACAAGGCAGAGTCAGGCTACATAGTCTCAAAGCCATCTTGGGCAACTCTGAACTGTCTCATGTGCAGAGACTCTGGATTCAATCCCAGTACTGAAAAAAAATGCAAAAAGACTTCATAAAAGTCAGGCATGGGGCACATTAGTTATAACCCTATAACTCACAAGTCTGGGGCAGAAGGACGGCTATAAATTGGGGCCAACCTGGGCTACCTATGTCAGTGGTGGACACAGTAAAAACCTACCTCCAACAGACTTTACATACAGTTGGGTCATTTTCTACCTCCCAAAGACCCCAGTATGCTCATTCCCCTTGTTCTAGTGGCAGGCACGATGCGACTGGTAAAGAGCTGGAAGTCACTCCCACCAGCACAGCCTTCAGTGCTCTCCCCAGCTTAGTCCTATTCCCTACCTTCACGGCCAGACATTAGGCATGAACTCACCAATCAAGTGTGTCTCGGCGGCTCGATCGTAGTAGTAGGAGAAAGCATAAAAGGAGCTTCCTCGAACCTCTTCTGGCTGGTGAAGTTTTCCTTGAACTACCCTCAGCACTTCTGCATAGCAGGGCTCGAAGCCCATATCCCCTATCAGGGCAAAAGTATGCATCACTTGAGAATAATGGCTTGGCAATAATCGCTCTCTGCAGTGAGCTGATAGAGCCAATGAGAGAGGAGCAAGAAAGCCAAGAGGCTGACTCAGCCCTGGAGCAGCAGTGGTGTGAGTGGCTTAGCTAAGGCTGAGGGGCCTTGATAACCCTCACAGTGAGGGGCAGGGCTCTGAAACAGCAGGAGAATCTGAGGTAGAGCTGGCATAATGCTCAAAGTGACACGTGGAGTGCCATCCTAACTATTCAAGATATGAGTTGTCTACAAATGCCTGTGTTCTCTCCATCATTATACACAGAGAGGAGACCTCAGGAAATTCTACAAGGGCGAGAAGTGAAAGGCCTGGACCTGCACTCTGGGAAGACCAGAGCCAGGTACTGCCAGCTCACCAAGGCTGAAAAACTGAAGAGAAGAAGCAGAGCAGAAACAGCTGTGCCTTCTGTGCAAGTGTGAAGCTGAGGTCTGGAGTTGTCTCAACAACAAAGCACAAATCCTGGGGCTGGACACATGCCTCAATCAAGAGCACTGGCTGCTCATTTAAAAAGTATGTTTGCCTACATGCATGTGTGTGCACCACATATGTATCTGGTGCCTAGGAGTGCAGAATCCCTGGAACTGTTGTTTCAGACAGCTGTGAGCTGCTGTGTGGGTGTTGGTATTAAACCCTGGGCCCCTGAAAGAGCAGCAAGAGTTCTTAACTCTAGCAATCTCTTCAGCCCCCACTTCCTGCTCTTGTAGAGGACCTGGGATCAGTTCCCAGTAATCACATGAAGGTTCACAATTGTCTGTATTGCCAGTCCCATGAGATCCGACTCCTTTCGACGTCCGTGGGTATTAGATACATACAGGCAAAACATATAAAATACATACATATATATGCACACACACATAAAATAAAAACAGCTGTGTAACTTTCCTTAACCTCACTGCTTGTTCATGGAAGCTCCTCCCCTTAACCTTCGTTCACCAAGCCTACCAAGAGCCACAGCTGAAGCTGCAGCCACCGTGCTCCTTCCTGTTATTACAGTTCATGGTCCTTGTGAGCAATGATTCAGAAAACTTACTTGTTTCCTTCTCTGAGATAACAAAATTTCCCCGACCTTAATATCTAAGATGATCCTTCCCTCAATTTTGAGTTTTACTATAAATGAAATTGTTAAACATTCACCGAACCTGAAACAAGGATCCTCCCTGCCACATTAGACAGGTTACAACAGGTTCCTAACACTGCGTGGAACTCAGAACAGTATGCAAAGTAGGAGCTGCCTTGCTTGCTGGCCCTTGGACACAGCAAGGCCTCTAGAATAAGTGCTTTCAACATGGCAAGTCTCCCTTGGGCTCTGGAACCTTCCTATAGGACTTTCCCAGAACATGAACTAGGAAGGTAATTTTAACCAGTGAAAAATCATCATTCACCTTCTTGGTTTCCACCATACTGGTATTTCACACCCCCAAAGACCCACTCTGCTTCCAACCATCTTGGTAAACAGGCACTTCGAAAAGTATGTCCATCAGTCCCTGAAAGACACAATACAAGAAGGCGAGTCTGTGAGGGGGAGGAGACAGAAGCAAGAAGCACATGCAGCTGAAGGGTCAAGGGGACTGGGCCTTATGATCTTGTCAAAGATGGACTCTTCACAGACTTTGTGGTAGTGAACTCTCTAAAGCCAGAGGCAAATTTTCATGCACATGCACATTTGTCAGGGGGTTCATAACTTTTATCACATCCCAAAGAAATAAAAATCCCACAGTAAAGTAAGTTCCTTTCTTTAATGGAGGAAAATCCATCCACCGGTAGTTGAGGGGGTAAAAGAAACACAGTGGAAGATAACTTGGCAAACCGAAGTGCTCTGTGTGCCTCAGCCCAGTGCCAGCACTGTGAGCAAGCACTGTCTGGAGTGCATTAGACACAAACGCCTGTGGAAGGTGACAAACAGGGTACAGAGGGGTCACTGATTTGTCCCCAGTCACACAACTGGGACTGCAGCCAATTCTGCCTGTGCCCAACTGTGAAGACAGAAAAGGAATTGCTCAGTCATTCCACTTGGCAAACAGAAAGACCTTGTTTCCTGACAAAGGCTTGTGGAAGTTCCTACCAGCTACTGTGGAGGTTCTAGCCCAGTAGTGACAGGTTCTTACCCCCATGTCAGTAACCTTCGCTCTAAAGGTAATGAATACATAACACAGCCCCGGCAGCTTTTATGTCTGTTATGCAACACAGATCTCTCAGGTCAACACAGCCCTTTGCTCCATAGGAAGAATGCCAAGCAAGGGAAGAGGGTGAGCTATGTTTGGGCATCACTCTCCGTCTCCCAAACAGACGGACTGACAAACCTTCTGTTTCCAGAGCTCCCAGAGTTGCTAGTCTTGCAGCTTTCAGTCCAAATCCCAAGTAACTGAAAAATACAAGATAGACCAGTTTCAGGCTCTCCTAGATATCTGCAGCCTACAGCAGCCTTTTCCCAATGTGACCTGGTTTCTCAGACTCCCTTTGTTAGGATGGAGGCTTTGCCTACCTCTGTGCTGTATTGGTTCACATGGACAATAAAGGAAGACTTTTGTAGTCTGGGTCAAGGCTATGCAGTAAGAACTGCCCACAGGTATGATACTGAGAATATGACTGCTCCTGGTGGCCCAGCCTGAGAACCATCCCCAGACAAGCTCTTAGTTGCAGACGGGTCCCTGAAGCCCTGACTGAATGAGTTGGTACAGAGCTCTGGCTGAGGTCTGAGCCTTCTCCACATGCAATCACCTAAAGAGAAACTGACTCTTACATCACAGACTGTTGAGGCCAAAACTGGAGATGCCTCCTAGGTTTCTCAGGTTTGGTATGGCTTAGGTTTCAGTAGACAGGGCTTAGGGGATTGGCAGAGACTTTCTGAGGCTGGTAAGATACAGTAACAAATATTAAAATGCTTTGAGACATAAGGAAAAAGTAACATAATGTGAACTATTATTTCCCCTACCCCTCCTCACCTATGTGTATAGAGATTAAAAGTGCTGTTAAACATCTCAAAGGAAGTGAGGTAGCCCCTAGGTGTTTGTTCCAGGGTTTTCTGCAAATCAGAAAAAGCAAAAAGACTATTCAGTGCCTGCAATCATATGAATATTTTAACACCACCTTCCACAACCCTCCCCTAAATCAGACATGGGGAAGATTAAACTCCATGTCTCCCAAGGCCTGAGGAGCCAGAGAGATTTTCTCCAGTCATTTATTGACTCAGTGGCCTAGTCACCACATAGCTGATGTCTCAAAGCAGCATGATACTTTCTCATCTAAGTGTGCTGCTAGCAAGGCTTTAATAAAAACGACTCACCTCAAACTGGGGTAGAAACGTAATCTGTGTGGAGGCACCCCCCAGGTCAAGGGTCCCCACTGTCTTCTGGCCACGGCCATGCAGCTGACCTGTTAATGACAGAAGGGATGAGTACCCAGACCATCCAGGCATTCTCTGCAGGTTCTCTCCTGCTTATTGAATCCCAAAGCTATCTTGTGACGATTCACTGCCCCCTGAGCCCAAAGGTTGCAGGCTAACTCAGAGAGTCTCTGTGCAGCTGAGGCCTTGAATGCAGATTACAGAATTAATTAGCTTGTGTCCCTACATTCTTCTTTTTATTAAAAAAAAAGATTTATTTATTTGTTTGTTTGTTTGTTTCATGTATATGAGTAGTACACTGTAGGTGTCTTCAGACACACTAGAAGAGGTCACCAGATCTCATCACAGATGGTTGTGAACCACCATGTGGTTGCTGGGAATTGAACTCAGGACTTCTAGAAGGGCAGTTGATGCTCTTAACCATTAAGCCATCTCTCCAGCTCCCTCTTCTTTCTTTTAAGAAGAGATTTTGTTCAGTTTTAACTCTGGTTATGGATATGGCTGTGTCTAGACGAGTGTGGTTGCACAGAAGCTAGAGGCCTGGAGCCGGAATAACCAGCAGCTGTGAGCCACCCAGTGTGGGTGCTGGGAACTGAGTGGACTAACTGCTGAGCCATCTCTCTAGCCCCACCCCCTTCTTTTACTGAACGAACGGTATAGGCAAAGAGAAGTGGATTTGTACTCTCCTGGTTTACCTGTTAAAACCAGTTAAAGTTGTCAGAAAAATGTCGAGATCTATTTATTTTACCTGTTAGAAAGTTCACGGTAACCCAAGCTAATATGCCTAAGGAGAGAAAAAGAAAGTTAACATTCCAGATCATTGCCTCTGCTCTTTCTGAACCTCACGTCTCTAGAGTCTCCCTGCACCCTCCCTCCCTGCTTACTTACTTAGCCCCCCTTTCTCTCACACTCCATCTTTATTCCCAGTTTCTTTTACTAAAACTTGCACTGACTTCATCCCTTTCCACAAAAATGTATATTTCATCATCTGCCCACCTTCATAGGACCCATCCATGATGCTAACGCTGTCATCTGGGACCAGGAAAGGTGAATTCTTGAAGATCTCCTCTACCTAGGGAAAAGAGACAAAAATATGGATTCCCTGAGGCAGGAAAACAAATGATCACGCTTGGCTGGGTGCTGAAAGTCTTAGTTCACTTCCCCTGCACCCTGGAAGTCGTTCTAGCTCACTTCCCCTGCGCTCTGTAGACTCTGTTTCAGCTAACAAAACTGGCTCGTCAAGTGACCTGTACACAAGCTTTAAAGAACACAGACAAGCAAACAGAAATAAGCAGATTCTGCTCCAGCCTTCTACTGAATGGAAATTTCTGGTTTCTTTGGGAACTCAGTTGTGACAAGCCCGTGGGACATCATGGGAGTGGTTCCTGATGTCAGGCATTTTCCACATGCTTGGCCCTGCTTATGGTCTTTCACAGACTCTACAGTACATGAAGCACTCTGTATTTGCTTTATTTTCTGTCTTCCTAAAACTAGAGTGTGAGTTCAACGTGGGCACTGGCTGTGTCCTTTCGGTTCCTTGTCTATATCCCCAGTAACTTCACTCGTGCCTAAAACATGGTAAGTGCTCAGGTGGTGAACACATGAATAAATGACTAAGTAAATGAATGAATGAATGAGGATGAAGAACTGGGGTGTGAGGAGTTGGAGAGATGGCTCAGAGATCAAGAGCACTTGTTGCTCTTGCAGATGATCTAGGCTCCATATTCATTACCCCGTTGTGGGTCACAACAATCCATTCCTTTAGTTTCAAGACATCTAACTCCCTCTTCTCGCCTCCACAGGTACCAGGTATGCATGTGGTACACAGAAATGCACACGGATAAAACACTCATAAAATAAGAATAAATAAATCTAAAAAAAAGCTTTTAAATAAGAGTTGGGATCTGAATTCACAAAAACATGTTAGGATGCTTGATGTTGGACAAGGGACTTGAATCCTCTGTGCTGAGAGTCAAAGAAAACCTGTTGACAATAAGACTGTGCTTACAACTCACCTCCAATGGGGACAAGAACATGATTAAGGTGGAGTTTTTCGTTTAGAGGGCAGAATCCCACTTTGCTGTGATTTGTTTTTATTATAATGAGACTCTACCTATAAATGTCCTTTACAATATGAAATCTTGTAACATGTTTATTATATAAGTATGTATAATAAATATAAAACATAAAGTTTGAAAAACTATATTTAATTTTCTTATTTGAAGAGCAATGTTTTTAAAAATATTTCAAACATTTTATCTGAGAGAAAAAACAAAACAGAGACTATAAACTGTAAAATTCCATTTGTGTGAAACATGAGGAGAAACATAAGGAGTTTCCTTTCTCAAGGTCTGTCACTAGGACCTGGGGCTCACTAATTAGGCTATGCTGGTTGGCCACCAAGCTCCGGGAATCCCCGTCTCCGTCTCCCCAGCACTACAATTTTAAGTGTGTGCCACCATGCCTGGTCTTTTCTTGTGTGTGCTGGGGACCAAATCCAGGTGCTCAGGTGAGTGTGACAAGCACCTTACTGACTGAGCTCTCTCCCCAGCCCTGTAAACACACATCCTTCATTGTTCATACGTTTTCTTTGGTAGTTTATTTAAGGATATTTCTATTTTATACCTTTAGAAAATCCAAATGGAGAATATATTGGGGGGCAGGCAAAATGGCTCAGTCAGTAAAGGCATTTGCTGCCAAGCCTGATGATCTGAGTTTGATGCCCAGGATCCACTTGGTGGGAAGAGTGAATGAACTATAAGGTGTCTCCTGATCTCCATGCTGTGCTATGGCACACACAAGTGCACACACACAAACACATGCAAACAAACCAACAAATGAATGAAATAAAAACATCATGGAAGGGAGCACTTTGAACTTTTGGGGAACCCTTTACCTTCAAGGGTGATAATTTAAAATGGAAATGACTAGTTACTATCCCAGTCCCCACAGTGACTGAGCAATGATAAGTCACTGAAAGCAGTTGTCACTCCACAGGGCTCCTTAAAGACAGCATTCATTATCCAAGATCCAGATTCCAAAATCACCTCTAAGAGCAGTGCCTGGGCTTTCTGTTCTGGCAGTAAACGCAGTCCAGCTGTGGCTTTCAGAACCACTGGGGTCCTCTTCCAGTGACTTCTGGGGATGGAGTCTTTGGCCACCTCTAAGAGTTCTTGAACAGTCTCAGCACCCTTCAAAAGAGAGCACAGTCAACCAATGGCAGCCCACTTAACAGGACTGGTCTATTCCTGCAAGAGAGAGGCAGGGAGAAACACAAGTTATCTGGAATGAGTGTTCCAACCTCTCTGCTCCTCAGAAGCAAAACCTAGAGAAATGGGGCATTTCAGAAAAGAAGAGCCCATTTCTTTTTCAGAGCTGTCATTCTGAATGACTTATTTTATGTTTCTGTAAATTATATTTAAGTCAGAAAGTTAGAACTCAAGAGCTGGAGTCACAGAAGTTGCTTGACCTAATGACCTAATGTGGGTCACTCAGCTTTCATGGGGCTTGGTTTTCTAGGGAAGGGGCTGGCAGGTATGTCCTGTATTGCCACTAAACTGCTGCATGAGGCACAGTGCTCACAAAATGCTAGCTGTAGCTGTTATACAATCTCTAGGACATAGTGTGATAGGGTTTTCTTTGTTTCGTTTATATTTAAAGAATACACTGTAGCTGTCTTCAGACACACCAGAAGAGGGCATCAGATCTTATTACAGATGGTTGTGAGCCACCATGTGGTTGCTGGGAATTGAACTCAGGACTTCTAGAAGTGCTTTTAACTGCTCTTAACCTATTTCCCTAGCCTGGTTCTTTATTTTTTTTTTTAAATTCTCACTAATACCAACATGCATGGCACACAGCATATCATTAACCTATGACTATTTAAAACTATTATTTTGGATTGTTTTTGAAGTTGGAGATATAGTTCAATGGTTAAGAGCATTGGTTGCTCTTGTAAGGACCCAGGTTTGATTCCCAGCACCCACATGGCAGCTCACAACTGTCTATAACTCCAGTTCTAGAGGTACCTGATACTCTCTTCTGTCTACCACAGACACTATATGTACATGATGCACAGACAGATACACAGGATAAACATCCATATACATTAAAAACAATGAAAATATTTAAACCCAGTGATCTCCTAAGTGACAACTTATTCTGATAACAAGCTTCCCCTACCTTTTGAGACAAAGTCATTATTTACTCAGAGCTAACCTTCAACTCTTGTCCCTCTTGCTTCGGCCTCCACACTCTTCCCCGTAGCAAGCACCTATAATCATCCTCCCTGAATGTCATATTATCTTCTGCTAACGTAACTGCTTTCAACAGTTCTGTCCTTAGCACATCTGCCATCTCACCTGCTAAACTAAAAACACATCTCAGTCCTTTAAGTTCACGCTGTTCTGTTTGTTCATTTGTTTGAGACAAGGTCTCTCAGATTTCAAACCAAAACAGAGGCAAAGCTGGTCTCTGACTCTTGGTAATAACCTTCTTGCCTCAGCCTCCCAAGTCCTGGGATTACATGTATGAATCACCTCCCCTACCTACTCTGTCAGCTGGCAAGACCAGCAATTCTCTTGGCTCTGGTCCCACTGAGCTGTGGTTACAAGCATTCACACAATGCCATGGCCAGCTTTTTACAAGGGTTCTGGGATCAGAGCCCAGATCCTCACACTTTCATAGCAAGTGCTCTTTCTTACTCAGGTAGGCATCTGTTTAGCCCTGAGAATCCACTTCGTAGTCTTCTACCTACTCCTTGTTGAGTCTGGGGTATACAGCTATGGTTATTCAGAAGACTCACTGCGGAGGAAAAATGCTCTCACGTCCCATTAGTGTTACTACTGAATACCAGAAGATGTCTAATGACAGGGGTATTGTAGACTTATCAAAAGTCAGAACCCTAAACATCAAAATGAACCAGGTCTGATTCTGTTGCCTAACCATAGCTATTCAAGAAGTTGAGGCAGTAGGATCACAATTAGAAGACCTTCTTATGCCACTGAGTGAATTCAAAGCCAGCCATGCCAACTTAGTGAGATGTTATCTGAAATAAAAATGAAAAGGGTTCTTGACAGAGCTCAGCCACAGAGCACTCCCCCTGGGTTTGCTCCTTCGAACACATAAAATAGAAACAAACTCCATCAGATTGTAAGACTCACCTGTTTGGGTTGATCCACAAAAGAAGAAAGTCCCGGCTTCACAGAATCAAAAATTTCACCTTCCAGAAAGGGGAGCTGTCCTATTTGGTCCATGGAAGAAAGACAAACAGACAAGAAAGGAAGGAAGGAAGAAAGGAAGGAAAGAAGGAAGGAAGGAAGAAGAGAGGGAAGGAGGGAGGTAGGAAGGGAGAAGGAGGAGGAGGAAGAAGAGGAAGAGGGGGGATGATGATCAGATGGTAGGCTGCTTCAAATGCTAATCTCAACATCAGTATAAGGTTTAATAGATTAAAACTATCCAGAGCTGTTCCCTGTGAGGTCCTGTGATCTGCGGAGCACTTTGCAGCAGTGTTAGGAAGGAGAACACATGCTGTCATGCAGCCCAAGAGGCCCTGTTACTGTCTCTGTTGGGACTCTAGCTCTTACTGCTTTCCCCCAACTCTGAGTTTTTTAAACTGTTAGTAAAATTTTGAGACAGGGTTTCAATATGTTGCCCAAACTGACTTTGAACTCCCTGTACAACCTAAATTGTAGTCCTCCTGCCTGAGTTCCTTGAGCTCTTCAGATAATTCAGAAAAAGTTAGTCTTCAAGGACCCCTCAGTCCCCTTTTCAAGGATGGCAGTGTAAACACGTAGGGATGATTCTCCCCAAAACCACTGCCAACAGTCTCAATATTCTGGGCCTTTGGGGTATTAACCATTGGAGAAGAAGAAGGACAAATTACAGCTATATTAGGGCCAAAAACTCCCCCTCTTTCCTTTTCGAGATAATGCCTATGGTAGGGCATGTGGGACCTTGTTACCATACAGGCATGAAAATGGAAAGGTTAAATGAGTTCAAACCCCAGGAATCTTGAAATTGAGAATAGCAGGAGTGGAGCCATCCCCTACATGCCTCTACCTGCTCTGGAACACGTAACCATAGCACCCCACTGGGGACCAAGGTCATTGGGTCACATAGTGTAAACACCAGGAGTTCTCCATGCTAATGTGGGATTTAGATACCATTCTGTAGATGAGCTGCCCTTTCTGGGCATTCTTTCCTGCAAAAGGTATTTAATCCCTAGTTCACCCCACGTAAAGTGTATACATTCACACCCACCATCAAATAAACCAGTATGAACAAGCCAGAATCATCTCTTTGTTAAGAAAGATCTTTGTCTTAAAGATCTGGGTCTAAACCTCCCATGGAAGGCCTTCTCCATACTCTCTGCACTCACCCCCAATCAGACGAGGTACCTCTCTGTTCTGGCATCTACCCTTCCCCTCTCTGCACACAGCTTCCCAGAGGGAAGGGCATACCCATGGACCCCTGGTTCTCAGTTCCCTCTCTCTGCACTATATGGACTGCACTCAGGTACCCAGAGAGGAGACCTGAGAACCACAAACTTTGCCCTGCCTTCTCACAGTGGTATATGGCAGCACTTGAGCATCCTCAGGGGAAACGCAGAGCTTGGTATGACATCTTCTATTGTACACTGGTCTCAAATATCCTATGTGGATGAGGGTGACCTTGAACTTCTGATTCTCCTGCTTACACTTCCCAAGTGCTTCCATGCCCAGTTTATGTGGTGTTGTGGATCAAATCCAGGGCTCTGTGAATGTTAGGCAATGTTCCACCAACTGAGCTAAGCCCCAGTCTGTCCCACATAAGTCTCTCTTTAATTCCACACTAAACTAAAACCATGTGTTCAGTTACATCTCTAACTACATCCATCAGCTGGAAGGGTCTCTAACCCACATGCCAGACTCAGCGTCTGTTTCTGGAAGACGATGCTAAGGTACAGACTCATGCACGCTGCAAAGGGTGTACTTACCTGCTGTTTTCTGCACAAATGTGTAAACATGAATTCGAGTTCCAGTGCTGCCTGCATCAAACATAATTCCATAAAAGGTGCTGGCACTGACATTAATGGGGCACATGGAAGACAAGAAGACACCTTCAAACCAAGTCTGCTGTTCTCTGTAGAAGACAGTGCTGCCAACACAGGCTATGATCAGCATGAAGACGGCCCCCCAGGAAGTGGCCATATTCTTCCCAAGATGTGGACCTGAGGTTCTGTTGCTGAAGCAGTGCTGCTCACACTCCTATGGAGGCTTCAGGGACAAAGACACACAGGTATGTCGACTGGCTTTTTAACCTATATTAAACAAACAAACCTCCAATGAATAAACTCCTTATGGAAATTCTACCCCTCTCCAAGGTGTTCCTTCTCTATTTCTAATAACCAGTACAACAAGCTAAACCAGGGCAACACAGGCTCTTAGGCCCCTCTTCTGAGGAGTATCTGATTCCAAGAGGAAACTGGGATTTAAAGTGTATTTTCCCACACCTTGTTTTGAATTATAGAGTCTTCATGAGACAGGTTCTATGTAGCCCTAGCTGTCCTAGAGTTCACTCTGTAGACCAGTCTGACCACAATCCTACAGAGAACCACTTTCTTCTGCCTCCTAAGGACTGGGATTAATAGTGTGCACCACCACACCTGGCCCAAGCAACTGTATCTTGAAATGTGCCCCCAGAAAAGATGAAAACAGTGATGTGTTAGGTAACCAGCTACTTTGAATTTGTGCACGGTGCAGGTTAGATTACACGTTATCATAAAGAGATCAGACACAGCGGAGTGAGCACAAGTGCTCATTCAGTCAGGAACTCCAGACTGGAACATTCCCTTAGCCTCTGAGCCTCCAGAGCCTCATCTGTAACGTGAGATTACAAGCAAGTATTCTATTTTCTTTCCTATATAGTTTCCTGTTTTAAAATTATTTACTTTATGTATGTGAGTACACTGTAGCTGTCTTCAGACACACCAGAAAAGGGCATCAGATCCCATTACAGATGGTTGTGAGCCACCATGTGGTTGCTGGGAATTGAACTCAGGTCCTCTGGAAGAGCAGTCAGTGTTCTTAACCACTGAACCATCTCTCCAGCCCCATAATCCCACTTTTATTTCTTCATATATTATGTAAAGTCACAACTGCTGGTTACCTCACAAGGTGAGACCAAAGTTATTTCCTAGGCCCTCTATCTTTAGTAGATAACTTTAAGAGAACACTTGGTATATTTGGAGCATATATAATGGTCCATGATAACTCTCCTTTGTTACCATTTAGAATTTGTTTAATTAAAATTCTCCTCTCCCCAGAAATGATACATTACATAGTAAAGCAAATGGAGGTTAATGACACTTGCAGTTTAAAAATGTTTAAAAGAACTAGAGTTATGCTAACATGCTATGATGGCAGTTTGAATTTCTATTCCAACACCAAGGTTCAACTTCCATTCTATGGCCAAGAATGAAAGCTATTATGTAGGGAAAGAAACAATGAGAACTGTTAATCCTTCAGGATCTCAAACAAAGAAAACTCCATCCCTAGCAATCAACCACAGAAAGGGCAGCTGCCTGGCCAGATTTGTACTCACTCCTTAAGGCCCTCCCTCTGGCCGACTCTTCTTTTACTGCAAGTGGGCTGGTCACGTAGGTCAATTCAAAAAGCTAAAAACAGAAATGCTGTTTTAGATTTTCCTGCTTATCTTTTGAGATAAGATTTTTCTTTTGCAGTCTTAGCTGGGCTTAAACTATAAGAGATCAACCTGCCTCTGAGTGTGAATTAACAGCAGGCACCACTATGCCTGGCTGCTTCAGATTTTAACACTTGGTCCCTCTTCTCTTTGAAAGGCCCAGGCACCAGCTTTCTCAATCTGTCACTCAATTCCTTTAGGTGTCACTCAGATTTTCTAGATCACTGTAGCTTCCATAAACCAATCCAGCGAAAATTTCATTAAATAAATGTTTGTTTTCTTCCAGACAAGATTAAAAGGGGGTAACACATGCAGTATCTGTGTCAGTGGAATGAAAAACTGCAGAGTCATACTTGTGTAAGTAGAAGATCAAGTAAAGGGTTTACAAGAAAGCAAGTGGACACACAGATACTCTTTGCCCTCAGATCCTGCCTTACACACCATTCACAATCTCCCGTTGCTTTAAGTTTGATAATTTTGAAAATGGCATTAGAAGGCTTGTGATGGATGTGAAATTCAGAGGGCACTGCATTTCCTGTGACCTTCCTGCACAGCTTGCTCAGTCACTTCTTAGCAGCCTTCCCTTGCATGCCATTTTCTCAGTGAAATGTTCCCTGTCCTTTTTAAAAGGCGTAACTTGGCTGGCCACATGCTTGTCCTTTACTTTCCCCACAGTGCTTTTTTCTTTTCAACACACTGGTCTACCTCCATGTCCTTTCTCCACTTCCGTCCCCAAGTGAGCTACTCATCCACAGGGATGTTTGCGTTTTGCCTCTGATATATTTATTGCTAGAACACTGATAATACAGAGCAGGCGCTGGACAAATACTCTGAAGAGATAAAATCCGACCCAACAGCTCAGGCTGTAGATCCATTTAACACAGAGCTTGAATTTTTTCCAAAGAATTAATCCCCCACACCAGATAACATGATTGTATGCTGCCAAGGACAGACTAGTTCCCCAAATGTGTAGATTAGACAAAGGTTACATGTTGTCCAAATGCGTCAATTTTCATATGCTACTCAAAATAACATAGACAGCTGTTTCCCTTTTACAGACTGGGGAGAATAAAACAATATATTTAAATCCACTCTTTCAGAATTGTTCTCTTCAACAATCTCTTGCTTATTCTCTTCTCCAACACAACCCCTTCTATTGCTTTAAATATTTGGTACCAGGTCTTGTATTCCCACCTCCCGTTCCGGTCTTTTCAAAGGTGGTTTGGGTTTGTTTGTATTCTCATAAGGTCTCTACAATCCTCCTGACTGACCTCCTGAGTGTCAACCGCTTGTTTATACTCAGACCAGATACTAGTCCCCGTCCTAGCCTTCTATATACTCAGACCAGATACTAGTTCCCGTCCTAGCCTTCTAGTGTGTCACACTTTGCTTATTCCCCAGTCCTCCATGCCCTCTAGAATACCGAAGACTTCAACACAGAAGGCCCCCAGCTCCCTCAGGTACTCACCAGCTCCTGTCTGCCAGTTTGCTATGAGTGATTGCGTTCACTGTGGATTGCCTTTGCTCTTTGCTCCTTGTTGAGCCCTTCTGAATCAAGCCTTGCTTCCCAAATGAGTCACCCTGTGCTACTTTGTAACTGTGCAGATTTTTGCTAACTCATTCTTCTCTTTATCTTTCATTCCTAACTTCACCTTTTTTCTGCACTGATGCATTTATATTTATAATTGCTAAATTCTAACCAACAGATTTACTGTTTGTTCATTGGGCAGAAGTCCTTCCCACCCCCAACCCCACACAGGGTTTCTCTGTGTAGTTCTGGCTTCCCTGAAGCTTTGCAGACCAAACTGGCCTTGAACTCAGACCTCCTCCTGTTTTTGCTTCCCAAGTGCTGGAATTAAAGGTGTGAGGCAGACCAATGTTCTAGGGCTGGAGAGATGGCTCAGAGGTGAAGAGCACTGCCTGCTCTTCTAGAGGGGCTTGGTAAAACAGGCCTGTGATCTGAGCATATATATGGGAGGCTTCGATATGAGGATTGCAAGTCTGAAATCACCCAGGGATAAGTGTCAGTTCAAAGCCAGCAAGAGCTAAGTAATGAGAGCATGTCTCACAGCAACAAACAAAAATAAGTAAATAAAAAGAAATCCTTGAATTTTGGGGGTTTTTTTGAAGATTTTATTCTTTACTTACATGTATGTGCCCACCTGTATTTGCCATGTGTTTGTGGGTGTCCAAGAAGGTCAAAATAAGGCACTGTATGTGATGAACCTAAAGTTCTAGATGGTCATGAGCCACCACATGGGTACTAGAATCCAAACATAGGCTCTCTACAAGAGCAAAAAGTGCTCTTAACCACTGAGCTATCTCCAGTCCCTGTGGTTGTTTTCATATTAGATAAAGGGTGGAAAAGTTAAAGACAGTTTCTACTCCCGGACTGGACTCTAGAAAGCTGGGCATTGGTTTTCTAACTAAGTGTCTAATATGTCAAGCATCAGGTTAGAGCATAGATCTATAAGGGTCATCAGCTTTATTGAGGAGACATACTGGGAATGATTTCCCAGATTTACTGGGGGGGGGGGGAATGGGCTCACTAATGGCTACAATGTGTTGGGACAAGTTCTCGGGCAGAAATGTGTGCAAGGTGCCAGGAGGGGTAAGAGTTGGTGACTGTTAGAAGGGGAAGGGTGGGAGTAGGAGCTGAATGGGAGGCTTCTCAAAGGATGAAGGGCCAAGGCAGATCCCGAGTCAAAAGAAGGCCTTAACCTGAAGAGGTGACTCATGAAAAAGGTATGCCTAGAAAGTATGGGTGTTCCAGAATAAAGAGGGGAAATGTGAGGAAGTTCTGGAGATACTACCTCAGACTGTTAAAGGAACAGGCATGCTTTTCCTGTATGGTTCCATGGTGACACCCTAAGGTAATTATTAAAGTCTTTCTATTCTCCCCCTAAGCAAATAGCAGTATTGATTAGCTTGGATAAAAGGACAATATTTGCCAACAATAGAATAGGGTAGGAGAAACTAGAGAAGTCGACCTAAAGCTCTGAAAACAGTAACACAGAAAACAGCCTACTGCCAATTCATCTGAAGCCAAAGGTATCTTTAACAAGGTTAAACATTAAGCATAGGGCAAGTTTAAAATGCAACTCAGATAACAGTTTTGAATCATAAACTTACTAGAGGACTACATATGGCCAAGGCCACATGAAGCAAAAGGGAGGCGGACTAATAAGGTAAGTATGGGAGAGTTCAGCAGTAAACAAAGCCTCATCTTGGGTGGAACATAACTAATGCCAAGGGTCAGAGCCTTGGAGGACTTGTTATCTGAAGCATGTGGGTATGGATGACAGCCATAGACAGCCTAGTCACCAGTGAATGCAGCCCAGTGGACTAAGAAAGCATGCAATGAAGTCAGGGAGAGCCCTAAGGTCTCACTAAGATTCCATCTCTGTGGGCTCCTGATCAGCCCGGTCTACCTAGGAAGTTTCAGAGTTACACAAACAAAACCAAAAAGACAATAATAAGAAGAAAATTAGTAAAGATGTAATACTGCCTTTTAAAATCCTTTGAAGTTTTCTATTTTATGTTAATAGTCTCATCATCTTACTTAAGGAAAAGAATCCAATTTTTAAAAACTACATATCAAACAATATTCTACTCAATCTCAAAACTGAGTTAAAATTTCAAATAAAAGTCAGTTACATCTCTGAAAGAGTAAAAAATATGTAAGTCACTAATTCTATTAGTAGATAATTGAACAATCTATTGAAACTAAATACTCAGAGGAAAAATATAAACAGAAAAAGAACTTATTTTACAGTACATACACAAAAATGTTTCTAAGCATAGAATGGTAGAGTGATAGTGTGTTAAAGGGGTATTTGGTAGAAAGGATTAGACTGACAACCAACACACCTTTGAAAATCACAAAAACTGTCATCTGAAGTACCAATAAAACTAGTAAAAAGGCTTAATGAAAAATTAATTTTGGGGCTGGAGAGATGGCTCAGCAGTTAAGAGCACTGACTGCTCTTCCAGAGGTCCTGAGTTCAAATCCCAGCAACCACATGGTGGCTCACAACCATCTGTAATGAGATCTGATGCCCTCTTCTGGTGTATCTGAAGACAGCGACAGTGTACTTACTTATAATAATAAATAAATGTTTTTTTTTAAAAAATCCATTTTTATCAAAGCATCAGCAAAGAGTTATTTCAAATCTGTGTAAATGGAAACAGAGTGAGAACACACAGTCAGACTTTCCCAGTGAGGTGATGTGTCTCACACTGGGGGTCAGGGAAGGCTCTCTGCCTCAAGGGCTCAGCCAAACCTCACCACACTAGTCAGAGCACACTGACATCAGAAGGGTAGTGAACCATACGTTCTTTATGATCCCTCCTTCTTCCAAAATTCCTCCAGCCCACAAATCAAATCCTCTAAGTCCCAGGAAAGGCTCAGAATTGATGTGCTGGTAGTTTCAACGAATGTAGCGTTCGCTCTTATTCTCAGACTCCTTCCTTCTGTATTTGATTCCCATCAGAACAGCGTTAGACACAGACCACTAGTGCCCACAAGGCTCCTTCTGTACAATGAAACTGTGTGGCTTTTATAGCAGAATGAATCTGGTGGTATATGCCTTCATTCTCCATTGTTTAAGCTTGACTGAGTGGTCACCTCCCAGAGACAGCTGTTGCTATTGCCCCTCCCTCACAGTCCCAAGATCTCTTCCTAGTCACGCATGCAGAATCACTCTTTTAGATAAGAATACACCATTAACTAGAGAGGGGTTTATACAGCCCCAATAAACAAATACAGTGAAAATATAAGGCAATAAGCTCTCTACCTCATAAACTCGGATTTACTGTGGGAGGCACTTGGTCCCTTTATCTGTGGTTTCAATTTTTCTCAGATAATAGTTGTTGGAAAATATACTTAGCTGAAAATTTTAAAAACGAACAATTTATAAGTTTCAAATATCTTATCAAAGCACAGTTATATTTACCCTATTTCGTCATTTGTTATTGTGAATCTCTTACTGTCCCTCACATATAAATTAAACTTCCTCACACGTAAGGAAGACACCAGGATCTGAGACCAGTTTTTTTCTTTTAAGACAGGGTCCACTATGTAACCCTGAACAGCCCTGAACAGATCAGTGCCCAAGTCCGGCATATACTAAAATTTGGCTGTGGGAACATGTGGCCCTCAATGCACATGTACTTGTGTGTGCACACACCTAAGTGTGCATGCAGGTGGAAGTCAGAGGGGAAGTCTTCCCACTTTATTGAGACAGTGTTTTGCTGACTCACTGTTTCAGCTAGAATGGCTGCCAGCAGACCATGACCTGCCTGTCTCTACTCGGCAGCACTTGAGGTCAGAGGCACGTACTTCATGCCTGGCTTCTTGTGAATCCAAATTCAGTCCTCACGCTTGCACAACAAGTACTCACGAAGATACACCTTCCTCTTCCTTCCTCTGAGATTAAAAATATACACTACCACACCTACCCAGGGTCACTTTTCTTAAAGAATTGGTTTTTAGTTTATGCTAATGGCTATATTGGAAGAAATAATTACTAAAAATATGATGGTTTGCAAAGAACTAACAGTCAATTAGTAATAATTATCTATGAAAATAAAATATTTTGAGAAAAGTTCTCATACATCTTAGGCTGGCATTTATCCTTGTAGCTAAGGATGATTTCCTGGGGTCAGGCATGCATCGATACATTCAGTACATGCCATGCTGGAGATCAAGCCCAGGGAGTAAAGTCAAACTTTAATTTAATCAAGTTTTAATTTAATGGATCTAATCTTGACTTCCAGAATTCTGAATAGTACTCCTGCAGGAATGTGAACTAATCACATCACAAAATAATGTCCACTTAACAGAATTCTGTATGTACACAGATGTGAGTGGCATCCTCAGAGTCCAGAATAGAAGGAAAGAACCAATTCCATGGAATTAAAAAGTAGGATAAAAGTATCTCATTTCAGAAACACTGTTCATCCCCTCAGATACAGTTTGTGTTCCTGCATGATTCTAAAGGCTGCATGAAAACAAAATTAACTACTTTTTTAGTGTAAATATTTCTAAGTAAAACCCAGTAAAATCACAGATAACTAATGATTAAAGAGTTATGAAAACACCTGGAGAAAATATTACAAATACTATTATTTTTGATACAAAATAATCTTGAACTGGCCCCTGACAATAATACAATCATTGAGAAAGAAAAGACAATATGTATCTTTTGGGAAAAGATGGTCAAATTCAGGAATGACATAAAACAAACAATTCCTACCCAGAAGCAGAAGAGTCTGAAGTACAAATTCAGCATTAAGCTAGCTGAGATGGTACCTGTGTCTGGATAATACTCTACTTACCAGGGTCATAATGATCGCCTCTGCTTGAATACTCAACCAAGGCACTCTTCATCTCTGTGTCAAGCAAGAACTGTGAGAATCAAACGTAGAAAGTTAACAAGCCCCAGCTGACAGAACACAAATAGCTTATGTCTGAAAAGCATTTAGCATTCTCAACAATGAGACAAAGCAAATTCATAAAACAAAGTATTTTCCTGAAGCTTAACAGTAAAGCAAGCCAGTAGCAACTCCAGGAGAAAATGTTAACAGATAAGCTTCGGAACAGAAACTTCCTACTCTGTACTATCAGTTGTTTCTTGTCAATAGCTGACTGAATCACAATATCTAGTTCTTTGGTAGAGGATATAGAGGTTCAAAATGGTATAGTTTGTAGAACTACTCCTACCAAAATGAAGTATCTTAGCCTTTCTCCGTTGATTACTGTCATGGTACTTACTGGCAAGATGGCTCCATGAATAAGAGCACTTGCTATACAAACCTGACAACCTGAGTTCAATTCCCGAACCCAGAAAGGAGAGAACAGGCTTCATGTACACAACATATTCACACACACACACACACACACACACACACACACACACACACACACACACAAGTTTACAAGTTTTAAAATATATATTCATGGCTGACCGTCTGGTACTGAATAACCAGTGGGAGGCTCCTCCCTGGGGCAGACTACCCCTCCCACTCTCAGCATTCCTTAGTTGCTGTCACCTTGATCAAGTCTTGTTTAGATAGTTGCTATCTAAACAATCATATACATAATAAGTAAGTAACATAATATGGACTGAGTGGGTTGTATTTATTTATTTGGACATATATATTATATATACCAAACAGTTAAAAAAAAAGAAGCCATGAATCAGAAAGAGAGGGAGGGAGGAAGGGAGAGAGGGAGACAGAGAAAGAAGGCAAGCAAGTGCTGTGGGGATGCAGAGACTGGCTGCAGCTGAATGGGACATAAAGAAGAATAAATGAATTTTATTATATTTTAACTTTTTACAAAAGTAGTTTTTGAGTAGGATTGTTAAATATTAATTTAGGTAGACATTGAAAACTTGATATATATTTACATCCTAAGTTTTAATCTAAAAATATCAATTTATAAAACATTCACAAAAGGGTGAAATGAGGCCAGTTGGTGGTGGCACACACCTTTATCCCAGTACTCAGACGACAGAGGCAGGCAGATCTCTGAGAGTTCCAGGTCAGCCTGGTCTACAGAGAGAGTTCCAGGACAAGCAGAGCTACACATAGAGAAACCCTGTCTCAAAGGAACAAAGAAACAAAAACAACAACAAAAAATAGTTGAAATGATATAATTTTATTGTAATATAAAAACATTTATGTTTGATAAAAATACAATAAATTATAAGTACTTTAAAGCACTGTACATAGCTAATGTGGTGGTTAATACACACCGTTAATCCCAGCATTCCGGAGGCAAAGGCAGGCAGAGGAGTTCAAGGCTAGCCTGGTCTACATCTTGAGTTCTGGAAAAGCCAGAGCTACATACTAGATACTGCCTCAAAAAAAGACCACCACCACCACCACCAAATGCCACCCACCACCTGGCTGTGGTGGCTCATGCCTTTAATCCCAGCACTGGGGAGGGAGAGGCAGGCGGATCTCTATGATTTCCAGGACAGCCTGGTCTACAGAGACAGCCAAGGCTACACAGAAAAATCCTGTTTTGAAAAATAAAAAAATAAAGCATTATGCATATATTAAGAAGCAATCTTAATTGCTCTTAAATAATTACATAATTACATATTACATAATTACAGGCTCTACATCTTTAATCCCAGCACTCAGAGGCAAAGGAAAGCAGATCTTTGAGAGTTCTAGCCCAGGGAAATACAGATAGTGAGGTTCTGTCTCAAAAGAGGGGGTGAAGGTATGGACAGATGGCTCCGAGGTTAAGAGCACTGGATGCTCCTCCAGAGGACCCAGGTTCGATTCTCAGCATCCACAGTTGGCTCACAACCATCTCTAATTCAAGTTCCAATGGCCACTTATGGCCTCCAGAGGCACTGCATGCACCTAGCACATAGATATATATGCAGGCAGAATACCCATATATGTAAAATAAAGGTGAAAAAATAAAATAACAACAAAGAAACTATTAAAAGTCAAAACTTAATGTTTGAGTTAATCCATAGGACTATGTTCAAATGGTAAATTTTAGACTGGTTTTTATTTACAACCAATTATTGTAAAAAGAAAAAAGTCTAAATATATATCTATGACAGAAAATGCCCTACTCCCTTTCTTCTTGTTAGCAATAGGTGCTTCATAATTGCTTCTCAGAGGTAATGCACATTACCTAAGGGAAGGTACATTATGTAGAGGTGATTCTACTCATGAGTTCATGGCATGTCACACATAGAGAAAATACACCAGAAATATAGTCAAAATAAGCCATAGCCGTGTTAGCAGAAGGTTCAAAGGTTTTCAAGGTCTCTTACCAAATCTACTGGCTTACTCTAACCGGAAAAATTCACAAACTACACAAGCCACGCCCCCTGGGGGGATGCGGTGGAAGGGGGAGAGAGAATTAGAGGTCAAAGACTTCACCTTATAGTTAAGGACTTAATAACTAAGGCCTCCCTAGACAGAGGGGAGGAGGAGTTCTAACGATGATGTTTCCAATAAAGGTTAAATGTAATTGAAACGGAGGAGAAAGCAGAACAGAGTTTCACCCCCAAGCCTCCTATTGACAGGGCAGCCACAATACCTGTCTTCCGTAATGACTCACTCACTCTCAGTGAATGAAGGCATAATCACAGGGTTCCTCCCCTGAACAAACTAGAACGCTGGAGTACTCCTCGGGAACCCGGGTGCGAGGCAAGCGCTTGCAACTTTATGCAACTTGCAGCAATGGGACTTCAGTCACTAGAGGATGTGGGCGATGTTAGCTAACATGAACCTGGCTAGAGCTAAGCATCTGCCACCTCAGACCGGGGGACGGACGGTCCTCCCCGCCACACGGCTCCAGGCAGGGGAGCCGGAGTCTGAGCTCCCGAGCTCGCTGACCGGCGGAGACTGACAGCCTCACTCAAGCCACCGCCCTCGGAAAGTCAACTGCCTCCCCGAAAGCGTTTGGCCTGGGATGTCCCCGGGTGCGCTGTCCTCCAGGGAGCCCGCGAGACAGATAAAGGATGCAGGGGAGGTAAGCATGAGACGGGCAGCGCGGGCGCCGCCGAGGGAGAAGCAGGGACGCGGGAGGGACCGCCACGGTGGCCGCGCCAGAGGCTTTGGAAGACCGGCCGGCCCGGCTGGAAGCGCTTCAAGCCCCACAGACGCCGCTGGGACGCGCGCGGGGCGGTCGGAGAGCCGCCGGCAATGGAGCCTCTGAAGGCTAAGACGCCGCAGCCCCGCGCCCGACTCCCGCCCCGCCTGAGCTCTCGGCCTCCCGCCCGGCTCCAACCCGGGGAGCGCCGCCGAGGCTCGTGCACACTCACCGCGCGCGCCGCTCTGGCGCGGACGCCCGCCGCCTCCGAGCGATCTCCGCCCCGCCCCTCGCCGCGGTCACGTCACGCGCGTGCGCCCTCCGCGTGCCCTCAACGGCGCGGAGTACGTTAGCCCTTCGGCGTGGTGGTTTCCTTAGAGACGGAGTCGGCCCAGGTGGCGGCCGCCGGGAGACCGGCACCGTCAGACTCCTGGAGAAGTCAAAATGCCGGCAAAGGACAAGAGAAGAGGCAAGAACAAAGACAAAGAAAAAGACAAAGACCAAAAAAAGTAAGAGCGGCGGCGGCGCAGAGGCTTCCTTTCCCCTTTCCTACCATTTGGCATTTTGAAGCTCTAACTGGCTGCCTGTGTCAGACTTTTGTGGACAGTTCCTGTTGTGCATTCTTTATTGACCCTGTGAGATCTCCATTGCGAGGCTGATGTGAACTGGTGTAGTTGTATTCTAGCTCTTGTCTGAGTGGTTAAAGTTGTCCCTTGGGTCTTTCAGGAATCCTTTTTGGATCAAAGGGAGCACGCGGAATGATCTGATCAGGCCAATCAGAACACACACACACACACACACACACACACACACACACACACACACACACACACACACACAGTACAGCTAACTTCATGGTGCTTTGGAGTTGTTGCTAGAATGTCAACTGAATTACTGGGCTAGAGGATGGTTCCTCAAGACCTTGGAGTCACACCGTAGATGAGAACTGCAAAGGAATCCCATAAACTTGTGATTGTAAAGTTGTCTCTGGAGACAAGTTTAGTAACACACACCTGTGGTCGCATTGTTCTGAAGGCTGAGACAGGGTGATCATAGCCAGGGCTACATAGGGAGACCTTGTCTTTAAATACAAGTCTATGAGTGTAGTTCAATGACAGAGTGCTTGTGCAGGGTCCTAGGTACCATCTCCAGCAAAGTAGCTTAAGAGAGTAACTTCATACTTAGTACAGAAATCTTCCGAGATATGGAAAGCACTAGAGGAGAAAAGCATCTGCCATCCTATCATCCATAGTTAGCCACTACTATCATTTTTCTACGTACTTTTTCCTGTGTAAAATGATAACATCTGTGGACCCCTCTGCCATCCCAAAATTAAATTCAGGGTGCCCTGATACACAAGTGTTCTACCACTGACCTCTTCCACCAACATAGATTCCACAAGATGATTAAGAAAACAAAATATTGGCTGGAGAGATGGCTCAGTGGTTAAGAGCACTGACTGCACTTCCAGAGGTCCTGAGTTCAATTCCCAGCAACCTCATGGTGGGTCACAACCATCTGTAATGAGATCTGATGCCCTCTTCTGGTGTGTCTGAAGACAGCAGCAGTGTACTCATATTGATAAATAAATAAATCTTTAAAAAAAAAATATAACTTCTCAAGCACATTCTACAAATTGCCAAGGGCTTAACACATCCCTGCAACTCACAGCCATGTTTTGTAGTTTTGGTTCTCTATCCTCAGCGCATTTGTGAACAATGAGAAACAATAATACACTTTGTATTCTTTGAATGTTCCATGGGTCATTGTTTGAGAAATCCTACTTTGTTTCTCTAGTAACTTAGTGGTCTTTTTCTTAGAGACATCTAATTGCATCAAGTATTCTTGATACTTTCACATAGCAATTGGAGATTGTAGAGAGGTATTGCATTACTAGTGTCTAATTCACACTGCAAGGGGACGGCAGCTGCTAGGTCAGGCTGGGAAATTGGGAATGGAGCTGGCCGGAATGTGAAGAGAACAAAAGGTAGGTGTGCAAAGGGACCAAGACTCAGAAGTTGAGAGATTTGGAGGTGTGAGGAAAGATCTGCTATACACTTGCAGGAGACTGATTAGAGATGCAGGTGAATGTCTAATGCTTTATTTTTACAGCTGGTGCCTATTGTACCGCAGTGTTTTGTTAATGCTGGTATAATCTTTATTTCCAAGGTCCTCACTTTTGAAATCCATTCTTTTATCATGTTCTGGGGATCAAACCTAGGGCTCGATGTATGATTACCATGCATTCTATTTCTACTTGGTGTGTGCATACTATACAGTCTTCTTCCTGACTTGTGCTTACTATACATTCTACTTCTACCTGACGTATGTGTACTGTACATTCTGCTTCCACCTGTCTACATTCCCAAGGTTTTACCCCCCCCACAAAGTTTTTTTTTTTCCCCATCTTCATCAATGATTATGGAGTGTGTTTTTCAGGCATCCTTAAAGCCTGGTATACTGTGGTACCAAGTGTAGTACTTAACAGACTTGTCCAAGTAACTTGATCCTATGTCTAAGAATTAAAGACAACAAAACAATAACAACAAAAGCTGTGGAGAGGACAGATACACAACATACATGTCTTCATGTAGAAGTAAATGGAACCCAGGCTCACAACTGAGTGAAACAGGAGAAAGGATCAGATCTGGAACTGTAGCTCATTTGCATAGCACTTGCCTAGCATGCTTAAGACTGGGTCTGATACTCAGCACAGCAAAAGGAAGTAAACAGAAGAATATGGAAGAATGGAGTAAATGAGAAGGTATAGAGTTTTATGAAATACATTTGGAGGATGTATCCCCTCTTTATTTTTCTCATCATTTAAGGTCATACTTAAACAATAGTAACTAAATAAAGACATACTCCAAAGTTCTCCTCTTGGGGAAGAAGCGCCAATTTAAGTTTATTATATGACTATAGATATGTATTTACTAATGCGTTCGTCCAGCAATATATGCTTTTATGTGTCAGACAGTGACAAGCAAAACAAAATAGAAATGATAATAAATTACAAGTTGTCAATATCTTCTTCTGCAGGAAAGTAGTAAAAGTAGATGAAAATGTAATTGAACGAGCTAAAGCCAACGCCTCTCTTTGGGAGGCCAGATTGGAAGTCACAGAACTCTCTAGGATTGAGTATCGTGATACTTCCCGAAGACTGGCAAAAAATAATGAAGACTTAAAGAAACAGCAATATAAACTGGAAAAAGACACTATGTCTGTATTAAGCTACTTGAAGAAGCAGGATCAGGAGAAAGATAATATGGTAGGTAGGTAGAAAACTGAACCTCACAACTTCCCCCTGTGTTTATGTGACATGGTTATATTTTCGTAAGGTTTTTGGTTTTGTTTGTTCCAGGCAGAGTTAACACTTAGCCCTACTTGAAACGCACTGTTATTTCAGAATGGCTTTGTTGTCATTGCCTTTTCTTTCTTGTAGCATTAGTCACATTAAGTGATATGAAAGCAACTCAAAAACATGGAGTGATGGCTTAACAGTTAAGAGTGTGCACTGCTCTCCAGTGGACCTGAATTTGGTTCCTGGCACCCACACAGGGCAACCTATAATTCCAGCTCCAGGGAGATCTTATGCTTCTTGGCACCAGAGGCACCCATATACATGTGGCCATACTCAGACACAACATATAACTTTAAAAATTTTTGAAAAAACAACTGACAACTTAAAAAACCTATTAAAGAAGAATTGGATAGAGAAAATCAAGTGAGGCTGGGTATGGCTGCACACATAAACCCAGCACTCCCAGGACACTTGTGGATCTCTGGGTTTGAGGCTAGTCCGGTCCATATATCCAGTTCTAGGACAACCAGAGCTAAATAGAGAAACCTTGTCTTTACCCTTCCCCTCAGTACTCCTCCCCCAAAGAGAAAATGTAGTCAGGTATACATATTTCTGGACAATTGTACAGCCTTAAGAAAACATGGAACATGCTCCAGTATAGTAAACTTGGAGATTATGTTAAATGATATAAGCCAGTCACAGGAGGTCAAATTCTGTAGGGTTCAAGTAGAACTCACAGAAACAAAGTAGAAAGTGATTGCCAGAGGCAGAGAGGAAGGAAAAAAGAGAATTTCAAAATAGCAAAATAAATGTTGTAGAGCTCTTTTAGGTAACAGCTTGCAGCTTGAATGTACTTATGTACTTAACACCTCTAACCTGTACACTTGAAAATTGTTGAAAGAGTAGATGTAACAAGTAAATTGTGGGGAGAGAGAGAGAGAGAGAGAGAGAGAGAGAGAGAGAGAGAGAGAGAGAGGCAGAGACAGAATGTATGTGTACCACATGCTTGCAGGAGAGCTTCCATGTAGGTGTTAGGGATTATACTTGGGTATTTGCAAGTGCAATAAAACACTCTGAACCACTGAGCCGCCTTCTCAGCCCCACATTGTGCTTTTAACAACAATAACAACAACAGTGTTATCCACATAATCCTGACGACAGCTAGATCTTGGAAACTGTCAGTAGCAGATTAAGTGTATGAGGAAATCTCTGTCTGATCCTTCTCCTCCTGATTCACCCCTTTCCTGGCTCACTGGCTTTAATGTTATATAAAGTAATAAAGCATATGAAAAACAGGGCACATCAACTTCTGCTCTTTCTTACTCTTGCATTTTACCTTCTACAGATAGAAAAACTGAAGCAGCAGTTGGCTGAAACAAAGGAAAAAGCCAAGGAAGAGAAGGAAAAATTGGTGAGTTTCTACATCTACTAATTATTTACTTATTAGGAAGTCAGATTTCTAATATGTTTGGTTATTTAAGACCAAATAGGAACAAGTGAAAAGAAGGTCCAGAAGATGACGCAGTAGTAGAGCATTGGCCTAGTACCCATAAGGCTCTGGGACTGATCCCTGGCTCCTTAACAAAACCAAAACAAAATAAATTAAAAACCCATGCACTGGTTTGACATCAGTATGATTACCTTGTTACAAGGCTTACTACAGTAACATCTCAGAATACCAACACAACCACCAGTAGATTACTAGAAAGAGTTTAAAATAGTTTGAAATTTTTGGAAAAGGGTGATTTTCCTTCTAAAATACAAATCAATAAAAATCTTTAATCCAACCTGCAAAAATGTTTCTTCCTGTGGTGTTGAGGATCAAAACCAGGACTTCAAGCATACTGCTTCCCTAATAGAACACTACAACATAAAAACAGAGTGAAAAACAAAATGTTGGCTCATTCCTGCAATTCTAGCATTCAGGAGGTTTAGGCAGTAGAACTGCTGAGAGTTCAAGGCCAACCTAGACTACACAGTGAGTTCAGAGTCAGGGTATTGGGGGGCTAAGGAAGTTCGAGGGAAGCTAAGTGGGAAGTCCCTGTCTTAAAAATAATATGAAATTCCTTTCTGTAAGATTGTGCTACCTAACACAAGAGCTATGAGATTTAGAGGGATCTTGGTTTGGGTTTTATTTTCTTAGAGGGGTCTTAATTTGGGTTAGGTTTTATTTTATTTATTGTTAGGGACTGAACTCAGGGTTTTACCTACTAACCATACATACAAGTCACTGAGCCACATAGACAAAAAAAAAAAAAATCCAGAATTTAAGGCTGTTGGCATCATTTTACAGAAATGCAAATTTTATGGAAAAATTATAGCTTTATGCAAAATAAAGATGGGCAGTTCTTTTAAGAAGTTACACAAATGACTCAGGTCTTAAATAAAGCATGGCTGTATGGAACACATGGTTTTTTTTCTAACTCATTAACTTCTTTTTTTGAATACAGGAACAAAAGTATTCTATGCAAGTCAGTGAGTTGGAGGGACAGTTTCATCAAAAAGCTAAGGAAATTGGCATGATTCAGTCAGAGCTAAGGACAATAAAACAATTCCAGAAGAGAAAAATACAAGTGGAAAAAGAACTAGAAGATGTAAGTTCCTGTTTCATTTCTTCCCTTTTTAGGAAAGATTTTATTTTTTAAAAGATTTATTTATTGTATTTTATATGAGTACACTGTAGCTGTCTTCAGACACACCAGAAGAGGGCATTAGATCCAACTGCAGATGGTTGTGAACCACCATGTGGTTGCTGGGATTTGAACTCTGGACCTTTGGAAGAGCAGTCAGTGCTCTTAACCACTGAGCCATCTCTCCAGCCCAAGGTTTTTTTTATTTTATGTGTGTGCTGGTATGTAAGTACATTTCATGCAATTCTGGTGCTGGAGGAGGCCAGAAAAGGATGGTGGATCCCCTGGAACTAGATTTACTGAAGTTTTAAGCCACCATGTGGGTGCTGGGAACAAAGCCTGGGACCTCTGTAAAAGCAGTAAGTGGTCCTAACCATCTGAACCATTTTTCTAGTCTCTCTTTAAAGGAGATTGGATTAACCCTTGCAAAAAAGTTTTCACATGTATTCCTGTAAGATATGGGCACATTTTAGAGAAAGTGAAAAGTCTTAACTGTTCTATGTTCTTTTTCCTTTTTTTTTTTTTGTTTTTGTTTTTTTTTTGTTTTGTTTTGTTTTGTTTTGAGACAAGTTTTCTCTGTGTAAGATCTCTGGTTGTTCTGGAACTAGATCTGTAGAGGAGGGTGGCCTCAAACTCACAGAGATCTAACAGCCTCTGCTAGGATTAAAGGGCTGTGACACCACGCCTGGCCCTCTTTTTCTTTTTTTATGTCTATCTGTATACCTATTTTCCTAACTGCGTTAGTGGAGTGCATCCATGTGAAGGTCAGAGAAGGACATCTTGTAGCGTCAGCTCTTTTGCTGTTACAGGGATCAAATGCAGGTGGTCAGGCTTGGTGGCAAACACTTTATTTGTTGATTCAGTTCACCTACCTGACAATGATCCTTCTTTTAGGCGTTGATTTTTTTGTGAGCTTGTCAAATTTTAGCCAACACACCTTTCCATGTTAGTCAGAAGATAAACCTTTGATTTGAATTGAAGTAAACCACCAGTTCTTAGGAATTATCAGTGGGGAGGTCGAAGAGTTCTACAGGACAGTGTGTTTTGGATGAGAACTAGAAGGCTGTCTAGCCTTCCCTATAAATGGGGTAAGGAACACTGAAGTTTCCTGAAAGGCCTGTTTTATATGATGCTGATTTCCATGGTATAGCGCTGGATAGAGTCATCTAAACCACAGTTAAAGCTTAAACATTTGTGATATGGCTGAGCAGGTGGTAGGCCTCAGCACTGTTCTCCTGGGCCCCTCAGGAAGCTGCTTGAGTATCCTTGTTATATGTCAAGAGGATGACGCTGAGAGTGAATAATTCAAGAATTCAAGACCTGTGCAGAAGCTATCGTGTGTGTGTGTGTGTGTGTGTGTGTGTGTGTGTGTGTGTGTGTGTGTACTTGTGTTCATTCCTGGAGCCACTTGTGTGCTATGAAAGCATTCTGCTGGCCTGTATACCTATCCTTGCAAGTAGCATAGCAACATTTTTTCCCATAGTCTATTATTTGGAACCGAGACTCTAAATCTGATCCACATTCTAAGGGTAGAAATTAGGTTCCATCATTTGAAGATAGTGTCAAAAAATTGTAAGCCTACTTTAAAACCACACACCCCCATAGCCCTAATTATACACAGCTGCAGTTGGAATATTTATGTATCTTGGTTGCTTGAAACTTCTTCCTGTTATGTAAGGGCTGGCCATGTTCTTTGTGTATACCTGTGTATGCCTGGGCTGGCCTCACAATTGAAACACCTCTATATAGTCTTAGCCCCTCAGTCCTGGGATTGCAGGCACAAGCTTCTCCATCTTTACTTGGTTTTTATTCTTTTTGTTTCAGAATTTTTAATTATGTGTATGGGTGTTGGAGAGGGTATACATGTGTGTACCATGTATACTAGAATAGGTGTTGGATCCTCCAGAGCTGGAGCTATGTACAGTTGTTAGCAGACTGATGTGGGTATTGGAAACTGAACTCTGGTCTTTTGTAAGATCTATACATGCTCTTAACTACTGAATCATCTCTCCAAGCCCCACCTTAATTTTTTTCCTTTTTTAAAATTTAAACAACTTTATTTTAAAAAATAGAGATAAGTGTACAGATTTTAAAGCTTTTTTGCATAAAACTACATGAATATATTTTTGCCAGTACTTGATTTTTTTTAAGGTTTGATAGTATGCATTGAAATCTTACTAGTTACACTGAGCATGAGGGGTGAGAAAGACCATGGTAGCTTTTCAAAACAGGTTGCATGAATCCTGAATTAAAACTGACTCCTGGTTCAGTGATTGTCAGATACAGTAGAAAAATTTAATAAAACTCAAGAAGTTTGCAGCTGACTCCATCTTAATTTTATTTTGAGGAGGGTCTCATGTAGCCCAGACTAGCCCCGACCTCCTGATTCTCTAGCCTCTGTCTCCCAAGTGCTGGGATTAAAATGTTTTGATCACTTCCCTCAAGAATCTTCTCTTTCTCACCTGTAAACAGCATACTGTTTGGACAGTTTAATAAATTAAGCCTACACATGTCAAGGTTTATTCTTTTATAACACTACACTTACACCAATACATGGTCTTTTATCCCTTTAATTTACCAAAATTGGATATTCATATAACTTTGAAGTCTTTATTTTCTATTTTGGTGCTTGAACCCAGAGCTTTGGATATTCTTGACAAGCAATCTACCACTGAGCTACACTCCCAGCCTTTGTCTTTTTTGTTTTGTTCAGAATATCTCTTTTATTATTAATTACTATCAGGTAGATCTTTATCTATTTTCTCCTAGCCTTTAAAGGCTTACCTTAAATGCACTTTCAACACTTTCTTGTACCTTTCCATGGGAATGGGATTTGGTACAGAACACATCCTGATTTACCTTTTCCTTAATAGCTTATAAATTCTTTGAGGGGGGAGTTTTGTATTTGTTGCAGTTCTCTAAAAAAAAAAAAAGAAAGAAAGAAAGAAAAAAAGAAAAAAAAAAAAACCTTTACTCGGCCGGCTGGCTGGCGCATGCGCCTTGACGTTCTCGGCTTCAGCGGCCGACACCTCGCAGCTCTGCAGTGACGTAGCCGCGCTGCTTAGCAGTGACGCAGCAGCCCGCGCCACCCTTCACGCCGCAGCTACTGCCAGCCGTTTCGGCGCTTCGGAGTCGAAGATGGCTGAACAAGTTTCTCAGGGAAAGTCGGCGGACCAGGTGTGCACCTTCCTCTTCAAAAAGCCCGGGCGGAAAGGTAATGCTGGCCGCCGGAAGCGGCCGGCGTGCGACCCGGACTCTGGGGAAAGCGGAAGCAGCAGCGACGAAGGCTGCACGGTTGTGCGACCGGAGAGGAAGCGGGTGGCCCACAATCCAATGATCCAGAAGACAAGTGGCAGCGGTAAACAGAAGGGGGCCTCCTGTGATCTGAGCAGCGAAGAGGAGGAGAAAACGGGGAATGAGAGCCTGGGCGTCGTCTACAAGTCCACGCGTTCGGCGAAACCGGTGGGACCGGAGGATATGGGGGCAACAGCAGTCTACGAGCTGGACACAGAGAAGGAGCGAGACGCACAGGCCATTTTTGAGCGCAGTCAGAAAATCCAGGAGGAGCTGAGAGGCAAGGAGGATGACAAAATCTATCGTGGAATTAATAATTACCAGAAATACATGAAGCCCAAGGATACATCCATGGGCAATGCCTCCTCTGGCATGGTAAGAAAGGGCCCCATCCGAGCCCCTGAACATCTACGTGCCACCGTACGCTGGGATTACCAACCTGACATCTGTAAGGACTACAAGGAAACTGGCTTCTGTGGCTTTGGAGACAGCTGCAAATTCCTCCATGACCGTTCAGATTACAAGCACGGATGGCAGATAGAACGGGAGCTTGATGAGGGCCGTTATGGTGTGTATGAAGATGAAAACTACGAAGTAGAAAGCGATGATGAGGAAATACCATTCAAATGTTTCATCTGTCGCCAAACATTCCAGAATCCCGTTGTCACCAAGTGTAAACATTATTTCTGTGAGACCTGTGCACTGCAGCATTTCCGAACCACTCCACGATGCTATGTTTGTGAGCAGCAGACCCATGGGGTTTTCAATCCTGCGAAAGAACTGATTGCTAAGCTGGAGAAATACCGAAAAGCAGAGGGTGGTGCTTCCAACACCCCAGAAGACCCTGATGGAATCTAATTGCCATTACTTAGATCTTTCCATAATTGTCAAATCTCAAAGTACTTTTCGTTTTGGTCATTTCAAACCAAAGCAACAATAATGGAAGAAGTTTTCTAGGAAGAATATCCAAGTCTTGTTTTATATGACAGTGCTGCAGATGGTATCAATACAGTTAACTTATAGAACTCTTAGGCTGCCTGCCCATCCTATATATAGGTAAACATTCTGAATCAAAATAAAGAACTACTTCATACTCTCTGGTACCTTGATGTGAGTTTTTTTTCTTTTTTAAAGAACAATGTCGCCACCTATTGGAGAGGTAGATTTCAGACCGTTTAAAAAGGGGAGGGCTGTTGAGGAACACTTAAAATTCAAGGACAAAGTTATCGCCTTACTGGAAAAAATGTGGAATCTGAAATGTAGAAGAAATGAGGCAGATATGAGGGGCCATATATCTAAAATTGTGATGTATTCTTTAGGTAAGAGATTATTTGTATAGAATTTACTGCATGTTGAGTCTGATACATTTAGCTTATGAAAAGGGATTCATTCGAGTTATCTATTTCAAAGGAAAACAGTAAAAGCCAGATTAGTGTGTTATGTGTGAGCACTCTACCTTTGTGCAGTTAGGTCAGCAAGACCTATATATTGCAGGCAGGTCTTAAATTCTGGGATTACAATTGTCAGTCACCATGCTCAGCCACTAATTTTCACCTTAACTTTTATTTACTTGTGTGTGTGTGTGTGTGTGTAGAAGTCAAAATATAACTTGGAGTCAGGTTTTTCCTTCTACTATGTGGATCCTGAGTACCTTTACCCATTGAACCATTTTGTTGGCCTCACTAATTATCTTTTGAAAGATTGATTAATACACTGATTTTTGAGAGGAGTCTAATAATGTATCAAAGATTCATCTCCAGATGCTAGGATGGGGAATAGTTGATCCATACATGAATTGGAACATTGACATGAATTTTGAAAGTGTGACAAAATAAGCCATTTGAAAAATGAAATGCAAACAGTAAAAAGAACATTTGAAAGAAAAATAAAGCAGATCTAGTATATTAGTACAAATTATAATACAGAAAGTTGTTAATAGGTGAGGATTATACCATTAAATGTTTACTATGCTAAGCATTTTCCCTTATTTTCTCAGTTTTGTGACAAAATGCTTGAGACAAAAGCAACTTAAGGGAAATTTGGCTCACAGTTTGAATCCAGGCCATCATGGTGGGGAATGTCATGGCCTCGGGAATATGAAGCTGCTGGTTACACAATTAGGAACAAAGAATGATAAATGCTGTCATTCTGTTTGCTTCCTCCTCATATTCAGTCCTAGACCCCAAACTACTGAATGGTACTGCCCACATTCAAGGTCGTTCTTCCCTCTTCAGATGAACCTTATATATTTTTAAAATATGTAAAGTATATCTATGTTTGTATGTACTTGGAGGCCAGAAGAGGATGTGAGATCACTTGGAGCTGGAATTACAAGCAGTTGTAAGCCACTAAACATGGGTGCTAGAAACCAAACCTCTGGAAGAACATTAAATGCTTTTAACCACTTAGCTATCTTGTCAGTCCCGGAACCTTTCTAAAAACACCTGCATAGACACATCCAGAAGAATGTTTCCATGGTGATTTCTAATCAAGTTGACACTGAAGATTAACTGACATATTATCACACGCTCTGAGATAATTGCATGTGGAGGCCTAAGGTTGGTGATGGGAGTCTTCCTTGATTACTTTCACCTTACTGTTTGAGGCAGAATCTCTCAGTCAAACCCTGAATTCCCTGATAAGACTAGTCTCCCTAACGAGCTTGCTCTGAGGATTCCTTATCTTCTGTCTTTCAAAGCTGGAATTATAGGTGGGTGCCACATCTACCTGTCACTTACATGAGTTCTAGGGAACTGAGCTATTTTCTTGCCAATCCACTATTCTCTTTTTCATATTTGGCAGACTGTGTAGTCTGGTCCCCAAAGTTCCAATTTAAGGACTTTATTGTTTTGTGATTCTGTATTTTGTAAATCTTAAGAGAGTATATCTGAATGTCCTAGGAACTATTATTCACGAAAGCCTCTAAGAAACTCAATATCAGTCTAGTAAATGTAGAGACAGTTAAGGAAGATGTGCTAAGAGGTGATAACACCGATTCTGTATGTTGGAGATCATATGATAGGCGCTGTATCTTCAGAATTCTCTATAAATATGTCCCACTCAACCTTTTCTTTACATTTTTTTTAGATGAAAGAAAATTTAAGAAACTCAGAGAAGAACTATCAGGAGACTCTTAGAAGACTAGAAGGCAGATTTTTTGAAGAAAAGGTATTAGCATTAAATGCTTTGTGGCCTGCACATATGTTACAGATGTATAGCTTGGTATTCATGTGGATCCCAAACACTAGAGCAGGGGCTATTCCAAAAACTGTTGCCTGTCTGTGGAATTTGTTCTTCTAGCTGGCTGCCTTGTCTGGCCTCAGTGGGAGAGGATGAACCTAGCCCCATAGATACTTGGCATGCGACGTTCAGGAGATACCCAGAATGTGGCACCTTCTCAGAGGGGAAAGGGAGGGGAGAGTGGGGTGAAGGATTGTGGGAGGGAATTACTGAGAGGGTGGACAATGAGTGGGATGTAAAGTGAATAAATAAAAATAAAATGAAAAGAAAACATGTCCTGTAAGAAAAAATGCTTTGTTTACTAGAACAAAGGTATGCTTATGTGCACTCTGAGCATTCCAGAATTTCATTTGGTAACTTGCTAGAAAATGTTATCAAGTAGCAGAAAATAAGTGTAGGGGTATGCATTGGTGTGTACCTAAGATCGTAGGATTTAGGAGGCTGAGGTAGAAAGATATTGATTTCAAAGCCACCTCTGAGCCTCATGGCAAGTTTTATGCCAGCCTGGTCTAAGACTTGTCTCAAAAAAAAAAAAAGGTGTATGAATTTCAGTGGCTAATCCCTTTTTCTTCTCTACTTAGAGATTTCTTAATTTCTAACTGATAAAAGAAATAAAAGTTGTATATTCTAATGGTATACCATCCAGTTTCTCAATATCTTTATACAATACTTAAGTTAAACATATCTTTTCAGTTTGTTTCTTACTTTTATGTAGTCCAGCTGCCTCGAGCTTACTATTTAGTGGGACGCTGTCTTGATCTCTTGATTCTACCACAGAGGTGTATATCATGACCCATTATAATTGATATCTAGCACATTGCTATCAACAAGCAAGTCAAGCTGCTTGTGCAATAGCACATCAGAAACTCCTGCTTCTATGTAACTATAACTTAGCACACAAGTCCACATTTAGCCATCTTATTATTCTGTGCTGGTTAGTTTTATGTCAACTTGATACATGCTAGAATCATCTAAGAAGTTGGAGCTTCAATTTGAGAAAGTGCATCCACAGAACTGTGCTGTAGTGAAGTCTGAAGGACATTACTTCAATAGTAGTGGATGTGGGAAGGTCCAGCCTATTGTGAATGGTGCCATCCCTGAACTGGTGCTCCTGAGTGCTATAAGAAAGGCAGATTGAGCCAATACCCAGCATTCCTCAATGACCTCTGTACTAGCTTTTGCCTCCAGCTTCCTGCTCTCAGACTGTGATGTGGAAGTGTAAGCAAAATTAACTCTTCCCAATTTGTTTTTGGTCATGGTGCTTCATCCCAACAATGGAAACCCTAAGATACCCTCTTCACTTTCCCTGGCCTCCATAACTACCATTCCAGTCTCAACTTCCCTGAGATTATTTATCATCCATTTACCCATTTTGTGGTGTTATGGATTGAACACAGGATATTACACATGGTAGGCAAGCACCCCATTACTGAGTCTTACTTCCTGTCACAGATAAACCTTTCCAGATTGTATTTCTGAGGGAGATCTTGTCTTTCTGAGCCTTGCTTGTTTCATTAAGTACAATAATCTCTAGTTCTATTCAAGTTGTGACAAATGACAGGATTCTTTTTATGGCAATAGCATTTTATTATGAACATCCACCAAATCCATCAGTTAGTAGTAGGCACTTAGGTTGTTTCTATTCAAGTGTTGAACTTTCCTCAAGAGAGACTGTCAGACCAGGCTGCCCTTGAACTCAGAGAGATTCCTCCAACCTCAGCCTCCTGAGTACTGGTTATTATAGATGGGTGCCATCTTGCCCTGTATACTCCCCAATTTTAAAATTAGTGACTTTCA
The DNA here is from genome assembly GCF_963924665.1 of Micromys minutus. Lineage (NCBI taxonomy): Eukaryota > Metazoa > Chordata > Mammalia > Rodentia > Muridae > Micromys > Micromys minutus. Next base: position 228,486,729 of record NC_137969.1, read on the forward strand.
TCGTGTCTTGTTTAGTAAAAATTATCCTCCAGTTTTGCTTCTAAGATAAACTTCTCTTTTCCTGTTTTGTGCACATGCCATTGTTCTAGCTTGCTTTTCTGTTTCTGTGTTAATCACCATGACCACAAGGACTTGGAGAAGAAAGGGTTTATTTCAATTTACGACTCCCAGGTCACACTCCATCACTGAGAGAGGTGAGGGCAGGAACATGGAGGCAGAAACAACCAGAGACCAGGGAAGACTACTGCTAACTGGCTTGTTCCCAGGCTACCTTCTTCTGCTCTCTTTCTTATTCAGCCCAGGCCTATAGGAGGCCTCACACTTCCTACAGGAAGTGGCAATCAAGGAAACACCACAGGTCTAGTCTGATATAGGCAGTTCGTCAGTTGATCTCCTAGAACTGGAGTTAGAGGCAGTTGTGGCCTGCCACGTTGGGTGCTTGGAATTGAATCTCAGTCTTCTGGAAGAGCAGCCAGTGCTTTTAACCACCTAACCTTGTCACTAGTCCCATACTATCCTTCTTGCTGGCTCTTTCTTCCACCGAAGCTTAAGAGTTTTTTACATCAGAACAGGAATATTTTTTAAAATCTGTTTATTTAATTTTATGTGCATGTGTCTGAGTATATACATAAGTACCTTATGCATTCAGGGGCTGTGAATGTCAGAAGGTGTCAGATCCCCTGGAACTGAAGTTATAGATGGTTGTGAGTCACCATGTGGGTGCTAAAAACCCAATCCAGTCCAGGGAGCCATCTCTGCAGCCCCTAAACCAAGTATCCTGTTTGATGCTAAAGTAAATACTTTGTGATACAGAATATTTATTGTTAGAAGTATAGTTTGTATTTAAACATATATTCTATTGTTAGCACCGTCTGGAGCAAGAGGCTGAGAAGAGGATCATAATGCTGGCAGAGAGAGCCCACCATGAAGCTGTGGTGTAAGAGACTTGCCTTAGTCAGACAATCTTTTTTTCTTTGCTTTTTTATTCTTAGCTTCACTTTCTCTGTCTCTTGGAAAGCCTTCTTGAATTCTTGTCTACCCTTAGTCTCTTTGTGTCCCCTACTCTTTCCCCTTCTACCCTTTCTGTAACAACATGGTAACAATAACTTTCTTTTTGAAGTTAGACCCTAGCATGCATTCATTTTAAACACTATTTTATTATACTTAGGTGTGTATATGTGAGGGAACACCAGTGCCATACATAATATGAGTGTGGAGGTCAGATAACTTGTAGGAAGTCAGTTCTCTCTTTCACCATATGGGTTCCAGGGATATAACTCAGGTCATTAGGCTTGGTGGCAAGTGCCTTTACCCACGAGCCATCTTGCTGGTCCTACTGGAAAAGGAAGAATTCTTAATATGCTTGGAAATAAATTTCATTAAAAAATAGGCTATCCAGGCATGCTAGCAGACACTTAATCTCAGTGGTTAGGAGGCTGAGGGAGGTGGTTCACTTATTCTAGGACATCCTTGGCTATATAGTAAGTAAGACCCAGTTACAAAAAAACCTTCAATAGGGCCATAATAGCATCTTTACAGGACAGTTGAAAGATATTTGTATAAGTAACATTACAATGTTTTTATGTTAGCACATGAATCCCCAGGTCTCATGGTTTATTTCCTGTTAATGTAACAATATAATATGAGTCGAAGATTTTTTAGGTGGTGACTCAGGAACTTGGGCTGCTGCCATCCTCTACCTCTGTCACCTGGGTGTTCTTTAGGTCTAGTCATATGACAAGGATAGAGAAGACATGGGAAACTGGTGCCACATTACTGTGTTGGAGGTGCTAGAGACTGAAAACCTAGGCATACACATCCATTCCATCACTGAAATGCAGTCCTGGCCCTTTTTTCACCTTTTGAAACTGAGTCTCACTAACTTGCTAAGGCCAGCCTTGTGCATGCTATACAGCCCAAGCAGGCCATGAACTTGTGATTCTCCTGCCTCGGTTTCCTGAGTAGCTAGGATTGAAGGTGTGCCACTACTATTCCTACCCTTTTTTAAAAAAGAGAGAGAGAGAGAGAGAGAGAAAGGGTCTTGCTATATGACTCATGTTGATAACCAACTTGCATCATCATAACCAGCTAGCACATAATTTTTCCCTTTGCTGCTGAAGAAGTACTTCTTCACAAGGTCTTCATCTACCTAGGAAGTAGTTAGTTACTTGTAAGTTAAATGGTAGTGTCATGTGTGTCCCATGTTTGGCCCTTCCCCAATTCTGGTACTAGGGGATTAAACTCAAGAGACTTGCACATGCTAAGCAAGTATTCTCTCCCTGAACTACATACCCAGCCTAGTGGTGGTCAATACAGTGTTTGGAGAGTAAGTATTTAAAACTTAGCCATGAGCCAGGCACAGTGATAACCTGCTTTTAATTCCAGTGCTCCACAGGCAGAGGAGGAGGCAAATGGATCTCTATGATTTTGAGGCCAGTTAGGTGACCCTGACTCAAATCTCCCCAATCTCCTCAATCCCCCACCCCCACTCTATCACCCAACCCCACCCCAGTGTAGTAAACTTAGGCCTATATTTTGGGCTCTTTGTGTGTGTCTGTCTGACTGTCTGTCTCTCTGTCTATCTATTTCAGGCAGTTGAACACTGCAGGAAGAAATGTTTTTAAAGAGAACATTTATCTTCAAAAAGCACTCACGTACCACTTGAAGGAAGCTGAAGTTCTACAGAAAAACTCCAAGAAGATGGAAGAAAGTCATTCCTACCTTTTACAGCAAAAGGTTCCACTCTCATTTAGATTTCTTTCTTTTAGTTTTTTAGGATTGTATTGGTAAATGCCAAAAATTGAGCATAATAATGATAGATAAGAATAGTATTTTCCTTCTATCTTGATAATTGTCTTATCTGGAAAGATTAATTACTAAATGACTTTAAAGATGCCTTAAGCATGACTTTACACATATATCAGAAATATAAACGTGACTCTTGCACTCATATCTCAGAATATCCAGTTTGCTTTGTTCACTGTTGAGCCCTAAATCGTTTAGGAATTGGTTTGGCTGTAACAGACCTGGCACTGGTGTACTAGCACATAACAGTTTAGTCTTTTACCTAAAGGTGCTTGACAGAAAGCAATACAGGACTGCTTTCATTCATTCTCTGGAACATATAGCTTATATCCTTAACTTCTGAAAAAGTTTTAGGTTGTTCATATGGGTGTATTGCCTTTGTGCATATCTGTGTAGCATGAGCATGCAGTGCCTGTGGAGGCCAAAAGAGGATTTCAGATGCTCTGGAAGTAGAGGTACAGACAGTTGTATGCCATAGTGGGTGCTAGGATTCAAACCCAGTTCCTCTGCAAGAATAGCAAAGGCTTAACCGCTGAGCCATCTCTCCAGCTCCCACCTTAAGCATTTTCTTTTTTTACTTTAGTGTTTGTGTTTGTTGGGTACTTCATGACCAGGGTAGTTGATAGAGATCTAAGCAGGAGAGAAAGATAAGACAAAACAAAACAAACAAAAATCATAGCTCCTTTACCAATCTTTCCAGGTATCCTATTCCCACTGACATTTCAGTGAGGTGGTGGTGCATGGCTTCAATCCCAGCACTCAGGAGGCAGGGCAGGTGGATCTTTTGAGTTTGAGGTCAGCCTGGTCTAAGAGCTATTCCAGAACTGCCAGTGCTACACTACACAGAGAAACCCTGCCTCTAAAAACAAACAAACAAACAAACAAACCCACTTCTACTGTGACCTGCCTGACCTTGTTCAACTTCAAGTGACCTTTATAGATTTGCTGGTGGGTTTTTTTTTTATAACAGTTTTGTTGTTTTCTATAATATAAAATATGTAACCTTGTAAGAATTATAGAGGAAGTTTGGAAGTTTCCTAATTAATTAAAATCAGTGGGTCATCTTCACAGGCCTAGTCAAAGACCCAAGGGTATTATTTATTGGTTACTTTTTCTGTCCACAGAGATTTCAAAGTAATTGCTTCCACCTGACACGAAGCTCAGACCCCCTTAGGTAACAGAAATTACTGAGAGACTTTACCTTCTAGGATATTTAAAGAAAAAAAAAATCTCCCTTTCCTGTTTTTAAGGAAATCAATGATCTGTTGGTTAAGGAAAAAATTTTGCAACTCACCCAGCAGAAATCACAAATCCAAACTCTTCAGAAGAAGGTGGTAAGCTTGGAGAATGCTCTGACTTACATGACCACAGAGTTTGAGGCTGAAGTTTTGAAACTGCAGCAGAAGGCAATCATAGAGAACCAAGCAGGTTTGGTAGAGATTGATAAGCTGCAGCAACTTGTTGAGATGAAGGACAGGGAGATGAACCGAGTGAAGAGGCTGGCTAAGAACATACTGGATGAGAGGACAGAAGTGGAACAGTTCTTTCTAGATGCTCTCTACGAAGTGAAGCAACAGATTCTGACCAGCAGGAAGCATTATAAACAGATAGCACAAGCTGCTTTCAATTTAAAAATGAGAACAGCATGTGCGGGAAGAACAGAATACCCCAGAATCAGGACCTTTGATGGCAAAGAACAAAGTACCAATAGTGTGAATCAGGATCTCATGGAGGCTGAGAAATGGTACTAATAATGCTGAAACGTATTGTCTTTTTGTGCCTGTGTTTTCATATCCTTTAAAAAAAATAAGCTCAGCAGGTTGTGGTGGCTCACACCATAGTACAGGACAGACACAAATCCCTGGGCTGAGCCACAGAGAGCCTGTCTTAACATGTCTTTCTTCCTCTAAAAAAGAACAAAGTCAGATTGTTGCATAGATTTAGTAAGATATTTGAGAACAGGAACTATGCTTGACATAGTAAGACTTAGCATGTATTCTTGTAGCTATGGCAGGAATTTGTTGAGGTGACTATTATTTTGTCCCATAAAATATCATTGTAATGTCTCTTAGTTTCTTTATCTTAGTTCTTTTTTCTTAAAGATTTATTTATTTATTTTATGTAAATACACGGTCATTGTCTTCAGACACACCAGAAGAGAGAGTGCCAGATTGCATTTGTGGTTGCTGGGAATTGAACTCAGGACCTCTGGAAGAGCAGTCAGTGCTCTTAACCACTGAGCCATCTCTCCAGCCCCCCATATCTTAGTTCTTATAAATTGGAAATTTGTTGAAAAAATTTGACTAAGTCCAGGTTAAACATTTTTAATCATACCTTTTCAGATATTTTATTGTGATCCTTTACTATTCTGAAATAAAATTAATAGGTAACAATAATTTTTAAAAATCAATATAATTCTTTTTTTCTTTACAACTTTTTTTTTAAAAAACAGAGATACATGTACAGATTTTTAAAGGCATTTTGTCATAAAACTATATGAATGTATTTTTGTCAGTACTTGATTTTTTTTAAAGGTTTGATAGTATGCATTGAAATCTCACTAGTTACCATAAGCATAAAGTACATGTAAAACAAAATGTAACATGGAAATAGTCAAAGTTTTCTTGGTGTGTATAGATTAAACATAATGATTTTTAAATACCAAAAATTGCCACAAGGGTATCTTCTTAGCTCTTGAGTTATTAATGATTTAAGGTCTAGGTGAACCCCACTCTGAGAGCATGCTCAATCTGATTCTTAATGACTGTCATGCAGAATTGTTCTGTGGATTGGAGGCCGTTTTCTATATCACTCAGAACAAAAGTCTCAAATTTTCTAAAATATCTAGAGATTTACTTGTAGCATGAAAAAGTGCAGTGTCTGTGGCAGCTGAGTCCATATGGAGATGCATTCGATTTCTCCATGGCACTCTGTTTTCAGTGATCTGCCCTGGGAACTGCCTCAGGACAGTCTTTTTAAGATTTTATGGTTTTGTAATGTGCAGTTTGCTTTGAAATCATTACATATCTGCTTATGGTATAGAAAATTTCTGTTTACATACTTTATATTTTTAAGAGAAGGTATGTTTACTTTGAATACATTTTTTACCTTTCTTTTTTTTCTCCCCTTTGAAATTCTTTAGGCCAACTACTCAAAAAAATGTGGATATTAGAGATTTGACCTGGGAGCAAAAGGAAAAAGTCTTAAGATTGCTCTTTGCAAAAATGAATGGTTTTGCTACTAGGTAATTTCCCATTTTTGTAATGAAATAGCAGGTTGTCAAACCCAGAAGCTACACAAGAACAACGGCTGTGTTGTTACTGGGAATTAAAGGAAATACGTTAAAGGCTATAGCTACTTGTTCAGCTGTTGAAGCTTTTAGACAGAGACTGGGAGATGAACATGGAAGCCAAGGATCGCCGACCGTGTGGCACCTTCAGGCACACTTAACTCGAGCTTGCATTGGTTTGCAAAGATAATCAAATTATTTTAGGCTGATATTTGTTTGATTTGTTTATTTTGTAGCAGAGGCTCATGTAGTTCAGGTTGGCTTCTAGCTCACTGAAGTCCTGCTCTTCCTCCACCTCCCGAGTAAGATAGGAACTTGGTAAAAGTTCACAGTTGGCTATGTACAACTGTAAATTAATTGGCCTAAGTCAGAGGAGTATAATCAGGAAACAGCTAAAATAAATTACTTAAGCCATCACTGAGGCACTATTAGTGTTTTACTAAAGATTTTTCATTTTTAACTACAGGAGCATTTGATGTTTCCATCATTTGACTAGGTTTATGCTGTTTTCATCAGCACTTGTTTAAGTTTAGGACTGGCACATGTGACTTCTTGAGAAGTCAACATGTGATATTCTTTACCTCTATAAACTCACTCAGAATAGTAAATCACTTATATCCTATTTCCTGTTTATTAACCGCACACATTATCCTGGACCTGTCTTCATTAGTTAACTTTTCTATGTCCTGAGAGTCGTTTGTGAGTCTGTATTATATGTGCACAGGTGTGTGTGGGTGCCTGTGCAGATGTCAAAGCACCTGCTGTCTTCCTCTATAGCCCTTCTGTTAACCTTAGAAATGAGCTCAATCTTTTACTTTGTCAGAAACTTCCTTGACCTTCACAATGAAGACAGATCGCTCCAATCCAGGCCCTTCATACTTTTATAAATTCCTCTAACCTAGAGAGGGGGAAGGAGGACCAGGGTCATTTTTGGCTATACGTTGAACTGGGGGCAGCTCTCCCTATCTCAGAACAACCAAAAACCCATTTCACTTGGCATATGGTTTTTTTGTTTTGTTTTGTTTTGTTTTTTGTTCATGTTTTATGTTTAGTTCCCAGGATCTGCCTGTATCCTCCAAATGATAGGTTGGAACTCATGTCTTCTTGCTTGTACAGCAAACACTCCTACCCGCTGACCCATCCTTATAGTTCCGTGAAGTTCTTTTGTGGGATGGGAGCTTCTCTAGGTGTTTTGATCAGTTCTCTCATTCTTACCTTCCACTAGCAATCACTGTGCATGGATACCTCCAGAAATACTTGTTTCTTGAATACAACGTTTGAACTTTAAACAGTTACATTCGATTCCTTATCACGTCATGTTTATAAAATGCATTCTGAATAGAAATACTATCCAACTAAAATGCAGCTCAGCATTTTAAGAGTAGGAAGGCACAATGACACACTGCCTCATTTGTTCATTGATGTTTATCTACCACAGGAAATACAGTCAGAGTTCTAAGCCACCTGTTCCAGACCATATTATTTATGACAGTGGAGAAATGAAAGAAACTGGGTAAGATTTCTCCTGCCAGAGTTATGAGTGAGAGCCTGAACACAGTGTCCCTTGTGAATATTTTATAGCTTAGTTAAGTGAGAATGATATAAGTCTGTGGTTCTGAACCAAAGTGTACACGGCTGTTGAAACACTTTTTTTCTTTATTATAGGGATGAAACTAACCTTCCAGATCAAACTTTCATCACCCAGCAAGCACCAGTATCAGACTCCGATAAAATGGTGTCACCTGGTGTTATTCCTCAAGGATTACAGGACTCTGACATAGTAAGGAATCTGCTCTCTAATCAAACAATACATTACTGTTAACTTTCACTATGTGATGTCTTGCTAGTTCATAGTTCTCTACTTTCCAAACAGCTCTGATCATATAAAATTTTATAATAATATCCATACTAATGAGGCATGTTGTATGTAACTGAAGAACCTGTAGATTACTTTCTGAAATAAGCAGCTCAGTCATAAATGTATTACATTATTAACATTTTCAGTGCTGCTGATTGAACCTTTGTGCATACTAGGGCAAAGTGCTTCACCTGGACTCACCCTTCATCCTATGTTTTAAATAGGCACAAACATACACAAATCACTGTAACCTAGAGAACAAAGGAAGAAAAAGGCCACACTTTTCAAAATTATTTTTTTCCTAAGGCTTTTTTATTTGTACTTTGTTATTCATGATCAGTATAGAAGTTCACAAAATTCAATGAGGCCATATAAGAACAAAAAGGAAAAATGCTGGCTTTCTGTTTTAATGATATTAACCTTAATATAACCAAATATAAATTTCATCTAAGAAACAAATCCTTTTGAGCACAAATAGCTGGTCAAATCTGTTGGTCATAATTAGAAGTAGTGCAATTCTGATTAGTCATAATTTTTTAAAAGTAACTTCTTTTATATCTAAGGAAAATATTAGGAGTCTGTGATTAGATTCTTTTTTTTCTGTGATTAAATTCTATTTGGAATTTAGATAATAACCACTTTTCAACCCAGCCCAAAATTGTTGGATTAAATTAAGTATGAACTATATTTTAAAAGAATACAAAGGGCATTTCAGTCAGAGAGGATAAATGTCTACTTAGCTGTGTTTTGTTAAAGTGACCGAAGCTCTGAATCCTACCAGAGTTGCTTACTCTAATAATCTTATATCCGAAAAGTGGACATTTGAAGGTTTTTCACCACCTTTATTTTAATTCACCAAAACCCACACAGACTGGAGGAGCACTGTCCACACTGGCTGTGCAGAATAGAGGACCAGCACCACATCTCACTAAGCACTAAGGACTAAGCAGAACCCATAGCTGTCTAGTTCAGAAAGCCAGGCTTCAGAAGGTCAGACAGAACATCAGCCTCTTCTGACTTAAGGCTTAGATTATCAGAGAAGCAAGCTTAAAGGCAGCTGAATAACTGGTTAAGTTGAAGGTGACTGAGTACTGTCAAAGCATGAAACTTTGAAGTTTCTAGTAGCCTAATCAATTATTCTATATGAAGAATTCTTTCATAAAAAGGTATCAACTAATAAGAAATGCTGCAAAAGAAAGAATATCATAAATTTTGGCAAATAATAGGTTAAGCCTACTTAAGGCAAAAGTCTATCCACTATTATTATTACAGATCCTCTGATTTCTGGGTCAAAGATCACTTGTGAGATATTTTGTCTAAGGATTTATTTGCATCTGAATTAATGGATGGAGTACTGATTTAATGATTGTTGAGGCAAACCATGAAGAATGGTACATGTAACAAACAGTTAACTTATCACTTCATTCTGAGGTATCCTTGAGAAGTATTTTAAGAAGCAAGAACATGGACAATAGTAGAATTAAATGGTGGCCATGAATCACACAGAAGAAAGTGGTATTGAGCAGAAAAGCAGTCATTACCATGCTGGGATAAGTAAAACTAGATTACATGTTAGATAGTGTGGGACCAATGGAAGGCTGTAATAGAGGCTCAACCAGAGGGTGAATAGTTTCAGTGATTGGAAGATCTTCCCCTATGTTGATATTCCCCTACAATTCATCAGAAAAGAATTGTTAGAAGACAGTTCTAAGCTCTCATTCATTCTAGGCAAACATTTCATACTTAACAACAGCTCTCTCCAAAACTGTGGAGAGGTGTGGAGAACAAGTGAAGGCCTGGATTAGTGTTTTCCTGCACTCCCTACAACTTTTTAGGGATTGAGAGTTCTGAAAAAGAATTTTGTTGCAATGTATTCCATTCTCATGGATCTGTTTTGAGCAAAGATGGCGCATGAAGGTTACCAAGAATGATGGGGAATTACTCAGGCTAGATTGAGTCTTGAAGAACTTTCTAACGCCCCATGGTAGGCATGACTACAGCAGGTGAGGAAAGAGTAGCATCTTCTTCTTTCCACTGAGATGTGATAGTCTTTAGCTGAGTGTAGAACTGGATGCCCTTAAAAATAAAATAAGAGAGAGAAGAGTCAGCTTATACTTCTTTTCAAGCTAGTTGCTGAAGGTGGTGTTGTGAGCAGATTCATGTTGCTATTTGAGTAGTTGGTACAACAAAATCCACTGGTTATTCATAAAATAGTATACCCAAAACATTTATGGGGGTGTAGAAAGGTAGTTCAGTTACTAAAAGCTTCTGTTCCTCTTGCAGAGGACCAAGGTTTTATTCCCAGTAACCACGTGGCAGCTCACAACCATATGTAACTCCAGTTTCAGGGCATCCAACACATTCTTCTGGCTTCTGAGGGTATCAGACAGTACACGGTGCGTAAACATACATGTAGGCCAAAATGTATGTATATATATATATATATATATATATATATATATATGTGTGTGTGTGTGTGTGTGTGTGTGTGTGTGTATATATATGTAATTATAAATAATTAAATATATAATTTACACATATAATATGAATTACATATTTAATTATATATAATTAAGTATAAGTTATAAATATATAAATTTTATATAATTTATGTATAATTATATATACACATTTATAGTTACATACATCTACACACAAACATACACACACAAAAAAAACCCATCCACATTTATGGGGCTCAGATATAGCTCAATTGGTAGAATCCTTCTCTAACATGCATGAAGCTCTGGATTCATTCTTTAACATGCTATAAAATAGGCATGTATCATATATATATATATATATATATATACACACACACACATATATCATATAGTAATACATGCCTGTAATTCCAACACTTGAGATATAGATGCAAAAAGATCAAGAGATAAAGGTCATCCTTGGCTACACAGTGAGTCGGGGACCATCTGAGGATATATAAAACTATGTATGTCTCAAAAAAAAAAAAAAAAAACCCAATAAATCTGTGGAGATGTGTTTGTGAGTAAAGCAGTTACCACATGAACATCAGAACCTGAGTTCAGACTCCCAGAATCCATGTAAATATTTGGATTGACTGATGCTTTTTCCTTGAATTACTCATGAAGAGGTATCTGGCAAAATTTTGTTAACTTTTAAAATTTTTTAGGGGCCTGGGAAATAGAGCACACAGCAGATGACTCCTCAGCAGATGCAAGCAGACCCTTCTTTATGTAATCTTGCTCTGAATATGTTCAAGACAGTTTCTCAAAGAAAAAGAGAATTCCAACTCAAAAGTTACCTGTTTGCCATAGAAATTGGTGTCTCCCCTGAAGGAAGATCGAGAGCCGGTGAAGGAAAACATTGGCAAAGGCACTGGGATGGGGACATTCACGCCCACCTAAAGAGAACAAGACACATGGAAGCTGAAGAGTCTCCCCGAGGGCTTGGCCCACAGTGTCCACGCAGAAGCACATGGTAACAGAGACTAATTTTATTTTTGCTTTGATTTTTAGATTTAGATTTTTTTTTTTTGAGAAATCGATTTTAAGTAGTTATTTTGCACCCTGTACTCTACCCTAAGAACTTTTATTCCTGATGAAGAGACAGGGAATTGTGAACAATTAAAGGGGCAGTGTTCAAACAAGCTGAGTTGACTGATCATTGTTTATTGTCTCCTTTTCAGAAACAGCTGTAAGAATCTCCAAAAATTCTATTCACAAACCTGTCCCACATCCACCATGTGAGCATATTTCCGAGCTGTGGCTCCGTTGGTGGTAAAGATGGCAGTTCCATTTCCATATGGGTTGTCATTTACAATCTTGATGGCTTCATCCAGTGTTTCTGTCTCTAAGACCACAAGAACTGGACCAAAAATCTCTTCCTTGTAACAAGTCATATTTGGCTGTCAGGAGAAATGGATCCAGAAAATAAGTCAGCTTTTTTAATTGCATATTTTATACTTTTGGCATTCTGAGTCACTATCCATTGTCAGCACAAGCTGCCTCCATGCTAGTGAGTCTTCATCTTCTCTTATTTCTGTTCAAAAGGTAGAAACCTTTTGTGTTATCACCATGTAAAGAACTTGGAATTCTTGCATTTCTTGCTTTTCGGTACTCTATTTCAAGTTCAAGGCCTAGCACCAGCACCTGGACAACTGGTTTCATACAATTTTACTGAAAGTTACATGAAGTCATTTTTATGAATCAAACATATTAAGTGTACCAGAGCTTTTCTAGAAACTTCTTGCTAAATGCCCTGTAACAAAACAACCCATTTTCCTTCATCCCCTTGTTTCCAAATAAGACTCCCATTTTGATATTGGTCATTCTTAAACATTCAAAACATTCTTTACCTCAGCACTCAGCTAGCTGTGTTTGCTTACAATAAGTTTTTCCTCTGCATTTCTATAGCAAAAACCTTCAATCAATGATCCTTCAGGGTAAGTGAGGACATACAACAAAAAGCCTGCCTCAATTAGTCATGAATGTTAGATGGGAGACTGCCACACTTTGATAAATAAAAATTAATATATAATTTCTTTCTTTTGTTTTAGTCTGGTAAAGTGGGCACAGGGCAAGGCAGTCAAATACTAGGTGTTAATATATTGACTGGGATACTACAAGGGAACTAACAGGAGACAAGTTAAGTCAAGGGTTTTATTTCATTATAAATTTAAAAATGATTTTTTATGTACACTGGTTTATCTGCATGTGTGTCTGTGTGAGGTTGTCAGATCCTCTGAAACTGGAGTTACACAGTTATGAACCTCCATGTGGGTGCTGGGAATTGAACCCTGATCTTCTGAAACAGCAGCCAGTGCTTTTAACTGCTGAGCCATCTCTCCAGCTCCTCCATAAAAAGGGTTTTAATTGCTGCTTATGGGCCAAATATGCCAGCTGCTTGTTCTTGCATAGCCCACAAGCTAAAAATAGTTTCTACCTTTTTTTAATGGTTAAGAAAATATTTCTTGACATAAAATTAAAAAATTCAAATGTGTGTCCATAAATAAGATTTTACTGGAATATAGCCATGTATTTGTAGTTGATTTTATACTATACACCAGAATGGTTGTGACAGAGATTGTATTTCTTCAAAGCTGAGAATATTTAGCCTCCCATGGAAAGTTTATTGCATTAGTTTGTGTCATCTTGACGTAGCCTAGTCATCTGGGAAGAAGGAACCTTAACTGGCTTCCTTCAGATTGGCATGTAGGCAGATCTGTGTAGTGATTTCTTACTTATTGGTGAGAGAGGGTCCAGGCCACTCTGGGTGGTGCCATCCTGGGCATGTGGTCCTGAGTTGTATATAAAAAAGCAAGGTAAACCAGCCATAGGGAGAAAGTCAGTAAGCAGCCTTCCCTCATGGTCTCGTCTTCCTTTTCTGCATCCAAGTTCCTGCCATGAGTTCCTGCCCTGATCTCTTACCTCAGTGATTAACTATAATCAAAACAAAACAAACCAGATAGATCCCTTTTCTCCTTAAGTTGCTTTTGGCCATTTTTATCACAGCGATAGTAAGGAAGCTAGGGCATGTGCCACACAATGGAAAGAGCTCTGGTTGGAAGCCAGGAAGATTTATTTAGTTTCCAGACAGAATAGCTGAGCAATCCTAGCAAGAGTTATGACCTTAAATATCTTCACTTGTAGAAGGGTGAGATTTCAAAGACTCTAAGGTTAAGTTTTTAGCTCTTATATTTATAAAGTAATTTAGAGTTGTTCACCTTAACATTGGAGATGATGGTTGGGCCAACAAAGTTACCATTTTCATAGCCCTTGACTTTAATTTTTCGCCCATCCAGAAGGATGGAAGCTCCCTCTTTTCTTCCACTATCGATCAGATTGCAGACTCTCTCTTTGGCCTGGGGGGTGATCAGGGGGCCAAGATCAGCTCCAGGTTGGTCTCCTATAAACCAAGCAGAGGTGTCTAAGGGTTTTATTATCATAAAATTTGACCGATGAGATAAGATTGACTGACAAGTAGAATTAAGGAGAGGCAATAACAGGAACATAATCGTTCTCCTCCAGCAAGGGAGAATTTAGTGCTGCAAAAGCGAAGTCTAAAGTTACAGCTCACTGATTACCTGCATTGACTCGAAGAGTTTTGGCACGCTCTACCAGTTCTGGAAGCCACTTCTTAGCTTCTCCTACCAGGACGGCCGTGGAAAGAGCCATGCAGCGCTGCCCAGCAGCTCCAAATGCTGCCCCAACCAGCTGGTTCAGGGTGTTTTCCTTATTGGCATCTGGCATGACTACCCCGTGGTTTTTGGCTCCCTAAGGAAATGTAGAAAGTATATAGGTCTTCTTTAGCAAAATTCACATTTTTGTTGTTTATTTATTGACATTTCAAATGTTATTCCCCTTCCCAGTTTCTCTTCACAAACCCCCTATCCCTTCCTCCCTTCACCTTGCTTCTATGAGAGTGCTCCCCCACCCACCTACCCACTCCTGCCTGAGAGCCTAAACATTCCCCTATGCTGGGTCATCGGGCCTCCAGAAGACCAAGGGGCTCCACCTAAACAAAAAAGGTTAAGCAAAGAATCTAATACATGAGGATTTATGGAAAGAAAATCCATAGTTTGTTATTTTGAACAAATATGTATTTTTTTAATTTTTAGCTTCTGAAGTATTAGGAATTAAACCTAGGCCTCATGCATGCCAGGCAAATATCAGCCTTTTATTTTGAGACAGAGTCTCACTATTAACATGGTGATGGGCTGGTTACTTTCAAACTGACAGGTTAAAAAAAATAGAATATAAAGAAAGAGAATATAAAGGTAAGTCATGTGTTGTATGAGGACATATGAGCCAGTGCCTTGTGTGGACTCGCCCTTCCCAATTCCTTCACAAACTGGTAATTGTAAAGATGAAATATCCTTAGGCATAACCAGCTCTTTATCATTTTAAATTTGTTTGTTTTTCAAGACAGGGTTTCTCTGTGTAGCCCTTGCTGTCCTGGAATTTACTCTGTAAATTAGGCTGGCTTCGAACTCAGAGATCTGCCTCGCTTGCAGGGGTTAAAGGTGGCTCTCTACCATATTTTAAAGCCATATCACAAGTAGAGCACACTTTTTAAAGAAGCAATAAATAATGTCAAGAAAGTGAAAATCTGGCTGTTAATACTTAAAGACTAAAGGATTTGAGTAACAGTTTTGAGGAGGAATGTGCCCCTTGTCACCAAGATAAAGTGTATATAATAAAAGATGATAATTATAACAATGACATCTCACAATGTTCAGAGACTAAGGGAGAAGACATTCAGGATGAAATGACAAACACCAGCCTTCACGAGACGTGGGGTGAGTGGCCTGTCTATTGCAGGACAGCACCTAGGTCTTACATATACATATTGTCAAGTTTGAGGATCTAAAGGAATAGGAAGTCACCATATTGGCTTGAACCCTCTTGCCATTTCTTGACCCTCTTTCGAAGATGTACTCTCCCGCCTGGTTGGATCCCACAAAGCTGATTGCCTTGATGTCTGGATGATCGCAAATGAAATTTACAGCTTTGAAAAGAAAAGAAAAATGATTACCACAAAGGATAAAGAGCCAGGCTTACCAACACGGCAGACCCCCCCTTGCCCAGACTTACCAACATGGCAGATCTCCCCTTGCCCACACTGTGACCCACAGTCACACATTTCTACATGGGAATCACACTATGAGGTGCTCTTTTTTTCTCTTAAATTATATATTTTTTTTAAACAGGATTTTGATATGTAGCCATGGTTGGCCTTGAGCTCACAAGACCAGGCTGGTTCCAAACTCACAAGAGACCCACCTGCTTCTGCCTCAAAAATACTGTTATTACAGTCATGTGCCACCACACCTGTCTTTAAATTACAAATTATATTTAGCTTGTTTATTCTCATTAGTATTCCAGAATTTCCAATCCTAATCTCTGAAAGCCATAATTTCTTTAAACTTTATTTTCATTATTTTTATGTATGTGCGTGTGTGTATGTGTGTGTGTGTGTGTGTGTGTGTGTGTATGTATGTGTGTATACACACAACAGAAGAGAGCTTTGTGGAATTATTTGAGCCCAGGGATCAGGTTTGTGTGTCAAGCGCCTCTACATGCTGATCCCTTTAGACAACCCATAAAGACTAAAGCTTCTATTTTTTTTAAATACAATTACATTTTTTGAAGACTTGATCTTTTAATTTTATCTTTAAGAATATGTTACGGGGCTGGAGAGATGGCTCAGCAGTTAAGAGCACTGACTGTTCTTCCAGAGGTCCTGAGTTCAATTCCCAGCAACCGTATGGTGGCTCCCAACCATCTGTAATGGGATCTGATGCCCTGTTTTGGTGTGTCTGGAGACAGTGACAGTATACTTATATGTAATAAATAAATAAATCTTTAAAAAATATGTTACATGTTAGATTCTCATACCCTCATACAAGAGGTGATAGGGAAAACTATAAGTAAGAACCAGAACCAGCCTTCCTGGATAGATGTGTCTTAATTTTCCTATTTTCTGTTACATTTCATGTTACTTAGAGCAAATGACTTAATTGCACTCTGTCTTTATCTTCTTATCTGTAAGATGAAAAGTTGCACCTCCCTTAAAAGGTTGTTGAAATATTAAACAAGAACATAAACTTTCTCTTTAATCTCATCTTTGCCTGGTGTTCCATTATGTAGACTAGTGTAAGAAACATGGCTACTCCTTGCTAGTTACTTTAGCTCATCCAGATGACAAGACAAAAACGGTTAAGACACATGACCTTTAAACATGAAGGTCACTATTAGTAAATCCTTTCTCACTAATTTACTCATCCTAAAATATCTGATCACAGAGCTGGAGAGATGGCTCAGTGGGTCAGGAGTGTTTCACACTCTCCCGTGGGATATGAATTCAGTTCCCAGCACCCACACTGTGCGCCTTACAACCACCTGTAGCTTCAATTTCAAGAGCTGCCATACCCTGTTCTGACCTCTGTGGGTTCCCACACATATGTAGCAGATACACAGAGTCACATGCACCTTAAATAGGCATTAAAAATCCCAATCGATTTTTAACACCTTAGTTTTTTGGAAGTCATATTAAGTAGCCATATAAAAAAGTTACCTTCGTGTTGTCCATGGATGATGTTCAGTGTTCCATCAGGGGCACCAGAATCCTGAAACAACTTGGCAAGAAGCATGGTTGCTCCAGGTACCCTCTCTGATGGTTTCATTAGGAAAGTATTTCCACAAACCATAGCCATGGGAAACATCCAAAGGGGGATCATGGCAGGAAAATTAAATGGTGCAATGCCTGCACATACCCCCAGAGGCAGGCGGTAGGAATAGAGGTCCATGTCTTTGGTGATAGAAGGCATGGTCTCTCCCAGCATGAGGGATGTCACGCTACAGGCATGCTCAACCACCTCTGGAAGAGAGAAGACATCAGTGAGATCACCAGCTTCCCATGTTAAGTACTACTTAGCTTTGTCGCACTCTATTCAGTCCTGAGAATACGGGGTGAGTCATGCCAATGACAGGGATTTGTCTTCCCATGTTCCTCAGAGTCTCTGAGTGGGTAAAAAAAAAAGATGGTAAGATGTATATGTGTTCTGAAACATTTGTGCTTAGCAAAACAAAACCCAGTAAATTAGTCTCAAAAGTACCTGACAAATATTGCCTTAAAGCTGTTTTAAAAGGTGTTGCTGGGCATGGTAGTACACAGCTTATAATCCTAGCACATGGGAAGCTGAGGTAGGAGGGCCATGATTCAGAGCCGGCTTTGGCTACATAGTTCCGAAGCAGCCAGAGATACATAGTGAGTCTCTACCTCAAAAGTGGGTGGGGAAAGCCAAAGCAAAAAATACCACAGGATAGCAAAATCTACACAGAGAATCAGCCTTCCCAGTGTGGGGTCTGCCTCCCATATGTAATCTCTCCCACAAGTCCAATCAGGGGCTCCCAGCTTACGAAGGCCTCTGAATACATCTCCTTCAGCATCAGCCAGAGTCTTCCCTTGTTCCAATGTGATTAACCTGGCAATTTCTTTCTAGAGAGAAAACATAGAAATAGAAACTAATCCAAGGATGTTCCCTTATTTACTTACTTGCTTGATGTTGGGGATCTACTTTATGAGTTTTTTTTTTGTGTTGTTTTGAGATAAGATCTCATGTAGTTCCTATTAGCCTCAAACTCACTTTATATATGAGGCTGGCCTTGACTCCTGATCTTTCTGCCTCTACCTCCGAAGTATTGGGATTTCAGGCACAAACTAACATGTCTGGCTGAAGCCAGGGTTTTACTCATGTTCACTGTGGTGGTTTGAATATGCTTGGCCATGGGAGGTGGCACTATTAGGAGGTGTGGCCTTGTTAGAGTAGATGTGGCCTTGTAGAAGGAAGTGAGTCACTGTAGGGGTAGGCTTCGAGGTCTTATTCTTAAGCTCTGTCCACGATGGAGGAGGCCTTCCTCCTGACGGCCTGCAGAAGACAGTCTTCTCCTAGCTGTCTTTGGATCAAGATGTAGAACTCTCAGTTCCTTCACCAGCACCATGTCTGCCTACATACTACAGACATGATGATAATGGACTGAACCTCTGAAACTGTAAGCCAGCCCCAGTGAAATGTTGTCCCTTATAAGAGCTGCCTTGGTTATAGTGTCTCTTGATGGCAATGAAACCCTAGCTAGCATTCACTAAGCACATACTCTACCACTGAGCTCTATATCCAGCTCCCGTTTTCCTCCAAGGGAGAACTCGAATGAGGAGAAGGGTCCTGACCGATGTCCTTCTGTGTTATAGAGTTAGTGAGGACAGCTGAACAAGTCTCTAAAGAGGTGACCAACACACCCTGGGAAACAGGCTAGTAGACTACTCAAATTTCTTACCAGGTTTTCTTTAATGAGTTGCTGATAACGAAGCAGGACCTGCTGCCGGCTTAAAATCGATGTGTCTGCCCACGCAGGGAAAGTACGTTTGCAGGCAGCAACCGCCGCCTCCATTTCGGCTCTGGTGGACTGAGGAACCCGACCAACAACTTCATTGGTGGCCTGGAAAGAAGCCAACACGTTTTGCCAATGCCTCACTTCCCCACATTAACCTACTCACAGCAGCAACACTGTGCTTTGTGGGAGAGCTCCGAGCCCCCACCTTGCCCCGTGCTCCCCAAATTCTAGGCTAGTAGGTTTAAGTCCCCCAAAAGTTTTGCTTACTGGGTTGTGGATGTCAATCCATTTGTCACTTTTGGATTCAACAAATTTCCCATCAATGAAGAGCTTTACAGTTGGCTAGAGAAAAACACACATACACACACACAGGCAAACAACAAACAAACAAATGTTAATTATTTTGCTTCTCTTTCTATTGTAAAGAAAGAATTCTGGAGGATAGTTGGATCTAATTGCTGAGCGTTCTCTCTATCCTCTTCCCCACCAAAATGTAAACTTCCAGTAGCAATAGAAATGGCTTATACCTTATGACATGGCTAGTAAAGTTCAAGACAAATAATCCAAAAGAATTCAAAACGACGTAAAAATACTTATTTCACAATACCAGAAAACCGAAACGTACTAAATGTTATATGAACAAATTCAAATTACCTAAACCTGATGGAATATCTGCAGCCATTAAAAATCGTAATTATAAAGAACATTTTGCAAGACTGAAACTGTTTAAAACATAATAGATACAGTTTCTGATAAGAAAACCAGGACAGGACATTTTTCTGGGCATGGCGGCACATAGAGGACTAAAAAGACCTTGTGTACACAGACAAGCACAGGAGAATCCAGGAACACTAAACACATAGCTAACCTCTTCAGAGAAATGAGGTATGTAGCTGCTCTTCCTGGAATTCCGGGGATGATGGAATTTTGCAACCCCATGACCCTTTGTTGCTGAGACAGGCTCTACCTGATCTCCTAAAATTCAAGCTTTTACATTTCCCAGACCCTTTCCTCTTAAATCCTGAGCACTGCTTTTAAACCATAAAACCCATTTTTATGAGTAATCTAATCTGTATTTTATAACAGCCTAAGTGACTTCTATGTTATTTTAGATCCAGGCCAATCCTGACACTCGCAGGAGTTATGTTTATCTCAGTCCAGCTCACTATACTGAAAATCCTGGGCTCTATCTCTGAGTCAACAGTACCCATTCTTGTGAAAGAAGCCAAATGAACTTTGTAAAAAATCTCAATGTAAACATATCTTAAATTGTTGTACACTTAGGACTTAGTTAATTATTATCTGAATACTTTTCCCCCCAAAAAATGTTCTGTGTTTAAATATGATCAAAGTAAACTGATCTGGGCCAGACTCTACAGGTCTTGGTACAGCACTGGTTACAATAAAGTCAGGCTGAGCCAAGTTTCATTCTTACCTCACTCTGGTGGTTTTTTTTCTAACCCCTGCCTGCCTGCTGTAAAGCCTGCAGGGGAATGGCCACAGCAGCACACACCTGGCAATCCAAGCATTTGCACAGGTAGGAGTTGAAAGCCAGCCTGATCTACATACTGAGTTAAGATAAGCCAGGGCTACATAATGAGACCTAGTTTTAAAAACACAAAACACAGGGGGGGGGGGGAACGGGACTGGCTCAGTAGTTAAGAGCACTGGGACCCTATTCCATTCCCAGCCCCCACTCACAGTCACCAGTAACAAGCTCCAGGGCATATGGACACCCTCTCCTGACCTCAGCAGGACATGCAGGTAAAATATCAATAAACAAATCAAATACAAATTTAAATTAAAAAAAATAAAGACCACAAAACTAATAGATACATTTTGATCACCATCAGCTTGAAACTGGATTCCTTCTCAGACATCCATCTTTAGCTCCTAAGTTACTTACCACTGATGACGAGGAGAAAGAGGATGCTGGATACCATGTGAAGTTCACTTTAGAAGAAACCTATAGGATTAAAAAGTATCTGATAAATGTCTAGTGCGGTGGCACACACTTTTAATCCCAGCACTCAGGAAGCAGACAGGCGGTCTCTGTAGGTTGTCGATATGCTTGGTCTACATTGTGAGTTTCAGGCCAGCCATGGCTGTATACTAAGACCCTATTTCTTTCTTTTTGCTTTTCTTTTTAAAGATTTATTTAATGCATGTAAGTACACTGTAGCTGTCTTTAAATATACCAGAAGAGGGCACTGGATCCCATTACGGATGGTTGTGAGCCACCATGTACTTGCTGGGAATTGAACTCGGGACCTCTGGAAGAGCAGCTCTTAACCACTGAGCCATCTCTCCAGCTCCAAGATCCTATTTCAACAAAACACAATTTGATAAATAAGCAGAGAAAAGCATAGAAAACTTGACAAATGGCTGTTATGATGTTCAACGTAATCCTTAAGTAAAGAATTTAGTGTTTGGTCTCTCGGACCATATGGTCTTGTCCTGTAGTCCAGCTTTCCTGGAACTCACTATGTAGCTGAAGCTGGCCTTGAACCCAGTGATTCACTATTGGCCTCCTAAGTATAGGATTATAAGCAGAAGTCACCACTTAATGCTTAGGGCCATATGTCTTTTTGTTTGTTTTTTTTATAGAGTTATCTCTCAACAAATTCCTGGATGTTCTGGAACTCAATATGTAGATGATGCTGGCTTTAATCTCACAAAGATCCTCTTGCCTCTGCCTTCCCAGAGCTGGGAATGAAGGAGTGTGCCACCATTCTTGGTACTTTTTTTGTTTGTTTGTTTGTTTTTAAATGAAGCTTAGCCATAGGTACTGGATCTCCCCGTCCTTTCCCATTATCCCCCAGGTGTTAAGGATCAAACCAAGGGCCTTATGTATGTTACAAGCATTCCACTATTGAGCTATACTCCCAGCTTTGGCTGTATATTCTTCATTTAAAAAAAAGACAAGTCCAGCTGCTGTGGCACAGATCTTTAATTCTAACCCATTGGCAGCTGAAGGCAGGCAGACCTCTGTGAATCGAAGACCACTCTGGTGTAAACAGTGAGTTTCAGGTCAGCCTGGGCTATTTAGGGAGACTCTGTCTCATAAAAAGCGAGGCAGGGGAAAATAGGTCACCACAAATTCAAGGCTAGCCTGGTAGTCTAGACAGTGAAGGCCCCAGACACAGAAAGTTATAGAAACAATAAATCAAGAAGGCCATGCCCTGGATTTCCAGGGAAGTCTTAATCTAAGTACAGATGTGTGAAACTATCACAACGGAACCCTTTCATATAGAGTATATCCTAATAGTAACATTTTAATAATGCAGTGGTTGAGGATGGGATGAGTATGGAGATCCTTCAGGAAGCTGACAGAAGGCTCATTTCTTCAGGCCAGTCTCGGGTACCAAGCGAGACTGTTCCAAGGGGTGGGGGCAACGAGCTGAAACATTAGACGATTTCACCGATATAAAACCAGGCAACACAACTCATACACAACACCATCAGATTTGATGGCATTTTGAATGAAAGGGACAGCAGTAAGGAGAGCTAAGAGGGTACTTTTTGGAGTAATGGATATTTTTATTATCTGTGATGCTTTCACAGGCAGTAAAGTCTTGCCAAATGGTATATGTGCATCTTATTTTATGTCAATTTCACTGTTATGAGGCTATTTTTAAAATGGCACATGTACCTCATGGCAGGGGAACATGTTGATATTTTGTAGGGTAAAAAATTAGGGAGTCAAGGGAGGCTCAATTATAATAATGCTAAATCTCACACTGTATTTCTAGAACAAAAACTTTCAACACGTTACAAAAGTTAACTAGAGAAATAATCAGTGAAAGATGGAGAGAAAAGCTGGGATGATGGTTTGAAGGCTACTGGTCACTCTCATCTTTTGAGATGGTGATTGATAGTAGTGCTCCCCATGGCCATTGTCTACTTTCTCCAGAGTGCTCCACCTCTATACTATAGTATGAGTGTCTCCCTTGAGTTTTTTTGATGTTGATCAACAAGGACCAGGGAGCTGAGAGCAGCACAAAGTCCCAGTGAGCTCTGAGTTTTCACCTTCCCCCTGAGATCTTTGATGTTGTCAACTGAGTTTCTTCTCTCAACTATCTTTACTTCCTCAGCTCCCAATAGCAATTTGATCTACACCAACCTTCGCGAGTTTCAGTGACTCCTCTTAAGTCCTCCTTAAACTGGACCTCACAGCAGAGGAAACTGGCTAATTACTCTCCATTCCTGGAGCCCGTTCACTTGTCTTCCATGATGCCCTGCTGTCTTCTCCACCCCTCCCTCCCTGCTTCCTTTCTTTGTATCTCCTCATCTCTTTTGCTGGATCATTCTTTCAACTCCACTGCCCAAGGCTTAGTCCCAGGCTTTTCTTTCCATTCTGTATATTCTCTTTAAGGGAGCCCAGCAACCCCAGTGGACTAACTGGATCCTGCTCATCCACAGGTCTGCAGTCCTCAGCTGTCTTCCTCTTCAGGCAATACCATATAACTATTTTCACACCTCTACTTGGGATCATGCTGAAAGGCTAAACTCCCTCTCCTCCCACCAGCTTTTCTTCCTAAAACCTACCCACCTGAGGTCCTTAGTTACCTGGCTGACCAAGGAGAATCCTGAATGTCACCTCATCTCCCCCTTTTACTTCTCAGTGAACCAAACAAGTCCTGGCACAAGTCCCATCTATCTTCCTACAAGTCTCTGAACACACTGTCCCATCCTCCCCTCTCATCACCCTGTCCTTTTTCCAGCCTGATTATCATCTGTTCTTTAGATTTCAATACTGGCTTTCCAACAAGAATCATAGTTTCCAACCTAACATGTTCTGAATCTAGTTTCTATTCTATAAACAGAAATAAATAGGGTCTTTCTAAGGGGAATTAGGCAAAACATTAACAAATCCTTGGTCTATTTGAGGATACATATTACTCCCAAATGTAGAACCCTTCCATGCTGCTGGGAGTGCACCTCAACCTTTAAGTAGCCAGTGTCTACAAGGTCCTGGATTCCATTTTTAGCAACACAATGTAAAACAGCATCAAACCCTCTGATGGTTTTCTATTGTCCTTGCAGTTGAGATTAACAGAGGATGCCACATAGTACTTTTGCTTCCTGAACGTCATACTTGCTTACTTCTTCCTCCTGCTCTCTGTTCCAACCGTCCTGGAGTCGGACATTATAAAAATCTGCCCCCAGGTTAGCCCAAGACTTCTGGACGTGTTTCATCTTCTTTGTTGTACATATGCTGATCCATTCTGTCTGTTTCATTCCACTTACCCGGCTCATTCTTAACTCCCTCAGGAAGTCTCAACCCCAGATATGGCATAAACACCTAATTGTGGGGTTCATCGAGCACCCAAATGCCTCCATTTCCCATTCCACATTATAGGATAGTAGCTTGTTTAATTATTAAGTGTCCCTTCAGATCACTAGACCAGTGTGTTCTCTGCCCCTAGTATAATTGCTTGAATAGACTGAAGACTTGTTAATATTTTGCAGAATCAAAGGATGAATAGTCACCAAGCAATAACTTATTACTAATATTGTTTCATGTGTTTTCCCTTAAGGAAAGAAAGTGTACAGATCAGCTAATTTCAGCATTCCAAATCAGTTAAGCTTTGTGTTTTCACTCGTACATCCACAGTGTACTCAATATAATAAGACAGCACCATGTAGTTTCTGCAGGGTTAGACCTCATATATTTTACATTTCCTAAGAAATAGTAATTAGCACAATTCTTGAACAAACTAGCCTATGACTTTCGCAGTCTAGATCAGTGATTCTCAAGCTTCCTAATGCTGGAACCCTTATGTTCCTCATATTGTACTGAAGCCCCAACCACAAAATTATTTTTGTTGCCACTTTAAGACAAAAGTTATAAAGTTTGCTACAGTTAGGAATTGTTATGCAAATATCTGATATACAGGATATTTGATATGAGGGTTGTTCAATCCTGAAAGGTCCTGACTCACGGATTAAGAACCACTGCTCTAGATATTAATTTCCTATCTGCTGTTTCCTTTGTCTTCTCCCCTTGGCTAATGCAACATTCAAACCCAGAATCAGCCCCTTGAAGAAGATGGTGCTGAATTGGACAGGCTGAGTTTGGGACTCTTTTCCTCTGTCCTTTCAGTATCCTTGGCACCCCCAATTGCCTAGCCGTTTCATTGCATGACAGTTGTGAATGTTAAAAGTCTAGGGCAGGGCGAAGAAAGGCATGCCAAGATCTAAGTTCTAAACTCTCAGCTCCATCAATTACTAACTAGGTGATCTTGAGACAGTGACCTGAAGCACCAGCCAATTCACCATGTTTTAAAATTCTAATCTTCACAGATAATCTTAAAACTAGAAAGAAGTAGAATTAGGGTTAAATTCGCAGACTGGCTCTGCATCACTGAGGCAGGCCACTGGGTTCCTTTAAAACTTTGTTTTTTTTTTTTTTTAAATCTCTGAATAGGAAAGATAATATCACATAAGGCAGAGGGGTGGGGGGGGCTGATTAAATTCTTCTAATTCCAAAACAGAAAAGCAAGCTGAATACTTAAAATAACTGAGAACTCACTCATTCCTTTGTATGCTGCCCTAAAAAAATAAACCTTAAAACTCTGAAAATATAAATTTGATCTTTCTTGGATTCTTCTGTTAGTCCTCCATGATTTGTGGCTGTCACAAATGTAAAGTATGTTCTGTTTTCTTCTTCTTCTCCTCCTCCTCCTCCTCCTTCTCTCTCTCTCTCTCTCTCTCTCTCTCTCTCTCTCTCTCTCTCTGTGTGTGTGTGTGTGCACTTGAGCAAACACACATATAGGTTTAGTAAGTTATCAGGTGTTTTTTTGTTGTTGATTTTGTTTTTTTTTTAATTTTGTGTATATGTGATTGTATGCAATATGTGTTTGTGCCCTTGGGAACCAGAAGGCATAAGATCCCCTGAAGCTGGAGTTAGAGATGCTTGTGAGCTACCCATTGTGGGTGCTGGGAACTGAACAGGGATCTTCTGAAGAGGAGTAAGCACTCCTGACTTCACTCCTGGCTTCTGAGCTACCTCTCCAGCTCCGCATTTTATTTTAGAAAGCATTTTTTTTTTTGTTGATTTTTTTCCCCACTAACCACGAGGTTTCACTGAAGTGTCTTATTGAATGCCGGTATACAATGTTGCCTCTCATCCTCTCCTTTAACTGCCCTCCTCATCTCCACTTCTACTCTCTGGCCCGCTCCCTTCCCAGGCTAGTTTTAAGGTGGTCTCAAGAGATTTTCCTGCCTCTGTTTCCCCAAGAGCTAAGTCTGCATACATGTACCACATGCCCACATAGAGTAGCCTTTATCAGACTGTTGTATTATAGTAATTGTCTAAGAACTATTTCTGGTCTTCTCCCCAAGTCAGTTTAGAGGGTTTTTTTTTTTTTTTTACAACTTTTAAAAAAGAGTATTTGTTCCAAAAATAACATACATGGGAAGAGATATTCTGCTTCTTTGTGCAGAGGACAAAATACCTTAGGATTTTCAGTGACTCATGGTGATGGGGTAATGACAAGAGGGGAACGACTTTTATAAAGGATTTAAGAGGCTGGTAATGGAAAACGTAGAGAAGAAATGCTATATCTGTTACTAGAAAAAGATACCAGACTAGAACTAGGGGACTCCACCAAGAATCAAATGCATGCACACATTTCTGCAGTAGAACTCCTAAAACCCTGATGAACAGAAATAAAATGTTATATAAAAGTGCAACAGGAGAAATTCCTAGGGTGGATGAGTAAAAGACATTGCTTAATGCTGGATTAAGAATCTTGCCAAGAACAGAGCAAGTCTTGTCTCAGATTTAAGTCTATGCTAAGATGAAGACACAGGGGAAAGGCCGTAATCAAAGCTGGGGATCACAGGCGGGAAGCTTCGGTAGCTCTACAACCTCCCTTGGGCTGGCTTCTGTGGGGTTCCATCCCGGCCTAGAAGAGTGGAGGGTGTGTTGGCACTTGAAAACTGACTTTGGGAACCTGTCTTCCTAGGCTCTCATTTTCTACCATCTGTTTGAGGAATGTTTAGTCTTCTGAATGAAGTATTAGCAAAACAGCATGCCCTTATTTACCTCCAAAAGTTTAACTTGGGAAAAACACTAAGAGCCAGAATAGTTTGTAAAAGCTAGCAAATGGCTGCCTTTGATGTGAAAACCTAGGGTACGTGTATAGGAGATTCAAAGTTTCTTCTCTGACCCTCGTTCCATGCCCCTTACCTCACACAGAGGCTGGATGGGGGAAGGGACGTTCCTGGCAAAGAAAAGTACTCTATGAACAGTGACCAAAAGGAGGAGTTTCTGGGGCACAGGGGTGGCTGGTACAGAGGTGAAAGAGAGACGGTGGGAGGAACCAAAGAGAGAAAGCAAGCCAGCGGGTGACAGCAAGGACTGAGCTGGACTGGAGGTGGGTGGGTCAGAGCTAGAAAAGGAAAGGCTCAGGAGCAAAAGTGGGGAGGGCTAGGCATGACCGGACAGGGCTGGATACGGAGTGACAGCCCGAACGCACGGGTCTGGTGGAACACAAGGGTCTGCAAAGAAGGGTCTGGGCCAAGAAGTCAGTCCGGCAGAAGCATGGTTTAGAGACGGGAGGAAAGGACCCATTTCTAACATCATGGTCCCTCGTCGCCACCCTCACTCGCCTGCAGGATCCGGGACCGCATTGCTGCCGCTGCTGCCACTGCCGCCACCATGGCTCACCACCGACTCTGCCCTGCTCCCGGGGCCTCCGCTGCCAGTGCCTCCCCTGGAGCTACACTGCTAAGCCACGCCCAGGACAGGCTGAGCCTCTCTATTGGAGGAAAGGGGAACTACTATTATCCAATCACTTGTCAGAATTCTTGACCCCACCCATCATTCCCAGCCCTGGGAATAGGTGATTGGTCAAAGGCGGAAGCGTTCTCGCCTTCTCTCACTTCAGCCTATTTTTGTTGGCGGAGATAGGAAGACGCCCCCTCGACTTGGTACTGCATATTAAGCACACAGGGAAGACGCCCCCTAACCGGGAACTCCGATTGGCTACAGGTAGGCCCCCGAAGTCCCGCCCCTTAGCTAAGGAAAGTAAATAAGGTCCTTGGAGAATTTTGCCTGGGTTCCACCTTAGCTACCACTCTACGGGTGGGGCTGCTGCCTGGGGTGGGACTAAGCAAATGTTACCCTATGAGGGAGGGAAACGAGACCCGGCTGTGAGTTAAGGATAGGTTACCCCTGTTAGGGGCGTGGCTTGCAGATCCTCGCTTTCCCGCCGACGGTTGGCTACGTCACGTGACATGGGCTGGAAGATGGCGTCTCCCACAGACGGTAAGAGCCGGCTTGGAGATTGTTGGCCTGTAATCTCATTATTTGCTTCTCTGGGAACTTCAACCGTCTTCACGCTTACACTTTTTTTTCTTGGGTCCCTCTTCTTTCTCTCCCACTTCTCTTCTTTGGGTTGTGGCGGCTTTTCAGCTAGCTAGTGCCTCGTACCAGGTCTCCCCGCTGTGTACTAGGTAGGTGAAGGAGGCCACAACCGGAGACCCTGTCCAGGAAAAGGACAGAGGTCGCTCCGGCACATCGGTGATGCTGAGGGTTCAAAAGGCTGTTGAGGGGAAAGGGAGCTTTTTTTTTGAACAGGCCCATTGGAGTGTTGGTTCTCTTCTCATCACAGAAGAGCTGGAACGAGTCTCTCAAGCTCTATAGCTGTGAGTAGTGACTGACATGAGGTCTAGGGTTCATCCCTGTACGGAGCCGGAAGAGAGAGATGCTCCTCTCTCCTTCTCAGTCTAGGACCGTTGCCTTGGCAGCAGGAGAAGCGGGGACCTGATATCCTTGCCTCGAGTCTCGAGGGAATGAAATTTCGGCTTTCACGTTAATGTAGTTTCGCACGCTTCTCAACCCTAAGTTGTTTCCCTAGGCTGAGGGCAGGCATAATTCTGCTTATATTTTGTCTAAGAGGCGAGTCATCTCAGGTGGCAAATTTTTGTTTTTGTTACACCCGAATGCTTTTGCTCGCAGTTCTGCTTTAGTATTTGGAATTGCTCTTCTGTCATTTTTAGTATCTCAGTATATTCCTTGTCAGCATAGTTATTCTGTTAACTTTGCCCGGGCCACACTCAAGTATAAATTCCTAGTCTGTCTTATTTCATAAATTTAATCCTAGGTTTTAGAATAATGCCTGTGAAACATTTTGCCTTAAGTTAATGTCCATTCAAAAGTGAAACTTGTCTTAGTATGTGACCTCTAATTTAGCTACCTGGTAGATTGAGGCAGGAGGATTATTGCTTCAGACTTGCCTAGGCTGCAGAAGGAATTGTAGGCAAAAGGTGTCTCAAATAAAAGTTGTTTATTTTTATTGGTTGTTGGGTTTTTTGTTTTTGTTTTTACCCTAGACAAGGTTTCTCTGTGTAGTCCTGGCTGTCCTCAAACTTGCTCTATAGACAAGGCTGGCCTTGAACTCATAGCTCCTCCTAACTCTGCCTCCCAAGTGCTAGAATTAAAGGCACCTGCCACCATCACCCAACTTCAAATAAAAAAAATTTATTTTATAAAGTAAGGGAGGAGTGGCTGAAGAGATGGCTCAGAGGTTAAGAGCACTGACTGCTCTTCCAGAGGTCCTGAGTTCAATTCCCAGCAACCACGTGGTGGCTCCTAACCATTTTTCTGGTGCCCTCTTCTGGTGTGCAGACATACATATAAGCAGAATACTGTATACATAATAAATCTTTTTTAAAATGAGAAGAGGATATAGTGGGCTGGAGAGAGGGTTCAGTGGTTAAGAGCACCTGGTGCTTTTGCAAAAAGCCTGAATTCTATTCCCAGCATCCACATGGCGACTCATGGGCATCAGGCATGTGTATGCTCCATATATATACCATGCAGACAAAACAGTCATGCGCATAAATAAATCTAAAAATGAAAAATAAAAAGTGAGAATGTAGTTTAGTGGTACAGACCTTGCTAATCATGAACAAGACCCTAGGTTCAGTCTAAAACAAATGATTAATTATATTAAAAAAATAATGTTACCAGATTTTCCTCCTTTCTTCCTTTTTTGAGATAGGGTCTCACTGTGTAGCCCAGGTTGACTTCAAACTCACTGTCCTCTTGCTTTCCTACTTGTTCCTCCAGGGTGCTGGGATTAAGTCCGTATCACTGTGCCTGGCTTCTTAAGAAATTGTGTTCACAAAAGAGATTTTCTAGCCTGGCTGTTTTTTTGTTTTTTTGTTTTTTAATTTTTTTTTTTTTTAAATTGGGGTTTGTCTTGGTGTCTGTGGAGGTCTCCTGGGAACAGGACTTCTGGTAGTCAGTATCTGGAAGGCTGTGGTTTAGCTGGGTAAATGGGGTTTCTAGACTCAGAGCATATAGCTCTTCTTCAAATCAAAGGGGTTTGTATCTGAGATAACACTTAATGGTACTAAGGCAAGAGATGTGCTTAGGTGTATAAAAAAGTAACACAGTGACTCCTGGAGGCAAAGTAAACAAAAGCAGAGTAGTCTGGGGAGAGGTAAGCTGGGCAGGTAGAAATGGTGGCAGCCATCGTGCAAAGGCCAGTGGATACAGAATTCATGGAATACTGGACCCTACACAAATCTAAACTAATGAAAAGTAAGTAATTTAAAGAATTGGGGTTTGTGACATTTCAATTTCTTGAGATGGAGAAGGTTGGGAAAGTGGAGTTTTGAACATAGCATATTATGGGGTTTCCCCTACATGTAAATGGAAAGAGACATCAAGTAGCCTCTTAGGAGAATGAAATATTGAAATATAAATTGCCATTGGTATATGATGGTGAAAGTTGTAGTAGAGAGTAAAGCATGATCTGAGATCTGAGTGGAACAGACGGAAAGAGGAGTCAGTAAGAGGAAATGAGCATAGTAGTTTCATAAAAGAAGGGAGGAGCATCACATGCTATAAAGAGGTCACTGAAGGGAGAAACTAGTGGGAGCATTTAGCATAGGTAATCTTGATAACAGTAGTTTCAATGCTTGTAGGGACTGAATTAAGATTTTTATAGGTTGAGAGAGTTAATAAGTGTAGTCTCAGTGTCAGTCTCTCTCTCTATTTGTTTACTTATTTTCTGAGGCAGGGTTTCACTAAGTAGCCCTGGCCGTCCTGGATCTCACTTTGTATACAGGCTGGTCCAAATGCTGGGATTAAAGGCATTCACCACCACCACCCAGTGAAGTGTCCTTTTTATCAGTCAAAAAGTAGATACATTTTAAATAAGGCTTGCTTGTTGACTGTGAGCCTAAGATAGAAACCTCTGGTACAAGAAGACTGTGAGTGCTTGTCAAAGCTGAAGACAGTGGTCTACAGTCTTAGTAGAGATTATCTTCGATGAGAGCAGTGACACTTAGCTGACTATACTGGAGACAAGTTGAAGAGTGTAGTGAAGACAGGTGAAATTGCGGACACTCTTTTTTACAAGAGGTTTTGCTGTAAAGTCTAGGTTGGCCTTTCAATGCTCCTGTCTTAGTTTCCCAAATGATGCAATTACAGGTGTCAATCACCGTGGCCAGCTGATAAATGAATTCTTTAAAAAGTTTTACCTGTATAGGTATTTTGCTTGCATGTATGTCTCTGTACTGCATGTGTGCTAACTGGACAGTTGTTAGCTGCCATGGGTGCTGGGGAATGAACATAGGTCCTCTTGAAGAGTAGTCAGTGCTCTTAGCCACTGAGCCCTGACTTTCTTAAGCACTCTTATTTAATAGAATGGAAGTCTGAGTTTTGATGAGGGAAAATCAAATTTATTTGTATTCCATCATGCTCGATAGGGTTTTAGGGAATCAATAGTTCAGATTTCTAAACTTCTAAGTGAGTGTTTCAGGTTATGTTCTCTGAGACTGTAATATAATAAAATGTAAATGAATGTGTTTCTCATCCCATCTTGGTGTTTGGTTCTAGGGACAGATTTGGAAGCATCTTTGCTAAGTTTTGAGAAACTTGATCGTGCCTCACCAGATCTTTGGCCAGAACAGTGTAAGTTTTGACTTTCTCATATTAGAATTAACACAGGAAAGGCGGTGCTCCCTTAGGAGAATTTTGCAGTGTTATCATATATCTGATGACTAAAGCTTTTATTTCACTTCAAAGAGAAGAGATTGATGTACAGTAAAAATAGGGACTTAGTGGTTTAATTTTTCAGAACATTGCAAGACAAGAAGTGATAAAGAGCTTTTAAACAAAATTATAGTTTTAATTTTGAAATGCACAAAGCATTTCTTCATCTCCATTGGTGAAATAGTTAAATATTTTTCATAATTTTATACAGACTGGTTTGGACATTTTTATGCATGAATGGATAAGCATATGCATATATTATATATGCATATATACATACATATATACATATATATATAATACATGTCTACATGTATGTCACACACACAGGAATTTTTATTTTTCATAATGAAGTACTATGTATAGAGCGTTCAGCTTAATTTATTTAAACAAGTAATTTGATGACTCTTTCCATGTTGATCTTTGTAGGTCTACTTCATTGTTTCACATACATTACAGTGGACAGGTATATTCTAGCTTCCATATTTACCTTCTATTTGGAAACCTAAGTTACCTCATTTGTATTTCACAGGCAGTGTATCAGTGAGTCTCCTTGCACATCTGTCCTGTGTGTAGAAGGGAATGACTGCCCACTTTCCCACTAGCCAATGTTACTCCTTATTGTTATATTTAGCTTGCATTTCTTTTAAATTAAATTATACTCATTATTGGGCTGAGGGAAGCAGCCATGTACCATGCAGTACATGTGGAGAACACAGGGCAGCTCATTCAAGTCAGTTCTGGCCTTTTACCATAAACCTGGGAATGTACGATTCAGGCTGGGCTTGGTGGCAAGTTTCTCTCCCTACTGAGCCCTAGTATGTGTTTTTTAATTAATAGAACTAAGCATTTTTTCACTTTACATATGTAAGTTTTGCTTTTAAATGTGATACTGTCCATGAGGCATTTGAGTAAACCAAACAGGACAACTGAAAGGAATGTTTATTTATTTACTTATTTATTCACAGCCCTGGGGATCAAATACAGGGTCATGTGCATGCTAGAAAAGCACTCTACCCTTGGCCTCAATCTCTGGCCCTGGAAAGGGAATTAAAACTTTTTGGTGAGAGATAGCTTACTGTTCTCCTGGCCAAATCCTGGTCCTTTAAAGTGGGAGGCTTTGGTTTTACAGAGAAACTTCTACTGCCCCATTATTCTCATTGAGAGTTTGTCTGTTTGGTTTTGTCTTCCTGTAGCATCTGAGGGTTTTCTGAAATGCTTAAGCAATGTTAATGATCTATGCTCTGTCCTTTTCTAGATTGTAAGCTACTTGAAAGGCTAGACTTTGGTTTTTAGTTTTTTAGGTTTTTTTGTTTTTTGTTTGGTTTTGTTCTTTTCAGACAGGGTTTTTTTTTTTGTGTAGCCATGACTGTCCTGGAACTTGCTTTGTAGACCAGAGTAGCCTTGAACTCAAAGAGATCCCCTGTGTCAGCCTGCTGAGTGCTGGGATTAAAGGAAGGCACTACCACCACCATCACCACTCGGCAATTTTTTTATTATTTTAATCCTCAGTGCCTAAACACAAGTGTTTCTTGAATGAGTAACTTTTTTTTTCTTTTCTAGTACCAGGTGTTGCTGAATTTGCAGCTTCTTTCAAAAGTGTAAGTAAATAGCTTCTGTCTATGGAAGTTTATCTAAAGTTTGTTCTTGGGTAAAAAGCTTAAATCTTTATTTTTAAGACTAGCACTATAGTCTTCTAATCATTTTTGACCTTTAAATGTGTTTATATTATCATTCTGTTAACTGCTCATAATCCCTTTCTCTGCTTAAATGTGTTATTTTGACATTCTGACCCTTGTCTGTTAGCCTCTTTGCTCAGCTGATAGGCTTTAAGGTTAAAGATTTAAAATACTTGATGTAGCATTGGTGTTCTGTTTACCCCAACTTTAATTTTGAAGGCCACTCCCAATTTATGTAAGAGTTGGTTCTCTCTTTTTAGTATGTGGTTTTGGGGGTTTGAATTTAGGTCATCATGTTTGGCAGTAAGCTCACTACTGCTGTACCATCACTCTGGTTGTTGTTGGTGGTGGTGGTTTTTTAATTCATTAGCTCTGTTCTTTCTAGTAGTCCCTCTTAATGACCTGGCTTTGGTTTTTGTATAGGGTTGAGGGAGAAGATATCACTGTGGCTGCCTTAGTCATTGTTGCATTGCTGTGAAGAGATACCATGACCAATGCTTATAAAAGAAAGCATTTTATTGGGGGTTTGGTTACAGTGTCAGAGATCATCATGGTAGGGTGAGGAATGTGGCAACAGGCAGGCAGGTGTGGAATTGGAGTAGTAGCTGAGAGCTTACTTATCCACAAGCAGCAGATAGCTCTAGAGCAAGAAACCTCAAAGCTTACACTGAGTGACACATTGCCTTCAACAAGGCCACACCCCCCCAATCTTTTCCAAACAGTTCCACTAACTAGGGACTAAGAATTAAAGTATATGTGCTTATAGGGGCTGTTCATCTCAAACCACCACCTTAATTGAGACTGACTTTGAACCTGCCATTCTTTTTGCCTCAGTGTTTGCTCAGATTGTTTATCCCACTATGTCCATTAGTATTTATTATTTTTTAGAGTTATCTAGGCGATTCTTATATGCAAATAGATTTGAAAGCTACTGATCTTACAAATGGGCTTTCATAATTTTACATTTACTTATAGAAATGGAAAGATACTTAAAATGCTGAAGTTTTCTAAAAATTTCTACACTACAATCGTGAACTCTGGACTAGTGAGGTGGCTGAACAGGTAAAACACATTTATTGTCAAGTCTGATGAACTGAGTTCAATCCCTTGGACTATGTGATTGAAGGAGAGAACTAACTCCTACTGCTAGTTGAGTTGTCCTCTGACCTGCTTATGACACATGTATGCTCTACACTTCCCTTCCCCTCACATCACAAATAAATAAGTGAAAAAAATAGTTAATGATGAAATCTCAAGTGATGACTGTTTTATTCTTTTACCTCTGGAGTTAAGGTTTTTCTTATTTTTTATTCTTCTTTCTGTCAGAAACTTACTGATTGTTGTTTCAAATAGTTCAGTCTTGAGTCTTTCATAAGAACAAAATTTAAACTAATTTTATTGCTGAGCTAACTGATGCATGACATAGTAATAGTAACCGCACCAAAATTCATCCAAAGCTACCTTTCCAAGCCCAGCCTTATAACCGAGCAGCAGCATTTTGTGCAATGACTTTTTGAAGTAAAATCTCAACCTAGAAACCTAGTTTTAAAAGTTTGTTTGTTTGTTTGTTTTGTGTATATGGATATTTTGCCTGTATGTATATCTGTGTACCGTATTTGTATCTGGTGCTCAAGAAGACCAGAAGAACACATCAGATCCCATGTGACTAAGGTCACAGATGGTTGTGGGTGTTGAGAATCAACTCTGGGCTCTCTCTTCTTCTCTCCTCTTGGCCCTGACCCCTGTCCAGTCGTTTTATTAAAACCTCTCCACGTTGGGGAAAAAAAAAAAAGAAGAAGGAATCAAACTTGGGTCCTCTGAGAGAACAGTCAGTGTTCTTTCCCAATGAGCCACATCTCTGCACACAAAACCTGATTTTTTGAGATTGCAGTTTGCCAGAATTGTTAAACAGTCTGAAGGTGGTGTAACAAACTACATTCTTATAAGAAGGACGTACCTGAGTGAATATGTTCTTATTTTCTGACAGCCCATCACAAGCTCTCCCCCGAAATGGATGGCTGAAATAGAACGTGATGACATCGATATGTTGAAAGGTATGTGATTCTGGTGTCTACTATCTTCTTTTTGGCTTAGTTTGGTTTGGGTTGGGTTTTTGAGACAAGGTTTCCCTGTGTAGCCCTAGTTGTCGTAGACCAGGCAGGCCTTGAACTTGGAGATGTGTCTGCCTCTGCCTCTGCCTCTTGTGTACTAGGGTTAAAGGCCTGCAACAGAACCATCTGGCTTGTTTTTGTTTTCATGTGTCTCTTTCCATTGCTCAGTTTGGTCTCTTGGCTCATGTCTCAGCCTTCTGAGAACCTGGGACTGTGGGCATTCACTATGCCTGGCTTGTCCTCTAACATGTACTCTTCCATTTATGTCCTGCCACAAACCCCTGTGCAGTTTCTGTCACTTCGCTCTGCCTCCTTTCTTGTCTTTATCTGACACTGGAATGTTTTTTCTACTTTTTGCATGTGTAGAAATGAAGCCAGTTCAAGAATGAGTCACCATGGACTCTTTCACTTTTATTCTTTTTAATATTAATTTTGGATAATGCATACATTAGACCAAAAAAAAAACTTACATAAATTTCTCTCTGAATTATGAAGGCCCTGTTAGGAATGATAAAAAACCAAGATTTGGAGAGACAATGGCCAGTATTTACAAGCTTATAAAATTTAAATTGTGATCTTTTAAACTCTGGTCTTCACTGTAATAGCCTTATATTGCCGTTATTACTGTTAAATGACAACCCTAGTGCAGTGGTACACAACCTGTGCATCAAGACCTCTTTGGGGGCCATATGACTCTTTCACAGGGGTTGCATCAGATGTATGCATTACAATTCATAACTAGAAAATTACAGTTATGAAGTAGCAATGGAAATAATTTTATGGTTGGGCTCAGCACAACGTGTATGAAGGATCGCAGCATGAGGAAGGTTGGGAACCTCTGTCTTAGTGCTTTTATTTATTTCGTTTCTTTCTGTCCTTTCAGTTTCTTCTATGAAGAATTCTATGAGCAGTGAAAACTGTTTTTTGATAAATGATTTAATTAAATCAGAATGAAATTTGAATTAAAAATTAATTTTATGACTTTGCTCTTTTTAAATAAACCATTCTTACGGTGTTTAGAGTCGTGGTGGTGGTAAAGTAATAGACTTAAATTAAGGTAAAAATCAAGGATTCTTGAGCTATTTAAGCAGCTGAACCATTTACGAAAGTCACATACACTAGATGCAGGATGATAAAGAAATCCTGGAACTCCTCTCTGTGACTTCAGGAGTATGGTTGTTATCACACCTAGAAGGGCCTTCATAATTCAGGGGGACGTGTAGTAGGGGTGTGGTTGTTATTGTCGTTCACTGTCTGCATGTTTAAATGCCGATTCCCTCCCCAACCTGTGGAAAAATTATGTCTCAAAGGCATCAGAGGTGTTCATTGTGCTGATATTCCAAAAGTATTCATCTAATAAATGATGAGCATATGTTTCTTAAGAAAACATTAACTGTTTAGTGAGAGTTCATGTAGCATTATGCTCCATGTAAACTGTCCTCTAGCTTAAACCAGGAATCAGGTGCTATTTAAATGAAAATCTGGGGAGTAACCTTTATTTATTTATTTTTTAAAGCATTTTAGCATAAATACATTTTTTGTCAGTGCTTCATTTTTTTTTAAGGTTTGATAGTATGCATTGAAATCTTACTATTTACAAAGATCATAAAGTATATGTAAAACAAAACGTAACATGGAAGTAGACAAAATTTTTTTTGGTGTATAAAGATTAAACATAATGATTTTTAACTACCAAAAATTGCTACATGGCTGTCCGTAACCTTTATTTTAAGTAAGTAAAATCTGGGGAATAAATATAATTAATTGTAAATAAAATAAGCAAAAATTGTATTTGAAGGGAAAGTTTGGATTTATGTTTAGTTTTTGTTTTCTGCCATTGATGATGAACATGAACAGTATTTTGTTGCTGTATTTTTATTAGAATTGAAAACATGGGATTTAGAAATGGAGATATCTATTTTACATGACCAAGATGTATCTATAGGGTTTTCTAAGTAACACGTTACATTGTAAGGTTTCATGTTTTATTGGTATGTTCGTTTTGTATGACTGGCAAAAGTGACTGTTATAAATAGATCCTTCAGCAGGTGGAATGACTCAGCGGTGAGGGAACTTGCTCCTAGTCCTGGTGCCCTGAGTTTGCTCTATAGACCCCACAAGAGGAGAGAATCAACTCCTTCAGGCTATTCTCTGACACACATGCAGTAGTGTGTACATACACACTACATACATTTAAAAATATTATTACAAAAAACATTTAAACTGTTAAGTATAATACCAGGGTGTTTTGCAGTGGTAGAAATCTTTGCTGTTTTTGCTGAACAGTTTATAAGATTGGAGGAGAAGAAATAAGGTTCTGTCTTGTACTTATTCAGTAAGGGATTTAAACTTGAAATCCGCCTCGCCCTCTCACTGTGCTAATGATCAAATCCAGGGCTTCCTGCATGCTAGGCCAGTGTTCTGACATGCAGCTGTGCGCACTCCCAGCCCAGCTTGAAATAGTTCATTACAAGAACTGTCGACTCAAACCAACTGATACTGAGAGGAGTAGAGAGAAGTGATATTGAAATAAAGTCTTGTATTTCAGAACTGGGGAGTCTCACCACTGCTAATCTGATGGAGAAGGTACGAGGCTTACAGAACCTGGCCTACCAGCTAGGGCTGGATGAGTGTGAGTATACAATTAATTCTACACAGGGTTATACATGTATATTTCATGATGAATTCCAGTTATAACTCATGAAAATATAATTTTCCTTTTACTAAAGCAAAGACAAGCCATCTGAAGGTAAGAACTTGGTGTAACTTTGTACCTTTTGTGTCAGAATGTGCTAGCATATTGACTGAACTATATAGGTAGAAATTCTTTGCAGCACACATCTATTTCTTAGATATAAGTGATATGACATGACTGTAACAAGCTCAATCCAAAGAGAGACTTTGTCAGTTCATGTTAGTGTGTTAAAAGTCCAGGGGTGTGGACTAGAGAGATGGCTCAGCGGTTGAGAGCACTGACTGCTCTTCCAGAGAGGTCATGAGTTCAAATCCTAGCAACCACATGGTGGCTCACAACCACCTATAATGAGATCTGATGCCCTCTTCTGTTGTGTCTGAAGACAGTATGCTTATAAATAATAAATGAATAAATCTTAAAATAAAAAAAGTCCAGGGGTGCAAATAGCCTTGAGATTGTTTAGATTTGTGGCTCTTAATGATATCATGGGGTGTGTGTGTTCTTATTCTAGCTTTTGTGTAACTAGGCTCCTCTTTCCTCATGCCATTAGTCCTAGGGCTTTGCTGCTGCTGTAGCTTTTTCTCAGCCTTAGAGAAGGTGAGCAAAAAGAGATCCAGTCGTGGTTTTGAACCTCATGGTTCCCAAAGGAAGAAAGAGTGTCTTCTGTGGATGTTCCAAAAGAAAGTTGGTGGGAGAGAGTTTAGCTGTTCTGCACCAGCTCACATAATTGTGCCAGTCCTTTGGCAATAGCACAGGTGTCCTGAGGCTCTGGCTTGAGTCCAGAGTGCAGATATAGTTTAGAGGTATTGGTTTGACACATGCTTCAAGGAATGAGAGGGAAGGGATTTAAGAAAGACCAAGAACACAGCTGGGCCTATGAATAATGCTTTGTTTCACAAGATGGCTCAGTGGGTAAAGATGCTTGCTGCCAAGCCTGATGACGAAAGTTCAAAAGTGTATGTACACACACATACACGCTAAATCAATTAAATGTAAAGCATTTTTTAAATTCTCATTTGTGTACATATGCCCTTAGTTTTAAAATTATTCCTTTGAATACTGATGTCTTGGTTCACATCTTTAATTCCAATACTCAGATAGCAGAGATTGGAGAACCTCTGAATTTGAGGATAATCAGAACTATATTGTGAGGCTTTGTCTCCAAAACCAAAGCAACAACAAAATTTATTTCTTTGGGCTAGTAGCATTCCTCAGAACTGGAGGATTTACCTAGCATATTGTAGGCTCTGGGTTTGAGCCATACTTTTATATTTAAAAACTAAGTTTAACTGAGTATGGTGGTGCATGCCTGGAACTATAACCACAGCACTCAGAGTGCAGAGATATTATAGTCATGAGTCTTAGGCCAGCCTTGGCTACATAGCAAGACCCTGTATCAAGGAACCAAAGAAAATTTAAAGATGATTTCTTTATATACTGCCTCTCATATGACTTTCATTAGAATAGATTTTAGAAAAATTCTCACTTTGTAAATAAAGAAGAGATAGTTATTATCAGTACAGTGGTTGGAACCTTGTTCTCAAGCAGTACCTCCTGAAGCTCCTAATCTGATGTGTAATTTCCTTTTAAAATTTCAGTTTTGTAACTGTTTGGAGAATTGAATTGCATAACTTTGTAGCTGTTTTTTTAGAGTATACACTGCATATGGTGACTGTTGACATCACTATCAAGATCAACAGTTAACCTCAACATTGTAATTTCTAAGCTTTCCTTTCCATTGTTGTCATCCAAAGTTGGCTCCCCCCCCCCCCATCAGACCTTGGGGCCTAAGGCAAGCACTCCACCATTACAGAAGCATAGCTCCTGCCTTGATTGAGTTGGGTTTCTTTAACCAAAAACATTTTCTATCCCTTCAGGAATGAACAACAATAAACTACTTTAAATTAGAACTCTTAAGTGATCCTCTCCTCCATGCT
Source organism: Micromys minutus (assembly GCF_963924665.1). Taxonomy (NCBI): domain Eukaryota; kingdom Metazoa; phylum Chordata; class Mammalia; order Rodentia; family Muridae; genus Micromys; species Micromys minutus. The sequence continues at coordinate 228,526,995 of NC_137969.1, forward strand.
CTGGTGATTTATTTTTTGCATTAAACTTTATGCCTTGGCAGAATTAATTAATACTAAGTGTGTTATGGTTGGTAGGGTTTGTAAAGAGAAGGCTGAACTGTGGTTGTTAAATTCATGACTGAGGACCTTGCATGGCATAGGACTCATTGCTTTTGTTTTTAGCATTAGATAATAAATACTGTCATCATCTTAATAACCAATGACTTATCTATGCCATTTTTAATGCAGTAAACTTGATGCTTGTCATATCAAGAAGATGCTGTTACCAGACTTTTTTTTAAAAAGAATTACTTATGTACACTGTAGCTGTCCTGAGACACACCAGAAGAGGGCATCAGATCACATTACAGATGGCTGTGAGCCACCATGTGGTTGCCGGGAATTGAACTCAGGACCTTTGAAAGAGCAGTTAATACTCTTAAACCACTGAGCCATCATTCCAGCCCCCAAACTTATTTTTTAACTGTACTATCTCTAGTTAGTTAAAGTTGAAATCGCTGTAGTCTAATTTTATCTGCTGAGAAAAATATTTTCCCACTTATAAGAGAAGTTATAGTAAGTTCATGTCTGTGACCTAGTTTTTATAATCAGCATATGTCCAATTTGGATTCACTTATAATAAGTAGCCTCCCATTGTATCACAGTCATTCTAAAGGAAGTCCAGGGCCTTTTATTATCACTAGTGCCAAATAGCTCATTTATGTTTCCAAAAGATAAGGCTTTAAAAACTTAGTAACCACATTTCCATTGTTATCTTTTAAAGGAATCTTACAGGTCAGGCATGGTGGTGCACACCTGTAATCCAGCACTTAGAAGTCTGAGGCAGAAGGATTATGAGTTCGAGGCCAGTCCTCTGGATCATATAGTGAATTCCAGACCAGCCTGGGTTATCTTGGCACCCTTATATAGAGAAGGAGTAGGGAGGAGGTATCTTACCATGTTGTATAGGATGCTTTCAAACTCATGGTCTCAGCTTCCCAAGTAGCTCTACTGCAGACCTGTACCACCTTGTCTAGCTTATGCCTAAAAAGTTTTAACAAGCTACTACTTAATATCTTAAACTACCCAGTCATGGTTCAGATTTCCCTGGTTGAATTACAAATGACTATACATACAGATGGTTTCCTTCTGTCATGATCTACATAAGGGTTATAAGCTATGTTTAACTGATACTCTCTTTTAGTCTGTTACCTAGTTTGACCTTTTTCTTTTTCTTGCTATTTGTTAAATTTAGTGACTTATTCTAGAATTTGCCAATTCTGTATTTTGTTGATTATATCCTTGAAGACATACTTATGAACGTATATGTGACTGTCCGATCTTTTTATTTCATGGAAGTTAGATTTGGAAGCTTGCATTGATACAGGTTTCTTTTTTATTTTACTTACGGCAGGAAATGTTTTATAGGTGGTGTGTCTATCTAAGGCTATTGTCTGTTTATCTCTTTTTAGTTAACAGTGGGATTGATAATTGAACAGGGTATCCCAGCCTGTCTGTTCTCTATTAACCTTTACCCACAGTAGCAGCCTTTGATTACTGTCTAGTTCCATGATTTCAATAAAGGTTGCAAGACTGTGGTGCTCTTACTCTGTCATCCCTTCTTATTATCTTGAATTTTCTTATGAAGTAGTAATCAACTATTTGGTGGCTTCAAAAATTGTTCCCATTAGAACGAAAAGACAAATTGCTTGTTTTTACTTACTAGTTTTCAGAATGAGTTTGTTCAGTAAGCATCAATGAAGTCTATTTTATTGGATTTCCACAATATAAAAATTCACAGTATAAAACATTATTACTATTAACTGTTCTTAATATAATTTTAAATTTTATAAATTTTATTATTTAAAAAAATCTTGCAAATACTGGTGCAAGCATTTAATCCCAGAATTTGGGAGGCAGAGGCAAGTGGATTGCTGTGAGTTCAAGGCCTGCCTGATCTACATAGAGAGTTCCAGGACAGCCAGTGCTATGTAGAGAAACCCTGTCTCATAAAATAAAACAAAGTAAAACAAAACAAAAACTTTGCAAGTAAATAAAAATATTATACTCTAAAATTAACCAGACCCAAAGTCTGTATAATTTGATGAATTTCTGTACAGTTAGAATAGGCATTTAGAGTGGAAGCTGTGGAGCTTCACATTAAATTGTACATTTTCAATATCGATATTTTATGTACTGTTGTCTTTAGTGGTGGATAAATGCAAGTGTTTTTAATTTTCCAATTAATTAATTTCATTGTGCACACATTTGTACAGCAGTCAGAGAACAACCTGGGAAAACTGATTCTCTTTCCATCAGTGTGGGTTCCAGGGAATTAAACTGAAGTCATTAGGTTTGATAGTGTGTTCCCTTACCCACTCACTGAGTCATCCTTCCTGCTAAGTATTTGTATTTCTAAGAACTTGAAGACATTGGGACTGGGGTTAGTTGCAGTTAACTAAGTCATTTTAATTACTGAACTCTTTCTTTTCTTTCCTTTTTTTTTTTTTTTTTTTTTTTTTTTTTTGAGACAGGGTTTGTTTGTGTAGCCCTGCCTATCCTGGAATTCATATACTAGGCTGGCCTTGAACTCACAGAAATTAGCCCACCTCTGCCTCTCAAGCACTGGGATCAAAGGTGTGAGCCACTGTGCGTGGCTTTAATCACTGAATTTAAACTGAATTACAAAGACTGTTTTCTGCCAGTGTGGGCAGGATAAACACAGCAGAGACTCTTAAATTAGATTTTACTTCATAACTGAGCCTATTTCAACTTCTGTAACTGTACTTTGTAACTCACTGCCATTTTCCTTGACCATAGTGAATCCAGTTGAGATAAGAAAATACTTTAAGTTTGAAATGGAGCAGATTACATAGATACTGTATTGGACTTCTTGGATACAGTGTCTTTGTTTTAATGTGTACAATGTATTTGCATTAAAACATCTTTTTTTCTCCTTAAATGTTTCATCTGCTCTAGGGCTGTCCTTCACTTGACATCTTAATCTAGCATTTCGATGTCTGAGTGTTCTCTCCTACATTAATTGGAAGGATGACAAGTGTGAAAAATAAGCAGTAGGAACTGATGGGTCCTGGGGACCAGTAATATTGTTTCCATGCAAATATCTGCTCTGATGAAGATGAGATGAAAATGCAAAAAACATTTAGCCTCAAAACAAAATTGTCAGTTCACAGTATTGTTAAGTGTTAGTATAGGAATAACAAGAACCTCAAAGTGCTGACAGTAACTAGATTGTTATCTTTTGGAAGGTGAGTCTTACTCTAAACTTTGATTTGATACATGGTTATCTGTCAGATAACCCTTTTGGAGTACAGGTTTTAAAACACAGTAACTTCTTTTTACAGATTGGTTTCATTTTTAAGGTACTTTTGCAATTTTCTTGGAACTTGTTATGTTTGTTTTAGCTCTTGGACTAACTGTAATTTTTAAAGATAAGAGTCATTTTTGAGGCTGCCTTTGTAGTTTATGGGTCAACTGACAAAATAGCAAGTTTACAGTGTGTAAATGTTTGCTGTAAATGACCAATTATCGATGGTCTTAGAGGAATGACACTGTATCTAATGAAACTCATTGCTTATAATTTGGTGGTGGATAAATGACTAGATAGACAATGCTGCTATGACAAATCATCTGTAAGGTTTTGTGTAGATATGCATTCTCACTTCTTGTGTTTATAACTAGGGTCAAATGGAAGTACTGTATCTGACTTTTTGAGGAATTCTTTTCCAGGCGGATGAACCATTTTATACTTCCACCAGCAGTGGAGGGCTTTATGATAATACTCATTATTGTCCTTTAAAAATCATTTCTTCCATCCTAGGGGTTTGCGCTTCATTTGCCCAATGATGATGAATGCTTTCATATTTTCATTTACTTATTAGTCAGGTGTACATGCCTAGCCATAGATCATCTGTGCAGATTCCTTATCTGTAAATGGAGATGATATTGTTTCTTCCTCTCAAATGTAGACTTTTAAAAAAAGTTTCAGTTTCTTACCTTAGTTGGAAATTTCACCACAGTGGTGAACAGAAGTAATAAGACTAGATGTCCTTTTTGCCTTTCTGATCCTGGTGTTAAAGACTGGTGTGTTCATAGATTTTTAATTTTTAATCATGCATGTTCCTTTGGCAGTTTGAGTAAGGTTGTTATTTGCCTACATTCTTAGAGTATTAAAAAGCAACATTTTATGTAAAAAACAATAGTTAAGACTTCATTTTGAATTTGCAAAAAATTTATTTCATTTTTAATTGCATATGTGTGTGCATGCATGCTCTGAGTGCCCAAAGACTCCAGAAGCATCTGATTCCCCAGAACTGCTGGCACGGTCATTGGGAGCCACCTGCTATGGGTGCTAAGAACCAAGCCATATCCTATACAAGTAATGTAGATGTGTTCTTTACTACTGAGGTATCTCTCCAGCCCCCATTTAAACTTGTTAATTCACTCAATTAATTACATTGTTCTAATGTATGGTATAAAGTGGATGTACCAAAGAAAACCAATGCTTCCAAACTCTTTTAGTAGTATCCCATGTGCATATGCTTTTGAAAAGAAACTATATTGAGAAATTATTGTCCCTCTACATTTTTTGCTTATGGGACAGGATGTTGTTGTATAGCCAGGCTGGCTTTAAACTCAAAGCCATTTTCTAGTTTCACTTCCCAGGTATTGGGCTTTAGAGGCATGGACCACAATGTCTAGTTCCAAAGACAGTTAGCTCTGCTGAATTCTAATTTTAATCTATGATTGGAAGAGAGAATAACTGTGACTCTACACTCTAGGATTTCTTCTTTGTTGCCTGGTGTTAGGTTTCTTGTCTGGCTTTTATAAGACCTATTCAGTACCACTTCTGTGTCCTTGGGGAAGGGGAAAAATTCATCTTGTATGTAACCTCTAGATGGCAGCATAGGTCTTACAGTAGTTCTAATTCTGGCCACACTGTTTGAACTGGGTTTTTGATTTGGGTAAAGCAGTTTTTGTGGCTTTTACCAGACAGTTTGCCTAACTTTTTCCTTTTTTCTTTGCATTATTCTTTTTCATTGCTCCATCTTATTTTTTAAGCTCATTTCCTTTTTGAAGCAATGTATATTTTTGATGCTCAGAGTCCTTTAGTTTCTTTATTATCCAAAATAGTATTTTGCATTGCATTACAGAGATTGGATCTTTAATTTTCCAAAGGTATGATTACTCAGTTCAGCTCTCACCCTTGAATAAAGGCTCTGAGGATGGGCTCATTGCCTTCAGCTGTGTGCCTCCCTTACCGCAGTCTTGAACTCTGCTGTATTATACCACACTATCAGGCAATGCCATGTCAAATAAAACAAGAATTTTATTTAAAATTGATAGAATAAACTTGGGCTAATTGTCCTTAGGAAAAATTAAAAATAAGGTTTTAAAATAAGGTCATTAAGTCATTTTGAATGATCAGATAAGAAGAAAAAGAAAGAAGATGTGTCCCATTCAGCAGCTGTTGACATCACACAGGCCCTGGATGGGACAAGAGGCTGAGTAGAATACATTACCTCACTATGCACTTTCAAATATGAGGGAGAGATGGTAAGTAATAACTTAATAGACCTTAGATAAGCTCTGTAAAAATACAAAGAAGTAATTGTTTTGGAGAGAAGAGGGCAGTTGTATAAGCTGCTACAGGAAGAGCAGATAAGCTTCCTTTTCTATGTCAATGTGACTTGATCAGTAAGGTCTGTCGAGAAGCACTGGATTAAGGGTTCTGTGTTCAGAGAGGTTGGTTACTCAGGTACTGATGTCCGCCCTAGGCAAGAAAAGGGAACAAGGTTGCAGTTTTTGAAATAATAGACTCACTGGGTGGTGATGGCCCATATCTTTACCATTCTCTGAAATTTAGGCTAGCTTGGACTACAAAGAGAATTCTAGGACAGCCAGGACTACATAGAGAAGCTCTGGGTTTTGGCGGTGTTTCTTGAGGAGCTGGTTCAGTGAATAAGAACACTCGTTGAATACGCATCTGTAGCTCCCACATTAAAAAAAACAGGCTCAGCCACGTGTCTGCAACCCCAGTTTTAACTGGTAGAAACAGGAGATACTGGGAATTCTTTGTACCTACCCTCAGCGGCCAACTTGATGTTCAGTGCACACTGTGTGAAGAGATAAGTTAGAGCGTTGTAGCTGGTCTTTGCCACTTTGTGGGTTTTCCCCTCCCTACCCTTTATACTCCCCCACTCATTTCTTCCTTAGCACTAGATAGGAGAAAAAGGATAGAGGAGAGAGAGAGAGAGAGAGAGAGAGAGAGAGAGAGAGAGAGAGAGAGAGAGAGAGAGATCCCTGAATCTAATTTTTTTTCTTCTTTTGTTTCTTCTTTGAGCATGGCTGCTAACAAACAACAACCAACCACCCCCCATGACCAACAACCCCTCCTCTCCTGACCCTAGCATTGTTATATACCCTCTGAAAAGTTCCCAGAATTCCAAACATACAATTGCAGAAACTGTAGCTAGCAAAACCCTGCCTCTGCTAGAGAGAGCATTGTCAGCTGCTGCAGACAGTCCAAAGCAGCCCATATCTCTACACCTGGAATTAAAATGAAAGCACATTCTTCTAATATTTCTCTGTTTTTTTTAAAGAAGCAAACATTCCAGAATTGTTACTATAGAGAATGACAGAAGAAGACACCAAGTTATCTTGACTCTGCATGTACACCTAGGGGTGTACACACATACCACCACCACCAATGGAAATGAATTTCAAAGAACATGTACAGTCTTCATGGGTAGTAGTGGAAGGGAACATATTTCAGGTGGTTGAAATTAGCAGTTAGTAACAACAGCTGTGTTCAAAAAAGAATGGTTCTCGTGCCCTCGGATGACAGAAGTAAGACTATGACAGCACAGCTTATCACTAAGAGGTGACTGCTAGAAACATTCCATGTCTCGGCTCCTTTTTCTCCCTCTGTACATGGATTTATACTTGCCCATATAGATACACAGAGACACCTACCTAGGTTTCTATTTGTATCATTGTTTTGGTTTGTTTGTTTGAGACAGGATTTCTCTGTGTATCCCTTGCTGTCCTAGAACTTTGAAGAGCAGCTGGCTTCAAACTCACAGAAATTTGCCAGCCTTTGCTTCCCAAGTGCTGAGATTAAAGGCATAAGCCTCCACCTCCTGGCCTGAGATGTTTTCCTAACATAGCTGATACTGTTTATTTTCCTCTTCCTAAAATTTCTGCCACTGAAAATCTTTTACTAGGACAGTCACACACCTGTAGGAGGTACTGGTTAATGTAGGCTGTGATAGATTTTAGAGACCACAGGCAGGAAGTTAGGATGAAGCTCTGAGGGGCATGAGAATGGGGGAAAGAGCTCAGAGAGTATCTCCAGGCTTTGTATTATTCCAGAATGGGCAGATGTCTGGCTTCATGGAGATAAGGTGAAGTTAGAATTCATCATGCTAGGGTTTTGTTTGAGGCAGTTTCATTGTAGCCAAGGAAGATCTTGAACTTAATCCTCCTGATGAATACTGGGATAACTTGTGTGCCACCATGCCCAGTTAGTTTATATGGTGCAGAGATTCAACTTAAGTCCTCAACATGCTAGACAAATGATGAGAGATGAGGCACATCCCAGAACTCTCATGTTGTTTAGAGTCTTGTTAATGACAGGGAATTCAGAAAGGGAGAAAAGATGCTTGATTAACAACGACAACAAAAGTCATCTGATTGTTTTCTGTGTCTTTTTATGGGCAAATATCTTATTTTTACTTTCTGGAATAAGTCATTTTTTAGACTGAGTTTTACTGTCACATGAAAGCACTGGTTTACGTGTCACAGCACGAGTGATGAGTGACACTTGATATGGCTATGGTCAGCTCCTATATGGTAGAGAAGTCTTTGCTAGCTAGAGATGGTTTAGAAGTTTAAACTTGGAGTGACAGTAGCTAGCACCAAAAGATGGCTGCATAGCTATCTTTGGATTGTGTCTGCACCAGTTATGTTCATCTTAAGAATGAAGACTGCATTTTCTGTGTAGTTAGAGAAAATACATGGACATTTCATCTCCCGGAAAGGCACTTCCCACCTCTTCTTTCCTTCTAACACCAAGAATTAGAATTTTTTTCATTGTCAGTGAAAGAAAAAAATAACTATGAAAGTAAACTTCATTTTCATATGTATTGATCATATCTGTTGTTAAGGATGGAGATTCAAGAAAGCATAAATTCAGATCTGGACATGGCAGTGTACATCTCTAATGACTCAAGTGGAAGGAGAAGCATCAGGAGTTCAAGGGCAGGCTTTGCTGTCTATTGGGTTTCAGGTCAGCCTGTGACTGTGTCTTGCAGGGGATACATTTAAATTATTATAACCTAAAAAATAAATCCAGGGAACTTGATTCAAAGGTACTGTAAAAATGGCTGATAACTGGTTTTGTCCTTTTTTCAAGTACCATTCAAAACTTAGCCTTATTTCTTTTGTTTCATGCATTACCGTAACATCTCACCATACTCATTATTGTAGCATTCCTGTTTAGATAATAATACAGTATAAGTCTAGAATCCCCACTTTGAAAGGATCAAAGGAGGTTATTTTTCATAATTAGAAATTGTCAATTTAGCTTTCAAGTATTTTGTTTAAAAAACGTATTATGATAATGGCAAATGAGACATGCTGGTATTTCTCATTTTTCCCTTGGTTAACAAATTAGGAAACACAAATCCTTAAATTACCTTTAAGGCGTATAAGCATTCATATCTTTTATCCATTAGTCAAGTTATTTTATAAACCCAACATTGCCTCTGAAAAGGTTTTACTAACAAAGAGGATTTTGCCATAAAATGCTCTGGTCTTTTACTCCCTTCTGATTTTGGGAGGAGGGGCAGGATAGAGGAGAGCAGACAGGGCATAAATCAATTAGGATAAGATTGCTTTCAAAGTATCATTTTGTATAATTCTACAAAATATATGCTAGCTAAAAAAATGTATATTTAGAGGAACTAGTGTGTGTGATGATGAATCTCAGTGATAGAGTTTGAGTTCCTGGTTTCAGTCTCCAATGCTGTAATCACAGAAAGACCAAATCGGTCCATGGAAATTAGAGGGATAACCTAGTAAACTGTTCTGTATCCTTAAATAATGCAGCCATTAGAAACAATGCTAAAGTATCAGAGAACATCTACTGACAGAAAATCCTCACATGTAAGAACAATTCTAAGCATAAAAAAGCAGAACATTGGTCAGTGAGGTGGCTCAGGGTTAACTGCTTGTTGTCTGGTAACCTAAGTTTGATCCCTGGTACCCACAGGGTAGAAGAGCCAACTCTTGGCAGGTGATCCTCTGACCTTCATACATACAAGATGTCATACATGTGCACATACACAAAACATAAATACAGATAAGTATACCTATACATACATATTTGTGTGTGTGTGTGTGTGTGTGTGTGTGTGTGTGTGTGTGTAAAATTTTGAACAAGGCCTTTTTGTGGCCCTAACTGACCTGGAACTCCCTATGTAGACCATGAGTTGGCCTTGAACTCACAGAGATCCTCATGCCTCTGTCCAAGAGCTGAGATTAAAAGTGTGATGACGCACCTTGCCCAGTAAATAAATATATTTTCAAAAAAGGAAACATAAAATTAGCAGGTTTATTTTTAGTTTTAAGAGTAGGAACATAGGTAAACGTCAGAAAGGAAATACAAATGTATTTAATTTATATTACAAGTGATTTTATATTATTTAGGGAAAATACTATTAAAAATGGAGGAAATTGAGATAACCATTTTAAAAATAATTGGTTATTTAAAAGAGTCCCCATTTTCCTGAGAATTTTTTAATTCTGTAATAGACTGTTTCTAAATAAGAGTCATTTTGCCAATTACAAACAATTGGTTAGCTTTGACAATGACTACTGAAGTTAAAAAATAAGTGGTATTTGCAAATCTGTTGGATCTAATAAAGTCTTCCAGCCCAGGTTCCTGCACACGGGAGGCTGCTGTTTGTGCTTACTTGCACAGTCGATGAATAAGATGAGGCAGCTAAATTCTCCAGTTCCAGGGCTCTCCTAAGTTTAAAGAAAAAAAACAAAGCACCTTGTTAGAACTGACGTGTGTAGTGGTGTAAAGAAACTGCATCTTCCTAGCAAGCACAGGCCATCCAGTTCTTCTGTCAATCACACTGTGAAGCAGAGAAGGCGAAGGAGAGAAATTCTATGTGTACAAGAATTGCTTTGCATGGTCATGTGAGATGTTGCATTTGAACTATTGGAAGAACTATAAGAATCTTGACTTTTTTTTTTTATATTTGGAAACATCAAATAAAAATGGAAACATAAAAAAAGTGAATGATAGGGTTTTTCCAACTTTGGCATGTTCTTGCAGAAGTAGAAGTCTGTGAGAGAAAGGAGTGTAAAACTGTTAAGTCAAGGGCAAGAGATCATTTGGCTGGTGTCTTGTGGCACACACTCTTGTCATTCAAGCAATTTAGAGATTAATGGAGGAAGATTGTAAGACAACTGTCTCAGTAATAACTGAACTCGGGCTGGAGAAATGCCTTTGCTGCTGAGAGGTGGGGGGGGGGGTGTCGGGGGCAGACGACGACTTGCTCTTGTGGAGGACCTGAGTTCCCAGCACCCACATGGCAGCTCACCCATAACTTGAATTCTGGAAGATCTGATGCTCTCTTTTAGCACCAGTTATGGACATGCACATACATGAGTGCACACATGCAAACACTTTAGACAATAAGTCCATGTTTAAGAACATAAAGAAGCATCTTTATTATTTTTGTTTTTTTTTTTTTTTTTTTGTATTGTTTTGTGTTGTGTTTCTAGACAGGGTTTCTCTGTGTAGTCCTGGCTGTCCTGGAACTCATTCTGTAGAGCTGGCTGGCCTTGAACTCAGAGATCTCCCTGCCTCTGCCTCCCACGTACTGGGATTAAAGCCATGTGCACTTTGCAAATGTTGGCCAATTTTGTCAAGCTTTATGTTTAATGTTTTATGTCTGTGCTATGTCGCTTGTAGTTAGAAAATTAAATTCTTAGTATTTATTCAGTAACTATTCAGTAGTAGCAAAGAGCCACTGAGAATGCCTGTCAGTCTGGATAGAAATGCAACTTTTTGTCTGAAAGATAAAACAGGGAAGATTTATCAGATTTTTTAAAAACAATTTCAATAGGATTTATGGAAGTTGGTTCCTTCCTAGGCTTTAAATTTAGGAATGATCGTGTTCATGGGGAAATAAATAGGCATATTCTGTTTTTGCTTGTTTTTTTATGTCTAGTTATTGATAAGCTAGAGATTTCAACCTAACAGTAGTTCCTGTTTTAGGTAAAATATTAATCCCTTTGTTTTATTTGCTTGTTTGTGTTGAAAATTTAGTCTGGGAAGAAATGACATTGTATGAGACTTTATAAAAGGACACAAAGTACTTTGCTGTGTGTACTAGAGAAATAATGACATTGACATATAGAAACGAAAAGTGTCTCTAGCCATTAAATCTAAAGTAATAGTTTGTTAAAAGGTATGTTTTTATATAGCTAGAGAAATCTCTTGATTAGGAAAATAAAACATTTGGTTGACTGTTGTAAGAGGTTGGTTAACTTTAAGACCAGATATTGGGGTAAGATGTCTTTCAAGAGGGCACTTGATTCTGACAAGTCTGTCTTGGATATGGAATGAGATAACAGAGCTAAAGTGATATTTCTGACCCAAAAATATTCTATTATTCCCAGGGTTGGGTTAGTTAGTTAGTTAGTCAGTCAGTCAGTTAGTTAGTTAGTTAGTTAGTTAGTTAGTTAGTTAGATTGGTTGGTTTTGGTCTTTAAATCAAGTTTTAGAGTTGGAGAAATACTTTAGTCAGTGAAGTACTTTATGAGGAGCAGAGTTCAGTGCTCAGATTGCACATTTTACAAAAGCAAGTGCTGAGGAGGTAAAAAAAACAAGGTGACAGCTTTTGAGGAAAAACACCTACTAAAGTTGACCTCGGGCCCCCACACAAAGGTATTAGGGGTTGGAGCTGAGGCTCAATTGCTAGTGCTTGACAAACACTTGAAGCCCTAGGTCTGATTCCCCGGCTCTATATAAGCCAGCATAATGGATAATGGCACACCTTTATTTGCAGTTGGGAGGTAGAAAAAAAGGTCTGGGGTTAAAGGTTATTCTTGCATACATAGTGAGTGAGAAGCCAACCTGGGCTACATGAGACCCTATCTCAAAAAAAAATTCTACCTAAAGTCAATAAAAAATCCAAACCATACTTTCATGACCTTCATATTTCATAGTGGTAAATTTATTTTTTATTTAAAGATTTATTTGCTTTATGTATATTAGTACACTGTAGCTGTCAGACACACCACAAGAGGATATCGGATCTCATTACAGATGGTTGTGAGCCACCATGTGGTTGCTGGGAATTGAACTCAGGACCCTCTGGAAGAGCAGTCAGTGCTCCTAACTGCACTGAAAAGAATATAGTGGGATAGGGGATGAAAAATAACTCTTAGGTTGTACTGACTGTTCTTGTGTATCACCTCGACAAGCTAAAGAGTCATCAGGGAGGAAAGAGCCTCGGTTGAGTAAATGCCTCCATGAGATCCAGTTGTAAGGCATTTTCCTAATTAGTGATAAATGGGGAGAGCCCAGCTCATTATGGGTAGTTTCATCTCTGAGTTGGTGGTCCTGGGTTCTATGACAAATCAGGCTGAGCAAGGCATGTAAATCAAGCCAGTGAGTAGCACTTCTCCATGGCCCCTGCATCAGTTCCTACCTTCAGGGTTCTAGTTCTGCCTGAGTTCCTGTCTTGATGTCCCCCAGTAATGGACTGATCTGGAAGCGTAAGCCAGATAAACTCCTCTCCAACTTGCTTTTTGGTCATGGTGTTTTGTTGAAGCAGTAGAAACCCTAACTAAGACATAGGTATTGGAGTGCAAGCAGATACCTATAATCCCAATAATTGGAAAGTGGATGAAGAATCAATTTCAGGATCATTCTTGGCTACATAATTCAAGTTCAAGGCCAGCCTGGAATATGTGAAAGAGAATCTGTCTCCAAAAAAAGAAGTTCTTTTTAAAGTTTGAGTAAACATTAGGAAAGAGTCAATCTCAGAAAAGTTTGGGGTAATTTAGTTGTGTGTCCAAGTTATCTAGGAAACAATAGAATATGTGGATAAAGAACCCAGAAAACAAATATAGATATCATCAACTCAAGGGCTCTATTTAAAGCCACGTGTGGGAAGACACCCAAGAAGCATATAGAACATTATAATTGAGTCTTAGTGTGGTAAGCCCGAATTCAGCCAAGTGGAAATGGTTAAGAAGAAGGCAGGAAGTAGAGGTTATGACTCAGATGTAACGGTGCTTACAGCACAAGCTGTTTACCTGAATCCAATCCCTGGAACTCATGTCAAGGTAGAAGACATTAACTTCACAAAGATGTCCTCTGACTTCCAAGGCAAGAGAGAAACTTAGGGTAACTAATGTCATTGCATTAGCCAAGAACTGAACTGGAAACGATTAGTGAACATGGAGAGAGAGGCGACTTGAGAAAGGTAAAGAATAAAGCCAAGTCTCAATAGATTTGCTACAAAGAAGGGAGAAAATTGTCAGCATGGTTTCTGAATTTCTCTCATGAGCATCTTAGCCAGTGTTGTGCACAAAGGAAAAGGCCAAATGGAATATTGGACTAGATTCACCTTCTTGTCAGAGATAAGTTTTTAGTGACAAAATATACAGAAAAAAATGTGTTCATAATGCTGGACATAAGCCAACACATGACGGTGACCCTTTGATTATTGGAGCTTACTGTTCCAGTCAGACAACAGCTGTCTCCGTCTTGAAGAAACAGCTGACTTTCAAGCAGCTGAGAAGCCAGCGCTGCACAGACAGAACAGCAGACAGATGAGAGTTGTAAACTAGAGAGACCTTGTGGGGGTGATGAGGACTGCTCTGCACACTCATATGAGGAAGCCATCTGCTCTGAAGAGAGCCATGTGGAGGGCTAGAGGGAATAGTACCTGACACCACAGGACCAGTAACAGCGAATACTTGTGACTGCAGCAATGGCAGGAACCAGAGGATACTGCAGAGCAGTCAGAGGCCTTGCCTTACCTCAGCGGTGATAATACATGTCACGACTTAGCAGATGGAATTTGAACATACATTCAGTTTGTGTCTTAGCAGTCTTCTTGGGTGAAGATTGTATTTGTGGTTTTCTGAGGCAAGATTATGTAGTCTGCAGCCTCAAACTTCTGATCATCTTGCCTTTCTCTCCTGAGTGCTGGGATTATTGGTAAGGATCTTCAGGACAGTCCTCAGCAAAGCTGTTCAAGAAAAACAATAAAGAAAAAGATAATGCAGATAATGGGATTATGGAGAAGGGATACATTTGTAAGGAAAGGTTGCAAGTTCACTTTATTTGTGTGCATGCATTTGTAAATCCATATGGTTCATGGAGAGGCCAGAGCTCGGTGTCAGGTAACGTCTTCAGTCCTTTCTCCCCTGTATTTTTTGAGACTAGATCTCACAGGAGCTGGAGTCCCCATTTGTTCTAGACTGGCTGGTCATCAGGCCAGGGATCTACAGTGCTAGGATCTGGGGGTGTGCCGGTTCGCTTGCCTTTATACATAGGTGCGGGGAATCAGAGCGCAGGTCTTCAGTAGCAGCACCGTACTGCCTGAGCTGTCATCCCAGCTCTTAGTTTGGTTTTTGATGTGCTGTTTGGCATTGAGTGTTAATTGGAGCTACTTCCGAGGCTTTTGTGTGTATGGATGAGTGAGGTCCTTTGACTGGGACTAGTAGAGGGGAATTGAAATGGAGTGGGGGGGGGGGCTGGAGAGATGGCTCAGTGGTTAAGAGCACTGAGTGCTCTTCCAAAGGTCCTGAGTTCAAATCCCAGCAACCACATGATGGCTCACAACCATCTATAATGAGCTCTGATGCCCTCTTCTGGTGTGTCTGAAGACAGGGACAGTGTACTGTATATATAATAAATAAATCTCTTTAAAGGGGGGGGGGAGTATCCCAGTTTAAAAAAAAAAAAGAAGAAATGGAGTGAGGAATGAGTGGAAAATGTTGACAGTTTTATATTTTTTTAAAATTTTTTTGGGTTTGGCTCCTGTCAGGAAGAAAAAGGTTGGAATTTACTGTTTGCTTTAGGACACTTGCTTAAAATGCTTAAATTCTTTTAAAGATTTTTAAATCTTAATTTTATTTTGTGTTTGTCTTCACATATGTCGGTGCACCAACTGTGTGCCTGGTGCCTAGTGAGGCCAGAGGAAGGCACTGAATCCTCTTGAACTAGAGCCCTTACAATTTGGATGTGAGCCACCTTGTAATGCTGGGACTCAAACCCAGGTCCTCTGGAAGAGCAGCCAGTGAGTGTTGAGTCATGTCTCCAGCCGCCAAAATGTTTAAATTGTTTAAATGACAAAGTTTCAAGACATGGGTGAAGGGAAAGAATGGAGGTTTCTTGAGGGCACAGGTGCACTGGCCTTCGGTCAGAGTGCAGCTTCTTACTCCCATGAGAAGAGGCTGGAACTGATGGCGTCTGAGCTGTGAATTGGTGAGAAGGTGCGAGAGTAACTGTTTAAATCACACTTTCCCTCCTGTGTCTGTTCTACTTTCAGGAAATGAAGTTCATTAGCTTATACTGAATATAGAATGGCAACCAAGATTTCACTGTCATTCGAATTAAACTTTAAAAGATACTCTCAAGTACCCCAGTTTCTCACTTGTCCATCTGGTCCGCCTTAGCCATCAGCCATCATCTATTTTGCTCTGTCAAACACTGCACTTGTACTTCTCTGTGTTTTAGTCTTGAATGAGTCCCTGCTCTCAGCTATGGTGTTCCAAATGAGACTTAAAATAACTGATGATAAAATTGATTTGCATATTAAGTGATTTTTAAAAATTAGTTTTCTAGACCTAAAGTTCTCACTTTTTTGTCAAAGATTGTAAAAATGAGATATTACTTATCTAATTGAAAATTACTAATATCAGAATCTTTTATAGTACATATTTTTATTGAAGTTAACATTTTGTTCTTATAAAAATATATTCATCTATATGTATATTAGAAAATATAAAGAAATAAAAAATTACCTAAAATTAAAGCATACTAAAATAGTCACTGTTTACATTTTAGTAAGCATCTTACCAAGCCCTCTAAACATGCTTTCCAAGTGATATCATAGTAAAGGACAAATAAACCAGGCTGTGATGGCGCACACCTTTAATCCCAGCACTCTGGAGGCAGAGGCAGGTGAATCTCTGAGTTTGAGACCAGCCTGTTCTACAGAGTGACAGCTTAGGACAGCCAGGGCTACACAGAGAAACCCTGTCTTAGAGGGGAAAAATAGAAAGACAGAGCGACATGTGTACATACATACTCATACATGTTATGCAGATTTGTAATTTTTACATGTCCACTACTACACTATTCCTAGTCTCTGACATGTTTTCTTGTTCTAATGTGCTGTGAACAGACTTCAGAAGAGCAGGCTATGACCATTTGCTTTTTTATTGGAGTGCTTATTTCAGTGGCCATTTCGGCCATTTTCAGCATCTTGCTAATGTGAATCACGCTGTAACAATTATCTTTTCTTAGGTCAAATTAAATGTACTTTTAAAACTTGTCTACATGGAGGCGGAGGTGTAGCTCTGGTAGGATGCTGCCTTGGTCATACAAAGCCCTGGATTTGATCCCTTGTACCACATAAGCGGTGGGGCAACATGCTCAGCACTTGGTAGATAGAAGCAGAAGGATCGGAAGTTCAAAATCTTCTAGACTGTACAGTGAATTTGAAGTCAGCCTGAGACAATCAAAGTTTAGCTGGTTTGCCCAGAGTCACATAGTTATTTGTAAATCTAGGATTAGACTCCAGGTCTTCTGATTGTGATTCAGGGTAGCCGTTTCTGTCAGCAAAGGAACAGAGCTTATGTTTCTTGGCTTTACTCTAATATTTATTTGATAAAATGTGATTTGCTTCTTGGAGCTTGTAAATAAAACTGCTTCTATTTAACAGTTGCTGTTGATACTAGATACTGATTTGGTGTTTATGTCACTTTCCAGCTTACGGTGCTTTTCATTAAAAGCAAGAACAGTTCAGAGACCATGCCTTGTACCTACTGGATAAATAGAATTGAGATCTATCTACTAGATAGGACCTAAGTTTTTCTGGTAATGATTGTATGGGTTGAAACTAGTAAAGTTTCCTAGAACCATTTTTACTCTAGAGAATAAAATCTTAATGTATAAAATGGAAATGACATTTGGGTTCTCTGAAGTGTAAAATGGACTTGAAATCATCAAGGGGGTCTTATTGCAACAAAATCGAAACCATGCCAGTTGCATCCTCCAAACCTTTTTTTTTTTTAAAGCCTTTATCTCTTGATAGGGCTCATAATTCAAACCATATTAGGGCTAATTTGGCTGGCACTTACCCCATATAGATGCACAGTTTTAGCACTGACTTGCATGCTGTCCCATTGACAATTTTGTTTTTGTTCGCTACCTAGAAGTCAGTTAGGAAAGCCTGTGTTCTTATTTGTCTTCTGAGGGAGATCCTAATGTTTTTAACAGCCACTATTGCATCTAATTAAGTTGGGAGAGATGAGGAGAGAGTGCTTATGATAGAATCCTCCTTTTTCCTTCATTCAGGATTTTACAAAAGCCTTAGAGGATCAAGGGACCCAAAATCAACTCTTCTAGTCTTTAGTGGTGGGGTCTCTTAAGCCTGTTGTTTAAGACATTACTTCTTTGGAATTTTTTTCTGATTTACTTTATTGAAACCAGACTTGCACATCATCACATCAGACAGCACATGCAGAGATGGTTGCATAATGATGAGCCATTAACTGCTGCAAAGCAAGCATCACCAGAAGTGGGTCTTATTCTGGTATCAAACATAACAGTCCTTTAAAATCCCCTTTGGTCTGTTGAAAAGAGATCAAATGAAAACTTCAGAATGGTTATTTATTGGGGAAGAAGAAAACTCCAATTTTATTCACTCATTGTAGCTCCACTTTCTCATTTTAATGCTCGGTCCTTGCTCAGGGTGGTAAAAGATGTCCTGCACCTACAGAGACGGCTCAGAAGTGGGGACATCACCTTTCTGTTTATTGCCTGTTGCAATTTGGCCTGTTTACAGACAGAATTGCTCTGTGGGTGCTTCTAGTGGAGAGAAGAGGAAATAAAGAGAGCAGCAAGAAATCAGCATCTGCACATGACCTACGAATTAGCTGATTGTTACCATGCAGTTAGTTAAGAGATGATTGCAGCCTGAGGAGTCATGACCTCAACTTTTCATCAGTGCCATTGGCTTGTGCCTCAGTTTGGAAATGAAGAGGTATATGGGAAGTTTTAATTGTACCTGTGTGATTTATCCCTAGTCAGCTCTTTAATTTCTTCTGGCTGTCTGAGGTTTCCGACATGCTGTAAATTTCCCCAACTTTTTCATTATCTGCAATTTCTTTATGACTCGTGAATCGGAGTGGAGAGAGAGTGTGGATTTACAGCAGAGATAAACATGTCCATAAAGTCTGTATCTGTGTCAGTAATTGTACTGCTGTCAGTGACTGTCCTGTTTTACAGGCCTCTCTTGGGAAAGGTACAGGCTTCACTAGCAGCAGCACTGAAGTGTTTGCTTTGATTTGCATTAGCTTGCTAGATTAGGTAGGGATGCTTGCTAGCAATTGATGCTAGACCTTGGCCTCTCATGGTTGCTCACTTGCTTGTGTGTGGTCAGATGACTCCTTAGGCTGTGTTAAATGGTACGTGGACATGTGATGTTCATTCCCTAAATGAAGACACAACTTAGATTGGTATTAATTGCACATTAAATGTGAAGAGTCCTTTTTTTCTAACTTCATTGTATATAACAGCACCTTTAAGATGCCTTCCCTTTCCTATCACTGCTGATACTAAACTCCCCCCCCCCCCACCTTCCTTTTCTTAGCATTCTAAGACACTTTCTCTTTCAGAACACTCATTTCTAGTTAAAGTTAAAATGAAGACTGTCAGCCTTGTCTTCTCAAATGTTTTCCAGTTGCCTAAAGTGGATTGCTGGCAGCCATTCACCCTGAGAAAGGCACTCTTAGAGAAAATGTCTCAATGTTACCTGCCTTTAAGAAGGCTTTTAAGAGGCTGATATGGTGTGGTGACGCACATCTTCCATCTCAGCATCCTGTTGGGAGGTAGAGATGGGCAGATCTCTATGAGTTAGAGCTAGCCTGGTCTAAATAGCAAATTCCACCAGACAAGCTGAGGTGCATAATAAAACACTGTCTCAAAAAATGGGTGTATGTGTGGGGGGGTACTTTTTAGAATGTCTTTGGTGGCTTTTTTTTTTTTTTTAAATAGCAGTTTGGTAAGAATCTGAAAATTAAGAGAGCTAACATTTAAATAGGTGGAACTGCTGACCAAATGTTTTCTTTTTAGTATACCTACTCAGGAGGATTATGAGTTCAAGGCCAGCCTAGGCTACAGAGTAGATTCCAGGTCAACCTGAACTATATATATAGTAAGACTATTTTCAAAAACTATCCAAAAGTTTTGATTTTTATCTTTCCTTTCATCTTAGTGTAGAGTTTCTTCAGCAGTGGGTTAACTGTTGTGTCTGGGTGTGGTCTCTGACTCCAGACATTCTTGACCTCCTTTAGAACAGGAGAGTTTCTTTTTAGTTTTTAACACTTTCCTATCACATCAACATTATTCTTCACAGTATAATCTTGTGAAACTACATTGTCACCTAATTCTTTGGAAGAGTTGTACTGTAGGCTACCATGTCTTCTATAAAGCAGCAATCTAAAAATAACCAACAGGATCTCAAGTTATTCACTTGTTGCTACCCACATCTCATTTTATGAACTTAAAACTGTTTTCCTTAGTGAATGCCTGTAGTTGACATCCATTTTGGTACAAACCTTTCTTTTTTCTTATGTCAGTTTTATGTAATCTAATTGTAAGTACAGAAAGTTTCACCTCTATGTTTGTTCAAGTCAAAAGAAGGTACAATTTCTAGATATTTCTGATGGAAATGGGTTTTGTAATTGGTTAGGTTAAGAAGCTTGTTATTACTAAGAAAATTTTTTACCAGAATACGGTTTGAGTTGGGAGTGGGAAGTACATATCTACGAAAGAAAGCAAAGAAAACTGCCTGCTTCTGCTGGTATCCGCTGTCAAAAGTCAGTATTAGACACAAAAAATGTCTTGTAAAAGAGCAGCCCATTAAAAATATTTCATTGCTAGTGAGTACTACTGTTCTTTAAATGGGCTTTCTCCATAGCTTTGGGTTAAGTTTAACAAAAACAGAGGTTGAGGGAGGTCAGTCATGTGTCTTCAGCTTTAAAGTGGACAGGCAACCTCCTCAGTGACACCGGAGAGTAGCCAGGCTGGACACTGGAGCTTCGGCTGCAGTGTTGATCTGCAGGCTATTGGCAGAAGGGATGGTTCTTGAGTTCTTAATGTGGTGTTTTTCTTTTTATTATTATTGGTGTGTGTGTGTGTGTGTGTGTGTGTGTGTGTGTGTTCGAGCATGCACAAGCACATACATGTGTAGAAATATATAAATACAACCTGCTGAGTATGTTCAGTATTGCTTGTATGTATGTTTTTAGGACAGATCACTTGGTATTGAATAACCATTCAGGGTCTCATCCCTTGGGGAGACTAATTCTGCCTCTCCCGGTAGTCATTTATTTTCTGTAGCTCTTCATCTAGGTGTGGGGGGGTCCCATGGGATTGTGTAGCATTTTGTTGTTGTTTTTCTGTTAAATCCAATATTCTTTGTAAATGCCATTGCATTCTTATACTAAATTCTGAACTCCAGCTTCCTTGACTATTTGCTATTTTTGCTACAACAAACTTAATCACCTAAGTAGCTATCATTTTTTTCCAGAATATTGAGTTTATTAACTTGTTCCTTGACGGCATACT
The DNA here is from genome assembly GCF_963924665.1 of Micromys minutus. Classification (NCBI taxonomy): domain Eukaryota; kingdom Metazoa; phylum Chordata; class Mammalia; order Rodentia; family Muridae; genus Micromys; species Micromys minutus. Next base: position 228,547,894 of record NC_137969.1, read on the forward strand.
TTATCATGAACTCTTTATTTTGGATCTTCTGGCTGTAGAATTGTTCTTTTCTCCAATGTCCGCCACATGGTACAATTAGAACAGCTTTGAAACACAGATGGACAGGTGGCCCCATTCCCTCACTTAGCCCCTCAGTGGCTCTGCTGTTCTTAGGGTAAACAACATCTTTAACTTGGCCTTCTCTGCTTCCTCTTGCCTTTCTCACACCCTGCTCATCTCACATGAGTACTCTCTGAGCATGTGTTCTGCAGGCTCCAAAGGAGGAATGGTGAGGTGAAGAATTCAGGAACAACTTTTGGGAGAGGTGAAACTTGAAATGGTACTTGGTGGCATTTGAGTGTCAGTGGGATGAGTATACTTCAGACTGAGAATAAACTCTTAAAGCGTGGCGGTGGTGGGGGTAAGTCTCTAGTCCCAGCTAAGAGGCAAAGACAGGTGAATTTCTTCAAGGCCAGTCTGCTCTACAGAGTGAATTCCAAGATAACTAGGACTACAGAGAAACCTTGTCACAGAAAACAAAAACAAAAAAAATGGGGGGTGGGGGGTGGGATTTGGCAGGGAAGAACCAGATTGCCAAGAATCTTGTGGAAATTGTTTTCTAAAACCTGGAGGCAGCCTTTAGACTGAAGGTTGGTGATGAGCCTCAGGCCTTTTAGAGATTTTTCAGCATTTTAAAGTGAAAATAAATGGGGGTGGGGGTCTCAATTCTTTTTACTTTTTAGGGAATAAGCTGATATTCCAGAAATATTCAACTTTTTTAATTGCTGGGGAAAGGTCTGTGGCAGATATTTCTAGTATGGAAAGAAAAGTGTTTAGTTTTCTGATTTCTGTGTATTTAACAAAGCAGATTCCAAGATATAAGGAGAGAGGGATTGGTAATGTTTTGTTTTACACAATAGCAGAGATTAGTGAACCAGGGGCTAGATTTTATTTTATTGTGTTTGACATACATAGCCTTGCCTACAAGAGCCTTTTAGTATTATGATTGATTGAATGATTAAGGAAGGTCTGTGTGAAATTTAGAAGTTAGAGGCAATTCTCACCATTTAAAAAAAGGAAATGTGATTTGTAGATGATACATTTTAAAAAGCTATTATTTTAAAACAATATACATAATATTTACTATAATAATATTTTATATAATAGTGTAAAGCTGTTTTTAATTAGACATTTTAATTGGCAATAAAGCTAGCAAGAACAGTTTTCAGCAAAACACATGGAAGTAGGTTTACTGAGAAACATTTAAAAGAAACAAAAAAACTTAGCTTTAAATGCCGTGTGAGTTTGTGTTGTTTACTTACAGTGGGGGAGAAACATCTTTCTCCTGGTTTTTAAAGGCAATTCTTTATCTTCTATGTAGCGTTCTGCCTGCTGCATACTGTGCATGAGTTTGTCCTGCTTATGGTGAAGATTCTCGTCCTTCCAATAGGATCAATATTAAACCAGCAGTCTTTACCTCCTTGATCCATATTAAACCTGTCTAGGAGAGAGTCTGTTTATTGGATAATATAGCTACACCAGGGCTCTATGACAGTATCTTTTGCTGCCTCATTAACTCTTGAGCTTTAGAACAAGATAAAACTGTCTTAAAGCCTCTTATCTGATGTCTGGTGTAACCTGCAGAGAGGAGTGCCATTAGTTTATGTTAGAAATCAAATGGCCCTCTGCAGTGCAGGAAGTACTGATTAAACTTGAAGTATCCCTGGAGAACTCTACAGCTGTCAGAGGGGTGGTAGCTGTCCCTCATGAAAAGGGAAATCTGGGCCAGAGGTCCCAGTGGGGCGGTGCTTTGAGAGTGTGGCACGTGGCTGCCCCAGCTGTTCTGCTTTGCCTAATGAATTGTTTTACAAGCAGAAGCTGGGTATTATCATCACAAGCTGCCTTCCTGGGGGACTGGAGCAGGCCACATAATAAGTAATGTTAGTGATGGTAATTGAAATGTGATGGCTCTCCTGAGATTTCTCCAGCCCTGGAACTGGTTGGCACTTGTGGATTGTCTTGCCCTACCCAAGTCCTATTTGAAGTGTCATAATACTGTTGTGTGATTTCCCCCCGCACTCCTCTTTCCTGCCCGCTATGGAAATTCATGAACAAAGGCAGTGTTTGGAATGCTATAGTGGCTTCAAATACAAAAAGAATCACTTTGACTTTTTATTTAAATTATGGACACTGCAATAGCAAAGAAAAGCCACATACTCCTTTTTAAAGGAACCAGTTTAGAGCTCTCCATGGACTCTGAAGGGAATATTATTACAAACTTAGGAGTAATACAAGCTCTTCATGTGAAGAAATTTAGATAGCATGGGAGAATAGAATATCAAAAGAAAAGCACATTATGTGCTGAATTTATCAGAGGTGACCATTGCCACCCGAGTTTCTCCATGATCTTAAACAGGCATGCTCTGTACTTAGGTTTATATTTATAATTATACGGTTATAGATAATTTACACATGTTGTGACTTTTTACCTTACCATCTCAGATATATTTTGTGTATATTTATATATATTGTAAATGTATTTTGCATATAGGTCCACTTCACTGTTCTTAATTTTACATAGACTCTCATTGTGTTGGTAAAACAACTTAAGACTCTCAGTAGGTAATTCGACTTAATACTTATTGTCACATTTGGTCGTGGTCATAGTTTCTGCTCTTATGTATGGTTCAAATTTGATTTCTCATGTGAATTTCCTTTCTTCAGGAGTGTTTAATTCAGGATTGTTTTAAAATCAGAAATGCAAAAGGCAAAACTTTTAGGTGTTAGAATGAATCTTGTCATGTGTCATCAGAAAGACAGACAGTGTTCCCTGTTATATATTTTTTCATTCTTTCCTTTGGTAAATGAAAAGTGTTCTCCACATAACTAGGAGAAAGAACTTTGAATGTAATTCAAGGCATCTATAGAGACATCCTTTAAAATTGAATTAATGTTTTTTCCCTTCATTTTCTGCTTCAGAAGTCCCATGAATCAAGCTTTTAGGTGCATTAATGAACTTGGGGAGTTGTTAATGCATGGAAATGAGGAGTTAGGCTTCCTGTGAGCTTTAAGGGCCTGGCAGGGAGTGGGCAGTGTAATGAAAGGAGCAAACTCTGGGAGCCATTCCGTTGTCTTCTTGGGGGAGCAAACCTACCTTAGTTGCATATGGCGTCAGTGAGAGACTCTTGTTTACTAGTTGAAGAGTAGAAAATTCATGTGTGTTAAAACTGGGGACGCTGCATGGCCTTAGAACTTAAAGTTTCCTTTTTTCTAAACTGATTTTGTTTTGTCTATGACTGATTATTTTTTCTGTCCTTGATGTTAAATATTGAGATAGTGTATAGCTCTTAGTTTAGTAATAATAATTTACTAAGACAGGTATAGCATTTTCTTAAGCTTCTCTTGTTGGAGGGCCTCCAAGCCTCTGCTGTTTAAAATAGTCACCACCAGCTACATGTGTCTGTTCAAAGTCATTAATTAAATAAATTTTAGAATCCCCAGCCACACTAGCAGATGCTCACAGTAGCCACATGCAACTTACTAGTCAACTATTGTATTGGACAGCACCACTTTTAACTGAAGGTTAGCAAACTGCTCTACAATGATTTTTGTTTTCTCTATGAGCTGAGAATGGCTTTTACATTTTTGGAAGGTTCATGAATCTCCCTTTAAAATGAACATCTGGAACTTTTGGGACAAATTAGAGAATTAACTAATCACTTTCCACGTAGGACTTTGAGGTGCCTTTATGAATTCCAAAGTTTATTAGAACCCTGAACTCATTACTTTTCCTCTGAAAAGAAGGCAGAGTTAATGAAAGTTAGGTTACTCACGTGAGCTTTTAAGTAAATCATTCTTTTTTTTTTTTAGGTACCAGAGGTACCTAAAGTGGTTTTCCCTCAAAAATAAATGTTTTAATAAAACATGTTGAATTACTAGTAACATTTTAACTTGCCTGAATCTTTAAACTCAAGAGAGCTAAGTGCCAGATTAGGAGGGGCTGCTGTAGGTCATCAAGTCAACTAAACAGAAAAGGGTACATTTCAAGAGATCCCTGGAGAAAGAGGCCGGTAGGAGAGGAAAGGAGGAGTAAGGCAATGAAACAGTATTTCCAGAGACATCTTCATGAAGTAAAAGCGTCCTTCAAATGAATCAGTGGTTCTATCCCCAAAAGCTGTATGGTGGTTATGATGTCAGCGGCTCCTGTGTTAGAGTTTAAATCCCCAAGGTCCTCCTACCTATTCCTTAGTCCATGCCTCTGACACTCCATCCAACCCATCTCTCAGCCCTTCGTTCAGTTCTTCCATTCACCTTTGTGTGTGGCCTCTAAACGTTTGCCTCACCCTCTTGCCTTGTCAGGATTAAGTGCTGTTCAGTATCTGGGAAAATAATTTCACTGAAATTCTCCTCCCACAAGGCATGATAATGACTTCTTTTAGATCTCCTGATCTCCAGTAAGAGCTCTCATCTTTGTAGGAATTCAGAATTTCCCAGGCTGTGTACCAGGCTTTGTGCTTAACGTTTGGGGACGCTGGTGAATATATAATATATGCAAAGGAACATGATCTTAAGTAGTTGTGCTCCAGTTGACAGTTTACAACTATTAAGGAGAAGGGACATTGCTGTAGGATTTGGAGTTAAAAATTATAAAAACAAGACAGAAAACCCTCTGCCCTGGTATGGTGACTTATACCAATAATCTCAGCAATTGCATTTGAGAGACTGAGAGTCAAGAGCTGAGTCTAAGCCAGCCTGCAATTTTTAGAGAAGTCAAAACAGAGTCTGGGCCCAGCTGTTGTAAGATTCATTTTGAAGATAAGAGAAAACCTAAATGGTGTGTACGTGTGTGTTTTGGGGGGGGGTGACTTGCCCCATATCTGAGTCTTCTTTTTCCTAAACTGGGAACCTTTTAAAAAGGCTTTGTGTGTGTGTGTGTGTGTGTGTGTGTGTGTGTGTGTGTGTGTGTGTCCTAAGGCTCTCAGATTAGCAGGGAATATCATTGTTTTCTCCATACAGACTACACATTTTGTGGGTTAGCTTTCTGTTGCTACAGGATGACATCCCAGAGAACTCACCTAAAAGAAAAAAGTGTTAGGGAAAGATATGACAAAGGAAAGCTTCTTGTCTCCTGGCAACTGGAAAGCAGAAAAACTGAGACAAACAGGGAGAATCCAGAAACAATATATACCCTTAAAAACCATACCCTTCCAGACTTGCCTCCTAAGAGCCCTTTCTGCCATGATTTATCAGTATATTAAACCATAGGTGAACTTAGGTGCCCTGTATTGTGAACCTGTATCATTAGTGCCAGCTAGCTGCAGGTCAGGATTTTTGTATATTGGGGAAACACTTAGTATCCAAACCATAATGTTACCACAGTGTGGAAGAGTCAGTGAGACTCTTAACGGCTCTCAAAGGATGTCTGGTTATCTGGGATTTTCACCAGTAAATTGCATTAATTGGAACATAATAGATATCCATTGTCTGATACATGCTTTTTCTCTCTCTTGATTTATGTAAACAAAGACATTTTCATTTATTATAAGTCATTTTGGGGCCAGGGGATATAGCTTATTAATAGAGCACTTGAAAAGTGTGGGCAAAGCCCTGGATTTGGTCCCTTGCACAATTCTTCCACCACCTCACCCCAAGCCACCCCTCCCCACCCCCAAAAAATAAGAAAGGAATTGAAGGAAGGTTTTTATGTTGTTGGGAAAAGAATAATTATTTGTGCCAGAAGCGAGATCTACTATTGTCTCTACTTCTGGTCTTAGAAATTTCATTTCTTCTCTGCTTTTGTTGTTTACTGATAGCATGTAAAATGAATGTGTGCACGATGGGCTGTTACCATCTATATGTGTGTTGATATTTGTTTGATAGGTATAAACAAGAGGGAAATCTATTAGGACTGAAAACTATGGACTCTTACATAAGGAAACAACCTTTGTCCATTTTGTTTTGTTTTTGCTTTTTTTGCATTTATTTATGTGTGTGTGAAGAGTTAACGGCATGCTTGTGGAGTTCGGAGACAAGTTAGAGTTTGTTCTCTTGGCATCATGTGGGTTCCAGGGATTGAACTCAAGTCATCAGGCTTGACACAGCTAGTGCTTTTACCCACTAAGCCATTTAACTAGGCTTTTTATTTTTATTTTTTGTCTCACCTCCAATTTAATCAATAATGAGACTGGTTTTGCAGAAATTAGTAAGCTAATCTTCAGGGTCACATGTATTGCAACACATCCAAATGGGTAAACAGTCTTACAAAGAAACAAATTGAAGGACTTCTAATTTCTAGTTTCACAACTTCAAAGCTGTTGTCAGCAAAGGCAAGGACAGGGAGACACAGTGGCACAGCACTATGCTGTCACCTGCAGCAGCCTGAAGAATTTCCTTAGTCTATTAGGAGACCTCAACTCAGGTAAAACTGAGTCCTTGACTTGTATACAAAAAAGAATTTCAGTAAAAGCCAGTATGAAGCAGAGTTGAAGTTTATTAAATATAGAAAGGTACTCAAGAAGAATAAGGCCCATTAATGAGCATGTAGGTTTCTCAAAGAAGAGTTGCCATTAAGTGCCTTGGGTATGCATGTATACCATTTTTGAGAGCTTTCGAGTTATATCTCAAATGGTTACTTCTCACACACATACTTTCAGTAAATGAGGATATAGGGTGTCTCTGGAGGTATCTTTGATAGGGTTACAATTTTGGTTTTTTTTGTTTGTTTGGGTTTTTTTTTTCCCAAGACAGGGTTTCTGTACGTATTCCTGATTGTTCTAGAACTTACTCTATAGACCAAGCTGGCCTTGAACTGCTTCTGCCTCCTAAATGCTGGGATTAAAGGCGTATGCCACCATCTTGGCAGTAAGGTTACAGTTTGATTGAAAGACCAGGATAAATCCTGACCCCCTAACAGGTAAAGTAGAAGACCCCTAACAGGTAGAGTAGAGCCAAAAATGTAGGATAGCCGGTTCAGTGACTCTGTTTCAGGAGCTGACTGACCATAAAACCATAAAAGTTAAAATAACACCTTATAAACATTCTTGAGAAACTGGGTGTTTCCCTTGTGATTCTTCACTGGTATTTTTGGCATTTTCCAATGACGTACTCCCTCCCCCCTTGGTTGTGGTTTTTTCCTTTAAAAACCCCTTCTTCCAGCCACTTGGGGTCTGGCTCTTTTACCCCAGCGTGGGATATGAGTCTCGACCCCAGTGCACTGGTTCATCAATAAACCTCGTGTAATTGTAGCAAGGACGGTCTCTCATGAGTTCTTGGGGGGTCGTGTTATCCCGAGACTTGAGTGAGGGTCTTCCCTCTGCAGGAGTCTTCAGCTTCTTAGATGTAATAAAAAAAAAAGCAAGCATAATGTTTAGAAATGGGGAAACAGGTAAGGTCCAGCAGAGTTCAGAACTTTGTGCTGTAAAAGTACCATTGAGGAGGTGGTAAGGAAAGTAAGCTGCATTGACAGAGGACGGATGGCTAACAGCCAGTGCAGTGACAACACATGGACTGTCAATCAGCTTTGAAAGGAGGAAGATCTGACGGATAACTTTGAGGATATTACACTAAGTGAAGAAAGAAAAGTGACAGTAAGATGAATACCATACAACTCCACTCACATAAGGTGACTAAAATGATCTGACCCATAGAAACTAAAGCACACTAGTGGGTGCTGGCTGGAGGAGAGAGAACACGTTGTTTTGTTTAATGGTTTTTAATGGTTTCAATTGTAGAGAGTGAAAAAGGTTTGTTTGATATTAATTGTCCTAATGATAACAGATGAATTTTGCATTTTAAAATGCACAATGTAAGTTTTATGTGCAGTTCACTATAACTTTAAAAAGAGAGGTCCTTATTTTTACCATATGTGAGTGATGTCTCTATTTTACATTGTATGAGGAAAAAAGAATCATGAAGGAATGTGATGGAGTCTTTCTTACAAGCCTGCTTCCCTTCATGCATACTGGTTGTATTATCTCAGGTCATTGAGTCTTTTTCACTTCTCTTCCTTACAGTTTCCAAGATGAGTTTGAGTTATCTTCTGATCTTCCCTAGTATTTTAGTATCTGGGGTCCTACCAAGGGTTAACATCTATTTCTTAAGACGTGTATATTATAATAAGGATAATAAATAGAACATTTATTATGGGCTGTTTTGAAAAGCAGTGTGCTAGACTTTGTGTGTCAAATACATAAGCATCTCTCAAAGCATTAATGGCCTTGTTAGAGAATCAAGACAATTTATAAGATGGTTGCTCACAGTGAAGACAATGTACTACATGCTAGCCACTTAGTAGCATAGTTTAGAGGCATGAGAGATGAGAGTAGGCCATGGAGAAAGTGAAATTAAAAAACAACCCTTATGTTATCAGGGGTAAATTGGCTCGCTCCTCCATGTCAGAGTCCATGTAAAATGTGTCATTCTGTATAGCAGTCGCTATTACATTGGCCAACTCAAATCCTTTTCCTCATATCTATTTCCCATGTTGGCAGTCCAGTAAAAACCATTGCTGGTTTGTCTGTTTCTACACATATAGACCAGTAATTAAACAGTTAGAGAAGCAGATCATATGGCATAACTTGGCCACTGAAGTATATAGTGCCTTTCCATATTTGTCCTATTAAGCCTGTGAGTGGTAACAGAAAAATGGGAAAGTTACCACTGTTGTGAATCTCTGGCCTAGTGCATTTGACCTGTACCTTGCCAATGATTTTGATTATGTTTGCTTTCTGTGTTGAATGGATTTACTATCCATTGAAATCTGAAAAACCCTTCTTTTAAAATAAATATTCTGTTTTAAAATGTCTTTTCCATGTCAAATGTTTATTTTTTTATGATATGTAATGATGGTTTTAAATATTCATTAGGCAGGGCTCGTTAAAACTCTGAAGCAGTTAGCTACTATTGCAGCTAATTTTTTTTTAACTATTCAAGAATCCTTTAAAAAGAATTAGCAAGAACAGTATTAAAATTTTGTAGAAGCCCTGATATATATCAGCTCTGTCTTGGCAGGTTTTGACCCAGGACTGAGCAATGTTTTATTACCCTGAGCTATATAAAGACACATACTTATAGCACCACCTTTGTAGCAGATATGTTTATAACTCCACAAAATGATTAGACTGACGCAAAGCAATTCTCTAAATTCATGGGTGTTAAAATATTCTGGCAGCTGTCTCCTTTTTGCCCTTAAGTTGAGACATCATGATGAGATAAGACTGCCGGGCCTGCTTGGCAGTCTTGAAGGAGGTTAAGCACAGTATTCTCACTTTATTGACAAGGATCTTTGTCACAACAGATAGAAGAAATCCTGCGGGGAGAGGCTCTAATTACAGTAATTCCATTCGATTCCAGTAATACCTTGATTTTAAGAAAGTATTTTAAACATATTTCATATGATCATAAAAAAAGGAAGTTAGAGTATAAAAATGTCTTTGAATTCTAACTAAAATAACTTACTGGTTATTGAAAAACATATCATCTAAACTAGATTGTATTATATCATATGTACATAAACGACACTGAGGTGGGGACAGGAAGATTGTTAGTTTGAGGCCAGCCTGGGCTATATCATGCTTTTGTAGCCAGCCTAAAGCTAGATACTATATAATATTGGCTGTTTCAAAAAGCCAAATTCATGGATGGCATGGTGGCTGTTGCCTGTAATCCGAGCATGTGGGAGCCTTCAGTAGGAGACTAGTGCCAGGAGTTTAAGGCCAGCCTGGGCTACAAGGTGAGAGACACTGTCTGAAAAGAATATAAAGTAATTTAGTAGGTCTAGCATACACAAAGTTCTGAATTTCACCCCAAAACCACAAAGCAATAAATAAGAAGCATTATCTCTTGAGGAGACAGGTCCTGGTTCAGAGTGCTTGACTGGAGCTTCAGGTATATTTCCTGCATCAAGCTGGGCTTCTTTCTAGTAATCCCTGGACCCCAGATCCAGGTGAGAGAGCCTCAGAGTCTGTGGAAAACATGGTGATCCCAGCAGCTTTCTGACCTCTCTTTCCTTAAGCACTCTGCCTGCTTCATAATGTTTCAGATTCCTTTAACCTCAGATAATTTGTAGATTAAATATTGTCCCTGAATTAGCAAATGCTCATTCACTTTGTTATAGAACATTTGAGGCTCCATAATTTATAAAGGGCTCTTTAGCTCACAGTCCCTGATGAAGTTAAAGCTGGATATACATCAGAGAAGCCAAAAAGCAAATGAGAGTATGCAGAGAAGGTGCAACCATTTTGGAAAAATGCTAGGCAAAATCTGCTATGCTGTTTAGACATGTACCCCATGACACAGTGATTCTAGTGCTGGATGTATATGCTAAAACCTGAAAATCATTAATTTGTGTATCAAAAGAGTCCTGCAGTGTTAGGGAGGTGGCTGGAGATAATCTTAAGTGAATTGTCAATAGCCTGAATAACGTAGTCATTTATGTGCAAGCCTATAAGAGAGGATCAAGATATGGTTAGGCACTTGTTGGAGACCCAGATCTGTTTCCCAACCCCTAGGTGATAGCCCACAACCACCCATAACTCAGTTCCCAGGATCCGGTGTTCTCTTCTGACCTTTTTGGGTTCTGAATACATGCAGTGCACATAAATATACTCTTGCACACATACACATTAAATAAATAAACATTTTAAAAGAATGTAATAGATCATAATTATAAAAATACACAAAGGGTTAGCTGTACTCAGTAGCATAGGTCATTGTAGAAACATTAAGTGATACAAACTACAGAAGAGCACAGTATCCATCTCACTCTACCAATTCAAGATAAGGGTTGCCTTGGGATTACTTATGGACGGATGGCTGGGAGGACGGATAAGATGAGTGGTGACATCTGGGTGACTATAGTCATTCTCTGTATTTTGTTGTTTCATAAATATGTGATTTTGTAGAGTTTCTTATATATACGTACACAGTTTTATGTATATATGTATATATATAACATATTTACATAGATATGTTATGTGTCTAAAATTAAAAGTTTTAAAAGAAAAGTGCAAATAGCCATTTTCTCCTTAGGCTGAAATGTAGCTCTTACAGCTGGATTTGGTGTTTGAAGCTCAGGAAGAAGGATATTGAACAACGGTGGCCTTCTAGCCAGACAGGAAGAGATGTGTTCTGGGGCTCTTCTTCTCACTGCCGGCTATTAACATGCACAGTGATTTTGTGCCTTAAAGTTTAGGTTTTATTTTTCTTTGTTTTGTCTTTTGAAATACAGTCTCACTGTACAGCCCTGGCTGGCCTGGAACTCACTATGCAGACTAGATTTGGCCTTGAGCTCATAGGGACCTGCCTGTCTCTGCTTCCCAAGTGCTGCGATTAAATGTGTGTGTTAACATGTCCGCCTCAATTTTTTGGTTTTTATTATTGTTTTTTTTCTTTTTAGCACAAACATCCTCAATATTAAAATTTTGTTCTTAGTGCATCACTGAATGAGATGCCACTGGATTACCGAAAGGTTTATAATGCTATTCAGTAGATGGCAGCACTTCCTTTGAAGTTTTTACTTAGGTGGGTACATGAGGTGAATCATAGCAACTTTTCAATAGGAATGGAGGATCTCATAAGAGGGACAAGTAGGCAAGAATTCTTTTTTCATTTGTTATATTATTTTCTTGAATGAACCAACAAGATTTAGAGTTCAGAAATATATAGAATACAGAGGTTTCTACATAAAATTGTAGAAAAAGCCTTGAGAAGTTTTTTTACTATGTTATTATTTCAGGGAGTGTTAATATTTAAGAATGTCTTTGTAACCCAAAATTGAGGTCATTACTGCCTGCTGTGGGCAAAGATATGGTTGAAATTTATAGATAAGGAGATTACAGTGTTATTAAACAGAAATTAAGAGAAAAAAAGTAGATCTGTTTTGATGTTCATTTAAATTTTTTTTCTGTGTTTAGGTATTTTGCCTACATGTACACAGGTGCATCACTTGGATGCCTGGTGCCCACAAAGGCATCTCTTGAGCCTTTGCAGTTTATTTTAGTACAAAGAAAATGTTATTTGCATGGCCGCCTTTTGATGCCAATTTTTCCATAAATGGTGGTGCTGGAGGAAAGCATTAGATTTGAGAACTCTGGTATTTTCATTGTAAGGACTTTGTCTCAGATTAAAGTCAGATGAGATAGCTGTCAAGAGTTATCAGATAGAGGGTTAAAGAAATGGGTAAGCAGTTAAGGGTGCTTGCTGCTCTTACAGAGGACCCAAGGTCAGTTCCTAGCACCACATGGTGGCTCACAACCATGTATAACTACAGTTCAGGGGTTCTAACGGCCTCTTCTGGCCAGCAAAATGACTTGGGTACCACTAAGAAAAATCTGTGTTTGATCCTCTCTGGACCCACATAGTAAAAAGAATCCTTTAAGAAATTGTTCTCTGATCTCTCTGTCTCTGATCATTCTCTCTCTCCCTCTCTCCTCTTTCTTTCCATATATATATATATATACAGATGGTTGTGAGCCACCATGTGGTTGCTAGGAATTGAACTCAGGACCTCTGGAAGAGAAGTCAGTGCTCTTAATGGATGAGCCATCTCTCTAGCTCCTTATTTTATTCTTAATATCACTTTTCCAAGATACTGTAGACTCCCTGGAGCCTCCCATCCCAGGTCTCTGTCATGTACTATAGATTACTACTCCTCCCCCACCCCACACGGATTTTCATTCACTCTCCTGGCCCTCTCCCTGACTCTCCCCACACCTGGTCTCCCCCCTCCCCTCTCCATCCTCTCCTATGCTGTTCCCTCCCTCTATCCACCTCTGATAACATTTTGTTTCTCATTCTGAGATTCAAGTATCTTCCCTTGGGCCCTTCTTGTTATTTAGCTTCTTTGGGTCTGTTGATTATAGCGTGGGTATCCTGTACTTCATAGCTAACATCCACTTAAAAGTGAGTACATACCATGCCTGTCCTTTTGGGTCTGGGTTACCTCACCAAGGATGATACTTTCTAGTTTCAAACTTGATGGGTTTTTGAGAGGTGCTGGTAAGGGATGCTGTGGAATGCCCCTCAGCCAGGCTTGTCTTTCACTATACACATTTTTCATGTGGAGGAAGGCAGATGAGAATTTGAAAATATTGATGGGGTATAAGTAAAAATAAGTGTCAACTGTGTTCTTTGTTGACATTGAAATATTGACAGTAATCCTTTCATTTTAATATTTGTATCATTTTTCATAAGAAATCGGATATAATTCTGTAGGAAGCAGGAGGTTTAGTAATAGAATCTACTCATTTCCTAGAACACTTTCTATTCTAATTTCACCTATTTAAGCACATTTTGGCCACATTTTAATGTTACTCCTAAGAGCTTTATTTAATCTGTATTGGCCTTGTAATCAGTAATGGGCAATTTTGGGCAAACTGTTAATTGACTAGAATTGTGGAAAGTATATGCAATGCTATTTTGTCAGGGTAGATTAAAACAGGATCTGATTTAGTTACTATTCTAAAATGAATGCTTGAAAAGTATTGTGTTAGTGGTTTTGGTTTGTAGTCCAGCCTGGTTTAAACTCTGCTAAGAATTATTGTCTTTTAAATCACTAAGGTCCTCAATCCTACTCTATTAAGTGCCACTTTTCTGCCAATCAAAAAGCAGCATCTCAGAGATTGATTTTTATTCCCCCTCTTGATACTGGATAGTCATGGCTGCCTAGTGACAGCATTTCCAACTCTTATATGTAAACAGAAAGCAATCAGATAAGCACTAATCCAAGGATTATGGGGACCCAAATCTAGGGCCAGAAGAATCTCTGCAGTGTATGTCCCTGGCTCTTTGCTGTCTAGTGTCAAGCAATGTCTCTCTTTCCTAGAAAGCCTGCTTGCTGCTTATGCTTCCTGTTAGGTGTCTGTGTGCTAAACCAAAACACCTCCACGAGACCTGAATGGAATTCAAAAAGACACTTACATTTCCATAAATAAATTAGGAATTCAGCGGTTTCTTCGGGCTAATCAGGGCAGGCTGATAAACCTTGCTAGCTGTTTAATAAATGAATTGTGACTGATTACCTATTAATATGGACGCCTCAGGAATTCACCCTGGGGGAAGCAGAGCAGTGAAATAGAGAGGGGCATGGCCCCTTGGGAAATCAGGGCTTCATGTTTGCAGCTTAAATATCTCTGTGAAGTATCAATAAGGAGGTAATTGAATTTTGAACACAAACATGAGTGCTAGATGGATGAAAGGGGGAGGGAGCAGATCGGCTCTTCCCTGCCCCTGCGTTCTCCCCTCCCTTTTCCTTAGAGACCACTCTAGTAAAGATAGATGCTAAATCCATTAAATAAAGATTAGACTCTGCCGTTGTAGAAAATGGCAGCTTAGCTGGATCCCTGGGCAAATTGGGGCCTTTTGCAATACAGAAAATTAAAATATACATTTTTAACAAGTATGTTATCCTGCTAGTAATAATGCCAGGTTAACTTTTGCTCTTCCTTTGAATTGGCTTTTGTATGGCGGCATCTCTTGTATTAATGCCAATCTTTTCTGTATTCTGGGAGCAGAAGGGGCTGGGTTTATTTATTTATTTATTTTTAAAGCTGTTGAGGCCTTTCTCTAGCATCCTGCTTGTTCCTAATCAGAGGAGTGGGAAGGAGATTACTGTCCCGTGAATTGACGGTAGATAAATGTTCCCTCCCCTTACTGGTGAGCTCAGAAGAACCCAATCACTTGTATTTCAGGGATGATTGGAGACTGTACAGCTGAGCAAGAAAGGGCTAAAGACTGACATAAACATTGATGTTTGGGGTGCAATTTTACTTGGCTTTATTTCCTCTAGATAAGGTTATTGATTTGCTTTGTCCTGCTAGTTTAAGCCAGATAAAGTCATATTAACAGGGAAAGAATTGGCATCATTTGGTTACAAATCATACTCATTCCTTTGTTAGCAATAACAAAAACCAAGCTATGCATTTGTATGTGTGTGTAATTGGGCTTTAGATTTATTTGTTTGTTTGTTATTTAATATAAGGACTGTGTGCCTGAGTATATGTATGTACCATGTACTTGCAGAAGCCTGTGGACATCAGAAGAGGGTGTCAGGTCCCTTGGGACTGGAGATTCAGACAGTTGTAAGCCACCATGTAGTTGCTGGGAATGGAACCTGGGTCTGCTGCAAGAGCAGTGATTGCTTTGAACCCCAGTGCCATCTCTCCAACTCTCAAAGATTTTTTTCCTTTAAAATAAGTTATTATTTTTATTTTGTGTGTGTTGTTCGAAGTCAGAAAAGACATTTGGGAGTTGATCTACTTTGTGGGTCCCAGGGACTGAACTCAGATTGTAAGGCTCCATAGCAAGCACCTCTTCTCCTCTATCTCTCCATCCCTAAATACTTCTCCTTATGTGAGTACTCAGTGTTGGCGTGTTGAACTAAAGTCTTAGCTGGCCAGCATTATTATCACATACTAATTGAGTATCACAAGCAGTGGTGGAAAATGTCTGACTTCTTCAGTCCCTGGTGTTTCTTAAACAAGTCATTTTATACTATTGCCTATAAATATTCTTGTTCTCTTTGGAGTCTACAAGATGAAACTTAAGTTCCTTCCGCCCTGGTGAAGGCGAAGAACTTTCTATGTATCTTCCAAACAGTTTCAAATAAATTTTGTCATTTATTGTAGCTTTTGCACTTGAGGGTTTGGAGCTACAGAAGAGAAAATGCACAGCTTCTTAGTTTGGGTAATCAAGGACATCATTGACCAGATGCTGTTTTGTTGCTTCATGTGGGGGTGGGGAGAATGTTATTTGGGTGTTTGTTTTTAAGAGAGTCTCACTATGTAGCCCTGGCTAGCCTGGAACTCACTGTGTAGACAAAGCTAGAGTCAAGTCCCAAAAGTCCCTTTGCCTCTGCCTCTGCCTCCAGAACGCTGGAGTTTAAGCCCTCCACCATGCCCCACCAGGACTTTGCTAATTTTCTTTTTCTTGAGCTTTCTGGGAATTTTAGCATAGCTCTCATTCAATAAGATGTCTCTTGTTTTGTGTATTCATAACCAGAAAATTACCCGCACTATAACACTGCTTCTTTTTTTTCCATGTACTGAAAACAGCTTTGTTTCTCACACATGTCCTCATTACAGTTTCACCTCCCTCTGCTCCTCCCCACCTCCCCTCCTATCCAGATCCACCTCCTTCCTGACTCATTAGAAAACAAACAGGCTTCTAAGAGATAATAATAAAGTCAAATATAAGATTAAAAATTAATACACCAGAATAAAACAAGATAAAATGAAAAAAATTTAAAAATAAAAATCATATTTAATCCACAAACTTTGGTGTTTGTTGTGGTAGCCATAGCTAGTGATTAGTTTCTTAAATGATGAGGTGCTTGTGTCTGCACATTACAGAACCCTGTCTTCTATGGACTGGAGGCTGAAATGTTCACCTAACAGAGGTACTTCATTTTCTCAATTGCTTGTCAGCAACTTGTCAGCATTGGAGACTCCTCCTGTTAGTATCACCCTCAGTGTGCTCAGTTCCTTCTTATATTAGCATCTCTCATATTTTCAAGATGGCTGATACAAGTTTTACACCATAGACTGTCAGTAGTGCCCTAAGAAGAAAGTTTTTTTCCTCCCTCTGAACTCTTTTTATCGGTCAGAAAACATCAGAAGCAAATTTCCCGCATATGCCTTTGAACAATGGTGGTCACATTCATATGCCCAGATCATGAGATGGCCATGCTTGATTTAGATGGACCAGTAAAGGGGTTTACTTTTGGGGTTAGAAGGACCCCAGGCTCCTCTAAGCATCCCATAAGCACTCTGTATTTGAATAAAACCACAGTTTTGGGGCTTGGAGATATGTAGCTCAGATGGTATAGTGCTTGTCTAGTGTCGACAAAAACCTGGGTACTGTTCCCCAGACAAAAGGATCAGAGAAGTTCAAAATCATCCTTCACTATAACAAGAATGAAGCCAGATTGAAATACAAGAGACCCTGACTCAAAAAAGAAAAAGGAAAGAAATGCTGGCTAGGCAGGATGTGTGCTGCCAGATTTCTGAAATCATAGCACTCGGGAGTTAGAGATAGGAAGATCATGAATTAAAAGACCAACCTGGGCTATATAGTAAAATTTTGTCTCTAAAATCAAAGCAAGAAATAGGAAATGTTGGCTGGAGAGATGGCTCAGCAGTTAAGAGCATTGGCTGCTCTTCTATAGAACCAGGTTATGATTCCTAGTACCTCTATGCAAGCTTACAACTGTCTGTAACTCTAGTCTCAAGGGATCTGATTCACTCCTCTGGATTCCCTGGGCACCAGGCAGACATGTGGTACACAGACAGACATGTAAACAAAACACCCATGAACATAAATATTTTTTTAAAAGGAAATGCTGGTATTAAAGAAAGTTGCTATATGATTTAGCTGGACATAGGTTTACTGGTGTATGGGTTTGTTTTTTGTTTTGTTTTTATGTTTTTTGAGATAGGGTTTCTCTGTATAGCCCTGGCTGTGCCTCTGCCTCCTGAGTGCTGGGATATGTGCTACCACCACCTAACTCAATTATTGTTTGTATTTGTTTTGAATATTTATTTATTTTTATTTTATGTGTATGAGTGTTTTACCTAAGTGTGTGTGTGTGTGTGTGTGTGTGTGTGTGTGTGTGCGCGCGTGCATGTATACCAGTTGTGTGCCTCATGCCTGTGGAGGCCAGAAAAGAGTGTTTGAAACCCTATAGTTGGAGTTACAGATGGTTGTGAGCTAAGTGGTGCTGGGAACTCAGCCTTCTGGCTCCTTTGCAAGAACAATAAGCTCTCAACCACTGAGCTATCTCCAGCCCTGCCTAGGATTATGTATAGACCCAAACTCTCATTTATTTATGAGTTTATACATTTCTGTAATTTATAATTATAAATTAAGAGTCATTAGGTCTCCTGGAGTGGCTGCTCTTCCTCCCCACCAACTTTTTGTAGCCCTGTATATATGGGACTTGGTAAAAAAAAAAAATTATTTTGTATTAATTATTTGCAATAAAAAGAAACAATTCAGCTCTTAAAAAGGTTTTACAAATCTTTCTTACTTTAAAAATCCTTTATGCTGTAGGTAATACTGGTTTTCACAGATAGCTTCTATTTTAATGTGTGTACTCAACATTAATTAACATACTCTTTACTTTCCCAAGCACTAATGGAAATACTAGATTATAACCACTCTAATACTCTATGGACATTTTACCAGACACTGCTTTAATGTGATTTAAGGCAGTGTGTAATCACTCCTTGCAGTCTTTGGGCCAGTCTTCAATTCATGAGACTCATATATCCTGTCTAGTTTTAATTAATTTTGCAAGGAAGATGCCAGGAGAGACAGTGTTAAATACTTTCATAGAATCTGGTTATTTCATCCACTGGGTTCTTGTCAGCCACTAATCTTGTAACTCTATCATAACAAAATATAAAAGGGTTTCTGGTGTGGTTTATAGTCTTGTTCTTCACTGAGATGCATGGTTAGAGTAGCATTGTACTTAAGATTGTGATACTCAGAATTGATATTTGAGAATTTCTTGGAGTAGTTGCTAGTTTTGTTTGTTTGGGCTTGGCTTTTTGTTTTGTTTTGTTTTTTGCTAGTTTGTTTTGTTTTTAGTATTATTAGGATTGGGGACTAGCTGTAATTGGTATTAAGTGCTCCACAGTGTGATTGGTAGGACAAGGGTAATATATAACAATTGGAGACCACTTAAATGGTTATAAACTAAAAGAAGACAGGAGCAGGAAAGTCCAGTATAAAAACAAGGGGGGGGGGGTGAGAACAACAGTTCAAGAAAAATGAAGTGGAAGTTAAAACTGTTCAACAAGAAATTAAGACAACCGTGTGACTGAGCACCTGGGGGACTCGTCCTCTGTTAACATTTTGTTTTGATGTCTTCCAATTACTATCAGGTTTTTTTGTTTGTTTATTTGTATTTTCCTTTTGGTTTTTGTTTGTTTTTGAATTTTTATAACCTATCCTTGAAGGGCTAGGGAGATAGTTCATTTGGTAAAGTGCTTGCTTGCAAGTATAAGAAGCTGAGTTCAATCCCCTGAGCCCACATTTTAAAAAAAAGAAAGAAAGGAAGGAAGAAAAGAAAATAAAGAAAAGAAAAGAAATATGGTGACATGCTCCTGTAGTCCCAGCACTGGGGAAAGGAGGCGGGAGGATGC
This sequence comes from Micromys minutus, assembly GCF_963924665.1. Lineage (NCBI taxonomy): Eukaryota > Metazoa > Chordata > Mammalia > Rodentia > Muridae > Micromys > Micromys minutus. The sequence continues at coordinate 228,567,015 of NC_137969.1, forward strand.
CATGCCTAGGATTTGCTGGCCAATCCCTCTAGCCAAATTGGTAAGTTCAGGTTCAGTAAGCAACTTTGCCTCAAAAATTAAAATAGATGAGCCAGTGTGATGTGTCAGCTCATGCATATGGTGCACTTATGTATATGCGGGCAAAGAGTTGTTTGTTTATTTATTTTTAAAAAGCACTGCTATGGGAACTTGATTACCCAGATTTGATATTCAAAACCCTCATAAAGGTAGAAAGAAAGGCTAAAGATTTAGACTGATAGACATAGATTCTGAGGTTGACTTAGTAGAAAATGAAACACAACAGAAAAACAAGCAATGTCCCAGAGAAACATACACATATGATAGGAAGGAAAAGAAAATATGGCTTATTTGACTCTGTGGCATGGCTGTGATAGCATTTGTGTCATAGTGCAGAAGTCTACCATGTAACAGACTTTAGGGCCACAACAGGCATAAGACTATAATGGAACTCAAAACTTCCTATTGCCTCGTTCCCTGAAAGCTATCATATCTGTTGTTCCTATGCTTGGGTCCATGCTGCTATAACAAATCTGCATGGCCAGTAATGAAAATACAGCAGATGAGCAGCCATCTTGCCAGTTCCTAAGTAACAGTGTTTACTCTGCAAGGTCTCTGGGGAGTCAGCTGCCCTCTGACCTCCTCCATACTTGTTCCATGGCACATATGCACCCTCACACACACATCATACACATGCACGCCATCACAATAGTAATTAATATTAAATATATATAGTAGATATGATTAAGTATAGAACACAGTACTTAATAACTGATACGTGGTTATATTATGTATGTATTTACTAAACTAAATTGCTGATGGTTTAAGAGTATCCTCATATATAAGAAGTGTGTTAAGGTATGTCATGTATGCCAGCAGTGCCTTTATATATCCTGTGTTTACTTTTCTCTAATTATACTGTGACATGCTTAATTGTATTATCTCATTACCCATTTAGAGCAATAAGACGCACCATTTAGCCCTAGTGTATAGTAGGCTGGACTGTGTTTATATGACTATACTCTAATGTTTACACAAAAACAAAAATCATTGAAGTGAAGCATTTCTTTGAATATGTCACTAGCCACTAAGTGACATAAGGCTGTAGAACTCTGAGAAGGTACAGTACTTGCACATGTAGTCTTGGAATTACAAGTGGGGAATGTGTGGAAAACAGCTAAATCACCACTGACTGTCTTTATTGAGGCAAGTCAATATTGAAAGAAAAAACTTCCAAGAAATAATATAGCATATTATTTAGTTATTAAGATGCACTGAGGTAAAATAAAATAGTGTCCTGAACAGGTGGAAGTGGTCGCCATTAGGAAGTAGTTAACAAAAATTGTGGTTTTTCTTTTAAAATTTCACTTTTGAAATATACACATATAACTTTGGTTTAAAAATGGGTGGAATTGACAGGAATGGTGGTCCTAGCACTGAGCAGACAGAGACAGATCTGAAAGTCAGCCTGGACTACATAACAAGTTCCAGGTCAGTCAACACTACAGAGTAAGACTCTGTCTCAAAAACAGACGAATAAATAGGTGGGATTGGGAATAGGGAGGACAGAGGCTGGATAGTATAACACATAGATGTACGGGCTCGGTAACGTTTAACAGCAAAATAAATGGAAATAGGCAAAGAGCATGTGAGTGAGCCAGAAGTAAAAGAAGGCCACCTCTGTTTGTTCATGACAAAGAAAGCTAATTACTTTTAATTAAAATGTAGTTGTTTATAGGGTTTGGCTTCTATGTTATAAAATCTGTGACTAAATATCACTATAATCCAAAATAAATAATTCACACTTTCTGGATGAGAAACAACAGTTTCTTTCCATCTAGTCATGTGGAAATGCACCTCAAAATTTAAGCCATTGGCAAGGTATTGGTAAAAAATTTGAGTAAGAAATTGTATTCTTTTCAATCTTTCCTGCCTTGATATAAGTATACTGTTCCCATATGTAGTATTGAAACTCGTTTGGAAAAATAAAATTATATAATTTCCATTAATATGGTATTTTAAATAGTTTGATCTCTGGTAGCTGATGGATGTTGGTGGGTAGCATTTTTTTTAGCATGACATTGAATTAAACATTGGGCCTGGGTGATCTCTCAGGGGAAGGTGAAATTGATGGATCCTTTCTCGGTCCCGGGTGGCTGGTGGTGAGAGCAGGTGTCGCTGAGATGCTGCATGTATTCTACAGTCACAGCGCAGGTCTGATCAAGGCATGTATTCAAAACCACTCAGCCTGCTGCTCTCCTGGGGAAGGGACCAACATTGGCCTCCTATGCTTTTTTGTTTTGTTTTGTGTTTAAGAAAGAAAGAAAAACTAATCATCAGCCTATAGCATATGTCATTCACTCAAATCCCTGAAGGATAAAGGCATAGGTGACGAATGTTCCTCGAGAGAGGGGTGAGCTGTCAGTTGCTAAGGATCATCCGTGTTTGGATATAGCATTTCATCCCATTTCTCTTTATTGTGCGCTTCATCTAAAGAAGTATTAGTGTCTCTAATCAAAAATAGACTTGGACAATTTATAGAAACCATTTTGGATTTGAGCAGCATCCTAGCATTGAGAATGATGAAGGGTTGTTTCATTGCTCTTAAAGTTGTCAGGGTTTGCTAATTGACTTAGCTGTTGCTAAGATTTCACCTATATTCCTTTGCTATATTCCTTACATCCCATTGTATGCCTCTTGCTCTTTCCCAGAGAATAGAATTAGGCACAATGAGAAGTTAAAGAGCAGTTGGGTATTTTCTTATGTATTTGTCAAACCATTAAAGAACTTTTAAGCCAAGAGTGATAGCGAATATCTTAAGTCCCAATAATTGAGAGACTGAGGCAAATGGGTTGCTACAAATTTGAGGCTAGCCTAGATTGCATAGCAAGTGACAGGCCAGCTATGTGACAGGATTACAAAGCAAAATGTATCCAAAAAGAAAACAAATTGACTTAGTAGATAGTAGGTAGACATACAAACAGGCAAGCAAGCTGTTCTAAATGTCTGGAAACTAAATGGGCTCCAGAAAGTGTTCAGTTCCCTCTTCAGTAAGTGCTCAGGCATTTACTGGGACCAGTTAGGATCAAATTGGAGCACAGACAGCTGATCTGTAACACTTTTTATTTATAAGAATCTAAGAATCCATGTTCTTTGCTTTCATAGATTTTCACAATAGTCTCTGGTGCATTGCTCCATTTCTACAATGTTTCTGTTTCTATCTAATTATGTAGTCCTCTGTGGTACAGTAGTTACTTATTTAGAGACAGCAATGTTAGTTGCTCTTGGCTTGACATAGCAAAATGTTCTGATCAAAACAAAATTCAATGAGTTTTTAAAACATAATTTACACTAAAAGGAAACATATTTAGTCTGAAGCCTAGATGGCTTAGACAATAGTAAAGTTTTCTGAATACAGAGATTTGAATGGAACTGTGAAATTGCTGCTAAGCCTTTGAAAGTTTTTGGTGGTGGTTTTTGTTTCTGTTTTGTCTTTTATTTTTGGTTGTTGTTGTTGCTTTGATCTGGTTTTGGTGGTGGCAGCAGTGCTTTTGGTTTTCTGTGTATGTGGGCATTTTTGTTTGCGAGTGCATACCATGGTCATGTGTAGTGCCCTCAGAGGCCAGTTGAGGGTGTTAGATACCTAGAACTGGAGTTATGTAGAGTCATGAACTCTAGCAGAACACCCAGTGAGCCATCTCTCCAGCCTAGTTTTTGTTTTTAAGAGAGGAAAATTTGCTATGCTTCCCAGGCCAGCCTTGAACTCCTTGGTTCAGTGGACCCCTGTTGCCACTACAGCACCTAGCTAGACTTTGTGAAATCTTTATCAGCTGTGCATCCTTAAGGTTTTTGTAGGTGGTCTCAGTAACTGTAGAATAGCTTGAAATCCCAGCACACTTTTCAAATAGGGCTTTCAAGAAACTAGAAAGCTTCTTGCTGCCCTCTGGTGAAAAGTGAAGCTATACTCCCTATTCACAAAGATGATTTCCATTTAAGTTCCATTAGGATTGCTCTGGTCACAGCTAGTACTTGCATCTTCTAAAGCTTTTCAACCCTTTTCACTGGTGGGCATTTCTTCTTAAAGGATTACAGAACTTAGTGTTATCACTTATTAAAAATAAAAGAGATTGAAAATTACATTTTTCTTCTCAATTTGATGCTTGATTGTAAAAACAAATGATGCATGCCACAGCCTCTTGCTCCTCCTCCTCTTCTCAGGTTGGGACCTGTTATGTGATTATTCTTTGTGCTCTTTCCTTTTCTGAAAACACACTATTCCTGATACAAACTGTATGAAAGAAAATTAGCCCTGACTTTTGACTGTTATTAAAATTAAAATGGTATATATAAAATCAAAAAGAAACTTAGCTTCTTTAAAAGTTAATTAGTTGGTCCAACTTGAATCAATGAAATGAGTTGCAATTAAAACCATAAAAACTATCCAAAATGAAGTACAAGAGAATAATAGTAAAAAATGAAATTAATGGAGCTGAATTGAGCAACTCAGTGCTCTGGAAAAAAGAGGCCTCTCCACAGGGCCTGTCCCCCACCCCCAGGACATACTTTCACCCAGAGCCAGCACCACCCTCATGTGGAGTAGGCCTCTGCCTCTACCCAGCCCACCTGCTCCACCCCCAGCCCATGTTCCCTGCCAGCCTGTGGATTAAATCTCTGCATTCAGCACTGACCAACCACTCTGGCAGGGGCCACAGTAAGGCACAGTGGCATGAAGGTACATCTTGGAGGTTCTGGCCCCACAAAGACTTCAAAGTCCAATGCCAGCTAAAGCAGTAGAGGAGGCCTCATGGAGGAAATGAGCAAACTGCTGGCAAAGAGGAAAGAAGCCGCTCAACAGAAAGGAACTTGAGAGGCAACCATGGCTGCTGCTACTTCCCAACCCCAGCTAAAGGGTTCTGAAAGTAAAACACATCTGTGAACCTTTAAGCCCAAGGTAAAGCTCTCTTCCTCACACTGTCTTTTCCCTTTTCTTCGTATGTGTGTGTGTGTGTGTGTGTGTGTGTGTGTGTGTGTGTGTGTGTGTGTATGTATGTATGCTCGCTCTGCCTTTTTTGTCTTTTGAGGAAGGAGTCTTGCTATGCCCTGCATTGGAGCTTAAAATTCCTCTACCTGTGCCTGCATATGCCATCACACCCAGGCTTCATCTTCCTTCTTGATAGACCCTGGTCACTACCACTTCTTGTCCAGCTGGACCCTCTCTGAGAAGTCTCTGAAGCAGAGGGTGCAGAGGCTTCACATAGGTGTAGTGGGCCTCATGCTGATGGCCATTGTGCTTGTTGTTTGTCAGTGCTTTCCAAATTATCTTAAGTGAGGAGTGCTAGGTTTATACTTAATGAGGGATGTTTCAAAGAGAAAAAAACCCAAATTGGAGTCAGGAGACTGGGATGGGTGTTCTGCCACTTGTCAGATGTGACCAATTACATAATCTCTCTAGAGACCAAGTCTATCCACTGTAGACTCTGAGCCACACCTTACCTGACTTTTGGTCTCAGAGCATGTGAGTGGCAGGAGGTGTGAGGAAGCTCTGTCCCAGCCGCATGGCATAGTTCTGCTGTCATTCCCATACAGTGACATAGGCATATAGTCACTTGCTTACAAGGAGGGTTTTTAATAATTTAACAACATGAAACTATTCTTTGTAATGACTCGCAATGGGCTTATAACAGCTTTTTATTTATTTTTTATGAGCCCTAATGTGTCTATGTGTGCATTTTATATGATCTATTTTTCAACTCCTCTAAAAATGAAGAAAGGTGAAGACACTTATCCCAAGACCCACAGGTTAGCACATTTCTTTCCCTCATACTAGAAACTCTTCGTCACAAGTAACAAGGGTCTTGACAGATGCCAGATATAGGGCACAGAAATGAGCAAATATGGCCCTCCCTGAGCTCCTGTTAGGACAGGAGTATAATTACATGCACTTCTCTAACTAGGGTGAGTTTTTGTTGTTTTGTTTTTGTTTTGGTTTGGTTTTTAGTCAACTTGACAAAGTCTAGGGTCATGGAAAGGAAGAAATTGGTGGCTGATGTAGGAGGGCCGAGATCACTGTGGGTGGTGTCATCCTGTAGCAGGTGGTCCTGGATGTTCTAGGATATAATAGGCTGAAGGCGCTGGAGAGATAACTCAATGGTTAAGAACACTTGCTGTTCTTTCAGAGAACCTGGATTTAGTACCCATAGGGTAGCTCACAACCATTTATAACTCCATATCCAGAAGATCTAATAACCTCTTCTTGCTTCTGTGGGTGCCCAGTACCCATGAGGTACACAGACATATGCATTCAAAACACCCATACACATAAAAAGATAAAATAAATGAAAACTTTAAGAAGGAAAAAAACAAAGGCTGAACAAACCAGAAAGCACCATTCCTCCATGTCTTCAACATTGGTTTCTACCTTGATTTTTTTTTTTTTTTTTTTTTTGCCCTGACTTCTCTTGGTGATGGATTATAAAGAAAAACATTTAATTTGGGGCTGGCTTACAGTTTCAGAGGTTTAGTTTTTTATCATCATGGCAGCTGCAGACAGACATGGTGCTAGGAAAGGAGCTCAGAGCTCTACATCTTGGTCCACAGGCAACAGAAGGAGAGTATATACTGCACTGGGTGGAGTTTGAGCATAGGAAATTTCAGTGTCACACTTCCTCCAACAAGGTCACACCCCTAATATTGCCACTCCCCATGACCAAGCATTTAAACACATAAGTTTATGGGACCATACCTATTCAAACCACCACATCTCTGCAATAGAAACCTAATTAAGTCAGGCATCTATCAGTGGTGGTAGAGCCAGAAGGCCTGCAACATATTCTGAACCTCTCTAGGACTAGATGAGAAGAAGCAGGCATAGTTTTTAAATGGGTAAAATATTTGACATGATACTTTACAAGAGAAATAAATGGTTGGCGAGCATGGAGAAATACTCTTTAATATCACTAGTCTTCGGGGAAGTTGTATTTGTAAATTAAAGTCATAATAGGATAGTGGTATATAGCAGGAGAGTGGCTAAAACTACAGGTAGACCTTGCAGGTGTTAGAGAAGGTATGGAACAGCTAAATCTCATACATTACTGAAAGAAATGTAAAATGTCATGGTCATTTTGGGAAAGTTTGGTAGTTTGTTATATAATGTTAGCAAGTACCACATACCTAAAACTTTTTGTTCAAGAGGCATGAAAATATTCTACACAAAGACAATGTATTTCAAGACTTTTATTTATTTATAAGTTAGAAACATCTCAAAAGTCTTTCAGTAAGTAAATGAATAAGCTAACAAATTTGTAGTATAGCTACACAACAGGGTGATACAAAAGCTTACTGGTTTGCTCCCCATGACCTGCTTTGTTCCCCATGGCTTGTTCTTACAGAACCCAGGACCACCTATCCAAGGGCAGCACCACCCACAGTAAGCTAAGCCTTCCATATCAATCAAGAAAATGTGCCACAGGCTTGCCCATGGGTCAACCTAGTAGAGGCATTTTCTCAGTTAACTCCTTTCAAAATGTCTCTAGCTGGAATCAAGCACATACTGTAAACTGAAATAAGATCATTTCCTGATCTCTCCACCTGACCCCTCAAGTTGTTGGGGGAGGGGCTATTCCATAGTCAGTAAGCTCTCTCTAGATTCCACGTTTACACAGAACGCCAGCTCCTGAGTAAGTTCCAGTGCCCACAGGAATAGAGAGGCACTGTCTAAGGAAGAATGTCAGTGTCATTTGGTGTCTTACCAGCTGAGGTCATACACATGCAATAAACATGAAGTAAGAGCTTATTAGACAGTTTCCAATTATTTTTCATTTTGAGGGCAATGGTCTAGCACCTATAAAAGTGCTTTTCTTTACTCTCACTTGTATATTAGTTTGGATGTAAATAAAATTAATAAAATTGAAGTTTAAATTTAATTAAAAGTTATAATAAATGTGTGTATAGAATCTGGTTAACATCTCCTCTTTACTCTGCTTTGCCAAATTGATTACCCACAAGCAACACTTAAGATCCCAAATTATTTTTTTAAAAAATCCTAAATGATGATCTGTACTCTCATCGTAAAGTGTTTTCTCTCTCACTGAACAACCTATTAGCTCAGTACAGACCCAGCTGTGGAGCTGAGTGATGCAGACTGCTGTACGTGCTTTAGTTGTTTCTTAGCGAAGAATATTCTGTGTTCTAATTACTTCAGAATCGTAATTTATGAGTGTTATAAATAAGGCTATTCAGAAACATCAGAGTAGGATATTATAGGGGAAAACATGGGTTTAAGTGGCTATTATTTTTAATCACAGGGAAAATAACTTCTTATCTGAATGCAATTCAGCTTTAAATGAAATTCATAAATACTGAAGATGGAAAGTGTTGTGCCTTTATACCATGACATAATTTTTTCTATGCTACATAATTTTATAAAGAAAAGTTTTAAAATTAAAGCTTGCCAGGTAGCTACTCTATGTCTTATATCTTTTCAAGTTCAATTAACTCTAAAAATCTCTTTAATCAATGAATTTATTTTCTAGTCAGTTTGGACAAATGAAACATGTATATGAGTAACAAGTAATCTGTTTTAAACTGGATAAATGGGAAGCTGGAGAGATGACTCCAAGGGTAAGAGCACTTGTTGCTCTTGCAGAGGACCTGGGTTTGTTCCCAGCATCCACGTGGAGCATTTTACAACCACCTGTAACTCCAGATCCAGGGACTCTAATGCCTTCTGTGGGCAGTGCAAGTACACATCTGGGTTAGTTTTTTTGTCAGCTTGACACAAGCTAAAGTCATTTTAAAAGAGGACTGCACAGATGGTTCAATGGTTAAGAGCACTAACTATTCCAGAGGCCTGAGTTCAATTCCCAGCAACCACATGGTGGCTCACAACAATCTATAATAGGGATCTAATACCCTCTTCTGGTGTGTGTGAAGACAGCAACAGAATAAATATATAAAATAAATAAATCTTTTTTTAAAAGGGGGGGAGGGCACAATTGAGAAAGTTCCTCCACCAGATTGGCCTGTGACCAAACCTGTATTGGGTATTATTATTGTTATTATTAATGAGTTATTTGATAGGGCTCTGCCTACTAGGAACAATGTCACCCCTGGGCAGGTGGTCCTGGGTGATATAAGAAAATAGTGTGAGCAAGCTCTGAGGAGCAAGCCAGTAAGCAGTACTCCTTCATGCTTTCTGCTTCAGTTCCTGCCTTGACTTCCCTCAGTGATAGATTGTGTTGTAGAACTATACGCTGAAATAATTCCTTTTCTCCCCAGTTGCTTTTGGTCATGGTGTTTTATCACAGCGATAGAAACCCTAAGACAACATGTACACACACTGACACTCATGAACACATAAATAAATCTTTAGTTAGACAAATCTGTGAAGTAAAGGAATTGTCTAAATCAAGCCAAATTAGTGAGGTTGTCATGTATATATGTGGTTGTCAGCAATGTGAGGATATGTGGTTGAAATGCAGTTTGACTTGTGAAGCTCAGCAGTGGTGGTACACACCTTCATTTGCATCATGCTAGGGGCAAAGGCAGGCAAATCTCTGTGAGTCTGAGTTTGAGGCCAGCCTGGTCTACACAGTGAGTTCCAGAATAGCCAGGGGTATACAGAGAAACTAAGGCAACAACAAAAAAAAATGGCTAATAAAAGTTTTAAGTTAAGCTAGTCCTTTTTGTATTTTGCTGTGGTCTCTTTTATTGAGAAGACTCAATAAAAAGTAAACAAGGATTCATTTTCCCTCCCAAGTCTTGTAGACATGTTAACCCCGTGGGCTTCTCTCATAGCTGTGTAATGGGCAGAATGAAATATTATGCTAGTTATCTCTATGATTTCTTAAGCTATGAAGAGAGAGAGATGGGCTGGAAAGAAGCAATTCTTTATGACTACACCTAACCTGTGTCCAATGTGTATTTAAAAAATAAGATCTGCTTTTGAGCATTGGTAAGTACTTAATGATGAAAATAAATATTCATGACATGAAAAGTTATTCCCTGTCTAACACTTCTCCTGTCTAGCCATGTCCAAGCCCTCTGCAGAATTAATTACCTCATCTCTTTTCCAGGTCTCTTCTTTGAGTGCTCATCATGGAGCTTCTAGAATTATCCTGTGATATGTAGTGATGAGAGAAGTGTTTGGCGAGGCTTTCTTAAGTGTATACTAACTATATAACTATAGAGTGTTATACTGAGTCCCACACTCATCCCCATGGCTACAAAGGTCAGCTTCCTGCTGTTGGTAGATCTGCACACTAATATCACACTCTTTGCTTTGCTTGTGTTCCCTGAAGCCTCTAGATATACACCACTTCCCCCATTATGCTTTTGTGTGGATTTCTAACATTTTAAATGATAAAATTATCACATTGAACAAAATAATATAGCTCCTTGACAATGTCTTCTCTAGTCCATGTCCAGCTTAACTCAAAACTATGTTGTTGCTTTTTTACAATTGCTTTATTTGAATCATTATCCAGATATTATGTTTTATTGACACTAGTCTAGTCCATTTTAATCTTCCCTAGAACAGGTGCACCTGAATGCCACACACACACACACATACACACACACACACACACACACACACACACACACACACACACACCTGTCCAGGTTTTTTTTGTAAGCATATATACTGTAAATCTGTTCAAGTTTAAATGAAGATTAATGTGTTTGTGTGCTATCAGCCTTCTTCAAAATAAAGTACTAATTGCTTTTCTCTTTATCCTTCTGAGTACTTATTTGACTTCCCTGAAATTCACTTCAAAAAAGACTGCAGAAAAATACTTAAGTTGTTTTCTTCTCCTTTCATTTTTTTGTCAGTTATCAGAGTATAATATCATAATGTTTGTATTCTATAACTGGCAGAAGTATTTGTTTTGATTTTTTATTAAGGTGCTGTTTAAATTTGTTACTGATTAAAAACTCAAATATACATGCTTGGTTTATTCAATAATACTTACATAGGAAAGTAAAGAGCCTATAGAGATGGCTTAGAAGTTAGGAGCACTTACTAAGCATGTAGAGGACCTGGATTCAGTTCCCAGTACCCACACGGTGCCTCATGACCATCTGTAACTCCAGTTCTAAGGGATCCAACATAATCTAACGTCTGAGGGCACTAGGTATACCCATACATACATGCATGCATACATACATACATACATGCACACACACACATACACACATACATACATGAAAAACTCATATATATATAAGAAATTTTAAAATCTTTAAAAAGAAGAGGAAACATACCTATTACCCAAGCTAACGAAAGCAATTTTAGTATCTATTTTTATTTACTGAGAGCTCTGCCTTTAAAATTCCTTAGCACAAATATTCTCTAGCTTCTTAAAATTATATATCAAGTGTTTATTTATTTTTAAATATTTTAAAATTCTGTATGCAAGGTACTTTACAAATGTCTATTGAATTAAGTACAGTGGCCAAAACATTGTGCAGGGCTCTGTAGATGCCATAAAGTTAGCCCTTAGGAAGACACATGGTCTTTATGTGTGTAATTTGTTATTTTTCTATTTTCTTGCACCAGCAATTGCCAAACATATGAGGTATGTGGGACCTGCCTGCCTGCCTGTCTTTTTGTCTCTGTCCATGCATTTGAGCAAGTCTTGAAATCTTCAAATAATACAGTGAGGTGCAGAGCAGCCTCAGTTTATAGATGGAATAGCTGATGCACAGAGAAGCTGCATGACTTCTGCAAACGCCATTTATAAAGTTCTAGATTTGTGGCCAGGTTTTGAATCTTGTGCAATCAAAGGTTTTCTGTTGTGTTTTAAAAAACTTCTATCAGGCAACAGAAAATTTATAGGAAGTAGTGTTATAGTCTTCCTGCTAGTGTTTTAAGTAAATGCCATAATATTGTCCAGTGGCTGTATGTAAAATTCGTTGACATATATTTTCATTGACATCTTAAACTGGAACTACTTTCAGTTAAAACTTCAGTTATAAATTTATTAAAAGCCACGTCTAACAGCATTAAAACAAAATTATATTTTCTGTGTAAAGACTTCTCCAATAGCCATGGCATCCTTGTGGCATGAAGGAAGACAGCATCTCATGTCTCTGCAAGTCATGTACATGGTGTTACTGCAGAGAAAAGCAGTGGTGTGAATATCTGCTCACGGTTCTACACAGTTGACATATCTGTGCCTCAGTGTTTGCTTGATTTTTCAGTTTCACGAGCAAGATTTTTATTTTTTAAAGTTACATATTTCTGTGCTTTGTACTCAATATCAAATCTGTATTCTTAGGTTGTAGGGTTCCATTAAAATAAATAAATAATTTCAGCACCCCCCCCCCATGCTCATTTTGTATAATATGGTAATGATATCTCCTCAGCAGTAATTACGGGTCATCTTCATTTCTTTCATCTTTGCCTGTTCTGATGGCTTCATTCCTTTGACGGGAAAGATTTGGCTCTGGGTGCTATGATTATTTTGTTAAGCATTATTCGAATAGACAGGAGTGAGAGAAATTAATCAATCCAAATGCAATTAGCATCATGTTTAACCCAGTGATGGACGTCTCAAGGTGAAACAGCCAGGGGAGTTTCAGACATTATTATTCAATCTAGTGGTTCTTATCTAAATTATAATCAAGAGAGGTTTTATTGGCTTCTCAGTGTGAGGATGTAACTCTTTCCCTGCCCTGGGGGTCACGAAGGCTGGTCCTTCTTTCTCCCCAGACTTGAGCATTGAGAAGTGGTATGGACCAAGAAGGAAAGTCGTCTGAATATCCAAGTAGTGTAGGATGATCTGTCCTGTGATCTTGGTCTGTTTTCCCTGAGAACAGAGTACAGCATATGAATAAGTTATTCTGAATGTTTTGTGTACAGATGTGATATTTTGACTAATGTTCTTTCTTCACCTTGGACAATCATTATCACTGTTTTTACTTTATGAGTGAGATTAGTATCTGTTTGAAGCTCCTAGACTTAGGTCATCATGTTTTATGGGGATATATTACTATACAAATGCCTGAAGCATTCTGCACAAATATTTGAGTATGTTTAATAAGAGTTCTAACCCCCCCCCCCGACTAATAGTTCATTATGTTGATCTCACTGTTTTTCCACACAGTTGAGCTTGAGAGGAACCTTGAGCAGAATATGGTGGCACCCCTATAAACCCACAGGCACACAGGAGTCAGAGGCAGGAGAACCAAGAGTTGGTCATCTTTGGCTCTTGGCTGCTACATAGAAAGTTGGAGACCAGCCAAGCCTATATGAGACCCTGTAGAGAAAAGTGAGTGCTGGAGATCCAGCTTAGTGTGTGCACTCATGATCCCAGCACGGACTACATGAGGCCTGATCTGAAATACATGCTATGGCACTTGGCTCTCATTTCTGGAATGCAAACGTTTAAAGTTTTTTTTGTTGTCTGGGAAAAGAAGGATAAGATTGTATGTTTGAAATCTAGTCTTGCTTTGCTCTTAAAAGAGTTCTGAGCAAGGGGAGACTTCCTGGAGAACATGGGTTCTCTTCACCTGAAGACAGCAGTTTTCAAATGCCTGACAATTAAGATTCTTCTGCATCTGCCTTCAATCTGCAGGCATCATGGCTGACACTTCTCATATTTTATGTTCCTGCTTGGTGTTTTATATTCTGAAAATAAATCTGTTGGCTGGATATTTCCGTTCTTTTTTCCCTCCTTCTGCTATGAAACACTATTAAAATTATTTTCCGTATTGGAACTGTCCAAATTTGTTTACCTGTTCATCAAGTCCTGACTTTCCTCTCTGCTATTACTTCTTGGATTAAACTTAGGTTATTGATCACTTGGCGTTTGTCTCTGTCCAGAGGACTCTCACACTGAGCTAGCGCTTAATGAAGAATCTCAGGCTGGCAAGCTACCTTGGGCCTCCTCTGCTGCATACCATTACAGCAGGAAAACTTTCCAATTCCCAGAAACTAAAATCAGCATTACAAATCACCTTGGCATCTGTTTTCCTACTGCACCAAAATATCTGTTAATACCTGGCTTCACCTCCAAGGCAGCAGGCTTTTCAAAAACACTGTCTTCAGAAAGCACATGATACACAGTAGGCCTGCTCTGACTGACTTTATTGATGAGCCATGCCCTTCCTGCTTCCTGTATAGCTCACACTGGCTGTCCATAAGTAGACTCTCTCTTATCATAGCAGTCAGAGATCAGTCAAGGTTTCAAGTGTAAAACAAGAATTAGTAAGAATAATACTACGTATCTACAAAATATCTTTGCAAAGCTAGTTAAATAAACAGTCTTTTGGCACATTGAGTTAAGCTAAATTGGCCAGGCTTTTATTTGTTCCTTTCTGTTCTGGGTAAATCTTAGTATATTTAAAGAAGGTGGCTGTCTCTAATACCTGGCATGATTCCAGTAGGGATTGTAGAAGTTTGGTTGTATGTGAGTACACTATTGCTGTCTTCAGACACATCAGAAGAGAGCATTGGATTCCATTACAGATGGTTGTGAACCTTCATGTGGGTGCTGGGAATTGAACTCAGGACCTCTGGAAGGGCAGTCAGTGCTCCTAACTGCTGAACCATCTCTCCAGTGCTAAAGTTTGGTTTTGTTTTGTTTTCTATTCTTATTATGATAGAAGAGATGGAATCAAAATATGACAGCTAAGAACATGAAACTTTCAAGAAAGAGCCTTCAGCACCCTGATTTTGCCAGGAATATTCTAGCCCTTCTTTGACTTTGGGGGAGTTGTAAAGTGGGCCCTGTAGTATAACTGGACCCTTCTCAGGATTCTTGGAGTCATCCATAAGACCATCAGAGGTCACCAACAACTTTGCTTGACAGACTTGCTCCCAGCAGGGTCCAACCTTCCAGACTTCTTGTGCCATCCACACACAAGGTGTCCCTGTTACTATTTTACAGTTGAAGATCTTTTAAGGATAATAGAAGCCAGGGAGATGGCTCAGCAATTAAGAGAACTTGTTTCTCATGCAGAGGACAAAGGTTTGATTCCCAACACCCACATGGTGATCTATAACTACCCATAAATTCAATCCCAGGAGATCTGATGACCTCTTGTGACCTCCATGGGCATCAGACATGGAGAACAAATGGATATGCAGGCAAACTCACATAAAATAAGATGAATAAAAGTAAGTTTAAGATGGTGGCACACATCTTTATAATCCAGCACTCGGGAGGCAGAAGCAGGCAGATCTCTGTGAGTTCAAAGCCAGCTTGGTCTACAGAGTGACTTCCAGAACAGTCAGTACTACATAGAGAAACCCAGTCTCGAACAAAAACAAACAAAAAAATAAAGGTTTGTTTTAAAAAGAACAAGAGATGATGAGCTTTCTTTTTACCAGGCCTTACATATGTTTGTTTATCTAGTATAGACATGGTCCTCTTTGTTGGTGGACCACTAAGGAAACTCCAATATTTGCCAGGGCTGACCAGAAACCTAGGGAAGGAGTTCTGACTGAGAACAACGGTCACATGAGTTTGAAGGTGGTACAACAGTATGTTTCTATGGTGCAGCTGAAGACTGAAGCACAAGAAAGACATGGTGACAGTAGGTAGCACTTATGAATGCCTGTGTGACCTTTGCACTATTAATCCTACCTTGAACAATAAAGGAATAGGAATCTGAAGCTCCAAGAGCTAGAATGGGGGCTTGCTCTCAGGGGTTCAGATTCAAGGTAGAGCTGAGTTTGAAGTCTAAGGCTGCTGACTGAATGCCCTGTCACAGTTTAGGATGTCTTTTTTGTTTTCTTAGCTGCTCATAGGAGAACCTCCTAAAAGCTGCTGGCTGTTACTCTTTTGTGTGAGGAAAAAACTAGAGGAATAGGGAATAACTCTTCTCTGCCTTGTAAGTGTTTTTAATTACAGTGCAGCACCAAAATATTTAATGTAGATTGAAATTGAAATCCCAACATTTTATGAGTTTCTTCTATTTCATTAAAAAGTTACTTAGTCTTTACTACATTGTTCCCTACATAAAAGTCAAGCAGAATTTTATCAGGCAATTGACTCAAAGTTATAATCTGAAAAATCTTTCTGTAATGAAACCCATATGTCATGGACAAAAGGTACAAAGCTCTGGCAGAGAGGGCTGGTCTCGAGAAATTCTGCACCCAATCTCGTTAACCAGGGGTCTCTGGTAATCCCTCATTCTCGCTGGTAAGAAATCAATCTGTACTACTGAATCTTTTCTCCCAGCCACCAGAAAATTTACTGCAGAGTAGGCAGTTTGGGGCTAGGCGTTTTGGAGCGGGAACTAGAGAAAAGGCTAACCTGAAGCTGGAGGAATTGAAGGATCTAAGGAAGAGATTATATTAACCCCACACCTCTTTCAGAGTGAGGAGGATAGCGGCTTCCCTTCAGCCATGACCTCTCTAAGTATACCCAGGTATTTATGGCTGCCATGAACCTGACAGCCTGAGAGAAACTACAAAAGGGGATTGAAGCAACATAAACCTGAGAGTTGATTGTGGGGCAGCCCATTGCTGGCTTTCTGTCTGCATATCCAAGCGGCCTCCTCCCCACCCTCTGCAGCAGTGCTGATGACCCTGCAGTGAAAGTCTCTGTTGTGCTTTTCCTACTCTGTTATCTCTGCTCTATCTAGAAAGGCCTGTCAATCATGGTATGACATAGTGCCATGCTTCTCATTTGCACATCACATATTCTGGTGGCTGATGACCAGTGGGCGGGCCCCTCTTACATAGTTATTAGAATAGTAGTAGTGTTGCCTTCTTATTCGAGCTGTTAGTTCTAGACGATAGATCCCAAAGCAGAAATAGCAAATTTTTACCAACTAGATAAAACTCTCCTATCCACTTTTGTGTTCATCTTTTCTCCTCTCCTTTCCTTATATATGTGTAGTGCCAAATATCAAACCTGTTAGGCAAAAATCTGCCATTGAGATATATCCCTAGTTCTTAGGATTGCTTCTTTTGTGTGTGGAATATGTGTGTGTAAATGTGGGGGTGTGTGTGTAACCCAGAGGAGAACCTCAGGTGTTCTTTCTCAGGTGTGTCCAACTTATTTTATTAGACAAGTCTCATTGGCCTGAAACTCAGATAAGGCCAGACTGGTTGACCTGCCAGCCCCAAACCTCTACCTGTTTAACCCCTTGCACTGGGATTACAAGTGTGCACCCCCACACCCAGCTTTTCTAAGTGGGGTCTGAGGACCAAACTCAGGTCCCCATGCTCATACAGCAAGACCTTGGCAGACTGTTTCATCAGTTAGGACACACTGTAGGAGTTGGGAAGAACTAAGAGAAAGTGGAGGAACCAGAAGTGCCAAGCTCAAGAACCTTGACTGTTCTATCCAGAGAAAAACAAGCTGTAACTACTGGGAAGAAGAAAGAGGGGGTGGAGTGAAGCAGGAGACAGACAGCAGCTAGCTTCCTCTTCCCTGAAAGCAAACAGCAACTCTGAAGGCTCTTACCAAGAGAGAGTTGAAATTCTTTGGTAAAAACACATTAGCAAAATAGATTTACATATATAACCCATCTTAGAATGTGTGTGTGTGTGTGTGTGTGTGTGTGTATGTGTGTGTGTGTGTGTGTAAGGAATATGGAACAGTAGCAGAAGGCTGTCTTCTTACTCCTAATGGGATTTTGTAACAGCATGTTCGAGTTTGTTTCAGAAGTCAAAAATGAACAGATGTTGGTATAAATTACCTCTGTGTCTGATGCCTTGCAAATTAAAAGCGCGGTTGGCATCACTAAACAATTTCACTAGGTTTGGGGGGGTGCAGTGTGCGGGTGGTGATTATTGTCAAAGGTTGGATAAGAATCTTCACACTGTAACAGATCAAGAGAGCAAGGATAAAAAACAAGGAATAAAATAGAGCTATATGAATTCATCAGAAATGTTAACGTTCCTGGCGACAAGTGAACAGGAGGGCACTTGCTCTGGAGCAGGCCCTGACCCATAGCAATTTCCCTGTGCACAGAAAGGGGTTGGTGCTTAGGATGTGATTTATAGGACGTGGCCCTCTTTTAGGGAGCGGCTATGTCATGCATTCGTATATCTCCTATATGGGACTGGCAAGAAGGGAAACTTTCTCCCCTCCCATGTAGAAGATGATGTCTTTTGAATTACTTGTACTTTTATGGTGGTTTTCTGCAGCTCTGTGTACTTGGATTAGGTGGAAGGGGAGGAATGATTGAGTGGAAAGGGAGCTGTTAAGGAGAATTGGTTAAACTCAAGGAAAACCTACCACTGAGAGACTTCAGGATCTCTGCCCATTTTCCCCTTTAAATAACTCAAGTCCTCAAATATTTGAATCTTTTTAAAATTCTAAGTCTAAACATATCTAGGTCATTCTTTCATCTTAGGGGCATCTTTAAGAACAAGCTGAAGAGATGGCTCGGTGCTTAAGAACACTTTCTGCTCTCACACTGAATCTGGGTTCAGTTTCAAGCACCTACATAGCAGCTTATAACCATCTGCAACAAAAGCTCCAGGAAATCTGATGTCCTCTTCTGTTCTCTGCAGGCACTTAAATATGCACACATGCAGGCAAACCACACATTTGCATAAATAAACACCAATCCCTTTTTAAATAGCAGTGAAGAATTGGGAGGTCTCAAGGATCACAGATAGAAATCACCAATGAAATCAGGACATAGACAGGGTTCAACCAGGGGAGTTATTACCCATATCTGGGTTCCAGACTTGCTCAAGGCCATGTTGCAGGCTGGTTTGATGCTGTTTGGGTCTAAAGTTCCTATACGTTACACTCAAGAGTAGGCATTTGACCTGTGTAGCTACTCTACCTAAAAGTGTAAGTAAATTTGTAAAGGATTGGGTTAAGGGTAAAGATTCCAGTCATTGGACTTTCTGAGGTTTCTGACCTCTCTTATCATTCACTCATTCACTCAGAAACTGTGGGGGTGACAACACATTTGTTCCTTGTTAGAGTGGAACAACTGATGTTCCTCTGTATAAATGATTGTGTCGGTGATCACCACTAAACTGATAATATCCAAGAGGAGAAGGTAGAGCAGATTTGCTCTGCCCACTGTCTGTCCTACAGACACAGGAGGAGGCATGCACCACCATGTTTGGTTTATGAAGTGCTAGCAAGCAGTGTACCGTCTGAGCTGCATCCTCAGCCCCAAATCCTATCTGTAGTCTCTATTTAAATACAGAAAGTCCCTGCTGTCTCCCCATGGATAAGTAGGTAATTTGCACTCAACTGGACTAGTCCTTGACCCCTGATCTCCATTAATTTGGCATCACTTCCTTCAAATGGCTCAGCTAGTAAGGGGACTTGCTGCCAAGCCCATGATCTGAATTCAGTCCCGTAAGCCCGTGATGAAAGAGAGACCTAAACCTGTCTATTATTGTTTTACTGGGCATGAAAGGTAGTACAAGCCTTTAATCTCAGCATTTGGAAGGCAGAGGCAAGTGGGTCTCTGAGTCTGAGGTCAGTCTGGTCTATGGATTGAGTTCCAGGCCGAACAAGTCTACATAGAGACCTCATCTCAAGAAAAATAAAAAATAAAAATAAGAGATTATTTCCTTACAGAAATAAACAAAAACCCACTTTTTAAAACCATACCATATGTAGAGTTCATTGAAAGCCACTGGCCACTATAACTGACTGGAAAGGAAACACTTGCTGAGGCCCTGCCTGTTCTTCTGTGTATGTTTGTGTGATCAGCATTTATTCAGTAAGCCTGCCCTCCATCCTGACATTTGAATTTGAGGAAGATATGTATAAAACTTGTGTGTATCCACCAAGGAAAGGTTCGATTTTTACCCCTGCAGGGTTGGGGACACTGAGGGAAGAATAGACTGATAACACAGCAAGCCTCCCTGTGATAACAGACTGCACATATACAGAACAGGCTAGTTATTGAACCTAGGGCCTGCTACACCCTAGGTATTCGAGAATTGATTTTGATTAGAATGGAGGCTCTATCCAGCATCATTTGCTTTGCCCTAGGTAAAACCAACAAGGTCAGAGCAAATGTCCCTTTTTTACTACAGGTACTTCTCCCAGCTACTTCCTTTCTTTGGCCAAGATGGGCATGTTCTCTTTTTTTTTTTTTTTTTGAGGCCATGGGATACCACCTGCCCTGTGTCCACTACATAGTTCTGGACGACTTCTTGATTCTCAGCCTAGCCATGAGAAGCTTTCAGAACTGTTAACAACACTTAAGGTCTAAAATGATGACTTTGTGGAATGAAGATGGGGTGATGGGGGATCAGGGGAATCCATTACACATGCTTATTGAAATTTTGTTTGACAGAACTGTACTAGGGGCTTCTAGAGCGCCCCTCTTGTAACTGGGGAAGGTTTTACTTTTACTTTGGAGCCTTACATGTAGGAAAGTAGCTGAATAAACCTAGTGGTAACTGAGTTTCAAAGATTGATGGTGCTGAAAGGCAGAGAAAGACACATAAACCTTGCCTGGCTATATTAAATACCTACGGACTGACAATGCCAAGAGAAAGAAGACCAAAGCTCTATAAACTCTGCTTTATTGCCCCATCCCAGATGAACTGCACTGAGGGAATATAAACACTGTAATATCACAGCACATAGGGCCCCACGGCTCTGAAGTGAGGTGCATGATCACTGATTTTGAGTTTTTAAATGTGCAAGGAACAACAGTTCAGAGAAGATTGTAATCTTGGTTGGATTTGAGCCTTCCAGAACAAACCTCATAAGATAGTAGACATGGGTGTTAGAGAAATATAGGGACTCACACCCTTACTGGGAATCCCTGGTGATTTTTGTTAGAATAGTGGATAGTCTTCCCCAGTTCACTTGTACCTTATAGAGTTGCCAACTTTATACTCGGCATCCAGTTTTAATTGACAGTAGTAGATTGAATTTGTTGAGGTAGCAGTTTGTTATACAATTGATTTAAGCATATGCCAATTCATCTAATTACTAATATGCTTTTTGTATTATATATATATATAAGTGTAGGAGCACATGACAAAGCTGAAGAAGTCAGACTATAACTTTGGAGAAGTGGGTCTCTTGTAACAATCTTCATTTTTTCTTTAAGTTAAATCTTCCTGCGATCCTTTTTTCTATTATAGATTTTCATTGATATTTTGTTTACTTTGTGATTGCAGCCAGAGAGATGACAAGAGGAAAATTTTTGAACATTCTAGAAAAGCCCAAGAAGTAGCAGCTGCTCATGGATTGGTGTTCTGAAGACTGTAACCAAGTTCCCTTCCAAATGCAACTCTGATGCCCACCACATGCTTCCTTGGGAAAGCCTGGAGAATGAGCTTCAGGACTGCCCTTCTCCCCTGCCCCTGGCACCCTGCGCCTCTGAGGACATTTGGTAGCAAGAGGAAAGTCTGTTCTACTCAAGGATCATTGCTGTTTACTGAGTTGGCTTCATCGCTCTGGATATTGCTAACACAAAGGGCCTATCATTCTGAAAGGCAGTTTTCAGAAGCCCTAGGATCGTATAGTTCCTTTGATTCTGTAATGGCAAAGTCAGCAGCAACTTGTTGATTCAGTGGGTTCTGTTGAGTTGTACTTGATAATAAGAACATCAGAGACCAACTACGTCCTGGACCAGACAGTTCACATCCTGACCTGTGAACCCTCCCAAGATCTATGGATTCTGTGACTTCCATTCTGATGGAAACAGAATATTGTTGAAAGGCATATCTGCTTTTTTAAGTCTATACCTCTAATGACACACCCTCAGCACTAACCGGTCCCCACCTCCCAGTCCCACTCGCACATCTGACTCCAGACAAGAGGAACTCTTGCAGTGACTTTCCTGGGATTAGCTGTAGAGGAAATGGCTCATGCTGTGTCACTTTGAGTCCCAGACCTCCAGACCAGTAAAAAAGTAACAGAAGGAACTCTGGGTATTCTGTTACATGTGTAAGTAAAAAAGTGGAAGGGCATGGTTGTGATTGTCCCCACGTGACTGAAAACAGGAAGCTTGACTGACTGGTGTGCTAGAAATGGTAATGGCATTTTTCCCCTCCTTCCTCCTCTCAGCCACCTATCAGATGCTTTGCTTATATGATAAGAACACACCCCATGAAAATGTCCTGGCTTAAATGTAACTCTCACAGATTTTTTGCTAGTTGTATGTGTCTGCTAAAATCTGAAAATCTTGCTCATGGGTAAAATCAATTAGACCTAGTCTCTCACATTTTGAGAAGTACAGCGAGTTCCTTGAACACTGTAGAAAGAAAAGCTGAGGACATTGTCCACTGGGAGTGTGGACACAGGAGAAGTTGTGGTCACCTTTGTGATCTTATATCTGGTAGGGCACAGTACTCTTGGGGTCCACATCAGGTCCTTGACTGTTCCTAACGTTTATGCTTAATGCTGGAATTGATGTTGGATTTTCCCACTCATTAATGGTTTTGATCAACACAATTTTACTTTTTGAAAGGAAAAGGCAATGAAATATACACCACAAAATAGGAATATGAGAAGAGATGTATTCTGCTGGGGTACTCCCTACAAGAGCCAGTTGATTTTAAGCTTAATTCTATAATTGACATTTTTTAATCTCACTAAATGCAGTTAAAGTGAGTGTGTACAGGTGATCGGAAAATAATGCCATAATGTCAATTGTTTTCTTCACTCTGTTTTTGAGAGTTGATGACATCAGGCACTTTTCAGGGTTTGGGGAAATTGAAAAGTCTGTGGAGAATACTGGGCTAGCTCCCCCAAACTAATGCCAGTCTGTAATAGGAAGCCAGGAGTTGGTGTTTTGATCTGCTATGGCCTTCTCCTATCATCCTACTCACCAGCACTTAATTAATGTAAGTAGATGTTTTAGACTTGTGGTATTTATTGTTTTTGTATTGTCATCTTTAGAAATGTTAATGGTGTATTTTTATATTGATAATATAAACTGATACATATAAATATGTATAGTATGTATATGTATTTTAAAATGTTAGAGAATACTTTGTGTATAATGTTGTGTCTTCATAATAAATATGTCCCTTGTATAGGAGGCCAAGTTTTTCTTTAAAGGGCCAGGCTGCATGTTTAAAGCATAGACTTATCAAAAGCACAACTGCGGTGACAAGCCCCACCAGCCATCTTGCCCATTGTTCTTTCTAGAAGCCCTGATGACCCTGATGAAGCTGGGTCTTCCCCCATTGCTCCTCAGCATTCAAGTGCGCCATTCCTGTGACTCTGATCACATACACCTCACACTTCCGCTAATCTGTGGATTCACTGAAATCAGGACAGGGAAATGCAACTGATAAAAACTATTCCACTGTTTCTGCAGTCTCAGAACATCATTTGAGCTACCTACAAGTGCTTTGCAATAAAGTCCGTAATTGCCGGAATTGAGGCATTGCAGGAAGATGGACTGCAGGTTGGAATGGCCAGGTAGGCCAAAGAAGATGGCTCCCAGTTGTCAAATCAGTGGTTTCTTAGCAGCTTAAGCTTGGCCTACCTTATCTCTAAGCATGAAGTCATGTTCTCCACTTCATGTCTTCTCTATCCTTCCAGAAGAGAATCAGGATCACCATATTCCAGAAGCTCCTTAAATGGGCAATCAGAGGTCTCCAAGTTCAGTCCTAAGTTCTGACTTGCCTGTCACTGGCTGTTCATATCTGTTTAGACTTTTGCCACTTTGGACGTGTGCGTCTGTGTCTGAAAAGGCCATTAACCTTCCCACTTTTGGTCTGGCACTTTGTCTTTCAGACCAGGGACCATTGGAGGCTTCAGGTGATACCAGGTGCAACTGCAAGGCCCCTGGTTGGCTCCAGTGCTGGCAGAGCCTGTTAATTAGCACAAGAACACCCCAGTGCTCCATTAGCCTGGCCAAGCATTCGGAACTTCCCCTCCTGGGGCCCCTTCCTCCTAATGAGAGCAGGAGAAGGGCTCTTACAAAACATTGCCTCAGAATAATATTCTGCTTTGTCCCCACTAGTAACCAGGGCTGACAGGATCACTCTGTCCATTTCTCCTCTAATTAGCACAATTCCAGCATGGCCTGAGCCAGCAAATGGAGAAAAGCGATCAGAAACGATCGGACAACCGTACCGAATCACAAACACAAAGAGAGCCATTCCCTGTAATTAGGTGAGACAATCCCTCAGTCCTTTCTCGGCTGGAGTTTGCTGCTAAGACTCTTGCTGTTTGGGTCCCAGAAGCACAAGTTACATATCTCCCTGGGACACTAATAAGCCCCAAATTGTCTTCCGCTTCATACAGCTAGCCAGAGGACAGATGCAGGGAGGAGAGGAGGCAGCTCACTGAGAGCTGGGGTACAGAGTCTCTAAACAAAGCAACTTGTGAGAGGTTCCCAAAGCCCAAAAGGTGCGGGTTGTGGGGCAGAGCAGAGCTGCACTGGGCACAGCCTGGCCTCCATCCCTGGAGCCAGAGTTGGAAGCACTGGAGCCCCGACCTCCCAGGAAGCCCGTTCTGTTCCTCACCTCACTCCTTGACATGGCCTGCAGTGTGACTGTGGTACCACACCTGGGCCTTCAGCGGGGTTCTTACAACCTCGCCAAAGAGAATTTGCACAGAGCCCGTGTGAGAGTCTACCCTGAAGAGCACATGGCCAGCCAGAGGCACCATTCGCTCCTCAGCCCGCTTGTATTTTGGCCCCTTTCACCTTCATGTCTGGCCCTTTCCTTGTGTACTGTCCCCAGTCTCTCTTGGGTGATCTCTTTAAAGAAAACAGAAAAGTAGCGTCTTTGCCAACAAAAGCCATCCTAACTGCCTGCATTCTGTGTGACTTAGAAGTTGGCTGGTGAAGGAAGGTCTGATTCCCCTGGGATTGCAACCCATGTCTAACAGAAATACTTGGGGTGATGCAGCAATGAACAATCACAGCCAGGGATGGGGGTAAGGAGAGTTTCCTTGGGAATCTGAAGCTCAAGTTCTAAACAGAATTGGCTAACAGTTTTTCATATTTATTTTGTTCTATATCAGATATTTTGGGAAGTGACCTCCAATAACCAGAAAGTGTTCGATTAAATAGAATCAAAGGAGCCAAAACTCTCAGAGTGACTGTTTTTTTTCCCATCATCCCTATGTAATAACACCATGGTAACAAGTAATAAGTCCAAATGTGCTAAGTCCCCCACTGTGGCAAATAACACTTCACTGGAATTTACTCACTGGAGTTGTGAGAGGTGAGCAGACAAGTACTTTATGGCAATCAAGCCTAAAAGAACTGAGTCTTATCTCATCACCACATAGGCTCCATGGTATGTGCACGTGAATATATACACACTCAAACACACACATATTCTAAGAAAGTAAATGCAAAAATAACTAAAATTTGCTTTAGCTGGGCAGGATCACAAGTTCAAGGACAGTCTAAGCTGTATAGCAGGACCCTACCTCAAAATAAATCATCCCTTAAGTTTCTAGAGGGGCAGGGATGGTTTGGGAAGTCACCACTTTCTGCCTATTTCCTTAGAACCTTTCCCACTGCAAAGAAACAGCCCAGTAAAATGACACAGACTCAAGTCAGATTGCCAAGGTCCAACTCCTGCTCCGCCATCTTAGGAGTGTGACTATGGGTAGACGAGTTGACCTCTCATCTGCCAGTAAGGTGGATCCAGCGGCCACTAGCTCCTAGAGCAGTTGAAATTAAGTGGGTCGTTGCACAATGTGAGAATCAGTGCAGAGTATATCTCACCATTGTATGATTGTTTGACAGGGACATTAAAGACAGACTTGTGTCTTTTTTTTTTTCTGAGTACATTTGTTAAAATTATTGATGCTTTTGGGGAAAATACGGTAATCCTGGAATAATTAGTATAGAGTAGTATCCCCACCCCTTTCCCACAATCTCCCACTTTCTGAGGTTATCATGAGCAGGTACGCTTGGAAAGTCCAGTCGTTGACTCTGCAGACAATGGCATGAAAGTCCATTTGTGGCTGAGAAGCAGTGGAGGGAAGTATTTCCCATGGTGTTGGCAGGTTTCTCAGGTGACACTGGCTTCCCATGAGTGTCCAATCCTCATGGCGTAGCTTTTCCTCCTGGTGGTTTCTGGGCATCGATGTTATTTAGGTCATTTCCTGCTTTATCCTGTACCCCTGGTCCTCCTTGCTCCCTTCCCAGAGCTGAACAGGCCCCACTGGGGCCTCAGCCTCCTCCACTCTTAGAGTGCAGCCTGGCCTGACCAGCCTGAGGTCTCAGGTCAAATGAGGCTGAAGGTCACATCCTGGTGCCTTCCTAGATGCAGCCAAGCTCCAGGGACAGCCCCTTAGCTCCACACAAAGGAACAGCGGGGAAGAATCAAGTTAGAGGAGTCAGTGCAATTGGGCTTGAATGGAAATAAGAAGCACTGGCTGCAATGGCCAGGGGAGCCTTGGTCAGGCCACAGACGTGTGACCAGCCAAGAGCCAGAAATAGTCTACAGAACATGCAGTGGCTCAGAGGGAACCAAACTCCAGAGTTCTCTATTCGTCCAAGCCTCCTGGCCCCATCTGTCCCTGCTTGTGTGTGTGTGTGTGTGTGTGTGTGATAAAACTGACCAATTCCAGCAAACCTGAGGAATTTGGTCTCCACTTTTCAGTGATGAGATTGCAGGTATACCCTGCTAAGCCTGGATTCTACATGGCTCCCAGGAGTCAAACTCGGGTCCTTGCAAGATGAAGTGTCTAGGGAAGAAGACAGAAAGCATCAGGGCCAGAGACAGGAGAAAAGAGCAGGAAGATAGGCCTTGTCTGGAGATGTGTGTCAGCCACCCCAATCTGGGGCATCAAGCCTTGACACCTGAGTAGGCTCTAGAGGATCCTAAGGAGGTTTGCCCCATTTATCAGTAGAGACAGATGGCATCATGAGACCAGTAGATCCCAAGGTGGCCACATCTGCTCCCTCCTCTGCCAGGATGTGCCGCTCATCTAGTTTACCAAAAACATCCAGCTCAAGTCACAAAGAGGACAACATGGCAGACTTGTGCAACCCTGAGTCCTGCCTGATCATTACCGTAGCTTTCAGCCAGATGAGAGGAGTAGCTGGATCTGATTATCCCTCCAAAAGAAGAGGGGAGCACTCCAGAAGGGCGGCAGAGGCAGTTGTGACTATAGGAGGACTATAGTGCAGGTGACACTCTCCAATATCACCAAAGATTGATGCAAATTGGTTTGGCTCTGACCCTGTCACACCAGGAAGGATAATGATTCCAGCGCAGGCAAGGGAGGGGCACATGGCGGGGGCTGTGAGGATTGGTGGCTCGCTTCACATCTTCATTAATGATCTGAAAGACCGGGGTAAACAGCATGCTAATGAAACCTGCAGATGATTGGTGTTACAAACCCCAGAGAGGACAGGAAAAGCTCACAGCAAGTCCCAGCGAGCTTAGAAATATGGGCAGACGATTGTCAAATGATTCGTCCTGGGAAAATGAAAGTAGACACGTCAAGGAGAAATGATGAAGGTACCTCTGGGGGGGGGGGGCTGCAAGCCTGTAAAACGGAGATGGTGGCAGGGTTGGAAGGTTAAGTAAGGGGACAGAGTGCAAGAAGCATGAAAGAGCTGGCCTTGAGGACCCAGGGACAAACAGCCAGCACTCCTGACCAGAGCTGTGCACCTAAAAGCCACACAGGTTCCACTTGTCCACTAGATGGTGTCAGCTCCTGGTTCCTACAAGGCTGGGCTGTGACCAAACCATGAGCTGACCTTATTTACAAGTAAACCATCAAGGGGTTTGGGGGACTTAGGAGCCGCTGTCACCCATTTGAAGAAGCCATACCTCCTGAGCATATATAGTAAGCTCCCGGGATGAACTTTGGTGTGACTGTCCCTTAGTTTTATTTCCTGAACTGTAATGTCTGCTTCCCTTTTGAGACAACACTGTAGACCTGACTGTCCTAGGATCCAGACATTGGGGAATTGATTCAGCAGTTAAAAGCACTTGCTGCTCTCACGGAGGACCCGAGTTCCGTTCCCAGCACCACATCAGGAGGTTCACAGCCGCCTGCATGTAACCGCAGCTTCAACTGATCTGACGCCCTCTCTAGGGCCTAGGCTCTGTGAGCAACTACATCCACTGGCTTTCATCTATATAGGCATGCATATGCCTACACATGAAATAAATGTTGAAAGGCATATGCCCTGTACTTTGAATCACTTCCCCCCCCCCCAGAGGAACAGAACCAATAAGCCTGTGTGAAACTGATAACGATGAATTCACTTGGTTTGCTGAAACCTCAGCCCAAACAAATTCTTATCCTGAGGCCTAAGAAGACAACTTTTCATTACAATCTGTTTGCTTTCTTCTTTTTTTCTCCTTCTCCTCCATTTTTCATTTTCTCCTTTTCCTCTTTGAGATAGGATCATATCATGTAACCCTGGCTGTCCTGGCACTCACTGTGCATATGGACCAGGCTGGCCTTGAACTCACAGAGATGTGCTGCCTCTGCCTCGTACATGCACACCACCATGTCAGGCTCACATTCTGCCTTATGTGGATGCTAAGAACCAAATTCACAAGAGCAGTACCTTCTCTTAACCACTGAGCCACCTCCCCAGCCTCTTTTCTTTAAAGGAAAACGGGGGAGGGCACCATTTCAAGGGTTCAGTAGTCACACCTGGCTCTTGGCCGCCATGTTTGTCTGTGCAGAAGAAGAAACCAAGTGGACAGGACTAGGCTTCCAGCCCTCATTCATGGCTACTCTGCCTTCATAGTGGGTATTGTCAAGGTTTATGGGTTGGGGGTGAGGGGTTAATTGTAAACTGATTTTTGAAAAGGTAATACATATAAACCATATTTCAGATGAACAAATTATAAAAAATACATCTCCTCCCACTGAGCTACTTGTGGGAACCACACACTGTTATTATATACTTGGCTTTTTTTTTTCCCTATATAATGCATTTTGGATCCTGCTCATATTGGTACATATAGATTCAATAGTAATATACTATATTATGGGGATGCACCATAATTTATTTAGTCAATAATGGACTTTTAGGCAGCTTTTAGTCTTTTCCAACTGGGGTACACAGGGAGGTTCTGCAGGCTGTGTTGTGATGAAGACCTTGCACATACATGTAAATCCTCAGTGTGTGTGGGGAACTCTTAGGTCAAAGGCTACATCTTAATTGTAATGTATATCACTAAATTGCCCCCTTAAAGAGGTTGGAACAAGAAGGCCTTTCCCCACACCCTCACACACTGTTGTGGTTGGGGATGCATATTTCCACACAGTAACACTGGTTCTCCAAGGGAGGGGCTTTCTGTTGCCTCTGACGACTCCAGGGCCCACCTACCCTTAGACTGTCTTCAAGTCTTGTCTTCCCACTGCTGAGGATAATGAACATTCTTTATTATTGTTGTTGTTGTTGTTATTGTTATTATTATTATGTGTAATATGTCAGTGAGCACAGGAAGGTGTTTGCCACAGTTCAAGTGTGGAGGTGGGAGGGACCTTCCAGAATCCGTTCTCTCTCCACCACAGTCTCAGGGATCAAACTTAGGTCATTGGGTTTGCACCCACTGACCCTGTCCGCCTGCCCAATAGGTAACATTTAACTGAGTGACTTACTAGGCCTTGCTTCCCTGTCCCATGAACTGTCTGTGCACAGTAGCTGAATGAGGAACCCAAGGCTTAGAGAGTATAGTTCAACTGTAGTCACAGATTTTAGTGACAGAGCTGGGCTTTAACCTCTGGTAGGCTGTCTTCAAAGCCCAGACTCACTGTGTGAACTCCAAGCTTTCCCATTCTCCTGCTAGCGTCCATTTCTCTCTCGGGTACATTTGCTTAGTTCAACATACTCTTCATCCTTGTTCTCGCTCCTTCCTAGAGCCAGAGAAGACATTTGGGACTCCTTATCCTTCACTGCCAGTTTCGTCTACTCTTGACCTTGACACTGCCCTACCTGAACCCTGGGGTCTGCCCAGCCCTCCCCTAGGTGGGCTCAGGTTTTGGGGTTGGAAGAGCTGGGTGAGGGAGCAACGGCTACCATCACCTGACCATACCCAGCCAATTCACAAAGACAAGATGTCAAGTTAATGAGCCTGTAGGCTTTTAATTAGCTGTCAATTACCTCAAATTAATCAACTCCTCGCCTAATTAAGCATTATCGGCAGGTGGGCACAGAGCAGACCATTGTGTGGGAGCCATGAGAAAAGCTGGGCTGGCAAACTTGGTTAGGATCAGCGCTGTGCCCCGCAACAGCCTCCCTGCAGCTCTGAGCTTGCAGCCAGCTAAGAGGCACCAGGGCCCTCCAGCCCCAACATGGGTCTCCAGGATCTCCTGAGAAGCTGGGTGAATGGTGACTGGGAGATGCAGAGCTCAGAGACAGGCGGGACTTTAGGGAAGTGGATCAGAAGGGAGAGTCGTGGAAAATCCTCATGAGCAGCCCCTGATGTGAGGTCCTGGGCAGGAGTGGAGCCAAGAGGAGGCTGGGAGTTGGGGCTCCCAGCCGATATGAGCTCTGCAACACAGAAAATGACTTAAACTCCTTTGAGCTGCTTTTCCATCCTAAAAATTGAGAATATTTTTAAGGCCTTCCTGGGTTTCTGAGTCTCTGTGGGAAGGGCCTGGTGCACACTGGTCAGTGTTGAGTGGTAGGACAGTGGATGCCTAAGAACTGCTCATCTCCTTCCACCTTTGGGTACCCAGGGCTCAGGTGTCCCTCTCCACTCACAAAGAGCCCTGGGTGCAGTACACTGCTCATCGTGTAAGTTATACCCAGGGATCCAGCTAAAGAACTGGAAGGAAGGGGCAGATAAGGGCCCTTTCCAGCTTAGGTTGTTGGGGTGCAAGGCCTGAGGGGCCAGGACAGACCTTGGGTACTGAGATCACATTTCTGATATGGTCCTGGCAGCTGTCACTCCAGTCAGGGTCAAACTTCAGCACCCAGTATGTTCTCCTCAGCTCGCCTCACCCACCCTTGGAGTTTGTGTCTGCCATCTCCACTCTGGCACAGGACATCTTCCCTTGTGGGGCAATAGAGATCGCTTTGTCTTTGACATCTGTGAAAGCTAGGAGACAGTCCCCCACCCCTAGTATCAACCAATCACTTAGCAGACATTTACTGTGCGGGCCAATCCAAACACAGTTGTTAATGTGAGCCCTGGGAATGCAAGGAACTTAGTGCGTGCCTACTGTGTGCTGGCAGGAATAGCATATAAAAATTGATGAGTATATTATTTGTGTCTGTAGTTATGTTTAATGCACTGTTTACAATGTTTGTTTAGACAGAGACTCAATGTATAGTCTGGGCTGGCCTTGAACTCACAGTCCTATTTCAGCCTCCCAAGGGCAAGTTTTACACACAAGCTCCACCAAGCCTACTACAGATGTACAATTTTGGTTTCCTGTATGTCTTTGGGTTTGTTTGTTTAATTTTTTTATTTGTTCACTTTACACCCCGATCACTGCTGCCCTCCTGGTCCCCTCCTCCCACAATCCTTCTCTATCCCCTCCCCCTTCTCCTCTGAACAGGTAGAAGACCCCTGTGTAACCCCCAACTCTGGCACTTCAAGTCTCTGTGAGGCTAGGTGCTTCCTCTGCCACTGAGTCCAGACAAGGCAGCCCAGCTAGAAGAACATGTCCTACATACAGGCAACAGCTTTTGGGACAGCCCTTGGTCCAGTTGTTCAGGATCTACGGGAAGATCACACCGCACATCTGCTACATATGAGCTGGAGGCCTAGGTCTAGCCTGTGTATGTTCTTTGGTTGGTAGTTCAGACTCTGGGAACCCCAAGAGTCCAGGTTTGTTATGGTCTTCCTTTGGAGTTCCTATATCCTTCAGGGCTCATGTCTTTGCTTTTTTAGGGCCCTGTAACCCAGACTTGTCTGGAATTCACTGTATAGCCCAGGCTGGCTTCAAATGCTCCATAATCCCCTGCCTTAGCCTCTGGAATGTTGGCATTTTAGGTGTGAGAAACCATGCCCAGCTACATAAAGTTGTTTTGTTTCGATTTATTTATTTTACTCTATGTATAGGAATGCTTTGCCTACACGGTGTATGTGTACCACATGCGTGTGTGTTGGGTCACCTAGAGCTGGGGTTGTGCATAGTTGAGTTGCCACCTGGGTACTGAGAATCAAACCCTAGTGGTCTGCAAGAGCAACAAGTGCTATTAGCCACTGTGCCATCTCTCTAGGCCTTACAGTCAGTTTTTATATGTTTGTTTTGTTTTGTTTGAGACGGAACCCACTGTATATCTGTGGCTGGCCTATTACTTACCATGTAGGTTAGGCTGGCCAAGAACTCATAGAGATGCCTCTGCCCTCTGAGTGCGGGGGTTAAAGGAATACTATCATGCCTGGCTCTACCAACAGGTCTTCAAACTCCATAATACAAAACATTTAGAATAACATGTGTTTCTCCTGTTCCTTTCCCTACACGTCTATTTCTTTTCTCACAACCAACCTGTAACCAGTTTTTACACACTCCCTCAGAGATTTAAAACAACAACAACACATTGGCATGGGGCCAGGCATGATGGCACATGCCCATGGTTCAGATGCTGAATCGGGGAGCTCTCTGTGAGTCTGAGGCCAGCTTGGTCCATGTAGTGAGTTCCAGGCCAGCCAGGGCCACATAATGACACCCTGAAAAAGAAAAAAGAAATAAGAGAGGCTGGGAAGATTGATTAATGGTGCAGAGCTTCTGCAAAGGACCTCACACAATTCTCTTCCCAGTTCCCACATTAGACAGTGCACACCCGCCTGTAACTTCAGCTCAAGGGAATTTGACAGCCTCCTCTGGCCTCTGTGGGCACGTATGTGTGTGTGTGCACTCACCTCTTTCTATACCACACACATGTAACTTAAAACAATAATTAGAAATAAATTTTAAATTACATATATACACATCTTTTCTTCCACAAGTAAAGGAAACAAGATACGGTGTTTCTGTCTTCCTTGAGATTGTTCCAGACCAGAGTGTAAAGTCACTGCAGCTTGGAAT
The DNA here is from genome assembly GCF_963924665.1 of Micromys minutus. NCBI lineage: Eukaryota > Metazoa > Chordata > Mammalia > Rodentia > Muridae > Micromys > Micromys minutus. Next base: position 228,599,870 of record NC_137969.1, read on the forward strand.
CCCACTCCTTAAGGTATATTTTTTCCATCTATAAAACTGGGCTGAAAATGTGGTTCTGTTGGTAGAGTATGCACAAGACACTGGGTTCCGTTCCTAGTGCCACAAAAGCCCAGGTGTGGTAGTGAAGGTCTGTAGCACCGTTACTAGGGAAGCAGAGGCGGGGCTTGGGGGAGAGGGAGGGGGCAAAGGTCAGCGTCATCTTCAGTTATATGAGGAATTTGAAGCCGGCCTGAGCTACTTGAGATCCTGCCTCGAAAAAATTTTGTTGTTTTGGGGTTTTTTTATTTGTTTTGTTTTGTTCTGAGACGGTCTCTAGTGGAACCCTGGCTGCCTGGAACTCAGTATTAGATCAAACTAGCCTCAAACTCACAAAGATCTACCTGCTTGGCTTCCTGAGAGCTGGAATTTGGGCTTCAAAAAATAATTCTTAATGAAAGAAAAAACAAAATCACAGCTCAGGTGATAGTGCTGGCGAAACGTAAAGCCACATTCTGGAAGAAACAAACAAAATGAACATTAAATCAAACTAGAGAAATTTAAATAAAGCACGGACTTTATTTAGGAATAATGCATTTTATTTTTGTGTGTGTATGTGAATTTTGTTCTATTTTTCCTATTAGTCATAAAGACACCACGATATTAAATAATAACAGGAACTCGGTGCATGCTGTATGCTTTTTACTCTATTAAATTTCTTTTTAAAATCATTCTTGAATTTAAAACATAAGATACTGAGATTAATAAAGACTCGATTTATGTAAAAGCACTGGGGGCCAGCACTCAGGCCCTGAGTCAAATGTGAGAGGTGAACATGCGAAGGCTTGCCGTGTGTTCTTACTGAAATTGACTTAAAAGTTGGAACTGCAGCTCCGGTCCTGCCTGTCCTCAGACCACGAAGAAAATGCGTTGGTTTCAGGGGAACTGACTTACCTGTGGTCCTTGATTCCAACTCTGGGTTCTTCCAGATGCTTCTAATTCTCAGTAGATTGCTATCATCTGTCCACACCGGAAGACGCTGGCTCCCTCCTCCCTCAGCTGGACTTTGAGCTGCCCGCCAAGAGAAAGATGCTCCTGATGAGTGGCCCCTGCTTGGAGGTGCTTTCTTTTAACATTTAACCGACATACGGTTGAAGGAAAGATGGTCCCCTGATGGATGTCAGCAGTGGTTAAGAGGGAAAGCCTTTCTGGTATCCCTTCCCTCGGATACTGTGAAGGGCTCCGGCATCACCGGACAGGACAGTGTCCCAGCCCGGGCTCTAAATCTGACCCAAGCCGAGGTGCCTGCGCCCTGCTATGCGATCCATGACCACTAGAGGGAGCGACGCACGGGCTCTTCCCTGTGCTCTGTCCTCCACTGCCTTGCCTGGGTAAGAAAGGTCCCTCCGCATCAAAGTGGGAGAAGGATGAATTGGGAAAATGATAAATGGTGTGGTGGGTAGGAAACAAGTGAGATAATGGTATATATGTGTGTGTGTGTGTGTGTGTGTGTGTGTGTGTGTGTGTGTGTGTATGTATGTATGTATATGTATATATATATATGATCATATACATATATATGATCATATCCACCTTTATGTGTGTATATGTCATAATAAAAAGTCATTATTTTGTATAATTAATATATACTAATAAAGAACATTTTAAAAATATAGAATGTAAGGACCAAGCCTGTGACCTCGACTTCGGAGAGTGCCTGGCACTAAAGGCACCACACTGCCCTCTCCTGTGAAAACAGTTTTGTCAGTTGGAACCAAGGGGCTAACAAACCTATCCAGGGTCACACAGCTGTCAAACCCAGGGACCTGGCTCTGGACCTCCCTGCCTCCAAAGTTCTCCCTCAAAGGGTCTGAAGTATCATCACCCTAGCCTTCTATCCTAGGAAACCAAGGCACAGGGCAATGACAAAGTATAGTGTGTGGGTGGCCCCATCTGTCAAGGGTGGGCAGAAAGCTAAGCTTCAGAGACCAGACCCTTGGCAGATGACCATAGCAGGAATGCCAAGAGTTCTAGGGAGGCAGAAGGTGCCAGCCTGCCCCCATGAGAGACGGGCACTGCTGGAAACGCTCTCCCAGGCATGGATGACAGCTGCAGTCTAGGGCAGGACAGAGGCCCCACAGGGTAAGAACTTTCACTCACTCAGCCTGGGGCCTAATCTCATTACTCTACATGGACCCTCTGGGACCACCCTCCCTAGTCCCTTTTAATTCCTCCCTCCCTCTGGGCATACTCCAAGGTCCTCCCCTTTTCAGGTCCTGCCAGCCCAGGCAGATGCAGGCCCCAATCTTCTGTCAAACTACTTTTGCCCCTTTTCTATGGTCCTCAAGGAAGGGCCAGGAAGGCTAAACATCCAATTTCTCCCACCTGCCTGGAGCAGTCCCACATACCTTCCTGAAATGGCCTTCTTCTGGGCTTCATGAATCTCTTGTCCCCCACCCCACCTGCACCCCCCCTCCCCTGGCTGGAAATACCCAGAGCTGCCCTGCGCTAGACAAGTTTTCTACCCCCTGTCCTTTCTAAGCAGTTCCCAGGGCTTTTGTTTGGGTTTCTGACTGATGGAAAGAGACCCCCGACTCCACAGTAAAACTGAGACAACAGCTGCCCCTTAAAACAGCTGTTCTGAAGGCAGAAGACACTGCATAGCAGGTGCTTAGCCAGTGTCTGGCAGAGGGACCCTCAAGGTGTTGGTACTAACGTGGTGCTTATCAGGAATACAGATTGTCAACATCACATGTGCCAAAGATGTCTTCTGGCTGAGGTCTAGTGTGGGAGGAAGGTTGGGACTCAGTGTTTATAATCCTAAGAGTGCTGGGTGCCCCTGGCTTTGAACTAAACTCCTTTACTACCAGCACTCTTACAGAACAAACAGGTCCTGTATTACTCCCATTCTGCAGATGTGGGAACTGAGGTTAGCAGACAGCTTGTGGGGAGATACAGGTTCGAACCATTCCAGAATTCTCCAAGGCCTCTATCTCTACTGCGTCTCACTGAAAAAACAAAATGGGTGCCCAAAATAACTATCCCCCCATTTTAATATGCCCCCATTCTCTAGAAGTATTCAGTGCAATGCAACCCAGTAGTGGGTCCAACCTCCATCACAGACAGCCAGGGTCCAGTGCTCTCCCTCCTCACCCTGAGCATTCGAGGGGTCCTTTTGGCTCTGGATCTTCCTCTCCCCCACCTTCTGCTGCTCCTCATTTACATAAATTATCTCTTCCCCAATTATCCATCCAGCTGTCCCAACGGTGATCTGTGAATGAATTAAAAACGGAATATAATTTAATAATGGCTGATTAGAAGAAGATTAGTTGTTATATAAAAAGGAAAAGCCAAGAGCCAGCTAGTTGCCCTTAATCTGAGCCAATACCATCGTTATTTAGGAAAGCTGCCCTGACCACCCCCAGGCAAGGCAGACAGGGTAAGAGGCGCTCAGGGGTGGGTGGCAGACCACCCCAGAGACAAGAACCTGAGGGTTGATTCCCACTACAGCACAGAGACTGGGTGGCTGCTGTGACTCCCTTCTGCATAGATTGAGTGATGTCTGGGGGTCTATTCATGCCCTGAATTCTAGGCAGCCTAGAGAAAAACCACTGGGTTCTCCCAAGGCAACCACTGTGCACATGAGCGCCCTAACTGACTTCTACTCAGTCTAGAATACAGGGTTCCCAGAGCACACAGTAGTATGGGTAGATAGATCTCACTACCAAGGAGTCTGCCTCTCTGGGGTAGACAGTGAGAGAAAGAATTGGATGGGTTAGTCTAGGAGGGATCTGTGGAGGGACTGTCCCAGACAGGGGAATTGGCTCAATGAAGGGAATTGGGGTTACCTTTTAGCATTTCAACCTCAGCTTAAGTGAACCTTCTTCAGGAAGCCTGGGCTCACACCCCCAGTCTCCCAGGCAATTCACTTCCTCCATCAATACCATTTGTTTCTCTGTTTGGGAGGCTTTCAGCCCCCCACACTGAGAGTTGCCTGGGGGGAGGGGCTGTGTGTCAGCAGTGCTCTGTGCATCAGTCAACAGATAAAGATATCCAAAACCCTTCCCTGACCGCCTTCACGTAGATTGAATCTTCCTCGAGGCTCTCCCAAAGCAACGCCCTCAAAAACACAGATGATCAACACAGATGACAGGGTTGAGATGGCTCAGCAGGTGAAGGCACTTGCCACCAATCCTGATCACCTGAGTTCTGTCTTTACTACCATCACTTTTGGAAGGACCCCACCAGGTGGAAGGAGAGAAATGACTCTAACGTTGTCTTCTAAACACACCACACACACACACACACACACACACACACAATAAATCAAAGTGGGGTTTTTGTTTGTTTCTTAATACAGCATATCCGTGTCTGTCTATCACTCCACCCATCGGTCTGACTGGACAGTTTTAGATAAAGGTGAGTGGGCGGTGCCGTGAGATGGAGGTGAGAGGACGGGTTGAAGTCTGAATAGATGGGGGTTAGCCTCAGGTCCTCAGCATCCTGTATGACCCGGGGCATGTTACTAATCTCTGGGTGCCTCAGTTTACTCTTCTGTAAAGTGGAGGTTCATCATAGCAGGGTTCTGTGAGGATTAGACAAGAGAATGGAAGAAAAAGCATTTAGCGCTCTAAAGTATGGGCACTAACTCAGTGCCGGGACATGTCCTACCTGCTGCTTAGTCTGTTTGTCTGTCTGCTTCCAGACAAGAGTTCCTAGAATTCAGGGAATGGCTTTTCGGTTGTTGGAGATAGAGTCTCATTGTATACCCCTGGCTAGAGCTTCATATGTAGACCAGACTGGGCCTTGAAATCACAGAAACCCTCCCGTCTATGTCCCCTGTGCTGGGGTTAAAGGTACCCCGACACCTGGCTGGCTTCTCCTGCTACTGTGTGGACAACAGGGAGGCTTACAAAGGACTCTCTTGGCTCTAACTACCACACCAAAGAGCTCAAAATGGCAGGACTAGTGCAGTTTCCAAAGCTTGTCCTCCATGGAGAGGCCCACATCCCACAGGTCGTGACAGGCTCATGAGAGGTGCAACTCCACCTCTCAGGTCTGAGCAGCGCGTCCCCTGTTGTGGGCATGTGTGGACATCTTCCAAGTCCAAGTAGGTAGCCAGAGGAAACAGGACTGACAAGGACCAAACAGGGCCACCACGGATCAGTCTGCAAAGAAAACGGTCCGGTAGCACTGAGGGTCAGATCTTCCCCAAACACTGGGAGAGAAAACGAGTCTGAGCAGTGTTTGTTGATTAACCAGCTGAGATTTCTCCAGACTTTCCTAGTGAGCTGAGTGGCGTTGTCCCAAGACTTTAATCCCAGCACTCAGGAGGCAGAGGCAGGAGATCTCTGTGAGTTTTGATGCCAGCCTGGTCTACAGAGTGAGTTCCAGGACAGCCAGAGCCACACAGAGAGACCCTGTCTTGGGGGGGAAAAAAAACCAAACAGATGGCCGAGTATTTGTATGTAATTCATGAATGTCCCTCTGAACACACCAGGTCCTCTTGTGATTACTTAACTTCTACAGTGTATGTTGTAAACTGTGTGGTTGTATTATTGACTTTATGCTGTATTATTAAATGACAAGAAAGATCTGTCCATGTTCCCTGAAGGTGCAGTTTTTTTCTGAAGATTGTTCATCCATGGTTGCTAGAATTCATAAATTCAGAATTCGTGAATATGAAAGACACGGAAGACCAGTAATAACAACAAGGGGATCAGTCTCCTAAACTGGAGGTTTCTGTCCCCACCCTGTCCTCCTGCTCAGGCCTGAGGGGGCAGTGGTCTATACGAATGGAGCTGACTGGTGACCTCCATTTTCCCCAGCACCTGATACCCATCAGCATCCTCTGGCCCAGTCCAGTCTCTTCCGTGTCCCCCTTAGATCTCAGAACACAGCCATCATATTGCAGTGGGGAGGGGTAGGAGAAGCTCCTGGGCCTGCCCAGGCTATGGGATAATTTGATATTCAAATCCTGGCAAAGACCTGCTTCAAATTGCTACAAATTAAGCTGATTTTGGCCCTCTGGATGAGGGATTTGCTCCTGTGGATCAGCCTTCCCAGGACTTGATGAGGTCAGATTACAGAAGGAGGGACAAGAGAAAGAGGTGGGGGAGGGCTGGGAAATAAGGAGAGGGGACAGGCAAGACCTTGTAGTCAGGGAAGATTCCCAAGGCCTCAAAAATCAGCTCTACTCTGGGGTGGCTGGGTGTCTGGTCCCAAATGAGTCAGAAGAACACCCCCACCCACTCACCCACTCACCCACCCACCCCCGGATTTCCAGGCCTACACTGTTCACAAGGCATCAAAGTCGGTGCAGAACCAATCCCCATTTCACTGGTAAGGAAATAGAGGCTCTGAGAGATGAGATGGAGGGGCCCCAGACCAAACAAACTGAACTGAATGGCTGCCACCAACTGGCTTGTGACCTTCAGCCAATGACCCTTCTTATAAGGAGTATGATTAGCAGAACACACACAGCAAGGAGCGCCTGGTAAGTCCTGGCCAGGGTGCTAGGGAAAGCCTGAAACTTTCCTACTGAAAGCTTGTGGCTGAAACGGAGCCTGGGCCTGGGGTACTCTGGGTCTCACTCAGTTGCTCAGAGTCAATCCCCTGCCTTCCCCTCACTCCACCTCCCTTCCAACAAGACACCCCCCACCCTGCAGAACCTCATCTCCATCTGCTTGATCAAGACCTGCACTGTATATTGCAGCAATTTAAAATTGCACCATTAAAGATTTTATGCTGGAGACGTTAAAATTAAAAAGATCTATGTGCAAAGAGTCACAACGAATTTAATCAACTTGATTTAATAGAAAACAGCAAATGGAATTTATGATGCTCCAAAAGACAAGGGAATTTTTCCACACACACACAGAGAGAGAGAGAAAAAAAAATAATAAAAAGCACTTTGTAGAAAACAGAAAGTGGAGTATTGGGGGGAGGGCTCCCCATCTGAGAGTTTATCAGAACCTAATCCGGGGAGAACAACGCTGGCTGGGGCTGTTTGCCCGCTAATCCCAGCTGCCATTAAAATATTAAAGATAAATCTAATCGTCTCTTTATCCAAAATAAGCGACTTTTGTGTGGGGAGAAAATGTCTAACCCCGTAGGAGGAGAATTAGTTCTAATGCATCAAATGGAATTCGGTCCAGGCTGAGGCGAAATAGGGTTTAGAAGCAAATGAGACGGTAATAGAACTAAAACCCAGGCTAACAAATTAAAAACCCTCATTTACACGAATTAAAACGGCTCACAAAGGGGATAGAAACTCAGCTCTGCCCTCCTCAGCCCCCCGGACTGCTTTACTGTCCGGTGGCCCCCATGGTCTCACCAACTATCATCGGCACCCACCCACAGGTCCCCTGAGAGGTCACAGCATGACTTCATCCCCGGGCAGAGGTGCACCACATGCCCTGTCCAAGCCCAGAACCAGAATCTCTAGGTCCTTTGACCTCCCCACAGTCCCCACCGGGGCTCTGGACTCAGACAGAGCTCCATTGCTGTCCTAGTCTGTCCCGCGCACTGGTCTGGTTTTGTTAGATAGGGCCTCACTATGTATCGGCCTCAAACTCATGATCCTCCTGCCTTAGCCCACTGAGTTCCACCGTGCCAACAGGTATCACAGCCCCTGTCCTTCCTTATACAGCTTCTATCCCCAGCCTTGACCCCTTAGTGTTACTGCCTGTCCCAGCTCCACCGAACTGCGTTAGGTAATACCATATGCTTTAGAGCAGGCCCGGGTTTGTGCAGCAACCACGTGCAGGTTCTCATTTACGGCTCCCTTCAAGAGCTCATTTATGGCTCTGACAGCCAAGCACCTGAGAAGCTAGGTCTCTGCCCTGGGGAAGAGGGAGTGTTTAGCAGGGATCCCCCTGGGAAACAGAGTAGGGAGCCAGCAGCCAATCTGAACACCCAGGAAGGGTTGTCACTCAGAAGGGTCAAGGCTGACCCATATGTTTAGGCTTCTTTTTGAGCAGCCCCCTGTCTCAGCATTAGCATTTTGGTTCCTGCTACATGTGGAGAGGTGTCTCCCTCGGACCTCCTTCCTGGTCAAGCTCTGACTTTAAAACAAAATCCTGTTTTTGTGTATCTCAGAGGAGACATAGAAGGCTCAAGGGCCTCTAATACCCCGTCAGGGATTTGTGGAGCCTGGGTACACACAGTCTGACAAATGAGTCTATTTGGACTGCAGAGGGGAGAAAGTGAGGAGGGGCCGTGTGCCCCATACCAAGAGGGCCAGAAAACACCTCTGACCTCCCTCAGCCTTCTTAGTAAATCTACTTGAATGGGAAACTCATGTTGACAGCACCTTATTATGGGATATTAAGGGGAACTGAATTGTGAAGCCAAACCCTCCCTTCGCTGTGTTTCTTCTTTCATTCGCCCCCCCCTCCCCGCCTGCAGCGCTCATGGTTGCTCCTCACTGCAGGGGGCGTTGTGGGGATGGGGGTACGTGGACTTATTTTCTCTACCGTCTTCAATGACCCTGGCCCTTGCTTCCAAGCCAAGAGAAAAATTTGAGATGGGGTGGAGATGTCCGGGTCTTGAGTGCCTAGCAGCCACGCCAGGATGACTGAGGAAACCAGGAGGTCTGCTGAGTAGAAGGGGGTTTCCTTTTGTTCACGGGGTAGCACTGAGAAGAGGTGGTTACAGGTAAAGTGGTTGAAGGTGTTGTTGCAGAAGGGATTCCCTGTAAGTCTTAGAACGTCAGAGTCCAGTCCACTGCTGCCTCCGTCGGGAAGGCTTTCCAGTGTGTCATCTCCTGGAGAGATGACGTCAAGACACTGCATCTAGACGGTCCAGAGCCTTCATGAGCACCTCAGCCACACGGTACCCTTAAACCTCTCCATCCTTCGGCAGGGTAGGTGTCAGGGCAGCTTTTAAAAGTTCTCAAACCATGTCTCTGTTGTACATTTGTTTCCTTTTGGTTTGGCTTGTTTTGGTTTGGTTTTGGTTTTGGTTTTTTTGTTTTGTTTTGTTTTTTGAGACAGGATTTCTGTGTACCCCAGGCTTTTCTGGAACTCAAGATGTAGACCAGGCTCAAACTTAAGAGATCTGCCTGCCTCTGCAACCCCAGTGCTGGGATAAAAGGCGTGTACTGCCAAGGATTCTGTTCTACTTAAACAAAACAAAAACTTGAAGAGGTAGAAGACTCCTTTTTGGACCGCCTTTTCCCAGATTGTTACTTTTGTAGGCTTCTCTGAGAGCCTCCATCCATCCACTTGCTGACTATGAGACACACCCCTTCTTCCTCAGTCCTTCCCGGAGCTGATTTTAGGCCTGTAGGCCTGGCAACTGTTTTCTTTGTTTCAGTAAATTCTTACTTTTCTTTTCTTTAAGTTTGTTTGTTTTATGAAACAGGGTTTCTCCATGTATCCCAGGTTGCCCTAGAATGAGCTCTCAGACCAGGCTTGTCTGGAATTCAGGGCTCCACCTGCCTCTGCCTCCCCAATGCTGGGGTTGAAGGCATGCACCACCACACTCGGGCAGTTTCTTAATTTTCACCATAAACATGAATGGTAATGATAATAAGGCTGTGCTTCCCCTGAAATTTCCTGACAATGAACCTTTAAAACTCCCATGACTCCTGTATGTCACAGGCAAGAAACCTAATATACCAGCAACGTCTGACTGTCTTCAAGGTTGGAATCCCATGATCCTCAGCAGGCTGGAGGCAAGAAAGAAGCACACAGCCATTATTGATTGGACTTCTGAACTGTCTCTAATAATTCTCTGTGTGTGTGTGTGTGTGTTCATTCATTCTATCAGTTCTGTTCTCTAGAGAACCCTGATTAATACAGTGGGGGAGGTGAAAAGGGTCTCACAATGGTAGGAGATGGTAAACAGATGCCCTGGGAATCAACCATGCATGTAGGTGCATAGGTGCTCTATTGTTCAGGGTTTTCCTTAGAGAAGCAAGATTTATAGAATATATATATATATATATATATATATATATATATATATATATATATACATATTCTATATATATACATATTCTATATATATATATATATTCTCACACACACCTCTTTAATTTTGTTCTCATTCTCCTAGAGCATGTGCTCAAAGGACTCCCCCGTCTTGTTCTTCAGTGTCTTTAGGACAGCTTGGGAACAGAATGGGGCTGTTGGGGTGACCAGATTGGCTGTGGAAACTGTGCTCCAGCAAAGAAGGCACAAAACCCATGACTTTTAGAGTCCCCTGTGCCTCAATTCAAAACCAGTCTCTGCCACTCAGTCCCCTGTGTCCTTAGACAAGCCTCTGCCTGATGCTTCTCTCCAATGGAAGTAGGACAGACAGCACTCAGTGTCTTAGCAAAGATCTCCTGTAGCTGCAGGTGACAGAACCCAGCTGATGAGAATGCTGGAGAAAGCAACTCAGCCCAAAGACCTAACAGGATCATTATGGTTTGGCTCAGCCTCCGGTCATCTGACTTCTGTCAAGAGAAGGGCATGCCTTGGAAGTTATCAATCCCAGAATGAGCTATGTGTAGCTAACCTTGATCTAACCCATAGTTTAAGCAAGGCCAGGTATGCAAGCCTGACCAACCCAGGGACTCTGAAGGAGAGAGAAAGCCCCTACAGTTCCCCTGTGGTGTATAGATCACTTGCTATGTGGTATATTATATGTAGGAGTTGTGGAGTAAGGATACAGTCTTCTTGCCGTACAACCCAACCCCTCGTGTTCAAATACCAGTGACATAGCTACTTAGCTACCCAACTGTGGCTACACTGAGGCTCGGCTTCCTCATCTGGGACCATAAGAAGCAGAAGCATCCATCCCTGAAGTTTCTCTGTGAGTATTGAATAATGTAATCCCCGTTGTAACACTGCACAAAATGACTGGTACCTAGTAAACTCTCGGTAAATCTTAACCTTGATTGAGGAGTGGCTGTAAATCTCAACAGGTAAACTCTATGTAAATGTTACATAGTAAAATAGCAAGTAACAGGAATAAATCTCAGGCAGATTTTCACAAGCCTGGAGCTGAGAAAGGCAGAGGAGCTTCGACTGTGGCCAAGTAACTAATGTGCATGAGTCGGGGACTCGCACCATCGGGCCATCATTTGAAATCAAGAAGAAGATGAAGGGATTTCTAAATGATGCTTTCCCCATCTTCTGGGCTCATTCCTGAGTGTTTGTCTCCCAGAGCCCTGTAAGAAAGCCAGGGTCAGCATCAATGTCCCCATTTTACAGATAAAGGAACTGAGGCACAGAAGAGTTACATGACTACACACCACAAATAAATCAGAATTAGAGCCATGTCAGTAGATCTCATAAGTACCACAGATGGGTGCTGGACATCAAGGGTAAGACACCTACCCACACAGGCCAACACCACCACCACCAACAACAACAAAAAACCACCACCAACAACAACAAAAAACCACCACTACCACCACCACCAACAACAACAAAAAACCACCACTACCACCACCACCACCAACAACAACAAAACAAACCACCTCCTACAACAACAAAACCAATAATAACAACACTACCAACAACAACAACAACAAAAGCAACCACCACTACCAGCAACAACAACAAAAACCCACCACCACCACCAACAACAATAACAACAACAAAAACCCACCACCACCACCAACAACAAGAACAACAAAAACCAACCACCTCCTACAACAACAAAACCAACAACAACAACACTACCAACAACAACAACAAAAGCAACCACCACTACCAGCAACAACAACAACAAAAACCCACCACCAACAACAACAACAATAACAACAACAAAAACCCACCACCACCAACAACAAGAACAACAAAAACCAACTACCTTCTAAAACAACAAAACCACCAACAACACTACCAACAACAAAAACAACAAAAGCAACCACCACCACCACTACCAACAACAACAACAAGAAAAACACCACCATCACCAACAACAGCAAAACCCCCAAGAATTCAAGGTTGGCAGGGTTCAGGCCACTGCCCCTACAATAATCAGGTCCATCATAGGACTTTACAACAGTGTTTCATGCAGTATGAATGATTACCCTGTAAAGAGGGTTCTGTCTTCTCATTCATTGAGCATGGCAAGATGGCGCGGGCCTGCAGGAGCGCCCTTGTCCTTGGGCTAACCTTGTCTCTTGTTAGACCCTGCCCATAACACTACAGTGCTCCTTTCAAAGGCTAACCCTCCCCTCTGATGCACTCCAAACAAAAACAACTCTACAGAGCCTCTCCCCAAAGCCTGTACACTTGCACATTTGAGACCAGCCTGGGCTACATATTGGGTCCCAGTATAGCCAGATCTACATAGTGTGACCCTGCCTTAAAGAAAAAAAAGAAAGAACTTGATTAGTTTGTTTTATAACAAGCCAGGGAAGAAAAACAGAATAAACCAAACCCCACCTTAAAAACCCCCATTCCGTCCTGACATCACTACAATATGGCCTGCTTTTTCCCATAGTTCCATCTTTCAGTCAGCAAACAGGACAAAAGACCCAAGGGCAACATGTGTGGCCCGGGTGTTTTTCCTTTCCTCTGAGGGGTAAGGAAGGACACAGGGTTGTGGGCAGCTGATGAGGCTCTCCCGTCAGTTAGCATCTGGACCGTGGATGGTGGTTGGTGCTGACCATCAATCTGACAGGGCCTGGAATCACTTAAAGGACAGCCTCCAGGCACACCGTGTGACTGTGTTGATTACACTAGTTTCTGGCCCTTCTAGTGAGGGATTATCTTGACTGAAGAAAGTCCCACTTTCTGGCTTGGCTCTTGGACGGCACCAAGGGGAAAGCTGAGCATGAGCATCCTTTGAGCATCTGTCACCCTCTGCTTCCCAGGTGTGGGTACAACCTCATACTTCTGTCCCCAGTGCTCCCATGACAGACTGCAGCCTTGAACTCTAAGTCAAAGTAAACCCTTTCTGCCTTAGCTGCTTCCGTCAGAGTGGTTGGTTGTTGTTTGGTTTTGTTTGGTTGGTTTTTTTCAAGATAGGGTTTCTCTGAGTAGCCCTGGCTATCCTGGAACTGGCTCTGTAGACCAGACTGGCCTTGAACTCACAGAGATCTGCCTGCCTCAGCCTCTCGAGTGCTGATATAAAAGGTATGTACCACCATGTCCTACCGTCAGGATATTTTATTACAGCAACAGGAAAAGAGACTCAGCTGGTGACTGACAAGACAACTTCCTTGGGACAGGCTAAAGGCATTACCTGCTTCATCCCTTGGGCCCTCAAGGAAAACTCTAAAGAGTAAATATTGATTTCTGTGCCATTGGAGAGAAAGGAAGGGAAGCTGGTTCTCGTTTAAGATGCTCTTAGCGGCCTAGGCTCTGGAGAGCAGTGGTACTTGTGCCTTCCTACATCCAATATCCCTACGTCTTGACTCCATCTTTAAGAAAACAAGCAGGAGTCCAGATTCGTGGCACACACCTTTAATTTCAGCACTTGGGAGGCAGAGGCAGGCAGATCTCTGAGTTCAAGGCCAGCCTGATCTACAGAATGAGTTCCAGAACAGCCAAGACTACATAGAGAAGTCCTGTCTTGAAAAATAATGTTAAAAATCTTTCAAGGTAGTTGGGAAGATTTGTTAAGATGATGTGAAGAAATCCAAGAGGCTGGGAAGGTGGCTCCATATTTAAAGACATGAGCTGCTCTTCCAGGGGACCTGGGCCCACTTCCCACAATGACAGCTCACAGTCATCTGTAACTCCAGTTCCAGGCAATCCACCGCCCTCTTCTGGTCTCTGTGGGTACTGCATGCACATGGCACACCGACAAAAAATGTAGGCAAAATATGCAGACACATTAAATCAAAATAAATAAAACTAAAAACTATTTTAAAAAGAAGTCCGAAACTTACTAAGGCTTCATTTATGTAAATTATCATTTATGTAAATTAAGTGTGAGTCAAAAGCCCTCTTGAAGGGACTGAGGGTTAGTTCACAAGTAGAACATTTGCCTGGCATGTACAAGGTCCTGTTCAGAGCGCTAATGTGGAGAAAAGAAAAACCCCTGTCCTAGCCTCAGGCTCTTTACTAAACAAAGTGCAGAAGACCTAGCCCAGCACCTGAGGATGTGGGAAAAGCCGGCAATGTGGGTGTGGCCCATCCTCGGACTCTGCGGAGAACTGTCCAGCACAAGGAAAGATGACATTCACCCTCCAGGAACCTCAAATACACCGGAGCACTTCAACAAGCGCAGCACAGTCTGAGTTGCTGATTTATAGTGGTACTGATGGTTCGAAACCAGCTCCTTCCTTTCCTGGGGGTTTCCAGCTTCTCCCAAAAATGTGTTCCTGACTGAGCGCTGGGTAGTGAGTGACTCCGAGACACAGAAGCTGGGGACAGGATCTGGCTTCAGCTAAGGCTTAGGAAGCAGTCAGGCAGCAAGGCCACACTGACACAGCAAACTCCTCCCCCACACCCCCACACCCCCTCACTACTCCCCACCTCCTCACCCCTGCTCCTGTCCTCCAAGTTTTGGTGACAGACCTCCTGACTCTCAGCAGACTTCAGTGGAGTGGTTGTGTTAAGGGGCTTGGAGCCGTGAATGATAGTAGGAAGGGCTGTAATGAACTGAGCCCCCCAAGCTAGGCACTATGCTAACTGCTTAAGGACTTCCCACTCTGGGGCAGGACAGATGGTTCATGCAGGCAAACGCTGGTGTGTATATCTCTAATTTTAAATGCCACCCCCTTCAATCATGGACTCAGGTTCTGCGAGGGCAGGAGCTAGGTCTCCACCTCGGCTGCATCCTCGGTCTCAAGCAGGGTCTTCCTACATGGTTTAGTCTCGGTGACTTCCCCCTGCGGCCTTAGTTTGCAGTCTTTTTATGCTGAGTGTTCTGGCAGACAGATAGCTAATGATGATCCTAAGGGACTGGTTTTATCATGATCTCCACTTTGTGGCTGAAGAGACTAAAGGCACAGAGAGTTCGATGGCTTTCCCAAAGTTTCTAAGCAAATTCCAGAGCAGAGGCCAAAACGCATGCAGACAGCCGATCTCTAACCCATGCCCTTGACTGCTGTGTGGATTCAGGGTCAGGGGATGCAATCTGGGGTTGTCTGGTTGGTGGGCCTGTTTTGCTGTTGGATTGTTTTGTTTTGTTGAGGCACGTTCCCACCTTGTAGCCCAAACTGACCTTGAATTTGAACTTGAATGGCAATCCTCTCTCCTCAACATATCAAGCGCTGAGTCTACATGCCTGCCGACATGCCTAGATAAAACTCTGACATGGTTTTATAGTGGTTTTGTAGTTGAATTGGCTGAAGCTTCGAGAGAAATTAAATGATTGAATCCAAGCAGAGCCAGGATTTGAACCCACTATGCTCAGATTACGTCTCTGAAAGGACATACTTCACTTTTCCCAAGACCTAGCCCAAGCTCTGGGGACAATCTTTCTCTATAGATATCCCCAGTAAAGCCATTTTAGGTGCAAGGATTGGACAGGGGTCTCATATGACACAATCTGGCCTCAAACTTGCTGTGTAGCCAAAATGATCTTGAACTTGTAATCTTCCTATGTCTGCCTCCTGAATTCTGGGACTCCAGACCAGTGCCACCACACCCAGCTTCACAAATGTTTTCAGTCTCAGTCTTGCTCACACCTGACAGCTGTGGGCCAGTAACCATCAAAGTAGAATGACCCTTTCACCCCTAGCCCACTGCCAGACTGTACCCCGAAATCAGCCAGCATTTCCAATTCTCAGGGTATCTTACCTGGCTCTTAGCTAATGCTGGTCCATCCCTCCCTCCACCTGTGGTCTCTGGCAAGGGTGTTTCTCAGACAATCAGAGGCTACACCTGCTTGTAACCTCCTGAGACAGAGTAGTCACTGTCTCCTCAGGACCCGCAGCTTTGGAAATGGGGGTTGGTCAAGAAACTTTTCATCCCCATCTCCTGGCAAGAGCCAACTTGGTCACTCACTTTCTGTTCTTCATCACTCACATCCTTGGCTGTTGGCTGGTATCTGGTTCAGTGTGAGTGTCTCAGGACAAGTCAGAGATGTGACAGATGTCATTAGCATAATATTCCTATCCATCCTCCCCAGCAGGCTGGAAGGGAGACTGAGAGAGGAGGTTTGGAGTCAAGAGACAATTCTCTCCCCCTCCCTTCTCCTCCCCTTCCCCTCCTTTCCTCCTTTCCTTCCCCCTTCCCTCCCTCCTCCTCCCCTTCCCCTCCTTTCCTCCTTTCCTTCCCCCTCCCTCTTCTTCCCTTTCCCTCCCCTCCCCTCCTCCTTCCCCTCCCTCTCCTTCTTCATCCCCCTCACCTCCTCTTTTATTTTTCTAGACAGGGTTTTTCTGTGTAGCCCTGGCTGTTCTGAAACTTGCTCTGCAGACCAGACTGGCCTCAAACTCTGAGATCTGCCTGCCTCTGCCTTCAGAGTGCTAGGACTTAAGGTGTGTGCCATCACCACCTAGCTAGAAAGAATAGTTTCTAACTTTGAAATTTGGAGGCTGTCTGGCCTTTGCAGCTCTCTAGCTAAAGTCTTGGAGAACCCAAGTTTCTGGCTCCACAGAAAAGAGGCAGAAATTCCTCTGCCAGGCCAGCATGCCACTTAGCACAGCCCCAGGGGCTCTGTTTACAATATCGTCTGGTTATGTAAGAGGTGCTACTTAGAACCCAACTCCACAGAACCCAAGAGGAAAGAAGCCTTGGAATTGCAGATCCCTACTAAGCTGACTTCCACACATGGTAAGCCAGGTGTTTGGGGAGATACATGCGACCCTAGAACTTGAGAGATGGAGGATCAGGAGTTCAAGTCCAACCCTGGATATATCAAGGATCTGAAAACCATGAGGACACATGAGCTCCACCTCAAAAAGCCTCAAAACAACAACAATAAGGCCTTCCACAAAACCAAAATTCAAGCCAAAACACATTCCCTAACCGGGATGCAGTAGGGACCAGATACTGTACTAAGAGGCTGGGAAGGTGCTTATGTACAGCAGATATGACCACATAACGGGCTGGAACATAACGTCCTTGACTGCAACCTTCTCCCAGACATCTCCATCTGCCTGACTCTAGCTCTCCTGTACCACAGCGGAGTGAGAATAGCACAGGGACAACACGCCTCAAAGCAACACTGTTAGCAAGGCCGAGTTGTGTTTTGTTTCTTTTGTGTGAGTCACATGTGCATTCTTCATGTATGTGCAGATGGACATGTGTGTGAGTATATGCACATGCACATAGAGAACAGGGAATAACCTAGGGTGTTCTTCCTCTAGGGACCATGCTTTTATTTTGGTTGGTTGGTTGGTTTGTTTTTTAGACAGAGTCTCTTTCAGGGGGTCACTGATTAGGCTGGACTAGAAGTCTGGTTTCTTTTCCTATTGTTGGGATAAATACTCTGACAAAAAAAAAAAGAACGCAACTTAGTGCAGAAGGAGTTTATTCTGTATCAAGTTTCCAAAGTTCATCTCTGCTGAGAAGTCAGGATGGCAGGAGCTTGAATTTTCTGGTCACATTGAATCCAAAGTCGGGGAGCGAAGACTGATGGGAGATGTTTCTGCTTGGTGCCTTCCCCCTTTGTTTATTTATTTTTATGTTTTATGTATATGTGCGCACACACACACATCTACATATCTATCTCTATATCTCTATCTCTCCACATCTATGTATCCTATGTGTATGTCAGTACCCAAGGGAGCCAGAAGAGGGCATTGGATCCTCTGGAACTGGAGTTATCGACAGTTGTCAGGCACCAAGGTGGATGTTGACAATCACACTCCGGTCTTCTGGAAAGAGCAATCTATCCAGCCCAGCTTTCTTACTTATAGAGTATAGGACATGTCTCTCCACTGCAAGCAGAACAATCAAGGTAGTTAGTTGTCCAGGGCTTGAAGAGATGCCTGGGCATTTAGGATCAATCGCTACTTTTACAGATAACCTGAGTTTGGTTCCCAACACTCACATCAGGCTGCTCATAACTGCCCAGCTCAAAGGGATCTGACGCAGTCTTCCGGCCTCCAGGAGCAGCTGCACTTGCGTATGGCACATCCCTGTACAGATACGCATGAATGAAACCAAACGCATGCGCACAAACGAGCAGTCTTTTTAAAGGGGGATGCTCCATTCACACGCTTAGTAATCTGTCTCCCAGGTGAGACCTACCTGTCTCCGTCCTCCCAGCACTGGGTTTTCAGCTATGGCTGTCATGCCCAACTTTTTTCCTGGGTGCTAGGGACTGAACTCGGGGCTTACACAGTGAGTGGTTTCCCAACTGAGCTATATCCTCAGCTCCTTTTTTTTATTATTAGTTTTTGAGAACAGCGTTTTAGGTAGTCCAGGCTGGCCTTGAACTCATTATGTACCCAAAGATGATCTTGAACTCTGTTTCTCCTGGCTCTGCCTCCCAGGTACTCAGATGACAACGTGTGCTGCCAAACCCACCTCAACAAAGCCTAATCTCCACACCCTTTTTGGTGTCTCTTACCACTCAATCTATCCCTCTAGAGGCCACAGAGAAGGGTTAGAAGGTTAGAAGGCCACCAGATACCATGGCAGCCAACAGAGAAGGGTAAAAAGGTTCTCCTTTTCTTTGGAGGCTTCTAGTTGACAAGCCAGGACATCCCAAATGAAATCTGTCAAAAGATTCTTCCATTCTGCTCAAAGCAGCCAACTCTGCCCTCACCTTCCTCCTCTTCCTCCTGAAGGTGCCTTTATGTCAAAGAACTATCCATTAAAACTCATCTTTTCTAGTCATGGTGGCACAGGCCTTTAATCTCAGCAAATGAAGGCAGAGGTAGGTGGATCTCTGTGAGTTCAAGGCCAGCCTGGCCTATTGATTGACTTTCAGACAACCAAAGCTACACAGAGAAACCCTGCCTCAAAAACAAGACAAAAACAGCTCCCCCCTCCAGTCTCATCATATGTTCTATACAGTGGATAGAGAAGCGCCCAAATTAATAGGATGATCTCCAGTTCTGGGAGGGTGACGGGAAGCTAAATCGAAGGTCTATAATGTGTATGGGACACAGGGTCTTCTTGGCGAGTGACACTTGGACCATGCTCTGGTCTGAGACCCGAAGCAAGAATATTTGAAAAAACAGTAGCCCCACCTCCGACTCAGGAATCCGGGCCTCTCTACAGGTAAACCTCCCAGCCTGCCTGTTCTCATTACAGTCAGCAGCCACCACTGACTGCTCTTCTGAAGCTTCTGGAGAAGGAGATGGTCAAAGAGGCCCTGACAACTGGGAAAAGCGGCTCCTTTTTACTTACTCCCTGCTCCCTCTTTCCCCGGGGCAGACATAGCTTCACTCCCTGCCTTGCCTACCTGGTTTACTGCAGAAGCCCAAGCTCTCCCCTAGAAACGACTTGATACTAGATACTTGATAACTAGATACTTACTAGCTGAGTGACTGTTGGAATGGATATCATCTTCGAGGCAAGCCCTTTAAGCTCATACCATGAAGATGTTCAGAAAGGTCAAGTCGGCCCCCAGATGAAACCCCAGCCCCAGGAGGAGGATGCAGGAGAACACTGAGTTTGCGAACAACCAGAACTATATATAGAGGTCTGGTCTTAAAACACCATGAAGAAAGGAAGGTGTGTGGAAGTAAGGGGGGCTGGATAAGGAGAGGAGGGGAGGAAGGGAAGGCCCTATATTTACTATCAAAGAAAACCCTTACTGTTTCTCTTTCCCATGAGGGCTTGATCCTAACCCTGATCCCTTTAACAGGAGCCAGTGTTTCTTGAACAGCAATTCTGAACTGAACACAATGTCCCCTGCTGGGGAGACAAGCCCTACCCATGCATCTCCCTATGCAAGGCCTTTCTGTACCCCATTCCCACCACTCAGTTCAGGGCCTTCCAGCCTTCCTTGTTTGAGTCTATTTGAGGCTACTGAGTTAGGGGAGGGAGGAGGTCTCCTAGCCCTTGCCTGCAGACCTTCTCAACACCCCCAACCCTACCTCAGATATCTGTCTCAGCTAACCTTGGCACTGGTCCCAGTCAGGTTATACAACTCAAAGCCCCTATCCACGGTGTCTCCTGGAACAACCCCAAAACTGGCTGTTTCACCTCTGTCCCTGCAAGGGCACCCTGCAGAGCCCACCACACTTGGGCCTGGAGCGCCCTGGCCCCTCGGTACTCGGTACTCGGTACTGGAGCTGCCAGGTTTTTGGAATTCCTAATCGCTCCTGGCCCCGGTGATTGGCTGTTCAGCTCTGACCCCACTTGGGCTGCCGCCTGGTTGGATAAAAAGGGAATCTCCTTGGGGCTCCAGAGCATTAGACACCGGAGGGGGCACCTGGGACCAACTTCACGAAGCGGGGAGCCCGGCGGGGGGGCTTGGGGAGCAAAAGACCCGCGGCCTCAGCCCCTCCAAAGAACCGGGAGATGACGGGGAAAGCGGGGGAAACGCTGAGCAAGCCCAAATCCGAGACAGTGGCCAAGAGTACCTCGGGGGGTGCCCCGGCCAGGTGCACAGGGTTCGGCATCCAGGAGATCCTAGGCTTGAACAAGGAGCCTCCCAGCTCCCACCCGCGGGCTGCCCTCGACGGTCTGGCCCCCGGGCATTTGTTAGCTGCTCGCTCGGTTCTCAGCCCGGCAGGAGTGGGCAGCATGGGGCTTCTGGGACCCGGGGGGCTTCCCGGCTTCTACGCACAGCCCACCTTCTTGGAAGTGCTGTCCGATCCGCAGAGCGTCCACTTGCAGCCACTGAGCAGAGCGTCGGGGCCGCTGGATACCAGCCAGACGGCCAGCTCCGGTAGGTGAGGGGCGAGGCTGCTTGCCCGCCACACTGTTTGGGAACGTCGCAGTCCGGAGCTGTAGGCTCTCGCCTGCTTGCCCCGACCTCCCCCGGGAGGAAAAGTTCCTGCAGGTCAAGGGAATCTCAGCCTAGGCCTAAAGTCAGCGAGCCCGGGCTAGCGGACCCGAACTCCAAGGGTTTTCAGATTCAGCTTGTACGACCCCTGCTCAGTTCTTGGGCCCTAGTGTCAGTTCGTGCACGATCGAATATCGGTTTGGGGCCCCAGTAGATGTTGACTCCGGGGTGGCCGAGTCCTGTCGCATCATTTTCCTTGGGGCTAGTTGGAGGGCCCTAGCTCCACTGCTCCACTGAGGCTCAGGCCTTGGGGAGGACCCGCTCTCCTGAAGCCCGATGCTGGTCCTGGAGCTAGCAGGACAGGAAGGAAGGGCCAGCCCTGGCTCCTGGCCCTGTCCAAAGTTGTCTCCCCTTCCTCCCAGTTTCTCGATTCCAACCCCCTTGTATTGCTTAGCTAAGGTTCGATTTCCTCCCACTACGAATTGGGAAAATAAGGCCACCACGGCACCCAAAGAGCAGCGATCAGATAAAGTCTAAGCGGCAACCGTGTATTGGATCCTGATTTTTCTCTGGCTCGGGGACCCTGGCTCCTTTCGCCTTGTCAGGGCCACTTTCCTGGCGGTGTGTTCTAGCTCGCCGGCTCTGAGTGTTTCCCCAGACTTTTCGTGCCATTATTATGTGTTAAACGTAGCAGGACAACGAAAAGTGGTTCATCGCAGGCTCTCTGAACTCGAACAGAAAACCATTTTGTGGGGTGCCAAAAAGAGACAGCGAACTCGCATTCTCCAGTCCTTTCCAGGACCCCAGATCCCCTGCAACAAGCCTGTAATCCTTTGGGTCAACTTTTGGATCTGGGACTTAGGGGCTGTAGGCTGGGAGGACAGCGGGGGGGGGGGTCCCTGCAACCCCAGTGCCTGCTTCGTTCTCCAAGTCCCTACCTTCCAGCGCGCCCTGGCCTTGGGCTCTCTTGCAACGAAATTTATTCAAAATCTGTGGTCTCAGGAGACGACCTGGAGAGGGTCAATTTGGGCGTAGGGATGGGGATGGTGGCCGGGACCCGAGAGGGACCACAGGCCTGCACGGTTCCCAGAGGCTGCAGAAGGTGGGGTCCTCACCGTTTACTCGGCGCTACGGAGCGCACTCCGCATATGGCTCCCTGCCTCTCCGCTCGCTTTTCAGATTCTGAAGATGTTTCCTCCAGTGACCGAAAAATGTCCAAATCGGCTTTAAACCAGACCAAGAAACGTAAGAAGCGGCGACACAGGTAAGAGACACGCAGTCTTTTCTTGCTCTGATTCCCAGCTATCTCGTCCCGGGCCGGGTGACCCAGATGTCGTTTTCTGCGGATCACAGATGTGACCCCATCCCCAGGCTGCACCGGGGCAAAGATACCTGCGTTGTAAGCAGGAGCCTGTCCTGGGCCCTGGCATCCGGTGAGGGTGACTGAATGTCAGCCAGAGCAGCTGCAGCATTTCGGCTTTCTCCTGTGCTTGAGACTGGAAAGGCCGGGTTGGGCCAGACCCGAGCAGGAGAGGCGTCGGCGACCCCAGATCTCTGCACCGACCAGGTCCGAGAGCTACGCAGACCCTGTAGAGAACAGATAGACTCCCACCTCCGGCTGGAGCCAGATCCATGCCCCTCAACCCTCTCACATTGCCCCAGGTGTCTGTTCCCCCCAAACTTCAGTGACGCAGCTGGACCTCTGCTCGGTCGTGCCACTGAGCGGGTCGCTATCCTTCCCGCTATCCTTCCGGGAGCCTCAGTTTTCTAGTCTGAAAGATGGGGAAGAACGTGGCTGGTTTTACCAGCCGAGATCGAGATCGCAGTGGGGTGGACTGCTTTGGTGTCAGGCTAAGGAGGGCTAGTCAGCTCCAGGGGACCCATGCGTTCTTCTGACCTACTGGGGCACCACGTGCATATACTAATAAGCAGATACATACACACACATATTTTTAAAAATGAGAACAGGGTCTTTAAACGGACGTTGCTTATCCAAAGTTAAAAATTCAATGGTTTGTCCTAAGAAGTATGCTTTCTTCATCCCCTGACCCCACGGGGGTGGGGGTTCAGACTTTATTCAGCTCAGTTGAGCGTCAACACTAATCCCTTCCTAGCGGAAATCTTTGAGGAGATTTTTAAGGGGAAAAAAAGGGCAAGGGAGCCCAAACAAACAAACAAAACCAAAAAGACTGAGTTGAGTTTCTGGGGTTGCTGTTTCTAGGTGCTGTCCAGTCTTCAGCAGGACAGTTTCCCACTTTTCTCTGTCCCAACCCCAGTGGGGCGACCACAGGAACATTTTCCCACTGCCTCGCACTCTGGCTTGTGTTCCTGTTTTCTCTCCCGGGGTTGGTCTCAGGCTGTGTGTCCTCTCTCTGGGTGCTTCTCCCGGTCTTGCATTTATTTCCCTAGCCCCATCCCCGGACAAGATCACTACCGACTGACCTCAGAACAGGTTCAGCTTGGATTTCGCAGGGGAACCTCAAGTTCATTCATTCCCTGAAAACTGCTGCTTGCTTTGGTTTTGTTTGTTTTCTTTAAAAAAAAAAATCTCTTAATTGTTACTAAGTTGTGCAAGCGCCTAATGTGCGGGTGGGGGTGGAGTTCGATCACACTTGATCAGAGAACAACTTGACTTAGTTAATTGTCTTCCTTTCACTTTTTTTTTTTTGTGGGTCTCAGGGACTCTCCAAGGTTGCAGCAAGCGCCTTTATCATGTTTAGCCATCTTGCCAGACCAGTTTATTTTAAACAGAAAAAAAATATTAATCTAGTCCCTGGTCTTTTAAAAACATCATCCAATAAATATTAGCTAAAACAGTATCTATATATCTATGTCTGGCGGGTCCTAAAGGAATCCTCCTTAGCTGTCACAAGGGTAGCTGTGGTGGAAGGGGGGTGGCATTGAGAGTCCTGGAAAGAGCATCCTCACCCCCAAACTTGGAGTGAAAAACCAGGTAGCCCTAGCCACAAGTCCATGCCTAAAGTCCCTGTTTATCTGCCATCCTTTCTGGTAGAGAAATGGTTTGGGTTTTGGTAGATTGGTGGATTAGAACAATAGCTCACCAACATCAGAAAACTATCTACCCTGTTTTTTTTTTTTTTTTTTCTTTCTTATTTCCGGTGCATGAAGGCAGCAGATAATTGAATAGAAGAATGGGGACAGAATGCTGGGGTGCATGGTGGGTGGGGGTAGAAAAACAAAACAAAACACATTTCCCCGAGCATCTGTCCTCTGAGGATTTTGAGGAAAAGACCCTGGAATCCGTGATGAGAGACATTTTGTCTGCAGGAAACAAACCAGTTATAGCAGGACTTGGGGGGAGACCAGGGATACAGCAGCAGTGGTGGCCTGGCTCTGGGATTTTTTCTTAGGGAAACTGCAGATCCTCCTGTAAGAGTTCTTGGGCTCTGCCTCAGTCAGAGCAGACTTTGGGTCATTGGGTCGGAGAAGGGGATCCCCCTGAAGAGTATGTGGTCATCAGTGGGAGGACCAGTTCTGAGGTAGGAATGGGGGGAATCTTAGAGAACTTAAGGTTTCCTTCCTTCCTTCCTCCCTCCTTCCTTCCTCCCTCCTTCCTTCCTCCCTCCCTCCCTTCTTCCTTCCTTCCTTCCTCTTCCTTCCTTCCTTTCTTTTTAGCTTATTTTTTTACTTCTTCTTGAAGTGTACTTCTGGCTGGCCTGAACTATGGTGATCAAGCTGGACTTGAACTTGCCGTCATCCTCCCCCATCCCCCACTGTGCAAGTGACACAGACCAGTCCCCACTGCACCTGACTTTAGTTTGTTTCTTGAATGGACTCTTTCCAAGTACAGAAAGGCCTTTGTGTAACTCTAAATGACCAAGAGCCATCTCCCTTCTTGGGTTTCAGCCTGGCCACAGTAGCTGCTTTCCTCAGTTTCCCTGGTTTTAAAAGGGATTTTCGTATTTTGATGATCTGCTCAGAAGATTTTCAGCAAGTGTCAGAAGAGAAACAGAGGGTAACAGATGTTCAAAATCCTGAATAACTAACTTCTTTCTGTCTTTTTTCTTTATTTGTTTTGTTTTGATACAGGGTCTCACTGTCTAGCCTAATAATGTGCACCAGGCTGGCTTCTATCTCATAGAAATCTGCCTTAGGATTAAAGGCGTCACTCCTACACCCAGTTTATGAATTACCAAGAGAATATAGAAAATAATTTAAAATTAGACTAGTTTTCCTTTATAAAGAGCACAACCTTCTCTCCTCATACACCATAATATCCCTGGAAATATTAAAGTCCATATTGGTACAGAAAATGGGAGTTTTCTGTGCATTGGGAGAAGGCGAAGACGCAGCAGGGAGACATCCCATAATAAACCCAGTGCTGGTCCCAGGGTCCAAAACTCAGAATCAAGAGGGGATGTTCCACTTTGTACAAGTTCTGTTTGTAGACACCCAACCTGTGGTGAGGATATAAGGTAAAGGTCAGGGAAAATGCAGCGAGTGTAAAATCCTAGAGGAGTTTGCACCTGTGGTTTCTAGTTTATTTTACAAGGGGGTGGGGCGGTTATGAAGCCCTTAAAACTGTAGGCTTGTTCTTTGCACATGTTCCCCAGGTGAAAGAATGTAGCTTTTCTGTTTGATTTGTTGCGTTTTGTTTTATTTCTGAGACAGAGTCTCTCTTCATAGGCTGTGCTGAAACTCACTGTGTAGCTTAGACTGGCCCTGTTTCTGCCTTCCGAGTGATGGGAGATTTTAACGAAAGGTTCTTTACATGAGACAGTGTGACCCATTCTGGGGGCAGGAGAGGAAATGGTCCACCCTCATACAACCTGGGAACAGCTGAAGCTATGTGGCTGGTCTGGGTGATAGAGAGAAAGCTCAGGTATGGGGGAGGGAGAAAAGAAGGGAAGGAGGGAGTTAGGGAGGGAGGGAGGGGTGGGGTGTCAGGTCTGTGTAACTCCTGACTCTGTTCTCATGAGACAAATGCAGAAATTGAGGCTGCATTCTGCCTTTAGGGGAAGAGAATCTTTACCTTTGACTGGGGAGGGACATAGGAGGCAGGTCCAGTGAGCCAAGGTTTTATTCCCTAGACGAATGTTCCTTTGATGAGATGTCCTCTTTGGCTCACAGGGGAGAAAGACTGATTTTCTATCTTCTAGAATTTTCTTATCATACTTTCCAACTAGAGTGCTTCCAGAAAAATTCTGAGTGAAATGTCACTGAAGTAATGCCCGCCACCAAGATAATAGGGGACCTCTCCCCCAATAAAGAAGTGTCTAGAAGGTCATTGTATATGAATGTGCATTCATGGGAGGTGCATAAATGTATATGTGTGAGTGTGCATTTTTACATGTGTGTATGTGTGTGTGAGAGAGAGAGAGACAGTGAGAGAGACAGAAAGAGACAGAGACAAAGGTAGAGAGAGTCAGAGACAGAGAGACAGAGGGAAGGAGAAATGATTATGACCAAGACACAGGAGAGAAATAACCTATGTTCTCCAAGGCAGGCTCTCTCATTTCCAGGGTTCTAAGTTCTGATCTTGCTATCCTCAGGACAATCTTTACTTCCTACCAGCTAGAGGAGCTGGAGAAGGCATTCAATGAAGCTCACTACCCAGATGTCTACGCCCGGGAGATGCTGGCCATGAAGACAGAGCTGCCAGAAGACAGGATACAGGTAATAAATAGTCCCTAACCAATCCAGCCACCTGGGGACATGTATATCCCAGGGCCAGGGGCCCTCCTCTCATGATCTGTGCTCTTCCCCAGAGGGAGAATCATTTGCCAGTGACCCTGTCCTCAGTAAAAACAGGTTATTTAAGCCCATTAAGCTGACAGATATTTGCTGAATACCTACCATGTAAGCAGGCCACAGGAGGACAGGATAAGCCCTGCTGGCTCTTCTAAAGCATAGGCTTCCTGGGTTAGAGATAAAGTTCAACGGTGGAATGTTTTGCCTAGCATGGATAAGGTCTTTGGTTCTATACCCAGCCACTGAGAAACCAAACCCACCCTAAATGAACAAAATACAGATGGTAACTTCCTGAGAGCACATTATAGAGACCCTGAGGCTTGGTGATGAGAGACAGACTTGATGGCGGGTGGGGACATCTACCATAGCACATGACTGTTCTGAGACCAAAGGTAGGACCAGGCACCTTTGGGTGGCTGAGAAGGAGGAGCTGGCTTTTGCCTCTAACCCTGGTCAGCTTCTCCGCCTCCTCTCTCCTCCCCTTGAAGAAATATTGTCTTTCCTAGTCAGTCTTATTCCTTGACACCACTTCCAGCTGTAGCTCTGTGTTCCTGCCTGCCCCTCCTGCTCAGTGCTTCTCCCTGGTTTGGCCCTGAACGTGGCTGATTGCACATTTGTGCCCTCTGCCGGGACTAGTGGGACCCACCAAGCCCATCCTTCTCTTCTAGGCAGTCATGTGGCATAAATTAGCCACTTTCTGGTCTAGGTACTCTCCTGTGGTAAAAATGAACGGGGGGCAGTGCTCCCAGCCAAAACATCTTCCCTACCCCAGAAAGCCCAGGATACACACCATGAGGCTAGAGATTTGAGAGGGATGGGTGGATTATTTCCAGAAGATCTGATTCCAGTTAGACCTTAGCCTTAAATGAAAGTCACTCCTGAATGGTCCAGAGGGTAGATTACTGCTCCTACACAACTGGCAGGGGTTGGGGTAATCGGGTTCTGAGTTCCTGATGCTGTTGCCTGGCTAGCATCTCCTCTCTGTCTCTACTGGACAGCCTTTCTGTCAGCAAGTGAAGGGGAGCAACCCAGGTGAATGACAGAAGGAGGCAAAGGAGTTGCTCAGACTGACTAGAGAATCAGAGAGTAAACTCAAGGCCAGGAGATGTTTTTCCTTTCCCTGGAAATCGATTTGGAATTTCAGCTCAGGGCTCTAGACATCGACACTCACAATAAGCTCAATTATTCATAAACAGTGTGTGCTCATCTATAGAGACCTGGAACTACTTATTCTCTCTCAGTTGAGTTCTGGTGGGAATGATCTGGGTGTGACTCCAAATCGTTTGTGTGTGCGTACATGTGCGGAGGAGGGAGTGTGCTGTAATCTAAGCTCTGGTTGGTCCAGTCATCTCCTCCTGGGCTTCATTAGCATCACGTTGGCCGTTACAAGTGGCTTCGAGGCCATTGCTGACAGGTCCACATTTGTACTGCTCATTAAGAAAAAGGAGCCTCTGTCTCTCTTAGTATACAGTCTAAACTCCATTTAGCTACGGTTCTGTGCTGTGGGCAGGATTGGTGGAAGCTGGAATCTGCCTAGTAACTGCACTGCTCTGCAAAAGCCCCAGCAGCCCCAGACTAGGCTTCACTGTCACTTGGAGGTTGTCTATAGAGAGGTGTTGGAAGTCGAGTAACTGGTGTGGAGAGAGGTGGAAATTAGAGCATGTATTTCTCTGGGGCTGTGATGGGTGGATACAAGGACAGATGAGCTTGCCAATCTTCTGGGCACCACATGGCTAAGTGCTGCCCCCTGCGGGTGTTTGTGAGTCAGGTGGCTTGATGTGTATTGGTAACAATTCCAGGCTTTTCGGAGAAGTGTTCACGTCCCGAGGGTGAACACAGGCAAGGCATGGTGGTGTAGGTAGTGGCTGGTGACACTGATTCCAGAGCCAAACTCCAGAGCTCATAGCCAGTCCTCTCCCAGAACCTCCTTGTATCAATGTCACTAGAGTGGGCCCTGCCCTTTGTGCGGGCTGCACGTGAACAGAACTCGGAGCAGTGACAGACATGAATCCCCTGCTCTCAGTAAGTCTTGGTGACAGGTGGCAGGGAAGGGACCAGCCACCCCCTTTAGAACTGTGAAAATGCAGGTCAGTAGCTTCCGGTGCTCCATAGCTAGTAAGCAGAGGACGGAAGACTGGGAACCAGGTCTGTCCTAAAACCCCCTTTCTGCCCTGGGCTTCTTGGGTATGAAGAAGCTGAACCCAAATCTGAAAGAACCAAGGTGGCTTGAAGTCAGGAGTGGGGTCTGGGCATGCCCATCAGGAGAGACTGATGTAGCTGAAGACTGATACCGCTGTGTGCCCTGTGTGTGCATGCTTGTGTGTGTGCCTGAGTGTGTTTGTGTGTGTGTGTCCTCATGTGTGTGCAAGTGTACACGAGTGTGTCCGTGTGCAATGTGTGTATTTCCTTGTGTGTGCTCCAGTGTACGTTTCTGCATGTGTGTGTGTACACGTGCATTCGTGTAAGAGAGGGAGGGGTCATTAGACTCAGAGGCTTACAGGTGGCCAGCACCCAACCCCTGGGCTACCAGGAGCAACCTCCAAATCAGGATCACCAGCTCTCACCGGGCTTTAAGCTGCCATTGCTGGGATGGAAATGCAGGCCAACGAGATTTTATCAGTCTAAAGTAGAAAGTTGGGGAACTTAGCCCCAGCTCATCCATGCCAAGTAAACTCCTAGAACAGCTGAACTCCCTTCCTAACCCTAACGACAGCCCACGGTGCACACCTAGCATTCCATCCTTTCTTTCACTGCCAGCAAGTCACAGGCTGAGCCTCAAAAGACTCATCTGTAAAAATAATAATAACATTTCCCCAGACTCCTAACTTGTTAAAGGTATTGTGACTTGGGGGACATCTACTCTTTAGTAAGTGCCTGTCATGCCTTGTGACATTTCATCCTTCAGCACCAATGAGGATGGTGTTGATTTCATACCCATTTCCTGGATGAAGAAACTGAGGGCCTGAGATGTAAAGTCAGTAAGGAACCAAGGCTTTGAGCCCAGGTTAACTGCTATAACATGAGATGAAATGACACTACCTATAAAAACCATAATAATTAGGGTAAATGACAGAGACAGGGAGCCAGGTCTCACTGGGCCGCTGTAGGCTGGGAATGGAGTGGTGTGGTACACAACAGGGCAAGGAGAGAGTCTAAGTCACCACAGTATATTTGACCATACAACCCTTTCGATGTATCAAATTTAGAATATACATTCTGGGAGTTTCTTCTAGGTGTCAGTCCTGGGGAGTAGGAAATGGATTTCCAGACAAATTTATTTTCTCTGAGGTTGATTATAAGAGAAGGTTATATATATGGTTTGTTTTTGTTTTGTTTCTGATGCTAGGGATTGAACCAAGAGCCATGCCTGTGTTTGGCAAACATTCAGCCACGGAGCCACACATACTCCTGGCCCTATGGTTTGTTTGTTTGTTTGATTGATTTTTTTAGATTTCTCGTTTTGTTTCATTTTATTTTTATGTTATATGTTCAACTGGGTGCATGGTGCCTGATGAGGCCAGAAGAAAGCGTTGGATCCTCTGGAACTGGAGTTACAGATGGTTGTGAGCCACCACGTGAGCCCTGGGAACTGAACCTGGGTCCTCTGCAAGAGTAGCAAGTGCTCTTAAAAACTAGGCCATCTCTCCAGCTCACCCTTCCTTGGCCCTCTTTTAAAATATATCTTTTTTTTTCTTTTTGAAAATTTAATTTTTATCTTCAATTTGTGTGTGTGTGTGTGTGTGTTTGAGTATGCTTGCGTAAAGATGCATGTGTGTATGTGGGGGGGTGGTACATACACTCAGACATGTTTCCAGAGACCCGAGAGGGATGTCAGGTGTCACTCCAGGTCTCATTTCCTTGAGACGTAGTCTTTCCTTGAATTTGGAGCTAGGCTGACAACCAATGACCCTCAGCTAGCATCTCCCAAGGGCTAGGGTGAAAGGCAAGTGTGTGCCCGGAGCGGCTGTGTTCTCCAATTATTTGCTTGCTCTTTTATCTTTTTTTTTTTTTTTTTTTTTTTTTTTTGATCCAGGGTTTCTCTGTATAATCCTGGCTGTCCTAGAACTCTGTCTGTAGACCAAGTTGGCCTCATACTCACGGAGATCCACCTGCCTTGTTTATTTTTATTTTATGTGTATGGGTGTTTTGCCTGTATGTGTGTGTGTGTGTAGTAGTATCCTTGGGGGCCAGAAGAGGGTGTCCGATCCCCTGGAACTGGAGTTACAGATGATTGTGAGCCACCATGTGGGTGCTGAGAACTGAACCCAGGTCTTCTGCAAGAACAGCATGTTCTCTTAACGGCTGAGCCATGAGTCCAGTTCCTTATTTATATTTTTTTACAGTGTCAGGGATTGAACCCAGGGCCTTTGTATTCACAGACAACCAGCTCTTTAGAATGCCCCTGTGGCATCCCCATACATATGTATATTTAGCGGGTCTGTAGTAGGGCCTCGATGTCCATATTTTAAATCTCTCCTGTGTGCAGTCAGCAGAAAACACCAGCTTTCAGGCTTAAGATATGGTTGACAGTGGGTTAACAGGAGTGGGAGAGGGGCTGGAGCACTGAATGCTCTTCCAGAGGTCCTGAGTTCAATTCCCAGCAATGGCATGGTAGTTCCCAACCATCTGTAATGGGATCTGATGCCCTCTTCTGGTGTGTCTGAAGACAGCTACAGTGTACTCACATAAATATAATAATAAATAAACAAATCTTAAAGGAAAGGAGTGGAAGAAAGTGCAGTTTGGTATGGGGAAAGGAAAGAAAGAACTTGTTCATGGTAGACAGAAGAATGCTGCTTGCAGACGCCCAGACATGTGCTCAAAGCTGCCCCCTACTGGACATCAGAGACCATGACAAGCTTGATCTTTGAGTCTTGACTGAGATAAGGTGGAAGCCAGGCCCTCGGAGGCCGAGGCTGGAGGATAGAGTTTAAAGCCTTGGGTTGGAAATGGTACTCAGTTGGTAGAGTGCTTGCCTAATATGCGCAGCACCACATAGACCAGGTTTTGTGCCTGTAGCACTGAGTAAGGGGAGGAATTCAAGGTCATCCTCAGCCTCATTATGACCTTGGGATGGCATGAGACCTGATCTCAAACAGCAACACTAAAAATAAACCAGGGGTCTGGAGAGTTGGCTCCGGAGTTAGGAGTACTCGCTGCTAGCCTGGCAGTGATGGCTCATGCCTTTAATTCCAGCACTTGGGAGGCAGAAGCAGGCGGATCTCTGAATTGGAGGTCAGCCTGGTCTACAGAGAGAGTTCAGAGACAGCCAGGGCTACACAGAGAAACCCTGTTTCAAAAAACATAACAAAGAAAGAAAAAAAGAAGGAAGGAAGGGGGGGAGCACTTGATGCCTTTTTCAGAGGACCTGGGATTGGTTCAGAGCCCCCACGTGGCGGTGTGTGTTCCTCGAGTTTCAGAGGATCTGCCCTACTCTTCTGGTATCTACTGACCTAGACACACACGTAGTTCCATGCAGGCACCCACAGATACACATAAAATTAAAAAATAAAAAAAATCTTAAAAAGCAAAGCAGTATTTGGTATATAAAGATGGAAGGATCACAGTTCCTTCAGTTCACAGTTACCCTCAGCAATCTAAGAACTTCAACTTGGGCTACCAGAGTCTTATCTAATATAAAGCAAACAAAAGGGCTAGGCTTTGCTTGGGTCTCCAGACCTGGTGGCCATTTGTAGCACTTTGGAAACTTTGTCAGGCTCTCTGTGAGGTCCTCACTGGACCAGATTTCCATGACAGAGAAACCAAAATGTAAAACTGAACAGGACCGCCAGGGATTTTTGTGGGCTCAATAGGAAAGGAGAGGCTTAAATGGTGCTATGAACTCATCAGGGAGGGAGGCAGGAGGACCTCTCCCGTGACCCTAAGGCTGATGTTGGAAAGAGACTACCACATAGCACTGTAGCTCACAGAATCCCCCAGCTGGTCCCTTCCGGTTCTCACTACGTGCTGAGCATTCCCCACACGCTGCTTATTTAATTCCCCCACCCCCACAAGCCTTCCCAGTAGGTGGTCACATAGAAGAATTAAGAGGCAGGATGCTCTTGGAGTCTAGGAGGTGAGAGGATGTGTGTCGGCCTCCTTGACAGCCGTGGGTGAAGCATCAATCTCTAGCGTAGACACTGAGTATCTGTACCAGCTC
Organism: Micromys minutus; assembly: GCF_963924665.1. Classification (NCBI taxonomy): domain Eukaryota; kingdom Metazoa; phylum Chordata; class Mammalia; order Rodentia; family Muridae; genus Micromys; species Micromys minutus. Next base: position 228,632,466 of record NC_137969.1, read on the forward strand.
TGGTGAGGACAGGCATTGGTGGCATATAAATCCTCAATAAATTATAAATTCTAGCTAGCCTGTATAAGAGACACACAATCCAGGTATGTTGCTTACAAGCCATGAGCCCAGATTGGGCAGGTTTTGGAGCTGCCCTAACTTACATGCCAGCCATATGTCCCTTGCCACTTGCTGTTTCTCATATGTCCACCTGCTCATGGTCCATTTCCTCTGGTGGTTTCCTCTTCTCGCTGCGTCCTTTCTTCTCTCTTCTGTCTTCTGCCAACCAGGTAACTGAAAACTTGCCTACCTCTATCTGCTGCCCAATCACAGGCTTTAGCCTTTTATTAACCAGTTAAGCCGGGGAGCAGGGTTCACACAACAAAAGCTCATGTACTTGGGAGTTTCCTCGAGGTGGTGGAGGGCAATTTGGAGGCCAGTATTCAGCATCTGAATCTGTAGCAGCACCAGACCCCATGCCTTACACCGGCATTCGAGACTGGACTATAATCGGAAATGTTGAGTTTCAGCCAGGTGTTTTGGGTGGACCTTCAGATGACAAGAAGGGAAACCAGAGGCTGTCAGAAGTAGAATGCTGAAAGCCCAGTGGGGAGCTGGCTCAGCAGTTCAGAGTATTTGCTTCTGCAAGTAGGCTTGGGTTCTGTCCCAACACCAATATCTGGCCGCCCTCAACCTCCATTTCCAGAGAATGTGATGTCTTCTTGTGGTTTCTGTAGGAATTTTCATGGACATGCTGCATATGGAGACAAGTAAGCACACACACATGCACACACGCACACACACACACACAAAGAAGGAAAGGAAAGTCTTAGGGTTGGAACACAGCTTGCATGTACAATAATGGAGCATCTGTAAGGCCCAGGCTCCATCCGTGTGTGGGGGGCAGGGAGATTAAGGCCTTGAAGTTAGCTCTTGCCTTGCTGCCTTTGCCTACACTTGTTATCATCTGTAAAGGCAAGTGTAGGAGGCCAGAGGGATAGGTAATACCACTGATTAACCTGCCCTTTAGGCAGACTCCCAATGATTTTCTGGGTCTCCTTTGAAGTCATAAGAGCAAGCAATTATTGAGCACTATCTGTATAACCAGCACTGACTTTAGGCACTCTCCACTTATGTCATTTAATTACTTCAAATAACCCTGAGATGTGACACAATTGTCCCTTATTGTTGGAGGGGGGTTAGTTCTAGCCTTTCTCCTCAGGAATGCTCACGTCCCTTCATAAAATGACAGAGACGGTGACGTAGCAAATGGCAGAACACCTGCCTAGCATATGTTAGTCTCTAGCTTCTACTATTAGATAGGGGTGGAAAAAAAGCATAGAATTTATACATAATGTATATACATCCTTGTGTGTGCTTTAAACCAGCAGTTAATTATAGTATGAAATAGACATACTATGTATGTAGCTGTTACACCAGGCTACTTTGGGATTACTGGCACACATGCAAGCATCTGTAGGGCTAGGGAGATGGCTCAGTGGGTAAGATGTTTGATGTGCAAGCGTGTCTGGTCTCTAGTGTAGAAAGCCAGATGTGGCAGCATGCATCTGTGAGAGGTGAAGATGGCCTAGAATTCACTGGCCAGCCAGTCTAGGGAGTCCGTGAGCTCTATGGTTAGTGAGAGACCCTGTGTCAAAAGATAAGATGGGTCAGGTGGTGGTGGCAATAAGCCTTTAATCCCAGCACTCGGGAGGCAGAGGCAGGCAGATCTCTATGAGTTTGAGGCCAGCCTGGTCTACAGAGTGAGTTTCAGGACAGCCAAGGCTACACAGAGAAGCCCTGTCTTGAGAAAAACAAAAAAGGATAAAGTGTGACAGAGGAAGGCACCTGACACCCAACATGTGCATACATGGGCACTTGCACGTGCACACACATTTGCAGAATACACTCAGGTGTTGAGCCCACTGACATGGGTACCTAAGGCCGATTGCAGATCTTTGTTTGAAAAACCTAAGACCACATAGCACCTTTCAGTTCTGACTGCTTTTGGCTCAGACCAAGCATAGTGACTTTTCACAAAGTTATTTATTTATTTGTCTATTTATGTACACGAACACTCTATTTGCATGTAGGCTTGCCTGGCATCAGATCCCATCACAGATGGTTGTGAGCCACCATGTGGGTGCTGGGAATTGAACTCAGGACCTCAGGCTGTGCTCTGAGCCACCTCTCCAGCCCAAGTGTGGTGGCTTCTGAGTTCTGTGCACATGCTGGTGGCTTCCATCAAGAAAGAGAAGGAGGGTGAAAATGGCTCACTAATCCCTGTCCCTTCCCTCCAAGGCAGCCATCATTCTCCATGCCAGCTGCCCTAAAACGAAATCGTTTTGGCCGTCCTGGTTTCCTCCATAAATTGCAGCCTCATCTGGTCTTCATGGAGAGCCAGACATTCCAGGAACTTGTAATTGAGGACCGGCTGGCATACCCCCTCCCCCAGAGTGTCATGGGAAAAGCCGACCTTCACGCCAGTGATTCATTTGCCAGAGGAGAACCTGGAAAGGGGGTTCTGTTCATGAGCCCAGGACAGGTCAACAAGCCTGTACCCTGGCTTTAGTTCCTAAACCGCCCTTTCGACCTCACAGCCCCACTGCACCCCGAGAACATCCGGAACCCCTGGACCTCACACCTGGTATTTGCCCATTCCATGACGCCATCTCCAGAATCCCTAATCCAGACTCTGTGCTGAACATGAAAAGGTCCTTAATCATTTCATCATCAAAACTCACTTGAGGCAAAAGCAGACCAGGTCTTGTGCAATTTCTGGGTGTCTCTTAGTGTGGGTAAGGGTGTATTTGCAACAGGCTGGTGGAGCTAATGATGAGACCCTTCTGGGGCAGAGCTGCTTTCACTTGTGGTACATGTGTCCTTCCTTCCTTCTTGATTTTTGAGACAAGCTCTTATTTGATCCGGGCTGGTCTTAAACTTCCTACATAGCCAAGGCTGGCCTAGAACTGCTCATCTTTCTGTCTCTACCTCCCAAATTCTGGGATTACAGGGCCGTGCCTTCCTGGCTGGCTACACATCCTTTCTTCCAAGATCTGTTTTTATTTCTCTGTGTGCATTGGCTACCGCTGGAGCTGGAGTTCCCGGAGGCTGAGAGCCAGCATGTGGGTGCTGAGAACTGAACTCAGGTCCTCTGAAGGAGAAGCACAAGCTCTTGACTACAAGCCATCTCAGCCAGTGGTGGTCTCAATCACCTTTAATCCCAGAACTAAATAGGCAAGAGGTCAGCCTGGTCTACAGAGTGAGTTCCAGGACAGCCAGGGCTACACAGAGAAACCCTGTCTTGAAAACCAAAACAAATAAACAAACATTCCTCCCCCCAAAACCAAAAAACTACTAACAGTCTCTTCTGACCAGGCTGCGTATACTGTCTAAAGTCTTAGCCTCTGGCCGCAGGTGTTCTGGCTAAGTAACTGTGACCCCCGATGATTTCCAAAGTGACTTACGAAGCACCGTACTCCTGCTGACAGAATAGGCTATCTCTGGATGCTCCTGACAGGATGAGGGCATCTGGATGGTTTCCAGTCATATTTTTGGTGGTTGGAATCTGTCACCATTCACCCTGTGTTGTCTTGTCTGAGGGGCTGAGGGAACCAGAAGCCACTGATTCTTGTGCACACGAGTCCTTCCGATGTTGCCTCTGGTGGGAGAAGGTAGTTCGAAACAGATGAGTACTTTGGAGAGGATGACTGAGTGTTAATAAGTGAGAGATGGGAGAAGACCAGCCCCAGGCAAACCTCATGCCCCGAGAAAGCAGACAGCGGGGCAGACACCCTGGCAGGCAGCCTTGGGGAGTGAGACATAGGCCATCTTCATGGCTCACTACACTTGTCCAGAGGGCAGCTATCTAGTGAACATCACTTTATAAAAACTCTTTTCCCCTGGCAGTCTCCCAAAGTGTTGGAGGTCTTGGGTCTTTGCTTTCTGGCTCCTCAGATCTAAACAGAAACTGCAGATTCCAGCCAGTGATATGTGGCTCTCTGGCAGGTGCTTTGGTCACTGAGAGCTTAGGGATAGTCACGGCTTCTGAGGCAGTGCCGTTCCCATTTTTGTTTTATTTTTGTTGAGACAGTCTTACTACGTAACCGTGGCTAGTCTAGAACTCACCATGTAGACCAGGTTGGCCTTGAACTCACAGAGCCCCATTTTTCCCTAGTGTTGGGATGGAAGGTATGTACTACTGCATCTGGCCTTTTCCTATTTTTGAGGCTCCTGCTATTTGCAAAGAAGAGATATGCAAACATGGCTATATGGGTTAATTTGAAGGTGTTTTGAAAGGTGCGGTCTTCCCAGAAGGGAGAGCATCCCTGTAGCTCACCAACACGGCTGGGTAGCGCCAAGAGCGCCCCCTGCTGGGTGTGGCCAGCCCTACTTCAGACGACGTCTGCCAAGTGACGAGCTGCGCCCCCTGCGCCATCTGGTGGCGATGGCGGGAAGCGCCAGTGAGCAAGGCCTCGGGAGCCCCGCGTCCGAGCCTTGGTTCCCGGGTGTCCAGGCAGCTTAAGGGTTAAGCTGTCAGCGGCGCGGAGTTAAACAGGTGTCAAAGGCGCCCCATATATCTGCAGATTGAAATCAAATTCTTTGCCGTATAAAAAGATAAATTACCCAGGCGCTGCCGCGCGTCCCACTCATCACGCCAGCGCCAGACGGCAAGCAATTTTTTTTTTTAATGTGCTAACGACCTAATCAAGCAATCAAGTCGGAGAAGATTGCAGAGTGACCGGGGCAGCCATCTGCCGGCGAGCCCCGCATTCATTTCCGCGCCCCCGCACCGGGCGGGGGCCGGGGAGGGAGCTGCCGAAACGGGTGGGGGGAGCATAGGGGGGGGAATCCTAAACAAATTAACACCCAATTTTCCCCGTCTAATTAGTTAAATGAGAAGTGTTTGGGGTCCCCCGGGGAGGGGGAGCAGCTCGTGGTAAGGAGATCGCTGCCTCCCCAGCATTAATTAGTGCGGGTCAATGCCTTGGCTCCCAGGAGAGAAGCCGCTTTAATTTCCCGTGATATTTCAGTGCCTGAGGCCCATCGATTCAAACTGAAATTAACTTATTTTTCAATCAGCCCAGGGCTGCCCCTGGGGGTGACTCTTCTTTTGCCGCCTCCTGAATAGAGCTGGAGCAATTTTTCATCAAAAGCTGATACCGTGGCCGCCCACGGCGGGGGAGGGGCCCGCAGGGAAGGGAAGGGGCGCCAGAGGCCAGTGGGTGGAAAGCGCCCAGGAACTGGTTTTCTGTTCCTAGGTTCCTACCCTGAGATACAGATGGGTCTAGAATCGCCACAGAGCCTTCCAGGCCCACCAGTTTCCTGGAGGGCATCTGCCTTCCTTGAGGACAAGCCTGAAGAAATTCTGGGCTCTGTCAGCAGCTGTTTGGGGGATACCGAGACATCCTGATCCCCTGATCGGACTGGATGCTTGGATTTCCTCCTGGAGGCTGCAGAGGCATGTAGCTCAGTGAGGAGTGCTTGCCTCCGGACAGCTGGAGGTGCACCCACTGTTTTGGGCTCCACAGACCTACACTCTGGTGCTCTTCCAGGACTGTGGTGAAAACAGGGCTAGGGAATTTGCCCCCCCCTCTGTGTGTGTGTGTGTGTGTGTGTGTGTATAGATATAATTTCATGTGTTTGGGTGTCTTGCTTGTGTGTATTTTTGTGTCCTTCTTGTGTGCCTGGTGCCCGCAGAGGCTGGAAGAGGGTATCAAGCCCTCAGAACTGGAGTTGCAGAAGCTTGTGAACTTTTGTAGGTGCTGGGAATCAAACCCCGGTCCTCTGGAAGAGCAGCCAGTGTTCCTTAACCACTGAGGTGTCTCTCCAGCCCCTGGAATTTGTCCTTTTGTAAACCAGAGAGTCTCTTACAGGCATGGCCTGTTGGTTGGATAGCTATAAATGTGGCCCAATGCAAAATTGTAAACTTAATTAGAATGTGATAAGGTTTAGGCCTTTTAATTTTAATTTAAATTTCATTATGTGGTACTCAAGCCAGAACTTCATAGATGACAATGTTCTGTGGCAGTGTCCGGAGGCAGGACACACCTGCACACTGAAGGTGTGTGGATCTGCAAGGTCCTCTGCACCTGTGCGGACATCTCAGCTGCCAACTAAGGACTGCACTGGGTGCTGCCCACCTGCCGAGGCTTGTCTGAAAGTGTCCCTAGCCCGTCTCCCTGGAATGGCTTTGACTTAAAACAACTAACAGACCCATTTTGCCCATGGTAGTCTCGAGTCTTGATGCCATTATTCTGAATACCCCCTGAGTCTGAGACACCTCAGGGACTCTGTGGAGGAGGGGAGCTGGATTAACAAGCCCCCTGAGGCAGACAGGGGAAAGAGCTTTGGGCCCGGGGTCTCTCCGAGTGCAGCTCTAACCACTTCTCCACACTGCCAGGTGTGGTTCCAGAACCGCAGAGCCAAGTGGAGGAAGAGGGAGAAGTGCTGGGGCCGGAGCAGTGTCATGGCAGAGTACGGCCTCTATGGGGCCATGGTGAGGCACTCCATCCCCCTGCCAGAGTCCATCCTCAAGTCGGCCAAGGATGGCATCATGGATTCCTGTGCCCCATGGCTACTGGGTAAGAGCCCACAATTTCCTCGGTGCCCCGCCCCTGTGGTGAGGGAAGAGGGCTCCACTGGGGGAGGGAACAAAACACTGGGGAGGGAGACCTGGGCCACAGTGACTTAATGGCAGAGAGGTCTTCCAAGAGTGCCATGGGGGGGGTACCCTTTGCACCTACCTACTGGGTGTCAAGACTCCCCCTGTTCTAGAGTCTGTGATCCTCTCTCCCTGACTAGGTTTTGTTTACAGTGAATTAAACACTCCCCTTTGTAAGCCGAGGGCACCCCCTTGTCTCTCTGGCTACCTCTCCAGCTTTGCCCAAAAACTTCTTTGCCCCAAACGCCATCGGTTGCCATCCAGGCCAATAAAGGCATCAGCTTATCTTGGGGTCCTAAGGCCTGGAATCCTATGACAGAGGGTTAGGGGGATGCCCTGAAAGTATAGAACAGGTTTCAGGGGAAGGGGAAGGGTGCTCAAGCCCAAGAGTTTGATGTAGAAGGCCTGTTTTCCAGCTCCCTCCCACCCCACCCCCACCCCAGGTCCAACTGCGGGACGTGATTGTGGGATGTGAAGAAAGGCTTTCTGCTCCTCCTTAATTCTGGCCTCTCTCTATCTTTGCTGTTTTCAGTTCAAGATGGCTTTCCCAGGCGCTTTTCTAAACCCGAATACCAACAATTCTTTTTAGGGATGCACAAAAAGTCGCTGGAGGCAGCCGCCGAGTCAGGAAGGAAGCCCGAGGTGGAACGCCAGGCCCTGCCCAAGCTCGACAAGATGGAGCAGGAGGAAAGGGCCCCGGATGCCCAGGCAGCCATCTCTCAGGAAGAACTGAGGGAGAACAGCATTGCAGCCCTCCGAGCCAAAGCTCAGGAGCACAGTACCAAGGTTCTGGGGACTGTATCTGGGCCTGACGGCCTGGTCAGGAGTGCTGAGAAGCCAGAAGAGGAAGAGGCCGTGGACGAAGACAGGTCTGCGGAGAAGCTCAGCCCACCGCAACTGGAGGACATGGCTTAGGTCAGGGGCTGCAGGCCTTGGGACTGCTCTTCTTGGGGGCTCTGTGGTGCGGGGAGTTCTCTCTGAGGCAAGAGCGTGTCTGGCTTCTGCCACACCTCCCTACACTTTGGGCCCTCAGTTACCCCACAAACCTAGGCACAGGCCAATTCTAGCCATAGCTTTGGACCATGCTGAGACATCCTGGACCTACTCCTGATCCAGCATCCTTATCCTCCGCCCAACTTTCCTGCCTCCAAAGCCTTCCTGCTATTCCAACATCGATGTCCTGACGCGTTATCCCTGAGAGACTCTTGTCCAAGCCTACCCCTTATTTTCTGCTCTCTAAGCCTTCCTTCCCAGCTCCGCCCCCTCATGGACTGCAGCTGTAAGCCCACAGCCTAGCAGAGCTGTGATTGGTTCTGGTGTCCTGAGTACCCCAGTACTCTGCAGGCAGGCCTTTCCCTCTCCATCGGTTCCTTCTAGCAGACCTGGACCCTGGGTCCCGTGTGAATGCATTCATTGCTCAGCAGGTCTGCGTGGTCCGCGTGCAACCTCTGCCCTACCCACTAAGTAATGGACATATGCAAGACTAAACAGGGCAAGTCTGGCTGAGTCCTTCCCCAAACCTATCTCACGCCCTGCTGTAGGTCATCCTCAGAGCCTGCCCTATAGGTTCCTCCTTTGCAGAGGTGGGCCACCCCACATTGTCAAAGTCAAGGCCCTGCATCCTAAGGGCAGGGATACTTCTCAGCAATGCTGTGGCTTGCTGTGCCTGCTGGCGAGCCCTCACCCAGAGCTTTTGAACCCCAGGGCTTGTGTTTCGGAAGCATTTTGACCCTTCTGCCTATGACTCTGACTTGCTATTTAAGGCTCCCTTTCTCTGGAGCTTCTTGTAGCCTGGTGGTTCTCAAACATCCTAATGCTGTGACCCTTTTTAAGTCTCTCAAGTTGTGGTGACCCCACCCCACACCCCAACCTTAAATTTATTTCATTGCTACTTCATAACTGTGATCTTGCTACTGTTATGAATCATAATGTAAATATCTGATATGGAGAATATCTGGTTACCGACTCCCCCAAAGGGGTCATAGGGGTCATGACCCACAGGTTGAGAACTGCTGTTGTAGCCTATTGGTTCACATGTGCCTGCTTTGGAGAAAACTGGTGCAGCTTGAAAGCCTCAGACATGGGCTCACTTTGACCTAGGCATTCCTAAAAGGCCAAGCCTAAATCAGACCTGTGCTATCTATCCACACACACCACACACACACACACAATATATATAGATAGATACACACACACACACACACACACACACACACCATATATATATATATATATATATATATATATATATATATATATATATATATATATATGACAAGAAAGGTACAGGGAAAGCTCAAAGGACAAGGCAGGTGGCAGGTAGCTAGTGAAAAGCCCAGACTAAGCTACACTCGTAGCTCCAGACCAGCTGTCTGCCCAGGAACATGTCCATAGATGAGGAGCCATGTTGCACCGAAAGACTTCTACCTGCAAAGGAGTGGCGCTGTCCATACTGATGTCCCTGTCTGCAGATGATGTCCCTGTCTGCAGGTGTCCCTGTCTGCAGGTATCCCTGTCTGCAGGTGTCCCTGTCTGCAGGTGTCCCTGTCTGCAGATGATGTCCCTGTCTGCAGATGATGTCCCTGTCTGCAGGTGTCCCTGTCTGCAGGTGTCCCTGTCTGCAGGTGTCCCTGTCTGCAGGTGTCCCTGTCTGCAGATGATGTCCCTGTCTGCAGGTGTCCCTGTCTGCAGGTGTCCCTGTCTGCAGGTGTCCCTGTCTGCAGGTGTCCCTGTCTGCAGATGATGTCCCTGTCTGCAGGTGTCCCTGTCTGCAGATGATGTCCCTGTCTGCAGGTGTCCCTGTCTGCAGATGATGTCCCTGTCTGCAGATGATGTCCCTGTCTGCAGATGATGTCCCTGTCTACAGATGTCCTTGTCTGCATATGTCCCTTCCACCTGGCTTTACACTTGTACCAGGGGTGCCCAGCCTTATGGAGTCCTCTGTGCCTGGATTCCCAGGCCAACCACAACAATCCCTTCATCCTGTGGAGTTAGGCACCCTACCCATCGTTTTAGGGACCACTTCACAAGAAAAGTCTGAGGCAGTGAGTTGTAATTTTAAATCTGTTTTGACAGTTGATTTTTGTCTTCGTTCTGTTCATAGAATTCTCCCACTTTCGAGTTGTTGTCTTCTTCTGGGTTGAGCTGTTAGACTATAGTCCTGGTGTGTAAATAATGTACATATGTGAGAACAAAGACACTGGATATCAAGGTGTTTGAAACACTGAGCTGTTGTGACTTTTAGGTATTCGAAGCATAATTTCTGTGCTGTTTTCTGTAAAGACACAAGCAAGAATAAAATTCATGCAAAACCTGCTGGAAGTGGACCCAGGAGGCCTCTCTAGGAGGGTTCAGTTGCTTGCGTGTGAGGACAGGTGACATACAAAGTAAACCCACAAAGAGTTTTACGCTCAAACTAGGTTCCCTCTTCCAAAGTTACTCTAGACTTTGACCAGGAATGGTAGCACATACCTTTAATCCCAGCACTTGTGAGGCAGAAGCAGGCAGAGTTCTAGGCCAGCTTGGCCTACATAGCAAGTTCTAGGACAGTCAGGACTACATAAAGAGACCCTGTTTCCAAAAGGAAGGAAGAAAAAAGAAAGAAGGGAGGGAGGGAGGAAGGAGAGAGAGAAAGAGAGAGAGAGAGAGAGAGAGAGAGAGAGAGAGAGAGAGAGAGAGAGAGAGAGAAGCAAAATAAATTACCGCAGACTTTAAGAACTGGCTTGTCTCTCAATGCTGAGCTCACACCACATTTACTGTGGGACCATTCTGTATTTCACGCCCAATCTACATCTCCTGAGTTGTTCCCTACAAACCCCTGCTAGTTCCCACACAGAAAGGGAACACCTTTTCCCTCTAGTACTTCTTTCTAATCAAGCCTGTTTCTCTGGAGACGCACACGGTCCACAGCCCCCCTTCATTTAGTACACACCCATGTGCTTCTGTCTTGCCTTCAACCCCCACAACAGCAAATAGTACAGGTGAAGGTGTCAGGGGATGCTCAGCCATTGAAAGTGCTTGCTGCTCAGCTCTCCAGTCCAGAGTTCAGATAGCAGGGCCCACAAAACACGCCAGGTGTCCTGCAAGGTACCTGTAACTCCCGCTCTGAGAGATTTGACTCTCCCGGCCTCTGTGCTCAAAGGGTATTGGCACACATACACACACCCTTTAAAGAAGGGGGGTGAAGAAGAAAGAGCCCCCAGCAGGTACATGAAATTGCCTGCAGACCGACAGCTGTGACCCACGACTTGATGATGTCTCTTGGACAGAATTAGGAGAGAGAACAGCAAGCAGACTAGACAGGCGCTATCTGGACTCAAGAAATCTCACAAGATTGTCTCAAATTGGCTCAAGCCGTGGAACTCCCTAGCAGAAGAGACTGCTGACAGCCCACCAAGATGAATGGCAGGAGGTGAAAAGGCTTCATACCCCGAGCAGACCCAGATGCGATTCCCCCCAGCCTGGAGCCTGAGAGTAGGCAACCTATGCAGAGCTGGACCCGGGATCAGAGGCCCTGAGAGAATGGGCTACAGTCTGAGGCTGTAGATGGTCTTCTTCGGTTTCAGTGTGCATTTATACATGAATGCAATAAAGAAATGATCCAAGGAAGGTGGTTTGAGTTCAGAAAAATATGATCAGAAAACATGTAAATAAATGCCAATAGGCACATACTAAATATTAACAGAGCAGCCCTTGGGACAGAGTAATCAAAACACAATTGCCTGGCACCTACTAGATCTGGGGAAACATAAAAGCAAAGCCGTAGGCTATATCCAGATTCAGGGCACCCTGATCACATTGGGTTCTATAGCTATGTTCTGACATCCACAAGAATAACCCTGTCTTATGCACAAAGGACCCTGGGGAAAATCCCACAAAACCATCATGGCAAGGTCTGAGCTCTGAGGGTACCCTTGGCAGCTGCTCCACTCCCAGGTGGATCTGGGTGACAGCCGATGGGACACTCGCAGTGTTTGGGAGATACTGGCCTTCCTCTTAGACGATCACCCTGGGCCTGGGAATAGGCAGAGGCCATGGTTACTGAAAGTCAACAGGAGGCAGAGGGCTCGCCATTGGTCTCCAGTGACAGAAAAGCTGTGTAGGACAAAACTACACCTCAGGTGCTGACCTGTAACTCCCCTGGGAGCGGTAAGGTGCTGGGGCCACAGCCCCACTGGCTTCCCACAGAAAACTGCATGCTTCAGGAAGTGCAAGAGAGAGAGAGAGAAAGAGAGAGAGTGATGGGGGGTGTAGGAGGGACTGATTGATGACGGCTGTCCGAGCTCTTAGAGCTGTTGCACAGACCCAGCAGGGATAGATGAGGGGAGGTTGGCTGGGGGTGGGAGAGTGGCACCTGCTGATGGGGGTAGGGATGAAGTGGGAGCTCCTGAGGCCAGGGCCTGTGGCTTGGAGAAAGCAGCAGTAATAGGAGAGACTTGGTCTGTGATGCTGCCGCCCCAGACACTCCTGGGGTGCTACACCTGGCTCACCAGTTATTACTACGAGGCATACACATGCCACATGTAAGAACGGGAAATCAGGGGAGAGGTGTTGGGGATGCTCCGTCTCAGTTCTCAGTTCTGCCTGTGCCTGCTGCCATACTCCTTGCCGTGAAGCTTGCTTTCTGATGGGACAGAAAATACCTGTAACCCAGCACTCACCAGGTGACATCTTTGGGTTAGAACAAGTGCCAGACCTGTCCCTTGCCCTGTCTCCAACCCCTAAGCCTCTGATTACCAAGTCACCTGGCATTCTCTGGTCAAAAGCCAGTGGCCTCTTTTGTGTGTAGGTCTCCTTGATGTCATCTTCACCACCCTGCCTCTCCACATACCGTTCCTTGTCCAGCCTGCTAGTCAGAAGCAACGGTGCTCACTGCATTAATGCCCCACGACTGTTCAGTCCCTTCACACTAATGGTTCCCACCCCTCCCTACTCCTCTCTGCTGTGCCTGGGACCACTCTCATTCATCTCCATGGCTTTGTTCCCAGTGTGGGCTGAGCCAGGCTGTGTATGGACCTCAGGGAGTCTCTGTCACAGGAAGAGGGTCAGGAATGAGGTGGTAGGTGGCCTTGTGTTAAGCTGCAAAAGATACCGGCTCTGTCTCGTTGTACAATCAGGTGGGCATTTCCTTCTGTAGTATTATGAATGAGAATGGTCCCCATTGGCTCCTAGATTTGGATGCTTGGTCTCTCTCTGATTGAACTATATTGGTTAGGAGGTGTGGCCTTCTTGGAGGAGGTGTGCCTTGTGTCTGTCTGTCTGCCTCCTGCTTGTGGATCAGATGTAAACTCTTGGCTATTGCTTATGCCTGCTCCTGCTTCTTGTCATGAAACTTGCCTTCTGAAACTGTAAGCAAGCCTCCAATTAAATGCTTTCTTTTCTAAGTTGCTTTGGTTATGGTGTCTCTTCACAGCAATAGAAAGATAAATCTCCTCTCTCCCTCCCCCACCCTCCACCCCGTGTGTTGCCCTTGGAGATCAGAAGAGGACACCAGATCCCCTGGAGTTACATTGATTATGAACCACCTGATATGTGCTGGGCACTGAACTAGGTCCTCTGGAAGAATAGCAAGTGCTCTTGACCACTGAGCCATCCCTCCAGGCTACTAAGCTCATTTTCACGAACCACTTCTGCTTCTGAGCAGGTTCCAATCCTGCATCTGACCCCAACACAATACACAAACCTGCTCTGCTTCACCCGCAGGATTGAGAATAAGTTTCCCTTCCCTCAGAGTCTGCCACAGTCACTGTTCTCAACCACCCCTCCCCGGGCTTCTAGAGGCACCAAGCTGGATGCTGGGATTGGAGACGTGTGCCGTCACTGCCCAGCATCCTCCATCCTCTCCTTTCCCAGCTCAGGTCCCTAGGATTGAACTTAAATGGTCAAGCTTGGGCAGCAGGCATCTCCCTGGCCAGAGGTGGGCAGGACCCTCAGAGTGCACTGCCCTTGTGCATGGAGGGCATGCTAAGATTGAAGCTGTATCTGGTGAGAGGCAAGTGACAAGGTAGAGATAAAGGAGAACAGAGGCAAAGAGAGAAAGAAAGGGAACAGACCCATCCACCTCCTCCATGCTGGGACGGCCTCGGCCCACGCACCAGGGCAGTGCACTCTGACCTAATCATCTCTAAGGGTCCCGCCCACCTCTGGTCAGAGAGATGGATCAATGGGTAAAGGTGCAGGCTGCCCAAGCTCAACCTTAGGGACTCGAGTTGGAAAAGGACAGAGTGGGCTCCTAGAAGTTGTCAGCTGACTACAACAGCATGTTCATATGTGAGTGCACGAGTGCATGTATACACACACACACACACATGGTAACAAAAGCCATTAATCCCAGCACACAGGGGGCAGAGGCAGGCACATCTCTAAGTTCAAGTCTAGACTTGGTCTAAATAATATTGGATTATTCTGGTCTAAATAGTGAATTCCAGATTAGCCAAGGGTACACAGTAAGACTGTCTCAAAAAAAAAAAAAAAAAAAAAAAAAAGGGCTAGGTGGTGGTGGCACACACCTTTAATTTCAGAGACACAGGCAGGCAGATCTCTGAGTTCAAGGCTAGCCAGGTCTACAAATCAAGTTCCAGGCTAAACAGAGAAACCCTGTCTTGAAAAACAAAATAAAAAGTATGAGAAATAAGTAATAAAACCAAAAATGTCCCATCCCCTAGCAGTGTGACAACACACACACACAGATACACACACACACACACACACAGATACACAGACACACAGATACAGACACACACACACACAGAGATACACAGACACACATAGATAGACAGACACACACACACACTACAGAGATATAGCAAAAGGAAAAAAAAAAAAATCTTTGGCCTCAATAACTTTATCTTACGCTTTTGGGAGTCTGCCTACTTTATTTATAGGGTCTTATTGTGTATCCCAGACGAGTCTCAAACTCACATCCCTCTGTCTTTGCCACCAGCCCGTTGGCTTAATTTTTTTTTTCTTGTTCCATAATACAGACTTGGGGGGGAGGACAAAAAGAAGACATAATCTACCAACCTCATTTTAGCTAGTAAGGGAGAAGGGATTATATTCTTGAGTTACATATAAAGACATCAGCAGTAGTGCACTTGCCAAGGGTTCATAAGGTTCAATCCCCAGTAATGAAACAGACAAACAGAAAAGATTAAAGACAGAGGATTAGGGGTCAGTGATCTAGGCGCTAGCCACACCTGCCCTCTCCAGACACCTGGGGGACAGGAGGGACACAGATTGAGTGGAAAGGCACCACAGAGGACCAGTGTGGAGGCTTAATCAAAAAGACCACTCTAGGGGCTAGAGAGATGGCTGAGGGTTACGAGCACTGCCTGCTCTTGAGCTCAATTCCTAGCAACCACATGGTGGCTCACAACCATCTGTCCTGGGATCTGGCCGGTAGATATACAGACAGACAGAAGACTCGTTTACATAAAATAAATAAATATTTTAAAAAAGAAATCACTCCATAGTAGAAGAAAAAAATCACGTTTTTAATATTTATTCTTTTTTAAAAAAACGTATAAAATTTAAATGGTAAAGCTTTTTAAAAGTCTATCACTGTGAAACGTAGCCAGCTTTCTTGAGTTCAACAGTTGTCTCACCTGGCCCTCCGCTTCTTACAGTTCATTCCGTTTGTCAGCAGCAAACATCATCTGAAGTAATTTGTAAGAGTGCACTGGAGCAGCGCTGGGGAGACCCAGACCACAGGGACACCCATGGGCAGGGCTGGAGGCTCTAAGGTGACTCTGGCTCCTTCCTGGCTCCTCGGGCTTCCTTGTCTGCGGGCCCTGCAGGACTGCTTCACTGAGCCTGCAAGCTTGGCTTCACACCACTTTGATTCTAGTCAGTTCCCAGCTTCCTCCTCCGTAGAGTTTCAGAACCCAGGAGTGAAACTGCAAGAGTCCAAAACCCCACTGAGGCCAGAGCAGTCACCCCAATCCCCCTGCCACCCGATGACTCCAGTTAGGGGGCCTCTGGTCCTGGCCAGGCCCAGCCTTTGGGTTCTTCCTCCTCTTCAGGCCACCCCTGTGGTATGGGTACCTTCTCAAGGCTGGGCCGATGTCCCACGCTGACAAATGTCATCCCCAGTTGCTGGCCAAGTCGGTAGAGCTCACTCTCCGCTTCCTCTGTCAGGGCACTGGTGGCTTCGTCAAGCACTGAAGGCAGCATGTGGTGGCAAAGGATCACAGGCTACCCTTGCCCTCTGTCACTCCTCCACACTCACCCTGGGGTGTGGGGGAGTGACAAAAAAAGAGTCACACCAGGATAGAGACCACACCTGTGAGCATGGCTCAGATCTCCCCGCTGCGGGCGAATAAATAACATTGTGCCCCAAGACTGTACAACCCAGGACTCAATTCACCCAAGGCTCTGTCCTCAGGGGAGTCCATTCCTGCCACACACCCTCCTGCCAGGCACAGCTTCGGGGCTGCCCACTCATCTATGGCAGAACCAGGGAGCTATAATCACAAGCCCTCTAATTGAGGCTGTTTAATAATGTGCATTTTGTGCATTTACGTTCTCAGGACGATGCCAAGGTGCCAAGCTCTGCTCATCACAGGTAGGGGACACAGGGATATCCAGCCACGTACAGGTGTACACGTATCCAGGTGGTGAACACATGCTACAAATACCCGAGAGTACACAGCGTCTGGCATGTGCACCTCACCTGCATACTTGGGCTGCAGGTAGAAGAGGCGGGTGAAGGACAGCCTTTGCATCTCCCCTGGGGACAGGACATCGTACCTAGAAAAAGCAGTGAGAACTGAGCCCTGAAAAGAGGTGACAGCTTGGCTTTTGCCAAGAACACATCTTGAAAGAAGCAAGTTCGCTACAGAGGTGGACCCCAGGATAGAGGCCCCCTCCCTCTTAGCCGCAGGATAGGTGAGGCCCAAACTCTCCCCAAGATACAGATTCTGAGCTGGTGGAGCAGCCCAACCTGGCTGCTGGGGTCAGAAGCCATTCCATCCTTTTCTAGGGATGCTGGGATGCTCTAATGGACCATGGGGGCTCATCCTTACCAGTTCCAATCCACCTGCTGGTCCAGACCTCCTGTCCTTGCCACCAAGCTGGACTGTAACAGACAGGGGTCAACAGAGTTCACACAAGTGTCCATCATGTTTTCTGTGACAGACCCGATAGTGGTGTACCAAGGTGAGTGTTGTCACCTACGCCACTAAGGCAGGCTGGAGTATGGTGACCAGGAGCAGCAGGCAGATCATCAGCTTTATCATTAAGATTTTCCCACAGGGGTGAGATGGATCAGTGGGTGGAGTGCCTGCCACGCCACCCCGGCAATCTGAGCCTGATCTCAACCTGGTCCTCTGGTCTCCACATGCACAGCGTGGCACGCACACACATACACACACACACACACACACACACACACACACACACACTCATACAACATGAAAATCATCTCTCTCCAGAGCAAGAACACAGATCCTCAGTGCCTGTAAGGATCCCCATATGATGTGCAGCTCCCACTGTTAACCTGCACCTCCACTGTTTGCCCCAGTCTAGGGCCCAGAGGTGGCAGCAGCTCTGCTGGCCGGCAACTACCTGTGGCCAACACTCTAGGTGGGCCCGAGTCCTCAGGGCCCCTGCCCCACTCACCAGGCCTGCCAACTCCAAGAACCTCATGATCCTCTCCTCATCAGCAGAACCTGCAAAACAGAAGCTTCTTCAGCACACCAGGGTCTCTCTCAGGCTGGTCAGAGGTGTGGCGTGCACGCAAGTCGGCAGGGGCAGGCGTGAACAAAGCCGACGGCATAAGACCTATGAGAGGAACATCTGCTTCCCTCCAACATGGGTGTCTCTCTTTAGGAAAGACGGGACGGGAAAAAGACTCCAAATAGCGAGCAGTTGAAGCATAAAAGCCAACCGGAAACCAGCAGCCTGGCTACACACTGGACCAGTGGGCACAGGAGGCCAGTCAGGCAGAGCTTGGACAAGTGGGCTGAGAAGATGAGCGGAGGAGGGACAGCTCACCTGAGTCGGGGTAGATCTCCTTCAGGGGATATATCACCTGAAAGCAAGAACATTTCGGGCTAGGGTGGGTGATGAGAGACAGCGGGACTCAGCCCCATCATTAGCATCCCTAGCAGCCTCGTACAGAAGCGAGGCTCCTCTCCACTGAGGGGGAGCTGGGGCATCAGCCTGAGGGCTCAGAGATTCAGTGTAACCAATGGGACAACTAGTGCCTAACAAACACGAGGAGCAGCTGCCTGGACACCCGAGGAAGCGGCTCTGGCTTCAGTCCCTAAATACCGCATAGTATGTTCTCAGAGTCTGGGAAGTCCCAGGCATGGGGGCATGAGGTTGGAGTGGACCCTTGACCGTGCTGACCTGCTCCCGAAGTGTCCCATCAGTGAAGAACGGCTTCTGAGGCAGGAACAGCACCCCGTGGGGCCCAAAATCAGCCAGCATCTGCACTGAACCTGCAGAGCCCACAGAAGCCTCCATTGGGAGACCTCGAAGGTAACTGCCATCTCTCCATCACTCACTTCCCACCACACTGCTCCCCTGTGGCCAACGCTGTGCCAGGGAGGGCTGGCTCACCTTTCATGCTCTCCCATAGGCCTCCCAGCACCCGCAGCAGGGAGGTCTTGCCAGTGCCTGTGTTGCCTGTGATGAGCAGACTCTGCCCCTCACAGATCTTCAGGCTCAAATCCTTGATCAGGGGCTTGTCAGAGGAGGGGGCCAGGATGGAAACCCGATCAAGCAGAAAAGCTGTGTCTGATGGCTCTGTTGTTGGCCGCCCTGGGGCCCTAAGGCAGGGAAGAGAGGTGGAAAGACAGGCCATATGGGAAGAGGTCCAAGGGGAGAACCTGGCCTAGAGGTATGTCACCTTTGTCCCGGGAGCCTCGGGGGCTTAACTATACCCTTCAAACTCATACACTGATGTTTCAGTCCACATGACTCGGAGTAAAGCATGTGCAGACGGAGTAATGTTAAAACCAGGTTGTTAGAGCGGACCCCAGGGATAGAGCAAGCACAGAGACCAGGGGAGGGGAATAGGAAAGTGCCCATCCGTGAGCCAAGGAAAGATGCCGTGGGAGAGACCAACCCCACCAACTCTAACGTGAATTCCTAGTGTGCGGAACTGTGAGAGCTCTTCTGCCATTTAAGCTGGTCTGTGGCAGTCATGGCCGCCTAAGCATTAACACGGGGATGGAGCTAGAGCACTAACCTGTGACCCCTTGGGTGAAATCCCTACACAACTGATCTCAGTCGCTCTTCCAGGGACGGTAAATGCCACCTGGCTTGGCAGATAAACGAAGCCAGCTCGGGTGGCTAAGTGACTTGCCTGGTGCTATACAGCTTTATTCTAGTAAGTGCGGGCTTTTTGTTTTTTTATTTCATGTGCATTGCTGTTTTGTCTGCATGAATGTCTGTATGAGGGTGTCGGATCCCCTGGAACTGGAATTACACAGTTATGAGCTGCCACGTGGGTGCCAGGAATTGAATCTGGTCCTCTGGAAGAGTAGCCAGGGCTCTTAACTGCTGAGCCACCTCTCCGGCCCTTAGTGGGGTTTTTGTTTGTCTTGTTTTCTTTTTGTTGTTGTTGAGACAGGTTTCATTGTGTAGTTCTAGCTGTCCTGAAACTTGCTATGTGGACCAGGGTGGCCTCAAACTTAGAGCTTCACCTGCCTCTGCCTCCTGAGCCCTGGGATTAGACGCACTGGTCATGCCTAGCCATATTTTCAGTTTTGAAAGCTTCTTAGGTGGTCACCATCCAGTCTCTTTCCAAGAACGTATCTAGTCTTTACTTCTGAGGAGGAAGATTTCATTACTGCCCTTTATAGAGACAAAGAAAATGATACTCAGAGCAGTTAGTCATTTGCCTGCAGGACGCCTGGTCACAGCGGCGGCACATGTCTTTAATCACACCACTGGAGAGGCACAGGCGGGTGGCTCTCACTGAGTTCCAGAGCGGTCAGAGCTACAGAAAAACCATGTCTCAAAAAACAAAGAAAGAAAAAAAAAAACAAACAAAAATCCCAAAGGGAGAGGGGGTAAAGACAGGAAAGTCAGACACATTTCGGGATCCTCAAGATACGGGAATAAAGACACCCACGGCGCTGGGTCTGGGAGGCATGGCGAACACGGGGCTAGGAAAGGGACAGCGACTGGACTCAGCAGGAAGGGGAGATGAGGAGTGTGACATCCAGACTTTGTTCCTTTTTTAAATGTCATTTTTGTCCTCTGTGATGCATGCAAGTGTGTGCACATGTGTGTGTGCACATATGACACCGCAGGTCACGTCAGTGCGTTCCTTGAGAAAGGGTCTCCCGTTGAACCTGGAGCTCAGTGTTTGCCAAGGCTGACTAGATCCTTTGGGATCTGCCAGTTCCCAATCACCCTGCACCCTGCCACCTCCCTAGCCCCTCTCTTCTTTTCCTTTCCTCTTCCTTTCTTCCTTTCTGTTTTAATTTATCTCAAGGCAGGGTCTCACCATGTGTGTGCATTTGTGAGGAATGATGTAAAGCTACACGGGGGGTGCCAGAATGAAGGTGTCAGCTAACAGCGCACACTTAGAAGACAACTGATACAACACGGAGATTGTTCCCACCCAGTCCTTATAACCCTGCTACATAGCTGGAGGGCTCTGAGTTAAAGCCGGTTGGTCACTGTATCCTTACCTATAGCTTGGTACTCACTTGTCCAAATCCCACTCACTGTCGCCTAGGGTTTCACAGTCGTGTGACTTTTGGGACATGTCCAGCAGGGCCTCCTGAAGCTCCCCGATCCTGAGCATGAAGTAAGAACCTAAGGCAGGCTCCGGATGCCAGGTGAAGGGGAAACCCCTTCCTGTACCACGCTCAGCCACATGCAGTACGATTCTGCCCTTTTCCCACTTGGCGTTTCCTAGTGGCACACACTCTGCTCACCTGTGCGTGTAACCAGCAACATCCGAGAGTGTGGTGGACAGGTCAATGAGCTGAGTAAAGCAGCTGATGAGGTAGATGCACACAAAGGCATTCTGGTCAGGATGGAGAGCAGTCAGTGCAGGCCCAGGCACTGGGCCCAGTGTAAGGGATGGTCCGGAGAGCCTCTCACCTTGCTGACCAAGGTGCTAAGCTCTGTGGGGCTCAAGTCTCCATAGATCCCACTGAAAATGGGGATTGCAATGACCACGTAACTCAGAATGCTGCCCAGATAGTCAAAGGTGTTGATACCAACTGTAGGAGACAGAGTTCATGAGACCTGGGAGGCATTCACGTGTCTGCAGGGACACAACTCTCAGGATGAGGAGCAGGAAGTGGAGTAAGGTCATACTTCCTCCAGATCTTTATTCCCCCAGGATACCCACAGCAAAGCTCCCCATGGTTAGTCCTTTTAGTAAATGGATCCCTGACCATAGCTGGCAGACAGCAGGGAGGTGAGAGAGAGAGTTAACTGGACCATCCCCATCCCATGGCTCCAGCTCCCAGGGCCCCTCTGCCTACTGTACAGCCAGAGCTCCCTGGACATCAGCTCTCGCTGGGTCTGGAGGAGTCTCTGCAGCCTGCGGTCTGTCCTCATGTGCTCTACGAGCCCGGCTCTGATGGGAAAGGATGGGAGAATGGGGTGTCTAAGGGACTCAGGGAGGCTGGGATTCCTTCGTTCCCACCACAGCCTCCTTTAGAGACTAAGCCCATGCAAATAATCTCAGCCTTAGACACTTTCTCTCATTAACACTCATCCACAGCTTGAGCCTCATGATCCAGTCCATACCATGAACTCAAGTTGTCCAGGCGTGGTTCACACCCAAAGCTCTGGCTGGTTCCTACTAAAATAACAGTTACTTGGGCTTCTAATGCCTTTTTTTTTTTAACTTAAACTAAAAAACTTTGAACTAGTAAAACCTATATAGTAAGTTAGAACATGATTTAAGAGTTCCATTGAAGGGGCTGGAGAGATGGCTCAGTGGTTTAGAGCACTTGATGCTTGTTGTTTTTATTTTTAAATCAAAACAAAACAGTAACAGCAAACCCAGTGTCCCCCTGTGTGTCCTTGGGCTGTCCTGGAACTCACTTTGTAAACAGACTGGTCTCAAAACCAGTCTGGGGCCGGAGACTGCCTGAGAGGTTAAGAGTACTCATGGCTCTTCCAATCCCAGCACCCACTCAGACAGCTCACAACTGCCTGTAACTCCAGCTTCAGGGGATCCAGTGCCCTCTTCTGGCCCCTGATGAACACCAGCAGACACAGACACACACAGAGGAATAAAGTGAATACATATGAAAAATAAATAAAAATTTTAAAAACTAAAGGCAACTGCTTTTAAAAAGGTGTGGGGAGAAGTTTCTGGGTTTTGTTTTTTGACTGTTTGAAGATAGAGTATCATGCAATTAGGCCAGCCCTTAGCTTGTTATGCAGCCAAGAATGACCCTGGATTCCTGATCCTCCTTGCTTTTTCCTCCTAAACAGTAGGAGGACAGGTGTGTGCTACCGCACCTGACTTATGTGATGCAGGAATGAACCTAGGGCTGGCCTGCCTGAACTCACTATGTAGATCAGGCTGGCCTTGAACTCACAGACCTCTGCCTGTGTCTGTCTCCTTACCCGACTACTAAAGGTATGAGCCACCAAGTCACTGCCTCATCTCCAACTCTTAGTATTATTCCTGGTGTCTCAGTGTGGGAGTGACTGCTAACTGCAGTCGAGACCGACAGAGGGCAAAGGGTCTAAGTTTCCTAAATTCACCCCATAAACGGGTAATCTAAGGGATAAATTTAACTTCTTAAATACAGCCTATGTGTACTGGCTGGCTTTGCATCAACTTGACACAAGCTGAAGTTATCACAGAGGAAGGAGCTTCAGTTGAGGAGATGCCTCCATGAGATCCAGCTGTAAGGCATTTTCTCAACTAGTGATCAAGGGGAAGGGCCCAGCCCATTGTGAGTGGTGCCATCCCTGGGCTGGTAGACCTGGGTTCTATAAGAAAGCAGGCTGAGCAAGCCAGGAGAAGCAAGCCAGTAAGTGACATCCCTCCATGGCCTCTGCATCAGCTCCTGCTTTCTGACCTGCTTGAGTTCCAGTTCTGACTTCCTTTGGTGATGAACAGCAATGTGGAAGTGTGAGCTGAACAAACCCTTTCCTCCCCAACTTGTTTCTTGGTCATGAAGTTTGTGCAGGAATAGAAACCCTGACTAAGACGCTGTGCTTCCAGCCCAAACATCCACATCACATCATGGTCCAGGAGGGAAGAAAGTTCACAAAACTGCCTGCAAGACGCCAGGTCCTTGGCTCCATCAAGTGTGAGGAGCAGATGTACCCTTCTATGAGAAGCCTATCTCCCCACCCACCATGCTACAGAGACAAAAAGAAGCTAGTTCAGACAGGAAGAGAGACTAAGGCCTTGATCAAGGTGAAGCTACCCACTCATTTTATTCCTCGACCATTTTAGGCACCATGTCTAACCACTAAGACGAAGGAAGCCACCAGCTTTAGAAGCAGTCTCTGTACCTAAGGACAGAGAGAAGGGTGGGGAGAAAGGAAACCGTCTCCATTAGACTCACCTATAGAAAGCAGCAGGCTCGGCGTTCACTCGAATCTGCACGTGCTTAAACCTGGGCAGACAGAAGGGAAATGTGTGCTAACGATGGGGAGCCCTGGATGCAGAGGAACCCACTCCTTCAGAACACAGAGCCCAGCTCCATGCCAACACTGTAGTCACCTTTCCCTCGGCTGCAGTCACAAGAATGAACCCCCAGGGAATGGGTGGGGCAGCAGCTGTACAAGCTGTGCTGACCCTTCTGGGATGAGGCAGGTGTCCTCTTGTCTACTGGACCTCCTCTCCCTAGCCTAGCTTAACCAAGGCAGGAAGCACAGGACAGGTACAGATGTGGATCAGATGCTGGCCCAGCAGACAGGGCAGTTAGATCATGAGCCTCCCCCAGAAGATGCTGCTGATGGCCAGCCCACACTTGTCTGCTTCACATGCACAATCTCCTTAATTCTCACGGCTCTCTCAATAGACAAGCATATTATTTGTTCGAGAGACGAGGAGACAGCAACCTCAAGAGGCCTGTTTCCTCCCCTGTGAGACTACACGCAGCTACCAGTAGTAGGACTTTTACCCCATCCCTCAACCTTAACCAAGAAAACACACCTAAAATCCCCCTCTAGCTTCTCCTGCTGCACCAGCTTCGTCACGATGGGCCCCATCAAAGTTTTGTTCACCATGGTACCCAGGATGAAATATCCAAAGATGCTCACAGGCCCAAGCCAGCCTGTGCTGAAAGACAGAGAGAGGGAAAGGGGGGGGGGGATGAGAGACAAAGTGGGGTGCCACAGACAGAACTTTGGGACCCTTACTCCTGCCTCATCCCTCAGGTGGACCCTGTTCAATTTGCACAAATGACAGTGACATCTGACACCCAGCTAAAGTCAGGATCCCGGACAGTGAGATATCACAAGACCAAAGAGGAGGTAGGGTCATGAGCACAGCACGTGAGCTAGAAGACTCCCTGGGGTGCAGGTGGCAAAGATGAGCCTCCCTTGGACCCTGACCTGCCCTCGATGTGGGAGACTCTGGGTAAACACCAGGCTGGGGTGGAGGGCCCCTAGAGGGAGAGGCCGCACCTTTGGAAGCACTGGTAAGTATAGTAGGCAAGAGTGAAGGGGGAGATGATCAGTTTGCTGGTCATGCTGCTGAGCTGCCGGCAGAACCGTTCCACGTCCTGGCTGATACGCTGGTCCCTACAGCCAACAACACAGAGGAGCTGAGAACTTCCACTTCTAACCTTGACTTAGACGGACCCTGACAAATAGGCCTTAGGCTCTAACGGGAGTCTGGAAAATCTGTCTTAGTTTACCCTATGGGGGAGGCGGGAGAACTACCAGAAGACCCAAGGGCCCAAGTCAGCTCTGCAGAGCCAAAGGAAAAACTGAGGATAGAGCTGTCTTTCTGGATGGTCAGGGACATGGTCTCTTTAATCTCAACTCTCCCCATCTCCCTATGGACCTGTGACTCCTCCTGGTCAGGGTCTGGTGGTGAAAGCATCACCAGGGCTGAGTCATAAAGAAAAGGACATCTTCTAAGGACCCTCACTGGGAAGCTCTGCTTGAGCTGAAAAGTTACCTCAGGAAGGCAACCAAGTACCTGCTGTGTTGTGACAGGTGGGAAGGAGAGATCCCACAAGTCCCGCCTCACCACCAGGGCCACCCTGACTCCTATTGGACAGGCTGCTTGCAATCCCTCACCTCTAAAATGACAGCTTACACCTGGCCTGACCGAACAAGCTAGAGGCGGGAATCTGAATCCCAGATAGCCATGGTAATTTCCGTTCTCTTCTGCTCCACCTTCCTGCTGCACAGCCAAGAACTTGTTTGCTGGCAAGGATGCTTTCTTCATTTGCCTCATTTCAACTCAAGATAGGAAATGGACTAAAGAGAACCACTCCCAGCTCTTTCCTTTTAGCTCCCCAGTCTCAGCCCCGTGGTCCTTTCACAGCTCTGGGCAGCAACAGTGGCCTCCTGCAGAAGGGTGTGGTCAGGAGTGCGCAGGGCTAAGCTACTTGGACGGGAGCTCAGGAGGCAGCAGGGATGAAGAAGGTGCCTACGGATTATCGATGTCGTCCCGCAGCACGTTGAGGGTGTAGTACACACGGGACCGGAAGTACAGGTGGTGCAGGTGCTCGGTGAGGTCCTTCCTCCAGCTCACGTACAGCAGGTTGCAGGTGAACTGGTCAAAGCTCTTCAGCTGTACATGGGGGTGGCAGGGGAGAGGGAGGGGAGGAAGAGATGGCTTCCGGCAAATCTGGGGTCAAAGCTCAGAGCCAGCAGGAGCTTCCGCCAATGGGGCAGAATCCACTGTGACCACTCCAGTGCGGTTCCCTTTCAGGGCTTCAAATCACGGGACTTCCCGTTCCCCATTCTTTCACGTGCCTATTCCTTCAACGCTCTCAAAGAGCTTACAAAAGGCAAACTCAAGTCCTTCCCTGCACTGTGCGTCTCCCACTGAGGGCAGAGGAGCTACTGGAAACAGAGAACCCTACGGTCTTCTCTCTATGAATTTCTTGCTCTGTCCCCAAGCATAGAAGAGGTTTTACTGATCGAAGGCCCACCCAAGTGGCCACCTTAGGACAAGAATGGGCATCCCCAAGAAACTGCCAGTCCAGCCTGACAGAGGGCATCAGGTTGGTCTTGATAGGGCCTTGCCTCATCACCTGCCATTTTCAGAAGAGCCTTATGCTAAGCACTAGGAGAATGACAAGGTGATTAGTATCTGTCCGGTGAGCGGCCGGTGGCGAAGGTATAAGGATCGCAGAAGCAACTGTCTACTCAAGGAGTAAGTACACACAGAGAAAGGCTTGAATTTGACAGAGGAGACACAGAGAAAGTTAAGGAGGACGCAAGAGAGGTGCCGATAAAGGTATCTTGAAAAACAAGGAGGCTACTGCCAAAAGTAGTGAAAGGCAGCTATTGGACAAGAGGAAGCAGGCAAAAAGACTGGAGGTGTGACTCCACTCATAGCTGAGTCACAGCCTCAGCTGTCAGAGAAGTAACAGCTCTGTGGCTGCAGATCCTGGTGTGAAAGTGTTCTGAGCTCCCTGAAGCTCATTTAAAGTCCTGGGAGGGGGAGGGACCTTGCCTATTTCTACTGGTTGTTAAACCAGAAAGTTCATCCCAAGGAAGCCAATAGCAAGATCAAGGCCCTGCCTCTGTTCTGACCTTCAGGGAAACTGGGTAGCTCTAATTCCCAGAAAGGGGCAGAAACAAACTGAGAGCTTGGCTCCTGCTTTCCGAACACTCAGTCCTGCCAGGCATCCCACTAGACTGGAGAAGGGGGACCACAGGGGAAGGGAGAGTCCTTACGGTGGAGTTCAGAACAATAAGCACCACAGCCAGGAAGGTCAGTGTCTTAAATCCATCCAGGTCTTTGTTGCCCAAGACCCCGTAGTACTGACTGGGGATCAAGCCAACTTGGTAGATCACCAGTTGCTCTGTGGGAAAAGAGAGGAGGTAGAAGTCAAAGGGGGAAAGGAAGACACTGCCTCCTGCCAGAGACAAGGGAAGGAATCCCAAACCTGGGGTTCTTCCCCATTGTCCAAAGCCCATTCACTCACCCAGGAGGGTCACGCACAAGAGCGTCATGAACATTAAGACATTCTGTGATGACCAAGAGGGAAAGAAAACCTTCTGGATCCTCATGAACCTCTGGACAAGTTGTAGATCTAATCTGGGCCTGCAGAAGTCAGGACATGGAGAGAAGGCTCAGAGGAGAGCCCAGCCTTACAGGAGGTAACAAGCTTAGCCTTATTATTATGCAGAGGGCCCAGGCTTTGCACGAACACGCGCACGCACGCACGCACGCGCACACACACACACACACACACATACACACAACTTATGAATGCTGAAGATGGTAGAATGGAGGATATCCATGGGGAAAAAAGTGATATTACTAACCTACCAGAAACAAATTTTTAAAAATTAGTGAAGATATGTTAATAATGATGGAGTAGGAAGACATTACTCAAGTAAGACCTCAAACCTACAAACTACACAGGGTAAAACTGGTAGGCTTAATTTAGAAGTAAGTATTTTATTCAGATTATGGTGAAATGAGAGAAGGTATTTGCAGAATGAGATTTATAAGGAACTACAGTCTGGAGCATGCAAAGAATTTCTGCATGCTAGGATATTTTTCTTTCCTGATCTTTCGACATGCAGTTTCTCTGTGAAGCCTTGGCTCTCCTGGAACTTGCTCTGTAGACCAGGATGACCTCAGATTCATAAAGATCTGGCTGGCTCTACCTCCCATGTGTTGGAATTAAAGGCATGTGCCAACACCACCCAGCACATGAGGATATTTCAAAGGAGAGGGGAAAATGATTAATAGGCAGTCTAAGAAAGGGACAATTCTCAAGCCTAATAAATGTACTAAACTGGCACGGTGTGGTTGACAAGATGTCTCAGCCAGTGAAAGGTCAAAGTGTTTGTCTCTAAAACCTGAATTCCACCTCCAGATCCCACTGTGGAAAGAACCAACTCCAAAATCTGTTCTTTGATCTCCATTCCTGTGTCATGGCACACATATCACATGTGCATATGCACACACACACACACACACACACACACACACACACTAATAAAATAAAAATAAAGTTAGCACAACAGAATTCCATCTTACATAAATCAAATCGATACATATTACAAAAAACAAACTAAACAATACCAAATATTGGGAATGGATATAAGGAACACCAGAACCTTTATAGATTGCTGTCAGAAACTATAAATTGGTTGTGACCACTCCAAAACATTATAGAATTAACTATGCCTTAGCATTCTATCTTGAGGTGGATAACCTAGAGAAAAATCATCAATATCTACCAGAATATTCGTTACAGTATATTTTGTGGTGCTTTAAATATTGGACGTAATCTAGGTGTCCATTACTAGGGAAATAGAGCCTAAGTATCCAGGGTGACACCAGGTAACATTCAGGAATGAAAACTCATATAGCATGGACGACCTAAAAAAAAAACAAACCAATGCTCAGTTTAAAAGCTTTTTTTCCCCTCTTTTAAAAATCACAACATGCTTTATTAATTCAAAATCAACATACATTTTAAGGGAACATGACAATTTAAGAAAGAGGGTCTGAAAAAAAATTAATGCAGAGGAGGGTGTGCCAAGAGAGTATTGGAATTGAGAATGAAAACTAAGGGAGAAAGATACCAAAAGAGGGGTGTCCGCAGTACCTAGAATGAGGCAGCGTCAACCCCATTCTGTGCAGCCAGGGATCCAAAGAGCCAAAACTAAGAGAGTTGCGAGAACGAGCCGCCCCTTCCCCACTGCCTAGGCAGGGCGTCCCTGCCTACCCGCCATCCTCACTAGCCCTGCTCACCTGGCACCAGCTCGAGCCGTAGGTCCCGGGACCGCCATGACCAAGTATGTAAGCGACAAGACAAGCAAGCAAGCCCGGTGTCCTTCCCGGGCAGAGTCCGCAGAGCTCAGGGCCCCGCCCTGGGAGGAAAGGGGAGGGACTCCAGCGACCACAGAGATGCGGTAGATAGAGAGGACGACACCCGGAAGTGCAGGCTTTCCTGAAAGAACGAAAGAGTAACCAGTTTATAGAGCTGGCCGGGCGGCTAGAGCGTCCCCTGTGGGGCTGGGAGGTTTCTTTTGACAACTGGTATTTTGGAATGTAACTTTCTCCCAGAGAAGACAGCGTGGTCTATTTTTTTAAATTAATTAATTAAAAAAATACATATTTATTTAGTATGTGTTCACGCGGACTGCGAGCCAGGGAACAAACGTCAGAAGACAACTTGGAGGGGTTAGTTTTCTTCTTCCATCCTGAGTGTTACTGAGGAGCCCACCCAGGTTGTCACGATTAACGGGGGAAAGCCTTCACCGGGTGAGCTAGCTTCCTGGTCCCATTACGATTTACATAATTTTCCTTAAAATATTTTTATGTATATGACTATTTGCCTGCATGTATATCTGAGTACCACGTGATTTTCTTTAAAATATTTTATGTATATGACTATTTGCCTGCATGTATGTCTGAGTACCACGTGCGTACCTGGTGCCTGCAGAAGCCAGAAGAGGGCATCAGAGTTCCTGGAACTCAAGGTATAAACCCCGGGCTTCTGAAAGAGCAGCCAGTAACCTCTTATAACCGCTGAACCATCTCTCCTGGAAGTCCCATCACTTTCCAGAGATCTTTTAAGTCAGGTAGATATGACTCACAGGCAAAGGACTTGCCTGGCATACATAAGACCCTGGGTTCAGTCCCCAGCACTACAAAAATAAGCACATAAATCAGTTTCCCAGCCAAATATGGCAGCTCAAACTTGTAATTCTGGAACTGAGGAGGTAGAAGTAGGAGTTCAAGATATGCCTCAGATACATAGAAAGTTGTTGAGTTCAGGTCTAGCCTGAACTACAGGAGACCTACCTCAAGGGGGAAAAAAAAGGTAGGGGATCCTGACTTTATATTTGTAGTTTTCAACACTACTGATGAAATAGGTTTCTGATTTGATTTGACTTGATTTTTAGTTTGCAGCTGGTTTTGTTGTTTTGTTTTTTTCTTTCGAAAACAGTGTTCCACTGTGTAGCCCTAGCTGGCCTGTAACTCGCTCTCTACACCAGGCTGGCCCAGAACTCAGAGATGCACCTGCCTCTGCCTCCAAGTGCTGCCACCAAAGGTGTGGGCCACCACAACGCAGCCACCAAAGGTGTGGGCCACCACAACGCAGCCGGCTGACATCTAATGTTAAATGAGGAATGGACGAAATGCTCCTCAACTGACTAAAGCTCCCAAAGAGAGATTCAAGGAAACAATAGCATTCCACAGAGCCCCACATTTGCATCTAGACAATACCTTCCTATCCCTCAATCCTTATGGTCAACTCTGTAACAAACACTAAACAAGTCAACAAAGTCACAATTAGCAGTTGTCTTCAGAGGCTTTTAGATTTGCTCAGTGGTAAGCTCCACTGTCTTTACAAAGCTCTGTGTCCTTGACAAAGATACCAAACAAGCGAAGCAAATGGCTTCCCCAACTTCAATACTAACAACTGTTGGGCCTGGTCTTTAGGAGGCCCAGCAATGTCACAGGAGACAGCCGTGGAACTGTCCTTGACTCAACCAAGAAAAACATGTCAAATGTCCCTTAGGACCAAAATTCTAGCCCCACTCTGCCTCTCAGCACTGCAAAACAATGTTTCGGAATGACAGAGAAGGGCAGCCAGCTCGGGACACAGAAACAGGAAACTGCCGAGGAGATGGTAACGAAATTTCCTCGGGAAGAAAAACTTAACGCTTCGGGGCAGGGTTTCCTAAGATTTAATTTCCAAAAGAACAAATAAGCAATAAAAAAAAAAAAAAATCAGCCAGACACATTGATACCAACATTGAAAATTAATAAAACATAATGGAGAGATGGCACAATAGTTAGGAACACTGACTTCTAGAGGCCTGGGTCTAGTTCCTAATACCCAAAGGAAGCTCACAACTGTCTCTGCAACTCCAGTTTCAGGGGGATTGAGAACGACGTCCTTTGGCCTAGATACTCACTGTACAAACATGGTCTACAGACGCACATGCAGGTCAAACACCTAGACACACATGATAATAAATCTAATAAAAGAGGTAATACATCTGTTTGGACCTCCACGTATACCCACACTGACTAGTGTATACATACTCTACACCTAGCACACACAGGAACTGCCCAGTAGACACAGTCACACATGTGCAATTGAAAATTGCAGCCTTCTTGGTAGAAATCACCCAGGACTTCCTGGCATTGGTGTTGGTTGCAAGGCACTGGAGCACAAACGGTGACAATGGTGACAAGTCATTCAACTGTCTGTCAACTGATAATTTGCTGAGCAGATGCTCTGCTGTGTCAGGCCTGATTCTAGGGGTTGGAGGTATCGTGGTTTAGACGTTGTTTCTCTCTGGATGGTGGTACACACAGCATTTAGGAAGCAGAGTCAGAGTGCAAGGCTAGCCTGAGTTACTTGAGACCTGTCTCAAAACCAAACCAAACCAAAATAAGCATTAAAAAAAAAAATCTCAGGTATTGGAGAGATGGCTCAATGGTTATGAGCACTTGCTGTGCTTGCAGAGGACCCAGGTTTGGTTCCCAGCACCAATGTGACCCGCAGTTGCATGTAACTGGGGAACCTGTTGCCCTCTTCTGGCCTCTTAGGCACCTGCACATGTGTGGTACAGGTATCTACCTACCCTTGGGCACACATCTTAAGTAATAAATATTAAAACATCTTCTACTTTCATAGCTGCATTTATCCTTAAGCCCATACAAATAATGAAAGACAAAGATTAGTTTATGCTAAGAAAACCATAGCAAAGTGTCACAGGTTGGGTCCGCTGGGTTCACACCCTGAGATACTTCTTAGTCTCTATGATAGGCTTTTGTTTGGTGGTTTTTCTGTTTTTGTTTTGTAGTCCTGGCTATTCTGAACTCAGATTTGTAGACTAGGCTAGCCTCAAACTCACTCACAGGATTCACCTGCCTCTGCCTCTGCAGTGCTGGGATTAAAGACAGGAGACACTAGGCCCAGCTTTCGTTGGGCATTTTATAGGCATCATTTACTTTAATCTGGAGACCCTGTCATTTTGTTATCCCCATTTCACATGGAGGAACTGGCTCCATGACCTCAGTCATTGGCTCCTAAGTGCAGGAATGGGGATATAACCGAGACTTCTGGTTTAAAACCTATACCCACACTTCCACTTTCACCTGAACTCTCTCTTACTCTACATTTTAATTCCCAGCTAATTTTTACATTCTTTCCCTCATTGGTAGGAAAGCATAGCTACTGGTTTTTCAAGACTCAACTTGGGGGCTGGAGAGATGGCTCAACAGTTAAGAACACTGACTGTTCTTCCAGAGGTCCTGAGTTCAAATCCCAGCAACCACATGGTGACTCACAACCATCTGTAATGAGATCTGATGCCCTCTTCTGCTGTGTCTGAAGACAGTGACAGTGTCCTCAATATATAGAAAATTCTAAAAAAACAAATGAACCAAAAAAAAAAAAAAAATACCAAATAATCTCAACCTCAAAACCAGCACAGAGCTGGGTATGGTGACGCACACCTTTAGTCCCGCAGAAGCAGAAGCAGATCAATTTCTGGAAGTTCAGGGACAGCCTGGTCTACAGAGTGAGTTCCAGGATAGGCAGCTCTACATAGTGAGACCTCAGCTTGAAGCATTAATGACAGGTATGAATACAACTTAGGCTCCTTTGCCTTTCTAGGCAAATTATAAAGAAAACAGCTCTTTTAAACATTAACAAAACTGGACGGCCCCTCCCCCCCACATGCACACACACACAATCATTTTCCAGTAATACTGACACATCTACTGACAAGAGTGTACTCACATACATAAAAATCAATAGATTTTTTTTTTTTTAAAAAAAGACTCAACTGAAAGTCCGGCATGGTGTTACATGCCTTTTGGGAGGCAGAAGCAAGAGGATCTCTGTGATGCTGAGGCCTATCTAGTCTACATGGTAAGTTCCAGAACAGTTGGGGTTACATAACAGAGAGATTCTGTTTCAAAACAAATGAACAAAACCAATACACCATAGAAGGGACTTGAGTATACACAGATGGTAAATACGCAGTCGGTATTCTGGGGAAAAGAGGATCCTGGAACCATTCCTGGCAGATACCAAGGGACAATGTGCTGAGAATATTGGAAGCCATACACAGTTAAGTATGGGTGACAATGTAACCAACCAATATTCAGTGCAATAGCCAGACACGTTGGCTCATGCCTGTAACTGCACTGTCTGGGAGGCTGAGCAGGTAAACATTCTAGTGGGTATGGTACACATCCTTATAATCCCTAGCACTTAAGAAGTAAGGGGCAGGAAGACTGTGAGTTCAAGGCAAGCTTTAGTCACACCCTGAATTTAAAGCCATCCTGGGCACTGTATAAGACCCTGTCTTAAAAAACAAACCTAGAGGAGTGGGTGCTGGGGTTGTAGCACTGGGTAGAGAACATGCCTAGCATGCTTGAGGCCCTACGGTCTATTGCCAGCATTGTCAGGGGAAAAATTCAAATTCTTGAGCAAGGCATGTGCTGGTAGGGCATTGTGTTAGGGCATGTGTGTTAGGGCATGTGTATTAGGGCATGTGTGTTAGGGCATGTGTGTTAAGGCATGTGTGTTAGGGCATGTGTGTTAAGGCATGTGTGTTAGGGCATGTGTGTTAGGACGTGTGTGTTAGGACGTGTGTGTTTGGGTATGTATGGTAGGGCATGTATGGTAGGGCATGTGTGTTAGGGCATGTGTGTTAGAGCATGTGTGGTAGGGCATGCGTGTTAGGGCATGTGTGTTAGGACATGTGTGTTATGACATGTGTGGTAGAGCATGTGTGTTAGAGCATGTGTGGTAGGGCATGTGTGGTAGAGTGTGTGTCAAGTGCCCAGCACTATAAAGAAAAAGGAAAAATCAACAAGCAAAGGAAAGTGCAGACTGAAGTTTATTTCCTCAGATATTTTTCAGTATGACGGAGGCAGGATCTTTGCATTATTGCAAGTAGGTTTCTTGCTTTGGAAAGAATTCTGTAGTCCCAGACCTTGAGCGGCAAGACAGGAAAATTACTGCAAATTAGAGGCCAGCCTGGGCTTACCAGTGAGTTCCAGGCCATGGAACCACATCGTTAGAGCCTATCTCAAAAACCAAACAGATATGGCAGGGGGTTTGGCTCATCCAGTAAAGCTGACAAGCATGGAATGCAAGTTTGGTTTACAACATCCATAGGACAGGAGAGGACCAAATCCTGCAGTCTGCATAACCTCCACATTTACACAGTATCACATTCATATCCAGACATCCGCACAGATGCAGGCATGCATATGTACATGCATACATGTAATACAAATTAAAAACGAAGCAATACCGTGCAAGAACGCCACTGTCCTAACACTGTGAGCTCAGCGGATCAGGAGACTTAGAATTCCTTCATATTCCATCACTGACCAGGTGGTTAGGGCTCCCAATAAAATGCTGTGCGAAGTATTTGGGACATGCTATCCTAAAACATTCTGTGTTGCTTATGTTCCGTTTAATGTACTGGGTGTCCTGCATTTTTTCTTAGCTCAGTCTGGAAGCCTTTCAGCTGGGTGATCTTGCCCAGGCTCCAAAGTCCCTTTGAACTTCTTATCTACAAAGCAGAGAAGTTGGGACATTCCTCATTGTGGTGAGAGTTAAGGAAGATCTTCATAGGAAGGTGCTTAATACAGCAAAAGGCACATGGTGAGTGCCCAATAGTAAGCTATTAGGATTCATAACTTTCATTTTTAATTTCAGAATCTCCTAGATGATTTCAATATACTTTATCGAGTTAGATTTACACCAGCTTCCCAGAAATGCCTCAGTTAACAGTGAGTTAACATGAGTCTGGCCTGCCGGGCAAATGGGAGCTTGAGTCAGTCCTGAGCCCCAGAGAAAAGATTAATGACCCTAATGTATCAATCAGATGGAATTTCCTCTAGGGGGCAAAGCAGTAAAACAAAAAATAAATAAATAAATAAATAAAACAAAAACACCGGTGTGCTTCTTGAAGAAGCCACTAGGGGGAGTGTGTGCGTTTTAGACCAAACCTAGGATACACTGCAAATGGCAAGCTTTCCCTGTTTTGAGAACAAAACAAGGCATAAACCTGGGAAGTGCCTGTTCCAGAAGTTAACCTGGAGCCCCGACATGCCAAGAAAATCAGTCTATATAAGACCATTACCGGGCTGGAGAGATGGCTACTAAGAGCACTGACTGCTTGCTCTTCCAGAGGGCTGGGGGTGGTGGTGGAGGAGGAGGAGTATGTTGAAAGATAGATAGATAGATAGATAGATAGCAAATTCCAGAGTTCCAGAATTTATAAAGATTCTATTATCCAAAAAAAAAAAAAAAAAAAAAAAAAAAAGCATCATTGTTAGACCAAATACACAAAACAATGAAAGCACAAAACAATTAAAGGCTGGGGGTACTTACTGGAAAGACACTTGCTTTCAGCGTGTGAAGCCCTGGGCTTGATCTCCCACTCTGAAGAAGAGAATAATTTGAATTAATGATCTCAACTTGGGAGAGGAAGAGGCAGAGGGATCAGGAGGTCAAAGCTAAATTGGGCTCTTTCTATGAGGAGCCACAGAGGGCTGAGATGTCTGTGGCACAGTCCTTGTCCAGAATGTGGGAATCTGCTCCTGACACAATGAAAGGGTTTCAAAGGCTTCTGTCATGTCGTGGCTCAATGGGTTTTAAGGAGCCCTCTCTGCTTGTTCTCCTTTTTGATAGTTGAGATTCTAGGGTGGCTTTAGACATGCCTTAGGCGTTACAATCTGATAAGAAAATGCATAGGGGCCCTGAGGATCACATGTGGGGTTTAGGACTTGTCTTTAAATGGGGTTTCTGGTGAGGGTTCTAAAAACTTGCAAGTTTACAGCTAGGCGGGTGGAAAGGCAATTCTGGGACTTCTTGGTGCTCAGCTAGTGAGAGGCATCAATCAGACTCTGGGATGAGAGGCTCCTTCCCTTCCCTCATTTCAACAAGTTTCATCTTTCCTCCTGCCTTAATAGTGCTCCAGGGCTGAAGGAAAATCAGGAGTACAAGGCCAGCCTGGAAACAAAGGGCGGCGGAAGACAGGGACAGGATGTAAAGTAGATAGATAGATGATAGATAGATAGATGATAATGATAGATAGATAATAGATAGATGATAGAAAGTAGATAGATGGATAGATAGAAAGTAGATAGATGGATAGATAGAAAGTAGATAGATAGATGATAGATAGAAAGTAGATAGATAGATAGATAGATAGATAGATGATAGATAGAAAGTAGATAGATGATAGATAGAAAGTAGATAGATAGATAGTTAGAAAGTAGATAGATAGATGGATAGATAAATAGACAGATGGATAGATAAATAGAAAGAAAGATAGATAGATAAATGGATAGATGGATGAATAGACAGAAAATAAAGAGATAGATAGTAGATAGATAGTAGATAGATACATAGAGAGATGATTGATAAATAGAAATAGATAGATAGAAAAAAGAAAGAAAGAAAGAAAGAAAGAAAAAGAAAGTTTGCTGTTCTTCCAGAGGACCACTGGGTGGCTCAACACTGTTTTTGGGGCTCTGACCCCTTCTTCTGGCCTCTGTGGGCAGTGTATGCACCGTGGTGCACAGATCCACATGCAAACAAAACACTCAGAAACATTAAAAAAAAAAAAAAAAAAAAAAAAAAAGGCCTGCCTTTCCAGCAGGGACAACCTCCTTAAAAGAACAGGCCAATTGCAAGGCCAGTTCATCTCTACACCAGAAGAGAGGA
The DNA here is from genome assembly GCF_963924665.1 of Micromys minutus. NCBI lineage: Eukaryota > Metazoa > Chordata > Mammalia > Rodentia > Muridae > Micromys > Micromys minutus. The sequence continues at coordinate 228,668,925 of NC_137969.1, forward strand.
GGAAATACAAGAACAAGTGTCTGTACAGAGCCCAGTTCCTAATTCATGGATATGAATTTCCCAGAATGCTGTTAGTCATCACAGGCTTTATCCATGTCACCTTGTTGGCTGCTACACTGTCAGCCTACAGGTGGGAAAGCAAGGGGGGGGGAGAGGAGGAGAGAGATGGAACCTGGAGGACAGACGACTGGACGATCTAGTTCAAACAGCGAACTGCCGATTCTGTGAGAGGTTCTGCCTCAGAAAATATGGTGACTCGGATGAGGGGATGTTTCAGCGGGTAAAGACATACCCTAAGGCTTGAAAACCAGATTCAGTTTCCAGAACCCACATAAAGGCAGGAGAACTGAACCCACAAAGTTGTTCTTTCACTCCTCCATATGTGTGCCGATGATGGACATATCACACACACACACACACACACACACACACACACACACAGTTTGTAAATAGTAAAGAGCTGGGATGGTTGCACACACCTTTAATCCCAGCACTCTGGTGGTCTCTTTAAAGACTTTCAGGTCAGCCGGAGTTCATAGTGAGGCCCTGTCTCAAACAAAATAAAACAAAACTAAAAGCTAAATAAATAAAAGCATAAATAAAAACGGCAGAGAACACAATGGAGGAAGACCCCCAGTGTTGATCTCAGCATTCAAATGAGAATGTAGGGACGTGTGCAACACAGGCTTACAAGCAGCCCTTGCTGGAGTGTGTCTTATGTCCCCATGATTATTAAAGAAAATGGTAGTCAGCAACACTGATTCTGTTGTACCAAGAACTTTTTAAACATTAACTCAAACCAGGAATCGTGGCTCATACTTACAACCTTAGCAGTCAAGAGGTTTATATTGAGTTTCATGCAGGCCTGGCTTACACAGTGACTTCCAGACCAGTCTGAGCTGCAGAGTCAGACCCTGTTTCAAGAAATAAAAGAAGCAGAATAATCCAGAATTGATTCTGTATAAACCTTCTGAGGAGGAGATTAAGTATGTTCTGTACTTTACTGTGGAGCTCTTAACAAACTTTGAGTCTTGGACCTGTCCAGACTATGTCTTTGTTCATAGCTGTTTCTGTTTCTATCACGGAAATAAGTAAGTGTAAGAAAGGGAGAAAGGAGGAAAAGAAGGGGGGGAGGAAGGAAAGACAAATGGAAAAAAGAAACGGAAGAAAACAGAGGTGTTATCTTGTCTGGGATTTACGCAGCTGGAAAGAAGACTCCAATTTGGACCCGGGTCCAAGTTCATCCACTCCCCGACACTGGTTTGTCTAGGAAACCAATTAATTTGCCCAGTCAGCCTTTAGTGTCTGGAGTTTTGAATCCCAACCAAAAGACAAAGCTCAGAAAAATAAAAAACAAGACAACCCCCCAAACTTCAGAAAAATCCAATAGCCTTAGTTATGGGCCCTAGGAAGCTTGGGCGGATTTGGGGACTGCAGAGATAGGGGTTTGGAATGACAATTGAGGGGCGGGTGGGGGTTTCGGTTTGTGGCCAAATTCTAATAAGCAGGATGGAGTCTACGTGGCTTGGAGGTTCACAGGCTGGGAGGCGAGAAGCTGTGAAATCTGTTTGTCTGGTTCAGGGCATGCTGAGTTTCCATTCTCATTTCTAAACCTTCTAGGCCTGAGTCTGCAAGCCCTCCCCCATTGTCGCACCTGCTGGCAGCGGGGGCTCCAGTGAATGGACAAGTTTCAACAATTCTTCCCCCTTCCCCCACCTTTTACATAGCCAAGCCGGGAGACAAAAGGCGTCCAGAGTCTAGAGCTTCTTGCTCAGTCTCTGCCAGCTCCAGGGAGTGCCAGACAGCTGGAGCCGAGCCTCCACCACGCCATTTACAGTTTTACCGCCTGCCCAACCCACTCCCTCCTCCTCCACCCGAAGGCTAGTAGATCCCAGGATCCTCCTCTTGGTTCCCTGGAGGCTGAGGGTGGCTACCCCTGGAACCGGACAGGAAACCCGGTGCATGTGAGCGTTAATGCTCGGACCACATGTGCAGATATTTTGTACAGGGTACCACACAATACAATGGGGACACACAGCAGCAGCGGAAAGGGGTGCAGGCTAACCCAAAGCTTCTTGCCAGATCACACTGCCCTGATTTCTGGCCTTGGTAGCTTCCCTGTCTTTCTCAGCTGGTTCATTTATCCACCATATATGTAATTTATTCACTGAGCACTTAACCCCCGTTTGAGGAAATTACTCCGGTCTGCTCTCCTCAATGTTAGCAGGTCGGTCGGCAGCAGCACTAAGATGTGAATTCAGGTCTTCCACACCTTGAGTGAAAAACTGAGGACTGATGTCCTGTCCAAATTCTTCCTGTCTGCCGTTTACCGATAGTCCCAGATCCCCAGACGAGCACCAACTTGCCTTTTCCTATCCTCAGGACTAACCCAGTTTGGCCCTTCTTAACCTCTGAAATGTGTTCCTTTGGGTAGGCTGGAGAAAGAAACGGTTACTCCTCAGTTCTGGGAGCTGCCCTGAGGGGTTCGAGGCCAGGCTAGGATCAGAAGCCACAGGCTGATTCCTTCTCTTGCAAGTCCTGTTCTACCGGACTAGACCACCCTCGGAGAAATTGAGGAACTTTTAAAATTATCCCACGAACTTCCAGCTTTGAAATCCTGGGCCAGTGTATCAAAGACCATCTTGCAAGGACCTGAGGAGCAGTTCTGGACCTAAGACTTAGCATAGAAGTTCTCATGTTTGCATTCAATTCCTTGGAAATGAAATACGGAAGCCCATCAGTGGCGATGGCGCATGCCTTTAATCACAGGGAGGCAGAGGCAGGCGGGTCTCCGAGTTTGAGGCTAGCCTGGTCTACAGAGTGAGTTTCAGGACAGCCAGGGCTACACAGAGAAACCTCGTCTCAAGAAAAAGATCGAACAAAAGAAAAAAAGGAGGAAGGAGGGAAAGAAGGAAGTAGGAAGGAGGGAAGAAGGGGGAAGGGAGGGAAAGGGAGGGAAGGAAGGAAGGAAGGAAGGAAGGAAGGAAGGAAGGAAGGAAGGAAGGGGTTGGGGATGTAGCTCAGTGGTAGAGCACTTGTCTAGCAAGTTCAAGGCCCCTGGTCAGTCCTCCGCTGGGGCGGGTGGGGGAGGACAGAGGGATTTATTCATCTCTGGACCCCCTCCTGGGAGTTCTTTTTCACTGTCCCTTAATAAATCTGTTTGTTCTGCTAAAGCACACACACACACACACACACACACACACACACACACACACACACACACAGAAATAAGAATGAAAAACAATCCACCCACAATAAGCCAATGCTTGGGGGCAATGTAACTTTTGTGAATGGGAGTGTGAGAAGAGCTGCTCTTAGCCATCCCTCCTTGGTACAGGGTGCTGCAGACTCCTGGCAGTAGTCGACAATGTTACACCTCCATTTCTTACTACCATCCTCACAGGAGGTCCAAAGCATAACACAGGAAAGAAGAACTTGGTGACAGACACCCATCCTGCACAGACTAGTCTCTCTGCTAGTTTGTCATGGTCCTCTGTGGGTTTTTGAGACCCACAAAGTCTTGCTGTGTTGCCCCAACGGACCAGCAATCTCTTGCTTGCTGCGGTTGCCTTGTTTGGAGTGTTACAATTAGAGGTTTGCCCCTCCCCCCACAGGCAGCTAGTTTGATTTAAGAGTAACTAGGTCCCAAGCTGACCCAAGCTAAGCCTTTTCCCTGTGACAATCACAGTATAAATGCTTTCTTTGCTTTTTATTACTTATTTAATTGTGGTTGTTTTGGGTTTTTTGAAACGTGGTTTCTCTGTTGTAGTCCTGGCTGTCCTGGAACTCTCTTGGTAGACCAGGCTGGCCTCGAACTTGGAGATCTGCCTGCCTCTGCCTCCTTGAGTGCTGGGATTTAAAATGTGCGTCTCCATTGGCCCTCAAAATATTTCTCTTTACATTTATGTGTTTATTAGATATATGTATTGAGGGGTTCATGCCACAGCTTAGGAGGATAATTTTATACAGTCTTCTCTCCTTCCACCTTCTTCTACCTTGTAAGCAACTCCTCTTGCCTTCTGAGCCATCTTGCCTGTCTTTTCTTGTCTAATCTTTATCAGGAAACAAGAAGATAATAATTATTATAATGACCACTTTCACAGACGAGGAACTTAAAGCTGTAAGGTTTTAATTTTTTCCTGGTATATGTGTAGCCTGAAACTAGCTTTAAATTCCTGAAGCTTCTGTCTCCACACTAGCAGGAGGGTAACAGGAAAGCACCATCTCTTCCACCTTAGAGCAGAGATTTCAATTTGTGTCTAAACCGGATGTCCACCACTTCTTAGATACCAGCACTCTGGAGTCAGAGGTAGGTGGATTTCTGTGAGCCAACCTGGTCTACGTTACAAGTTCTAGGACACCTAGGTCCACAAGGAGATTGTCTCAAAATTAATGAAAAAACAAAACAAACAAACCAACAACAACAAAAAAAAAAAAAAAAAACAAACAAAATAAGCAAAAAACCAAAAATCTCATATTTTTTCAATTCTGAAGCTAGTATTATGTTAATTTAAATTTCATTGTTGTTGTTGTGTTTTGGTTTTTTAACAGGGTTTCTCTGTGTAGCCCAGGCTGTCATGGAATCCATTCTGCAGACCAGGCTGGCCTCTAACTCAGCAATCTACTTGCCTCTGCCTTTCCAACACTGAAATTAAAGGCATGTACCACTACCTTCTGGTGTAGGGGAAAATTAATTGCATTTATGCCTGAACCTAGGACCCAGGGAACATCTTGGAGGAGGGGCTTGGAAGACTGTAAGAGTCAGGGGACCAGCAAGTCTACAGAAGGCTGTGTGTCTCCTAGAATTGACAGGGAAGATACAGCTGTGGATACCTTAACAGTATGGCTGCCTAGACAGGACCTGAACAATGATGCTAGTAGACATGCTGTTGTGAAAGGGGGAGTAACATGGGACCCCAGCTCTAGGCAAAGCACTACCCACAACTGAGGATAACTGAGAAGATTAGTCAGTTATCACCAAGGATGAGCCCCCTTATGGACAAAGTGGTCTGTCCTGAAATCACATAAACACTAAACAGACTTAGCAGGCTGTACTGGCTGGTTTTGTGTCAACTTGATACAAGCTGGAGTTATCCCAGAGAAAGGAGCCTCAGTTGAGAAAATGCCTCCATGAGATCCAGCTATAAGGCATTTTCTCCACTAGTGATCAAGGGGGGAAGGCCCAGCCCATTGTGGGTGGTGCCATTCCTGAGCTGGTAGACCTGGGTTCTATAAGAAAGCAGGCTGAGCAAGCCAGGGGAAGCAAGCCAATAAGTAACATCCCTCCATGGCCTCTGCATCAGCTCCTGCTTCCTGACATCTTTGAGTTCCAGTCCTGAATTCCTTTGGTGATAAACAGCAATGTGGAAGTGTAAGCTGAATAAACCCTTTCCTCCCCAACTTGCTTCTTGGTCATGATGTTTGTGCAGGAATAGAAACCTTGACTAAGACACAGGCTGTATTAACATTTACACACATATATGCACATATACGTTTATATGTATGTGTATATATGCAACAACAATAAAGCAAAAGAGGCCATGAATTTGAGAGGGGGTAAATTTGGAAGGGGGTGGGAAAGAAAAAAGGCAGAGGAAAATGTTTTAATTATATTTTAATTCTTAGAAATTATACTTATTAAAGTTTAAATATTACATTTGCTGTGTACACACAGTGCATGTGTCTTGTGTGGTATACCCATGATACACAGACACACATCGAGGCAAAACACACATAGAAGACACTTTAAAAATAATTAAGAGATGAATTGATAAGATCTCAAGGATTTGCTTTTTAAACAGCAAGAGAAGGTGATGGAAACATTTTGATAGTTACGATTCTTTAAGCCATGTATTCTGGTTGGTCTGCTATACCACCTTCATCCTTTAGGTCATGTTAAAGGTCATGTGATTCAAGTCAAGTATGGAGGCCTGACCTCTCAGCTCTCCAAGGCTGAGTCTGGGGGACAGCCACTGTTAGGAGCTACATGTTGGTATCCGGGACAGCCTAGGCTACAAGGGAGATCCTATTTCAAAATGCCAGCCCCTCTAGCTCTAAATTAAAATTCTTTGAGGCTACATGTGCATCATGTGTGTGCAGTACCCTTGGGTTTCCTGGAGCTGGAGTAACAGATGGTTGTGACCCACCCTGCATACGCTGGAATTGAACCTGGGTCCTTTGGAAGATCAGCTGGTGCTCTTAACCACTGAGCCATCTCTCCAGCCCCACACCCCTTTAATTCTTTTTTTTTTTTAATTGTTAAACTTTCCTTAGCAATACTACATTAGCATGTAACAATTGAAAGCAGGTGTGGGGGGAGCCAGGGTTGGGAACATGGGGAGGCAAGAGGATAGTGAGTTTGAGCCCAATCAGAGCGGCTTAGTGAGGCCCTGTGTGAAAACCGACAAAAGAACAAAACCAAGAGTCAGCCATGGTGAGGAGGGTCAGGCTACCTCTGCTGGTATCAGGACCAGCTTTTGCCTCTAAACCCAGCGGTGACATCACCCACAGGCTACAGCACACACACCCCCATCTGTTGCCATGGCATTACATGCCAATACATTCCTAGTATTCATTGGGTTACCTCCCACCTTTACCTGCAAGCTGTTACTTCACAGTTTAAAAAGCAAACCCTTACCTTCACCCTTTCTTCTCTCTATCCCCAGTTTGTCTCCATCGACCCCAATAAACCTCTCCCACGTGGAACTGCATTGGCCTGGTGTGGTCTGTGCGGGCCTGAGCATTTAATTTATTTTGTTTTATTTTTTTGATTAGTTTATCAGATTTCCTTAGGGCCCTTCTTTACACTGTCAGTTGTTCCTTCAGCCAGCACACCAGCACCCACTTTCCCCATCACTTCTCTGAACCCTGCTGCCTTTAATCCCAGCACTCAGGAGGCAGAGGCAGGTGGATCTCTGAGTTCCAGAGTCTGAGTCTACAGAGCAAGTTCTAGGACAGCCAGGGCTACCCGATCAAGTAGTTTACTCTTCACAAAAGTGGTTTTGGTAGCTGATACAAGAACAGGTAAACTGTGAACTCCCCTGTAAGTTATCCCTGGGAAGCTGTAAGTTCAAACCTAGCTCTGGTTGTTTTTTTAAAGGAAGCTCATCTTCTGCATGCTGCTTTATAGGTGCCAGAATATTCTTTCTTTATCTACTTCCTCAATCTGGATTTTGTTCAGAGCCAGGTATGTATTTAAAGATGTCTGCTTTTAGACACTGGTTTAATTATTGCTGGGAATCTTTTGTGTTTAATAACTTAATTCACCAGGTCCTCAGGGTCTTTTTTACTTTTATGAAATCTCACTGTCTGTCTGTTTGTTTGTTTTGTCTATGTTTGAGAAAGGGTGTTGCTATGTAGTGCAGGCTAGCCTAGAATTTAGGAAAATCTTTCTGCCTCAGATTTACAGGTGTGCACCACCACGCCTGGCCTTTTTGTTATGCTGAGATTTGGTTAACACTGTCCATTCTCTCTCTCTCTCACTCTCTCTCTCTCTCTCTCTCTCACTCTCTCTCTCTCTCTCTCTGTGTGTGTGTGTGTGTGTGTGTGTATCTGTGCTAATTTCTGTGTGTCTATCTCTGTCTCTTTCTCTCTTAGGCAAGGTCTCCCTCCATAGCTAAAATTGGTCTGGAACTTGCTATTTAACTTCTCCTACCCCAGCCTCTGGAGTTCAAGGATTTCAGGTGCCTCCTACCTCATTAGTAAATTTAATATTAATAAGTAATTAATACTATTTCTAACCAAATATTTTTTTTTCAGATCTAGGGGTTTCTAACTTTGAACTCCTGGCATTCCAGTATCCACCTTCCCAGGGCTGGAATCCGAGCCATGGGCCACTATACTTGGTTTATTAGTGTTGAGAATTGAATCTGTTGGAGTCTTGGAGTCGCCACACAAACCATGTGCCCACCAATCTTAGTTACTCAAGAATGGTTTATTGAACATACATATAATGCTGGACATCCAGGTTCACAAGAAGGAACAAACCTGATTGTGGCACCAAGCTGTCTTCAGGGAAGACCTTTTATATGAGAAAACAGGTTTAAAAGTTTAAAGGGCCAGGAGGGGAGCAGTTGGCTCACTAGGCAAAGTATTTGCAGCTGACCTTTAAGCTGATTGGTCCTGAGTCAGGTATGGGGGAGGGGGAGGGGTGGTGAAAAGGGAATTTCACAACATTGAGATAACAGAACATGAGTGTTATGGTCATAGCTTTTGGGCTTATTAGCATTCTTCACTGTCAGTAGCTCATATGTAGATGCCTTATAGTCAGTCAGCTCTGACTCAAGATATTTAAAACATAACAGTTCATATTGACCTTTGATTCGATGAGTCCTACATAAAGCTTTGTGGACTTTCTTAAGATGAGTGAACCTCATACAGCCCATTCAGAACACACAGAACAAAACAGGGTATGAGTCATCATGTCCTTGAGCCAAGTCACTTCTCTGTGTCCGTGACTGGCAGGCATGTCACAACAGCAACATGAAATAGCTGGCAGGCCTGGAACAGAATGGCTACAGCCATTAGGAGGTGGGGTGAGTTATCAGACCATAACAGAACCTACGGCCTAGTGATTGCTAGACAGGCACTCAGCCAAGTGTGCAACATCCCCAACCCAGAATGATTGTAGTTTTTAGATACAGTGTTCTGAATAAAAATTCAGTCTTCTGTTTGTCTGATGTGAGCACACCAGCTCCTGGTCCTGGTGCATCTTCCCCGATGCGATGCACTGTACATTCAAAACCTGAGCTGGGGGCTGGCGAGATGGCTTAGTGGTTAAGAGCATTGACTGCTCTTCCAGAGGTCCTGAGTTCAATTCCAAGCAACCACATGGTGGCTCACTTGTAATGAGACCTGATTCCCTCTTCTGGTGTGTCTGAAGATAACTACAGTGTGCTCACATACATACAATAAATAATTCTTAAAAAAAAAAAAACAACCAAAATAATACATAACGTGTGTGTGTGCATGGTGTGCATATGTTTGTGAGCATGCTCTGTCAAGCATGTAGAGCTCAGCTCAGAGTACAGCTTTATGGAGTTGGTGGTCTCCTCCTATGGTGCAGTAAGAGGATGGACCTCAGGTTGCTTTGCTCCTATAGGAAGCCCCTCTACCTGCTGAGCCACCTTACTAGCCAATTGTTGTTTGTGTGTGTGTGTGTGTGTGTGTTTTTTTTTTTTTTTTTTTTTTTTTTTTTTTTTTGTTTATCTGTTTGTCTTTCTTTCTGTGATAGTTTCTCTGTGTAGCCCTGGCTATCCTGGAATTCAAACTATAGACCAGGTTAGCCTTGAACTCAGAGATCCACCTGCCACAGCCTGGACTTTGTTCTTGTATCAAGATGGGCTCTCTCTATGTAGCCCTAACTGTCTTGGAACTTCTGTGTAGATCAGAATGGCCTCAAACTTAAGAGTTCTACCTGTCTCTGCCCCTGAGTGCTGGGATTAAAGGCATGCGAAACCATCCCTGCTATTTCATTTATAAAGTGGGTAAAAGACCCGGGTAGCCAACGGCCTGTGGAGTAACATGCCTAAGTTTTATTGCGACTACTGTGATACGTATCTTACCCACGATTCTCCGTCTGTGAGGAAGACACACTGCAGTGGTCAGAAACACAAAGAGAATGTGAAAGACTATTACCAGAAATGGATGGAAGAGCAGGCCCAGAGCCTGATTGACAAAACAGCGGCTGCGTTTCAACAAGGAAAGATCCCTCCAGCTCCATTCTCTGCGCCTCTGCCTGCAGGGGCCATGATCCCACCTCCCCCCAATCTCCTGGGTCCTCCTCAGCCTGGCGTGATGCCTGCACCCCCACATGGGAGGCCCTCCCATGATGCCAATGATGGGCCCCCCTCCTGGGATGATGCCTGTGGGACCAGCTCCTGGGATGAGACCACCCATGGGAGGCCACATGCCCATGATGCCCAGGCCTCCAATGATGAGACCTCCCGCCCGCCCTATGATGGTGCCCACCCAGCCTGGCATGACCCGGCCAGACAGATAAGAGCAGAAGCGCTCTTTATCATTTTGTTGTTCTTGCTGTTTCACTAGGAGCTCTTGGTGCTGAGCCTGAGGGTTTAGTAGATGCAGGAGAAAGAACTTCCTTCTTAACAGAATGCTTCTGGAGAGAGAAGTGACAAAAAAGTGCAGTTTTTACTTACATTGTGAAGTGTAAAAATAAAATCCTCAGCTCTTTTGAAAAAAATAAATAAAGTGGGTAAATAACATTTACCAGTATATATGGCTTTGTATGGTTTTTAATCTATTTCATTGGTGGTGTTACCTCTGGGTAAATATAGAAAAAAAAAAGTGAGGCACATAACCCCAGCAATCAAACAAACAAAACAAACAAAATAAAGAAATAAGAAAGGGGAAAAGGCCTTTCTATCTGGCTCTGCTCTCTTTCTGACATAATTTTTGCTTTTGAGACAGTATCTAAGGAACATTTTAATTCTCCATTCTATACCTGCACCTCCCAAGTGTTATGATTTCAGGAATGTATCATTGAAGCCAGGCTTGGTACAAGCTGGACAAATACTCTACTAACTGAGCCACACCTCCCCAGATACTTCCTCTCTATTAAAATCCATCTCTGGAATGATACACTAAAAACAGTACTGGGGGTGTCTTAGTTAGGTTTCTACTGCAGAAGTCAAGCAGGGCAGAACCTGGAGGCAGGAGCTGATACAGAGGCCATGGAGGGGTGCTGCTTACTGGCTTGCTCCTCTGGCTTGCTCAGCCTGCTTTCTTATAGCTATAGCTCAGGAATGGCACCACCCACAGTGGGCTGGGTCCTTCTCCCTCAATCATCAATTAAGAAAACTCATCACAGCTTTGCCCACAGGTCAATCTAGTGGAGCATTTTCTCAATTGAGATTTCCTCTACCAAAAGGACTCTAGCTTGTGTTAAGTTGACTTAAGACTAACCAGGACAGGTGGTAATTATTTAGAAAGATTAACTATTGCCAGAGAGCAAGGTTACCATTTGAATTTTAAATCTGTTTATAAAGTTTTGAGCCAAGCTGTATAAGTATTTTGAATATTATGTATATAGGTATTTATGTAATTTGGACATTATGTGTATTTATGTGTGCCTCTGTGAGTCCCTGCCACGTGTGTATACTTACAAGGGGGCCGGAAGGGAGGGTCAGATCCCTGGAGTTGGATGACAGGTGGTCCTGAGCCATCTGTGCACTCGGGTTCTAGGAACAGAGCTTAGGTCCTCTGAAAGAGCAGGGGACACTCTTGATCCTTGAGCCATCTCTCAGCTTCTGTATTTTAATTATTTATTTATTCTACATGTGGCCATGCATCAAGGCACACTTGGGTCAGAGGACATCTTTCAGTCTTTGCTTTCCAGTCCACTGTTTCTGCTCTTGCATGGCTTATTCCAGGCTAGCTGGCCCACCACACCAGGCTTTTACATAGTGGACTAGGTTTGTCTACAGAGACTTAAGGCTGAGCTACCTCCCTTGTCCTATTATGTATATTTTAGACATATGACTTTTTTGTTTGTTTGCTTCCAGACAGGGTCTCACTGTGCAGGTAGCTGTCCTGGAGCTCGCTGTAGACCAGACTGTCCTCAAACTCACAGAGATCTGCCTAAAGGTGTGAGCTGCCACAGTCCATTCATTTAATGTGTGTAACGCATCTGATCATAGTTTTAAAATCTTAGCAGTGTCTGGTGGGACTCGGGAAGCTGAAGCAGAAATATAGAAAGCTTAAGGTCTTGCATGGGTTACAGAGTGAGTTCAAGGTCAGTTTGGGCAATGTAGTGAGATCCCATCTCAGAATAAAGGGAAGAGAGGCTGGGGCTGCGGCTTTGTGGCAGAGCTCTTGCCTACCATGAGTGAAGCCCTAGGTTGAATTTAAAATTCAATCCTAGTGAGGACTGAATTGAAAAAAAAAATCAATCTTTCACATAGAACAAAAATATTCAACCAGAGAAAATATCCTCAGACAAGAGTATGTAGAGAAGGCAGTGGTAGATACGGACAGTAGCAAGACGTGTGAGAACGATCTGTTAAACTTACTCTATGTCTTAACATTTATTTTACTAAACTTATTGATTTGTGTGTGTTTTTCTGTGCGCGTGTGTCTTTGTGAGTGTGTTTGTGCATGTGTGTGTCTCTGTGTGTGTGTCTGTGTAACTGTGTGTGTGTTGGGGAGTGCACATACACAGCACATATGTGGAGGTCAGAGGACAATTTGTTGAAGTCATTTCTCTCTGTTCACCCTGTGTTTCCCAGGAATTGAGCTCCTGTCTACTACAGGCCTGGTGGCCTTTTGTGGCTGAGCCATCTTAATGGGTTCTTATTCTCTCTATTTTCTTTTCTCTGTGCCACTGGAGTCTAAAAAGAGAATGTTTAAACTGTTTAATCATAGGGGGGGAGTAGATCAGGAACAAAATATACCAAGATGTTCACAATAGCTGTCTTTAGATAATAAAATTACATGTAATTTTTTCTTTTATAAGTAATATTTTTGTCATGGAACAGCCCCAAAGCTCTTTTTTTTCCACTAAAACTTCTTTAAAAAAAAAAAACACACTTTAAAATATTCCATTAGCCTTTAAAGAATTTTCAATTATCCTCATTACTTAAAAGAATGATAGCAACCAAATGCAGTCCCTTATAAATGTCATGGAGCACAGGAAGATATGTGGAAAAAGTTTCCTGTAATTCTGTCTCCTTCTGTGAGACTCCCACTACTCTCTCAAACTTTAAAAATCCTGCAAACTCACATCAAGAACACAAAAAGCAATTCTAAATCACCAGAGGGCCTGAGAGTTTGAATATTCACCCTTTGTGACATGCACAATCCAAAATACTTTCAGTTGATCAAGACATCAAAAAACCCTAGTAACCGAGAAGTCAGGCTTCCGAGGTTCACAATTTGCCCAAGGCTGGCATCCAAATCCAAGATGGAGAGCCTAGGCTAAACCAGTGCCTCAGGCCATTACCATCTCGGTGGGTGGCGATGATACCAGTCCTTCAGTGGAACAGATGTCTAAGAAGGGATTTTTGAGTGATAAGAGAGCCCATAACTGTGACAAGGAAAAATTATAACATTGCCTTCGTGTATAATGGGCAGGAGAATACTGGGGGGGGGGGGGGGGGCGTGGGGGGAGTGGAAGAGGAAGCTGAGGAGAGAGATTAGCCAGTCACAGCCCTCTAAAGGGTTAAAAGCCAGGCAGGAAAACTCCTGGAGGGAAGCCACTTCCAAAGACAGCCACTGGATTCACCTCCCCCACTGCTAGACAGGCCGGTGGGATTGGATCCTTTTGGGATCATTTAAAACCCCTTAGGTGCACCACAGGGAGAAGTTAAAGCCCTTGGTACAGTACAGCTCCTTCTTCCTGTGGGTCCAGAGTTTAGGTGTGCTGGGATACCCCCCCAACCCTAGTTCCTGCCTGATACAGTTTAGGCACAGGTAAGCATTGGGTAGAAGAGATGTTGAGCCCCAAGCCTGAGAGATGAGCATAGAAATCGTGGGAGAAGACTTTGTGAAGAACAGACCTTTACCAAGATGGGGACAGGGAGCTGTTTCCCCTCCCTGACTGTTCCAGTCTTGTAAGGCCTACTCAGGCAAGTGGGCTCAGGCAGAGATGCATTTAGGGATTCGGAAAAAAAAACCCCAATGTCTTAATCATCCATGGCTCCTTTGGGGCGATACCAAGCTGTCACCCCCAACCCTCAAGCCTAACTACAAACTTTTCCCTCCCCTCTAGCCACAACCTTCTCTTCCCCTCCCCCAAAACTTTTAGGAAATCTTTCAATTTTCTTTTAAGTTTTCCGTGGTCAGCCAGGGGTCTGTTTCAGAACTGGGTCAGGGCACTTTAACAGGCCCAGCGGGGAACAGTGGATAAGACAATAGCTGCTATCACTTTACCATTGGAAGTGACCCCCGAATTTGCACTTCTTTCATCTTGGGACCAGGGCTCTGGAGGTAGGCGATTTCCTGAGGGGGGGAGTGGCTTAAACCACTTCCCCACCAGCCAGTTGGCTGCGGACCATCCGTGCTCAATGGTTCACTACAGTTATGAGACCGGTGTAGCGGTGGGAGTGGAGCTCAGCAAGGGACGCTCTCCGGGAAGACCTCTCCCGGTAGGGTGCCTTAAATGACCCAAGCTGGAAGGTGGAGAGAAGAGTGAATGCCCCCCAGGGCTCTGGACCACCCTCGAGGTCAGTAAAGTAGGATATTTTCTCAAAACTAGAAGGGGTCGGTGCTTCATTCAACTTGATGCCCTTAGGCACCTAGGAGTTGGCTTCTGGATACTAAGGGATAAGCTAGGTCTAAGGGCCACCGGTGAAGATGCCACGGAAGTGTGTGGACCGGGACGCCAGGCATTGTTTTAAGTTCTCCCTACCCCCACACCTCCAGCCCTTTCCCCACCCCCACCGACTAGCCTATCTTCCCTCCCCACCCGGCAAGCACAATGGTATGACCTCAAGCTCCTCCCCAGACCGCAAGAATTTCTCAGGTTAGGTCTCTGGCTTCTGCAGCTCCAGGTGGGCCAGCTCTCTACTCTACCACCCACTGTCTCCCAAGGGTGACTGGTGGCCCTCACTCTTCTCCCTCCCTTCCAGACACAGGGTTCAGTCAAGAGACTGAACTTGGGGTAACTCCTCAGGCTCTTTGCTTGGTGGTCTCAGGTGCACCGGTTTGCTCTCACTTAGCTGGGGGAGTTTTGTTGGGAAGTCAGCATCTAAAGACCTACCAGTGATTCCCTACAGTATCCTATGCCTACTTTGGTCTCCAGGACACAGGGGAGGGAACCAAGATGGCTGGCAGTCTCTTGGTCACGAAGTCTGGGCAGCCGAACCAGTGTGCCCTGGTGATCGGAGTTAGACTGGCGGAAGAGTTAGTTGGCTGTCCAGGTTGGTAGTGGTAGGAATCAGATTCTGCCGCCTTATTGGGCCTTAACCGTGTGGCCCACATACTTGTGGGTTCAGTAGACTACAGAGACTGCAGTGTGCTTTGAGAGGGGCAGGGAGCGTGGGGGAGGTCTCCAGAGAGCACTGGGTTCCAGTCGGGTTCATCGGAGCCCAGGGTACAATTGGTAGGGAATTAATTTGTTCTACACGGAGTCCCTCCAGCCTTTTCCTTCGGGTCCTACGGGGGACTGGAAGCTGGAACCGGTCTCTGAAGTTCCATCTGCTTGCAAACGGGGAGCTGAGGCGACAGGGAACTTGGTCCTAGTAAAGGTGAGGAATAGAGTGCTTTCCCCATCCACTTATCCCTACGCGACTCCGGAGTCCTTTCCAGGCGCGCTGACACGTTCAGGAGCGGATGCCCCGGGCTTTGCTCTCTCCAGTCTAACTTGAAGCATGTTTCATGGGGGGTGGGGGTGTGCCTCATTGGCTTAGTACTTTTTCAGATCCTTCCCAGCAGCTATGTGGAGGGTTCAGGGAGGCCAGCCATAGACTGGACTCAGTGCCTTCAGTGCACCTGGCAGGGGTCACGTTGGCTCTGCGTACATTTCAGGAAAGGCACCTTTACCAAAGCACCACAGCTGAACTCCATCACCGACTATCTTACTTAAGGGCTTCCTCCTGCTTCGGGTGGGCCAGCCCTGTTTTGTTTGGGTGAGGGATGGAGCGATTTTAGGCTCTCCTTTGAAACTACTTTTTAATTTTATTTTAGGAACAGCCTCTTCCTATGTAGCGGAGGCTGGACTTGAACTCCAGAGCCTTGCAAGTTCCGGGATTGCAGGCTGCTCTCAGCAAGCGTTTGAGGAGGCCAGAAGTGGGACATTACCTACTAAAGAGATAGGGTGGAGTCGGATGTGACCAGGCCAGGGAAGGTGAGGTAGGGTAGGCCCTGGCAGGGTGGGAAGGGGTAAGGTCTATACACAGGAAGTGTGTTGCATCTGGACGCTGTGTTGGACACTACTGGAGGAGTTCAGGCAAGTCGGCTTTACTACCTACCCTTTTTACCTCCGTTTCCTTGTCGACCAAGTGACTCGGTGTGTCTTCAAATGTCAGATCCTTTGGATCATTAAAACAAATGCATTGGAGAATGGCAGTGGTTGGGGGAGCGCTGGAGTCAGGCTGCTAAGGTTCTGTAGCTTTTAATAGCTGTACTTTCTTAACCCCTGCTGAGCCTCCTCCAGGTGTGAGCTAGGATTGATGCCTGTGATCCCGGTAGGTGTGGTAGGGTTGTGGTTTTTGTGGAGGGAAGGTGAGACCCACAGAGTAGTAAAATTACCTCCGAAAAACCTGGAATTGATGGTTCCCCCACAAAAGCCCACTGTGATCCCCTCCCCCCCACATCATGCTCCACTTCTGAGCATGCACAGGGAATGGAAGCAGAAAGAATCACCTACACGGTTTAGATTGTTCTTTCTGAGAATTTGGTTGAATTACCTAAGTTAAATGTGTTCGTGCAGAGTCGGGAAGTGGCAGCTATTTTCCTAATTTTGTTTGTAGAGTATCTCAAAGCTCTCCTTTGCAGCAGCTGTAGAACACCACTTAGGTGACATCATGTAAGAAAAGCAGAAGGAACATTATTCCTTTTCTCTGGATGTTTCTGATAGTGAAAAACTCTTTCTGTCATTAGAGCTTGGTTTTCGGGGCTCAGTTTTGGTTTTTTTTTTTTTTTTTTTTTTGCTTGGTTTTCTTGAGTCAAGGTTTCTCTGTGTAGAACTTAAGAGATTCACCTGACTCTGCCAGGATTGAAGGCTTGCATGAGCCATCACCGCTGGGCTGTCTTTTTTTCTTAGTATGTACACGTGTCAAAGACCGTTAACCAAGGATGGCTCTGATTGTCACTATTTGGGACGCTCTCTCTCCGTTCTTGCCGTCCATCGAGTAAAACTGGCAATTCCTTCATTGCTTTAAAATCCCTTTCTCCTCACCTTTACTCAATCACAATTCACACTCCAATGCATTTCTTTTAAGTGTACAGTTTGATAAGCTGAAGCATGTATATGCAGGCACACTTTTTTTTAATGGGGGCTAATTAAAGCAACGTGTTAGGCTCCGAGAAACAGATCTGTGAAGCCAGAAAAGAAAATAATTCTCTCTTCTAATTGAAAAACTCCCCAGGAAGGAGTGCCTCTTCCTGAAGTTAGGAAGAAGATTGACCTGTGTTGAAGGGGAGGCTGGCTGGCTAGCTCATTTGCGATACCTTGGACAAATTAGGCTGCTGCCAAATGCCTCAGTTTCTCCACCTGGAAATTGGGGCTATTGATAGTGCCAATCTTTTTCTTTCATTTTGAGACCGGGTCTGAAGTCTCCCAGAACAAATTCATATACCTTGGACATTGATTCTCCCATGTCCTGGAATTATGTGTGAATGTTGGGGTTCCTCTTCGGGAATTGCAGGCATTCACCAGCACACATGTTTATGTGGTGGTAGAAATAGAATTCAGGGCTTCTTGCCTGCTAGGCAAGTTCTCTATTAGGTCAACTACATCCCCAGCAGCCCTTCACGTTTCCTTTTAAAATCTGAGGCGTGTTTATTTATTTTTTATTTTATGTGTATGAGTGTTTTACTTGAACGTATGTCTGTGCACCACATACATGTCTGGTGCCCAGTGGAAGTCAGAGGAGGATGTTGAAGTCTCTGAAACTGGAGTTATGAAGATTATGTGCTGCCGTGTTGGGTACTAGGTTTTGTACTGGGTCATCGGTGAGCCCAGGGCTCATTTTAAAATTATTATTATATTTATCTATTTTGTATGTAGTGGGCATACATGTCTTAGCACATATGTGGTGGTCAGATGACCCATACTCCCAGAGTCTTTTTTTTCATGTCATGTGGGTCCTGGGACTTGAACTCAGATCATCAGGCTTGGAAGGCACTTTTACTCACTGAGCCATGTGTGTGTGTGTGTGTGTGTGTAGGCTGGTGTCTTTCTTGCTCCGCTCTGCATCTTCCACTTTGAGATAAGTTCTCTCACTGAACCTGGAGCTCAGTGATTCAGTCAGAATAACTGGCCAGCAAGCCTCAGGGCTCCTCCTGACTCTATGCAGGTCTGCGCTTTCTCTTAACTTGGATCCTGATCTGGGCTCAGGCCTCCATGGTTCTGGTTCAGCAACGTCCCTACTGAGCGCCCTCCTATCTGTTTCCTTTTTCACACTACTGATTGATTGCATGCTGGCCTCTTGAATGCATTGCTTTACCACTGAGCTATAGTCCTGCTGAAAGGATTAGAATGCAAATAGTCTCCATTCAACCTTGTTTGTAGGAGACGGGGTTTCTCTCTGGAGCCCTGGCTGTCCTAGAACTAGATCTGTGGATCAGGTAGGCCTCAAACTCAGAGGTTCACCTGCCTTTGCCTCTTGAGTGCTTGTACCGCCAGCTCTCAGCTCTTTCAACGTGAGGAGCTTGAAGACTTGTTTATGAGGGTGATTATTTCACTATATTCAAAATTAAAGCAAGAGACTGGGGGTACTGGTCTATGTTCATATTTTATGTGTATGACTGTTTTCCTACCATGTGCGTATATCTCATATGCATGGCTAGTGTCCAAGGAAGCCAGAAGACGGTGCTGGATCTCCTGAACCAGGAGTTACAGATGCTTTTGTGGGTGCTGGGAACAGGACTCAGGTCCTCTGTAAGAGCAGAAATAGCCGTCTCTCCAGCTAATCTCTCTCAGATATGCCTGAGTCTATACAACCCACTCCTGTCTCTAATGGTTTTGTTGTTTGTTTTGTCTTTTTTTTTTTTTTAATTTTGTTTTGAGTCAAGCTCTCCTGTGGCCCACAGTGTCCTTGAAACTGCCTGGACAGCCCTGGCTGACCTTAAACCTGATCCTTCAGCCTCGACTTCGCATAACTTATTACAGATGTGTGCCACCATGACTTAACTGTAATGTCAGTCCTACTCTAAAAATAGTAATCCTGACAACTATTTTGAGAGGTTAACCTATTCTAGGCCAGGTCCTTTTCCTCAGCCTGTCTCTTAAGATCTGCCCTTAGATCTACAGTAAGATTCTTTCTTAATAAACTGCCAAATGTGCTTTAGAAAAATAAAAAAAATGGCTCTACCAGGTTTGGTGCACATTGGGAGGTGATGAGAGGCAGAATTCTATCTTATGCTGCTAAACAATAACCGCCCAAAGAAGACCTTCAGCCTGCTGGGGACAAGGAGAGACCCACTTCTAATTCTAGAAATATGTGGGTTCTCCTAAGGACTTCTCTTCAATAAAGTGTGTTCTCAAGGGCATTCTTCAAGGACGTCAGGGGACGAACATGATTTCATAGTTAGACACCATTGCCTTTGTTCCTGATAGGAAAAATAAGTTCTCAAACTTAAGCACGGGCTGGCTTGGGATTCACTTTGAAGTCTGTTCGAGCCTCAACCTCATGTAAGCATTCTGCCTCAGTGATTTTAGGAGTGAACTATCACTCTACACCACAGAATGACAATTTTATTCAAGTGATAAAAAGGCAAATTATATCATTGTGTTAAATTATCATGGTGTGTCTAAGCACGTTCTCAGAGTAGTTTATGAGGGACCCGGGGCTATAGTTTGAGAATCATTGTTCTAGGGTTTGGCTCATTATACGACTAAATGTATTTATTTATTTTTGAGGCAGGGTCTTGCTGTGTAACCCTGGCTGGCCTGGAACTCGAGACCTAGTTACCTTTGCCTCCCAGGTGAGCACCAGGACTAAAGGGCACACCAGGCCCTGTGGAGATGGAGCTTCCGTGTCCGATATGATACGTACTGTAGTAAATATTGCTGTACAGAACTAGCGTTCAGTTCTGCTAGGGAGGGTCATGAGACAAAGATAAGAGTATGTGTGTCTATTCCTCTATTTCCACTGTTGCTTTGTTTTGGTTTTAGATAGAATCTGGCTAGGTAGCCCCGGCTGGCTTTGAACTCATGACCCTCTGCCTTCACCCTCCTAGCGCGGGGACTGTGTGTGGGTTTTTTATTTGTTTTGCTTTCAGTATATCAGTTTTAAGCCCACAAGGGCTCTAAAAGGTAAGTACTATCACAGGGGAGAACGCAGAAGCCAGGAGGTTGTTTTACCACACTAACATCAGAGCCAGGATTCAAAGCTGACTTCCAAAGCCATGAGAGCAGATAGCTGTTATCTATTCTGGGGACATTAAACAGCGCCCCCAACCCCCGTTGCCCTGAACCTTCCTAATGCTGCGACCCTTTAATACAGTTCCTCATGTTGTGGTGACCCCCAACCAGAAAATTGTTTTTGTTGCTACTTCATAACTGTAATTTTGCTACCGTTATGAATCGTAATCTAAGTATCTGAACTCCCAGACATCTGACAGGCCGCGGCCCACAGGTTAAGAACTGCTGCTCTCAGAGAAGGCGCCAGAGCCTACCCACCATTTTTCTGACATCTGACCCCTTTCTCCTTTGCCTCGTCAGGATGGCTTCTCGGGATCAGCTGGTGCAGCAGGTGCTGCGCGATCTGCAGGAGGCAGTGGAGTCCGAGGGCTTGGAAGGTCTCATCAGCGCTGCCCTGGAGGCCAAGCAGGTCCTATCTTCCTTCGCCCTCCCCATCTGCCAGAAGGATGGCCCTGGCGCCCAGGTGCTGGAGGTGGACTCTGTGGCCTTGAGTCTGTACCCAGAGGATGCTCCTCGGAACATGCTGCCTTTGGTGTGCAAGGGTGAAGGTAGCCTGTTGTTCGAGGCGGCCAGCATGTTGTTATGGGGGCACACTGGTCTCAGCCTGGAGCTGCGGGCCCGCACCGTGGTGGAGATGCTACTGCACCGGCACTATTATCTCCAGGGCATGATCGACTCCAAGGTGATGCTGCAGGCCGTGCGCTACTCCTTGTGCTCTGAGGAGTCC
This sequence comes from Micromys minutus, assembly GCF_963924665.1. NCBI lineage: Eukaryota > Metazoa > Chordata > Mammalia > Rodentia > Muridae > Micromys > Micromys minutus. Next base: position 228,689,696 of record NC_137969.1, read on the forward strand.
CCTGAGATGACCAACCTGTCTTCTGCCACACTGGAGGCCATCTTTGATGCTGACGTCAAGGCCACGTGCTTCCCTACGAGCTTCTCCAATGTGTGGCACTTGTATGCCCTTGCTTCCATCCTTGAGCGCAATATCTACTCCATCTACCCCATGCGCAATGTCAAGATCCGGCCCTATTTTAACCGTGTTATCATGCCTCGCCGCTCCACCCACGTGACCTCCATGCTGCACATCATGTGGGCTGGTCAGCCCCTCACTAGCCACCTCTTCCGTCACCAGTATTTTGCCCCTGTGGTTGGGCTGGAGGAGGTGGAGGCTGATGGGATTGCTAGCCTGGACCCTGCTCCTCCAAACCTGGGTCCTCTGCTACCGCCGGCCAAAACTCTGGAGCTGCTCAACCGTGAACCGGGCCTCAGCTACTCTAACCTCTGTGACCGCACCAGCATCACCAAGAGCACCTTCTACCGCTGGCGGCGGCAGACCCAAGAGCACCGGCAGAAGGTAGCCACCCGCTTCTCTGCCAAGCACTTCCTGCAGGACAGCTTCCTCCGTGGGGGCTTTGTGCCATTACAGCAGTTCCTGCAGAGATTCCCTGAGATCTCGCGTTCCACCTACTATGCCTGGAAGCACGAACTGCTGGGCTCTGGTGCCAACTCAGCCCTGGTCCCAGCCACTCCATCCAGGGAGGCACTGGCTATGCCAGAGATGGAGGGGCTACCAGGGAAAAAGGCTGCTGAGGAGCTGGCGTGTTCCCCGCTGGCAGCAACGATGTCAAGCCCTACTAGCGTGATCTTGATGCAGCGTGCCAAGTCTTACTTGGAGCATTGCATCTCCCTGAACAAACTGGTACCCTATCGCTGCTTCAAATGCAGGTTCCCTGGCATCTCGAGGTCCACCTACTACAACTGGAGGCGGAAAGCCCTCAGGAGGACCCCCAGTTTCAAGCTGGCCCCAGTTCTTGAAACTGCTGAGTCTCTCCAGCCAACAGATGTTGGGGGAGAGGCCCTGCACTCTTTGAAGAGTGAAGTGGAAGAGGAGGGGACAGGGAAAGCAGTAAGTGGAACTCCTCTTGCTTCCCAAGGGCTCGTATCCCCAAGGATGCCCTTATCTCGTTGGCAGAGAAGACTACGCAGGGCTGCCCGCAAGCAGGTGCTAAGTGGCCACCTACCCTTCTGTCGCTTCCGCCTCCGTTACCCTAGCCTGTCACCCTCCACTTTTTGGGTATGGAAAAGTCTTTCCAGGGGCTGGCCCCGGATGCAGGCTCCCTCTTCGGGCCAAAGGAAGCGGAAGGCAGAGGATCGGCAGAAGCCAGAGGAACGGCAGAAGCCAGTTGAATGGCAGAATAAGGAAGCTGTTCGGAATGTAACGTCTGTGGAGGTTCCTCCAGTGGAAACGCTGCCAGTGGCTGCTTCTCCAGAAAACACCCCGGAAGATGCCTCAGGAGGGCCTTCCAGAGAGGGAATCATTCGAGAGGCAGCTGTTGCCCAGGTCCAACCCCACAGTGGATCCTTGCCTAGCCAGACTATGGCGATGGCACCAGGTGGCGGTGATGGGCAGGTGCTAGTGATGGACATGCTTACCACCACAAGGTTCAAGGCCCAAGCCAAGCTGTTCCTGCAGAAACGCTTCCAGTCTAAGACTTTCCCCTCCTACAAGGAGTTCCAGGCTCTCTTCCCGCTCACCGCCCGTTCCACTTACTACATGTGGAAGCGGGCGCTCTATGAAGGTCTCACATTGGTAGATGGTTGATGGGCAGGGACAGAGAGCATGGGAGGAAGGGGAGCTGAGTTGCCTCCTGACTCGGCTAGGATGTCCTTCTTCTGTAATTTCTTAATGGAGGGGTGGAGATCAGCGACCTGCTCTGATGAAAGCTACAGGAGGGCCAATTGTTGGTTGTTGGCTGGTCATATTTTTTGTTGTGTTTTGTTTTTCCTTTTTTATTCATTTGGGTTGGCAGGACACCCCTCCTCCCCAATCAGTGTTAAAGCTCTATTATGTTTGTGCTTTGGCTGCTTCCAGCTTTTCATGGGCCCACAAGCAAAGTATGGAAGTATGACCACTGTCTCCTGTCAGGCCTTTTTTTTTTTTTTTAAAGGATTGTGTTTTTGTTTTTTCTCTCAAAGATGTCTTCTAAAGGGACATGAGGGTTAAGTGTGAGGCAGCTGTGTGGCTTTTGCCTCAAACTCTCAATGGAGAAGGACTGAACTTTACAGAACTAACCACAGTGGACTCTGAGTGAGGGAAGGCCCCAAAGAGCGCATCCTGCTTCCTCTGCTGGAAGGGAGGGTCTTCAGGCCATGTGTCTGCCAGTCCGGCTGCTGTTGGGGACCTGCCTTTCTGCTGAGCCTCCTCAAACGCAGAGGCACATCTTGGGCAAGGAACTACAAGGTTACAAGGCTGGTGGGGGATTGAATTTTCATTGTCCAACGCACAGTTGGAAAACTAAAGAAAATAAAGTGGTATCTTGCCCACACGAAGCCTGTGGTCTCTGGGATTTGTGTGGCTAAGATAGAAGTCCCTTCAGCTTAAGGGACTTGGGAGACCATTTCTGTTACTACTACGTGTTGCTTTCTTGTTTGGTTGCATGCAGACTGTATACATATTTCTCCCCTTTTACTTATAAAAGCACTGAATCCCATAGATGACAGACCAATTTTAGGTGCTAAATACTGAATAGAGAATGGAATGGTGCTTATTTTCTTAGTGTTAAACCTATGAGATCCAGTTTTGCAAACCTAATCAGTGGTGGTTTTAAATATTCCTCATAGGCCAATCCCTCCTGTTCCCCCCCCCCCCATCTTCACAGCCACCCTGTAATCTGTGCCAACAGCAGCTTGTCTTTGATAATTATTTGTCAGATCAACTCTGCCTCTACTGAATCTATTGCTTCTTCTTGACAAGGTTCCAGAGTCATCTTCCCAGAATCTGCTTCACTGTTGGCTTTCCCATTACCCTCAGCACAAATTCCAAACTAGTAAGCTTTAAGGCCCACTGAGTCTAGCCCCTGACTACTACTACTACTGGCTTCTCTAACTCTCAGGTTAGACCTTTCTTTCTCCTGTATGCTTCCCTTGCTTCCCACAGGACTAACCCCAGAACCTTCTTTTTAAAGTTTGTTTTTTTTATGCCTTGAACTGACCCCTCTGGGGTCTCTACCACTGGTAAGGATTTGGTGAAGGAATTAGACCAGGGGAATTTCAATCTAACTTGCAGTGGCAACTTCCGGCCAGCAGATGGCACTCCCGTGCAACGAGACATTGCCATTGATCAGGTGGGAGCTAGGTTCCAATTCCTTTCCATTTGGGCCATGAGGTGGGGTTTAGGTACAGCCCAGTGGATAAACATGTGCCCAATGGGGGTGATGTCCTGGGTTCAGGTTCTGGCACTTCAAAACCAAACACTATAGATTAATGCCTAGGGGGAGGGTCTGTCAGGAATTCTAGGGTCCCATCTGGATTTACCCATCCCCACCTTAGACATTCCTATGGCGCCTTTTTCCCATTTGAAGGCAAGATCTCAGTAGTGCCCATGGTGGTATGGTGGGTGGGCTAATGCCTGAGAAGTCGTTTGCTCAGGGTTACTGTCCAGGAAAACACGCTCTCGTCCTGAGATGGGAAGATGAATCCAAGACCTCTGTGAAGCCCTAAACCTACTGCAGAAGCTTTAGCTTCTGTTGGAAAAGATGTGTCAGTATTATTGGAAAATGATTGTGTTTGTGTGTGCATGTGGGGGGGAGGGGCCATCCAGTTTTGTTAATCTTTAAAAGAGCTGTTTTCTTTATAATTTGCCTAGAAAGGCAAAGGAGCCTAAGTTGTATTCATACCTGTCATTAATGCTTCAAACTGAGCTCTAACTATGTAGAGCTGCCTATCCTGGAACTCACTCTGTAGACCAGGCTGTCCCTGAACTCCCAGAGATTGACCTTGCTTCTGCGGGACTAAAGGTGTGCGTCACCATACCCAGCTTTGTGCTGGTTTTGAGGTTGAGATTATTTGGGTGTTTTTTGTTTTTTTTTTTTTTTTTTTTTTTTTTTTGGTTCATTTGTTTTTTAGAATTTTCTATATATTGAGGACACTGTCACTGTCTTCAGACACAGCAGAAGAGGGCATCAGATCTCATTACAGATGGTTGTGAGTCACCATGTGGTTGCTGGGATTTGAACTCAGGACCTCTGGAAGAGCAGTCAGTGCTCTTAACCACTGAGCCATCTCTCCAGCCCCCCATTTGTGTTCTTTTGATGCCACATTGCCCCATGGATACCTATGGGAAGAAAAGTCCAGTGCATCGAGGTGTAAATCAAGGAGGAAAGCAATGTGTACATTTAGTTTTATCTCCTTGGTGACATTCTGTGAGAAGGTATGTGTTTGGGCACTTGTCTGCATGCATGTCTGTGTACCACATGCATGTCTGGTCTCTGCAGGGTGACCTATCCTTTTGGACAGGAGTTAGTGACAGTTGTGAATTGGGAAATGAAGTCCCACCCTTTGGCAAAATAGCCTGTGATCCTTTTGTTCCCAGACAGGGTTTCTCCAAGTAGTCCTTGCTGTCCTGGAACTTGCTCTGTATACCATCTGACCTCGAGCTCAGAGATCTGCCTGCCTCTGACTTCCAAGTGCTGGGACTAAGGGTGTGTACCACCATCCCCTGGTTTAGCAGTGCCACTCAGAATATTTTCAATACAAAAGGTTTATTCTAGGAGGCTGGATGTGGTGGTGGCGCACATCATTAACTCCAGCACTCTGGAGGCAGAGGCAGCCAGATCTGAGTTTGAAGCCAACCTTCAAGTGGATCTCTGAGTTGTAGGCCAGTTAGAGCTAGTACTGAGACTGTCTGAATAAACTGTGACCCTTGGCCATGTGAGATGACTCAGTAAGGGGACCGACCTGCTGCTAAGCTGGAGGACCTGAGTCCCCCTGGGACCCAGCTGATGGTGAGAACTGACTTCTGGTCTCCACACGGATGCTACGACACACACCGACAAATACGCCAATAAACAATAAGTAAATGTAATTTTTAAAATTAAAAAGCTGGGCTAAAGAAACATTAGTTTTCCCTTTCATGTCTACATTATCCACTGAGGGGAATCTTTCTTTTTCTGGAGATTCTTTTGGCTGTTGTGGCACCTGATTTGCTGCTGAAATGTTTCTCCAGAGTGAGCCCGAGCGTGGTGCTGTGCGACTGTAATCTCAGTCGATGGGAAGCTGAGGAGGCCAGCCTGGGCTACAAAGGCAAGGATACTCCATCTCAAAAAAAAAAAAAAAAAAAAAAAAAACAAAAACAAAAAAAAACAAACAAACAACAAAAAAAAAAAACCCAACAACACGTGCCCCTGGATTAATGGTGGTTCTCAGGCCAAGTGGCCACCTTACTTCCCGAATAGCCCCCAGTACTGTTTCAACCTCCCCTGCAGCCACTCTGGGTTCACTCTCCCCGTCCCCACTAACTCTTCTGGGTAACACCCTGCCATCGGTTAACAGCATATTCTTCATTGCATTAGGCCTTTGGGAACATCTCGGCCCTTGCAAGCCTGCTTGCCGCTTGTCTGTCACAGGAGAGAATTCTTCCCTATCTGAGAGCAAAGCTCTCAGGCTAGCTCATACCGGTGGCCATCCTGCCAAGTTCTATCATCTGTGGCTGAGGTGCAGGCCAGCCTTTCTCCTGAAGGAGCTGGGAGATTTACATTCTCACCCCGGGACCTCTGATAGCCAAATGCTAAGGAGGGTCACTTGGCTTTGACGTCTCCAAGACTTCTGTTGGTTGGCTGCTCACATAGGTGTCCAGCGGGTTCGCCAGGAAGCTCACGCTGGCTTTGCATGGCATCTGGGCTCATCCTGACCATCCAGACTGTAGTTGCTTAGGAGGCAGTGGGGGAGGGGACACTGGAGTGAGTAGTTCAGTGGCAGAACGCTAGTAAAGCACTAAGAGTCGTCCTCACAAGATTGACTTCAGTTTGCTGAGTCTTTAGGAGGCTGCTAATCTGAGGGACAGCTCTGGCGTAGCAGTCTTTAGGAGAGACCAGGAAGCCAAGAGGCAAGGCTTCGTGCATTCAGAGAGTCTGCTGCAGCCGCAGGCGGGCTATCTGCCCCACTTCTCACAGGAACCTTCTCCACAGCTACCGACATCAGGGTTACCTATAGGGTGTTTCTAGCAGGTTCTTAAGTGCTCTGATTGGTGTTAACCTCATGGAGGAGGGGGTGGAGCTTTTAGGAAAATGAAGAGCAGCAGAAAGTAGGTTTAGTGGTGAAAAAAAAATTCCACGGAAGATGACTTTGAAAATAACATGAAATCCGCTTAACTCAGCCAGTGCCTCTGCTGAGCAGTGCTGCGGGCTCCGGAGGCAGCCAGAGGACTCAGCAGGAGATGTTCACTCAGAAAATAATCGCTTTCTGTCTGGGGTGCTCACTGGGGTCTCAGAGGGTGGCAAGACCACACACTGAGGTCCTTCACAGTGCCTCAACTGCAATTCCAGACCTCAGGTATTGGGATGGGGGCTGGGAGGAAGAAAAGCCAAGCTGTGAGAGACAGAGGGAGATACTGGAAAGAAGCCAGTGGCTTGGGTTCCCGTCTCTAAGCCCTCAGGCCAACCTGGCTCAGAGCTGGGCTCCCTGTCTTCTGTGGCTTGTAAATATTGGTAATTTCTTGGTTTCAGGACTCATGGCTGATGTACAAGAATGAGCCCCCCTCTGCTGTGGATTGAGAGAGGACTTAGCAGAGCTTGGGGAAGGGGGGTTGGAGAGATGGTTCCAGGCTGCTCTTCCAGATGACCTGGGTTTGATTCTCAGCATCCACAAATCAGCTAACAATCATCTGTGACTCTGGTTCTGAGGCTCCGACATCCTCTCAAGATGACCTCTGTCAGCGTGCAAGTAATGCCCAGACATATATGAAGGGGAGCATCCGTAATAACAAAATAAAAACTAAAAAGCAAACTCCAAAGGCTGGGCTATACCTCAGTGGTAGAGGACTTGCCCAGCGTTAAAAACAGCACCCACAAACTGTGCTGATTGGGGAAACTGAGGAAGGAAGAGACTAGTAATGCAGGGGCTGCTGGGGAAACCCATGAGGGTGAGATTGTCATATAGCCATTTAGCTGCAGGACTTAGAGGCTCCAAACCACTCAAAATGTCAGTTTTCCGAGAGTATCCATATTGGCCATGATGTGTGTATGTGCATAATTGTTTAATGTGAGTGATTGTGCACCATGTTTGTGGAAGGCTGGAAGAAGAGGGCATTAGAGCCCCTGGAACTGGACTTACAGATGATTGTAAGCACCATCTGGGTGCTGATAGTCCAACCTAGGTCCTCTTTGTGGATTGGGAGAGGTTCCCAGGGACTTAGCAGAGCTTGGGGAAGGGAGGTTGGAGAGATGGCTCAGTGGTTGGGAGCACTGACTGCTCTTCCCGAGGTCCTGAGTTTAAATCCCAGCACACATGGAGGCTCACAACCATCTGTAATGAGATCTGACGCCCTCTTCTGGTGTGTCTGAAGACAGCTACAGTGTATTTATATATAATAAATAAATAAATCTTAAAAAAAAAAGAAAATGGATTAAACCTACTGGGTATTTGAAGATAGTGTTATTAGATGTACAAAGAAGAAAAAAAATAAGCAAGTACTTTATATTCAGTTACATCTGAATTTCAGGGTTTTTTTTTTTTTTTTTTTTTTTTTTTTTTTTTTTTTGGAGGAAGTCGGGTTTTGCTATGTTGCCTTGGATAGGTTGGAACTGGCTATGTAACTCAGGCTGGTTTCGAACCTATAGTGACTATCTTACCCCTGTCTCTTAAGTGCTGAGATTATAGGCAGCTACTGCTGTGTTTAGTTGAAATAATATATTTTTAAAAATTTATTTGCAAGCCAGGCCTGGTGGTATATGTCTTTAGTTCCAGCATTTGGGTGGCAAAAACAGGCAGATCTCTGAGTTCCAGGCTATCCTGGTCTACAGAGCAAGGTCTAGGATAGCCAGGGATACATAGAGAAACATTGTCTTAAAATCAAACACCTCAATAAATAAAATATTTATTTGTTATTTTATTTGTTTTGATGTGTATACTGGCTAGTTTTGTGTTAATTTGGCACAAGCTGGAGTTAATCACAGAGAAAGGAGCCTCAGTTGAGGAAATGCCTCCATGAGATCCAGCTGTAAGGCATTTTCTCAACCAGTGATCAAGGAGGAAGGGCTCAGCCCATTGTGGGCGGTGCCATCCCTGGGCTGGTAGACCTGGGTTCTATAAGAAAGCAGGCTGAGCAAGCCAGGGGAAGCAAGCCAGTAAGTAACATCCCTCCATGGCCTCTGCATCAGCTCCTGCTTCCTGACATCTTTGAGTTCCAGTCCTGAATTCCTTTGGTGATGAACAGCAATGTGGAAGTGTAAGCTGAATAAACCCTTTCCTCCCCAACTTGCTTCTTGGTCATGATGTTTGTGCAGGAATAGAAACCCTGACTAAGACAATGTGTATGAGTGTTTTCCCTGCCTGGTGCTTTCAGAGATCACAGGAGGGAGTGAGACCTCCCCTCCCCCAGGAACTGGAGTTCCGGATGGGGATGAGTCAGCACCTGGGTACTGGGAATCACACTTAAGTCCTCCACAAGAACTACTTGTTTTGTTTTTAAGACAAAGGTTTCTCTGTGTGGGCCTGGCTATCCTGGAACTCATGGGGTAGAACTTGCTGGATTCGAACCCAGAGATTGCCTGCCTTGGGAATGCCAGATTAAAGGCATGTGCCACCACTGCCTGATTCAGAACAAGTGACCCTAACTATTGAGCCTTATTTCCAGTTCCTTAAAATGGTGTCTTTCTTAAAGGTTTATTTTATTCATATTTATGTATATGGAGTGAGGCATAGAGGCCAGGCACTGGAACCCCTGAAGCTGGAGTTACAGGTGACCCATGTGATACTGGTGCTGGGAACCAAAGTCAGGTCCTCTGGAAAAGTAAAGAGTCACTGTTGTGCCATCTCTCCAACCCTTCTTCCTTACCTTTTCAGTCAGTCTCTCAATGAGCCTGGACTTCATTGTTTCCGTTGGCTGGTCAGGGAATCTTCCAGATCTGCTCTGCCTTCACCCTGGGTCCTGGGGCTCCAGATTCTGGTCCTGTGTCTGCATAGCAGGCATTTTACTAACTAAGCCATTTCCAGCCTGCATGGAGCAAAATTGCTATTCCATTACCATGAAAGCATGCACCTGTGCTCAAAGGATCTGAACACACAGACACAAACATACACACACTGAGAGACAGACACACACACACACACAGAGGGAGAATAACTGAACAATCATTCAGTGTTCACTGTCCAGTCTTTCTGGTCTCACTAACTGAGCTGTGGTTAGTCCTCGGCGGGCATGGGGAGGAAGGCAGAGGACCCGAGACACTGGGCATCTCGAGCTTGACTCTGTGTAGCTTTCCTAAGGATAGTTTAGAGCACATGATGAGCCGCCCTGCACCTCACCTGTGGACAGACATAATCACCAGGGTGCTCTCAAACTCAGCGTTGTCCAGGGTGACTGCGCACCAATTAAAATCACAATCTGCACGGTCTCATTAACATGTCTTGGGATTCCTACCTCCTAAATATAGACCGTCCTTTCATTCCATCCTGATATTAGACTGAGATGTGCTTCTCCCTCGCCTCCCTCTTCCCTCCTTGTTTTCCTTCTATAATAACTGGGCCTTCAGTAATCTTGGGTGATGTATATGCTAGGCAAGTATTCTACCAGTGAGCAGAGCCATACACCCAGCCCCCTCCAAACATAACCCCTTTTAGTATGTTTACATTATTTATTTATTTTATGTATGCGAGTACAGTGTAGCTGTCTTCAAACACACCAGAAGAGGGCATCAGATCTCATTACAGTGGTTTTGTGAGCCACCATGTGGTTGCTGGGATTTGAACTCAGGACCTCTGGAAGAGCAGTCAGTGCTCTTAACCCCTGAGCCATCTCTCCAGCCCCTTTTTTGTTTTGTTTTGTTTGTTATTTCAAGTCAGACCCCCCACCCCATCCCTGGGTAGCTCTAGCTGGCCTCAAACTCATAGAGATCACAGAGATCCACCTGCCTCTGCCTCTGGAGTGCTGGGATTAAAGGCCTGTGCCACCATGCCCATCCTGTCTGTTTTCTCAGGAGTATGGTGGCTCACAAAACCACTGTAATGGGGTCTGATGCCCACTTCTGGTGTGTCTGAAGACAGCTACAGTGTACTCATATACATTAAATACATCTTTGAAAAGAAAACATCAGACAAGCTCAAATTGAGAAACTTTATGCAGAGTAATTTAACTGACCATTATTAATTATTAACAGCTAGTTTCAGCTCTTTGGAAAGCAGAGACAGAGGCTAATCTCTTAGTATTTGAGGCCGGCCTGGTCTCCATACTGAGACTTGTTTCAGAGAAAAACCAAACCAAAATGTCAAGGTCATGTAAAACAAAACTGAGAAACTGTCACAGATTAAAGAGACAACCAAAACATGAAAGCTTCGTGTGGTCCAGACCCTGGTTTCAGTGCACGCTGGGACAGACAGGGAGAAACCTGGAGCACTGTGGGTAAGTTCTCAGTCTAGTTAATAGGACTGTGCTTTTATTTTCTTGTTATGATTATTTTTTACTGCACTTCAATGAGTTGTTAACATCAGGGGAAATTAGGTACAGGGCATATGGGAGTTCTGTGTGCTATTTTTTTTTTGGGGGGGGGTAGGCTTAAAATTAGTTAAAAACAAAAAGCTGAAAAAAAATGGGGGAAGGGCTGGAGAGATGGAACAGTGGACAAGAGTGTGTACTGCTTTTTCAGAGGACCTGAGTTTAGTTCCCAGCACCCATTTGGGACATATCACACCCACCTGTAATTCCAGTTTTAGGGGCTCTTACACCCTCTTCTGGTCTCCAGGAACACGCCTGGTACACATGCATGCATGCAGGCACACACTTATACATATAATATAAAATAAGGAAAAATTTAAAAAAGAGACATTTTAGGGTTGAGGCTGTGGGTTAGTGGCATAGCGCTTGCCAAGAATGCCAAGGCCCTGGATACAGACCTTGGCATGGAAAAATACATGTGACATTATAAATCTCTTCGCAATGCTGGTGGCACACTCCTGTAATCCAGCACTTGGGAGATGGAGGCTGGAGGATCAGGAATTCAAGGCCAGCCTGGGCTACATAGTGAATTAAAGACCAGCCTGTGCTACATGACATTCTCTCTTAAGGTCAAAAAACAAAACAAGCAAATGAAGAATCCACTTTCCCTCTGTAAATGCTTTGCTCGGTGTTTGATCACAATGGAGAATAAACCCCCAAACTGACACAAAGATCAATATACCTGTGTAATTGTGTTTCTGTATAGCAGCAGTGAACACTCAGGAGTAAATTGAAAAAGCCAGTTCCAGTAACAGAGTACTCAGACACTGCCTGGAAGTAAATGTAGGGTGCTGAGGATTTGCCCACTAAAAACAGCAGGAGGATGCTGAATGGGAAACGGGCCTGGTGTGGTGCTGCAGACCTGGAGCCCTGGCACTCACAGGAGGGAGGCAGGGTCAGGAGTTCATAGGGTTATCCTTGGCTACATAGTGAGTTAAAGGTCAACCTGGGCTAAATAAGATGGTCTGAAAAAAAAAAAAAAACAAAAAACAAAAAGGGATAGAGAGAGGACTGAGTGGTTAAGAGCATTTGCTGCTTTTCCAGAGGCTGGGAATTCTGCTCCAAACACCCAGGTGTTGTGCCTCACAAATGCCTGCAACACCAGCTCCAGCCTCGGAGGTCTTCTGGCCTCTGCAGGTACTTGCACACACATAGACACACACACACAGGTGCACAGACACACATACAAACATGCAGACACACACAGAGACATACACACAGATACACACATACTAGGGCACACACACACATGCCCTCCCCCCAAGTACATTTTTAAAAAATTAAATAAAAAACCAAACACATACATTAGAAAACTTACTATCATTAAGGTAGTAATCCTCCACAGATAGTAAAATTCTTATCAGAGTCCCACTGATGCCCTCTCCTCTTTTAAGCAGAAATGGAAAAGATGAGCCTCCAGTTCACACGGGACTGCCAATTGTCCTGAGTAACCAAAACAATATCAAAAGAAAAAATGATTGCTGGAAAATTGGAAGTTTTCAATTTTGAAACCGTTAGGAGGCCGGTGCGTTGGTGACAAACACCTGTGATCCCAGGATTGGGGTTCCAGGCTAGCCTGAACTTCAGAGAGATACACCTCAATGAAACAAGCACACGACTATATAACAACTTAAAAAAATCACTTTCGATAAAACCATAGTCATCAAAATGATATAAAAACATAAGCCAATGGAAGATAATCCGGATTTCAAAAAGAGAGTCTAGAGAGATGGCTCAGTGGTTAGGCACACTGGCTGCTTTCCAGAGGCCGTAGGTTTGTTTGATCCCTGCTACCCACACAAGGCCTCACAAATCCTTGCAACTACAGTTCCAGGGAGCCAGTGTCTGATTCTGGCCTGCCTCTGATTCACCCATAAATAACAACAATAGGTTTAAATAAAAAGAGATTCCAAAATTAAACCACAAGTATCTCTGGCTAGTAGATTTTGACCAGGGTCCTGAGAGCATTCCAAAAGAAAGAGTAGAGTGTGTGTTGTTTGTTTTTAGTTTGACAAATGATATCTTTATACCTGGACAGTTACTTTAAAAAGACGGACTGGGTCCCCTACCTTATTCTGTACATAACATTGAGTCAAAATGGATCAGTAACCTGACTGTGCGATCTCAGATCATAAAACTATGACCTTAGGTACGGTAATGGATTCTCAGATAGGACACTAAAAGTATGAGCAACACAAGAAAAACTCTAGACCTATTATTACACTTTATAAAAACCAAAACAAACAATAGCAACAACAAAACCACAGGAAATGGCATCTTCCAGTAAAGCCCAGCACATTGGCGGAGGGTCTGAAGTTCAAGGTTGGCCTCAACTTCACGGGAAATCTGAGGCCAACCTGGGCTACAAGAGACTCTGCATTTCTTAAACTAGAACCAGAACAGAAAGCCTAAACACTTTTATGTATCAAATGACATAAAAAATGCAGAAGGCACAAATACAAAGCTGAGGTCAAATATTTTCAAATCATATATCTGAAAAGAGTTTAATATCTGGAATATATAACAAGCTTTTAAGCTAAAAGAAAAGACAGACAAGGAATTATAAGTTGGGGGTTTGAGTAGACAAACAGATCCTGAGAAACAGAAGCTCCCCAGGCCTCTTCCCTAACTAGCTGCTACTTGAGACAGCCAGGGCTACACTTAACCTCAGTTACACAGACTGTGATAGTGTATAGCATTTACCTTAGAAGTCTATGTCAAGTGGAAGACATAATTTAAATTAAATTAGTCTATGTCAAATGGAAGACATAATTTAAATGAAATTAAATAGGACAAAAGATTCCCGGGAATTAATGAGTAAAAATTAATATTACATAATAAATTAAGTAATTGATAATTTAAAAATTAATTAAGATTCCCAGCGAGGTGGCTTCTAGATGGTGAAGAGGAGGAATTTCTCAGAGGAAAGGCTATCCTAGGTTCAAAAAAATACCCAGAGCACAGAGAAGGAGGTGTTAGGCTTTTGGAAAACAAGGGCGAGGTGGTCAGGGAATTAGGTTAGGAAAGGTAAGGAGTTTAGGCCCGTTCATGTGGCTGCAGGGTTTGTAACCTAGTGTGGCTCTCGAGGCTGTGAGCCTGCCTGGAAGGTATGTATAAAATCCCGTGGGCAGAGTCGGGTAAGGTAATCTCCAGAATCCAGCTCCTGGATAGCAGAGTCAGCCGAATCAGGGCTTCAAGCTTTGCTCTGGCTACGTAATGAGTCTGAGGTCAGCCTGGTTCAAAAAAAAGGCTGTCTCAAAATGAAAAGAAAAAAGAAAGAAGAAAAGAAAAGAAAAGAAACCATTTCCTCTTGCTGCTTTCTCCCATTACTCCTGGGTTCTGTTCACCGGGTCATGCGTGTGAGTGCATGCCCGAGAGAGTGCGTGCGTGCACTGGTGCTTCTGTGTTTTCTGGCTAAGCTATTTCGTCCCTCCTCAGTCACACCCTGCCCACCCAGGGCCTTTGACTCTAGCAGCTCTTCCCGCTTGGGCCTCTGTCAGTGCCTGGAATCAGCCTGCTTTCCTGACTGTCAGTCACACCTACTGCCTCTCCTTTGCCGGTTATGATCTCCTTCACCCTTTCCCTCTCACGGAGCAGCTTTCAAATGTCACTGATGAGTGATGAGCGATGTCCCAGGTGCCAAATCTGAGTTCACCTCAGGGCATCTCCTTCTCCTCTTCCTTCTCATCTTATGCAAAACGCCCCCTCTCAGCCACCCCCCCACATCCGGGATCTCTGGCTACCCCTCTGCTCAGTTGTCTTTCTGACTTCGGCATGTGTAAAAAAGAAAGAAAGAAAGAAAAGAAAAGAAAAAAAAAAAGCCAATGCAGCTGGGATAAGGTTTCACGAAGTAGTGACAGTCCTCCAGGCTCAGCCTCCCACGTGCTGGGATTGCAGGTATGCGTGCCAGCATAGCTGCGTCTACTTAAAGGTTTTCAGCTGGTGTCTGATTGATGTAAATACACGCTATTGGTTTTCATCTGTTGATCTTATATCCTGTAGTTGTGCTGAATTCATTTATCAGTTTGAACAGCTTGTTGGTATCCAGTTTTTTTTTCTGTATGTATAGAACCATGTCATTCTGCAAAGAGCAATAGTTTGACTTCTTCCCTTCTGTTTTGGAAGTTTGTCATTTTTCTCTTTTCCTGATCTTCCAGGAAATGTGGCTTTTTTTCACCCTCTTCTTTTCTTTTTAATCTAAGAGAAGTGGGAAGCCTTTGAAGGCAAGCTGACTCCTGTATTTATTTTCCTTATGAAAAATTCTTTGAGTAGCTGGAGAGATGGCTCAATGGTAGAGAACTAGCTGTTCCAGAGGAACAGAGTTCAATTCCCAGCACCCATATGGCAGCTCACAACTGCCAGTCCCAGAGGATCCAATGTACTGGCACACATGCAGGTAAAACACCAACTCCTGTGAAGTACAAATGAATACATTAAAAAAAAAAAAAAAGAGTTCAAAGTGAGCCAGGGTTGGAGGGACAGAGAAGAAATTCTATAGATTGATCATAGCATTGAAGTTATTTTGGTTTTGGTCTTTTTGAACTCTGTAGACAAGGCTGGCCTCGAACTTAGAGATCCAAGTGCCTCTGCCTTCTGAGTGCTGGGACTAAGGACGTGGGCCACAATCACCCAGTTGAATCAGAGTTTTTGATGTTTGTTTTCTCCACATAGCAAATGATCACTTGCCCTAGGCTCTTATTTTTGGTTAAAGAGTCAGGTATGGTGGCACAGGTCTACAGTTCCAGCAGCTCTGAGTCAGAGACAAGAGGATCCTGAGTTCAAAGTTCCCCTCGACTACATAGTGAATTCCAGGCTAGCCTCAGAAGTGAAACATTAAAGAGTGAAAAACCACACAAGGGGCCAAGGAGATGACACCATTGGTAAAGTGCCTGTTGTTCAAATATCACGAGGACCTGAGTTCCATTTCTGCTATGCACATAAAAAGCACAGCTGCTTGTAATTGCTGCTCTGGAAGCCGAGACTGTAAGGCCCCTGGGCCTCAGTGGGAGCCAGTGTTATCAAAATGGCAGAGTCCCCGTCTTAGGAAAGAAGCCAAGGGCTGGAGAGACGAGACGGCTCAGCGGTTAAGAGCACTGACAGCTCTCCCAGAGGTCCTGAGTTCAATTTGCTCTCTTCTGGTGTGTCTAAAGAGAATGACTATATAATCACATACATAAAATTAAATAAAAAATCTTTAGGAGAAAAATAAAAAAAGAAGCTGGAGAGAAGTTGAGAATAACAAACATGAATTTCTTGTCCACAGGCACATTCACATGCATACGTAAGCACATACAAGTTCTAAAATCTTGTTTTTTTTTTGTTTTTTTTTTTTTTTTTTTTTTTTTTGTTAATTTAAGATCCTGGGTATTGAACCAGCCTTATCTGAACTAAAAAATTATGAGTATGTGTATGCACAAGTATGTGGGTACCTGTGGAGGCCAGAAGAGGGCAGCAGAACCCATAGAACTGGAATTTAAGTCTGTTGTGAGCAGCCTGTACCATGAGTGCAAGGAACTGAGCTCTGGTCCTTTACAAGAACGTCAAGTGCTCTTAACAGTTGACCCATCTCTCCATCCCTGTCTTATCTATTTATTTATTTTCTCTCTTGAGACAGTGTAGTCCTGGCTGTCCTGAAACTTGCTATGTAGACTAGACTAGCCTCGAACTCAACAGATCACAGAGGTGCTGCCCGCCTCTGGCTCCCAAGTGCTGGGATTAAAGGTGTACACCGCCATACCCAGCTATTATCTATTTATTTTGATTTTTGATTTTTCTTTTTCTTTCTTTTTTTAAAGATTTATTTATTTTTATGTATGTGTGTACACTGTCGCTGTCTTCAGACACACCAGAAGAGGGCATCAGATCCCATTACAGATGGTTGTGAGCCACCATGTGGTTGCTGGGAATTGAACCCAGAAAGAACAGTCGTTGCTCTTAACCTCTGAGCCATCTCTCCAGCCCCTGGTTTTTGATTTTTCAAACAGGGTTTTTCTAATGTAGTCTGGTTGTCCTGGAGCTCTCTCTGTAGATAAGGTTGGTCACAAACTCAGAGATCCACCTGCCTCTGCCCCTGAGTGCCTGGACCAAAGGCATGTGCCAACACCACCCAGGCACACTCAACTATTATCCAGTTTGTTTTTTAGTGTGAAGTAATATTAAATACATTCATGTTGCTATACACCTGATCTGCACAGCTTTCCGTCTCGCAAGCTGAGCTGTCTTCATTAATCGTAAGCTCCCTGCCCTGCCTCTCCTCTGCTTCTGACAGTCTGTCTCTGAGTCTGAGCATTCCAGAACCCTCGCAGAAGAAAACATACAGAGCTTGTCTTTTTGTGGTACCCTGTCTCCCTAGCACAACATCCTTGGGGTCCATCCATGGTGTAGCATGCAGCAGGACATGTAGGGCACTTTTGCGGTCATCCGAGCAGATGGAGAAGAATAGAATCAAGGAGCTTGGGGGATGGCCAGACCAGAATGAGTGCAGGGAGGTAAGGTGTGGGTTGGAGGGAGCAGGCTCCTGCTTTTGGCCTTGGTTGCAGACAATGGACAGGCTGGTGGTACCCATACTTGTAGACTGCTTTGGAGACCGGGATCCAGAATGACCCAGGGGCGGAGCTGTGAGCAGAAGACAGTCTTATCCCCAGATCATCAGGAGGCAAGATCTTCCAAAGAGAGGCAAGCAGCCACTCCAGCTCCCTTGTCCCTGTTTTGTGTCCTGCAGGGTACAGACTTCACAGCACCAGGGGAGGTCTTTGTGGCATCCCTGATGAAAGGCAGAAGGAAGAGCAGATATACCCGGTTGGGCATTCCAGGGGCCCACATTTTTGTCTCTGGTCTCTTCACCCACCCTCCCAGGAACCTTCCCATCTAGAAGTTCGATAATACCCAACACAGAAAGAGCCTAACCCTGATGGTTCACACCGAGAACAGAGTGTGAAGAGGCTGGAGCTAGGCCTGGTGCTGAGCACAGAGAAAAAGTCCTGCCTCAGAAGAGATGTGCTGCACTCTAACGGGCCATCTCAATGTGAACAAGGCTTGGTGTAGGGAAAGGGTGGGCTCTCAGAAAGTGCTACACCAAAGAGGTTTTTGCACCATATCTAGGAAGAATGGGGACAGATAAAGGGACTCCAGGCTCTGGGAGAGACTGAGAAGGTAAGAACCTGGCGCTGGACGTCAGTGAGACCTGCCCAAGAATCAGCAGGAATCTAGGCAGCCAGAGATTAGTGTCTCTGGCTAGGGAAGGGTTGGGTGAGAGAGGCTGGAAGCCATTTATTGAAATGTCTGTTGGAGGAGGGGAAGAGTGGCTTTTTTTTTTTTTTTTTTTTTGAGATAAGGTCTCAAGTAGCCTAGCCTGGCCTCAAACTTGATAGGTTTGTAGCCAAGGATAATCTTAAACTTTTGATCCTTGTGTCTCAACCTTTGAGTGCTGAGACTGCAGGCTTGCGCTCACCCACCAGGTTCATGTGCTGCTGTTACACAAGCACTCTGCCAACTGAGCTACACCCCTAGTCCCTAAAGAAGACAAGTTAAGAAACATCATACAGCTTTTACTGAACTCACCCCCCCCCCCTTTATCTTATTGTATTTTGACACAAATTCTCAGTTTGCAACCCAGATTGCCCTGGAACTCATGCATAGACAGCCTGGCCTCTGACTTGTAGCAACCCCTTCTCTTTTAGCCTCCAGGGTGTGGGCCTGCAGGTGAAGTGCACCACCCAGCATAGCGCTTGGTGCTTCTGAAGGAGCTGTGTACGTGCCACACAGACATTCCTGTGCTCACAAACACGCCCAGGTCCCCCAGTTTTACAGACGGGAAAAACCCTGAGGAACAGTGAGCCGCAGAGCTGGAACTGGCTCAGCCAGCCCTTCTCTTCAGAGGGGGCGGGGTTAGTTCAAGGGACAGAGGCTGGAATGTTGGAAATTCAAATGAGCCGCATGAACACCTTTTATTTTTGTTCAGAACATCTGAGTCTCCCTGTGGGGACTCCTCTGCCCAGAGTGGTTCCACCCCTTGTGCAGGAGAAGATGTGAGAACCCCTGGGGACAGGATGAAGCCAGGTTGTCACCCTCTCATCCACTCTGGGCCTTGCCACCAAAAATAGCAAGGACCAGGGTGTCACCCTACCGAGGGGATGACTGGAGAAGCCTTTGAACCAGGAGATAGCTGGGAGCTAAGGCGGAGTCTGTTAATGTTCAGGAAGGCAGCAGGTGGTCCTGGGTTTTCTTTGCCTCCAGGAAGGCTAATATCACCAGTTCAGATCAGCAGCACCGGGAGCTGGGTAGTGAGGCCAGAGGTCAGCTCATAACCTGCTGTGTGACACTGGGTAACTCATCCTTTCTGGGTTTTCGTTTCTTCTGCAGCCTGATCATCCGCGGGGTGGTCACTTACAGGTCTTCCTGCGCAGCGTCCCTGGACTCATGCCCTGAAAGACTTGGATGTCTTCTTGCAGTTCTTTGGATTGGGGCTCAGGCCTGGCCAGTCTGTGGCCTTGGCTGAGATCATTAAAAAGCAGCAAGAGTACTTGGCAGGTGAAGATGGGGGGTTTCCTGCAGCTCCATCCCGGGGGACCTGCTTTAAGGTGGGGACAGGCTGTGAGCAGACAGACCAATGATGCCTTCATGGCCAGGGACAGATAGATATTTAAGGATCAGAGCAGCCCAGGCACAGACCTATCTATGCATTCAGGTGAAGGAGTTAGTGTGCTATCTGAACTGTTTGTTCAGTCGTTTTATTTTATTATTTTAAAAATTGTATTTATTATTATTAATCTTACGTATTCGCTTTACATCCCCCTCACTGCCCCACTCCTAGCTACCCCTCCCTCAATCCTTCCCCAACCCCCTCTCCCTATAACTGCTAACTTTTATGTTCTAGGGTAGGAAGAGATTTGGAACCCTGGGCCTGTGGCCAGGGCAACAGAAATGGGAGGGGGGTACTTTGAAGGACAGATCCTGTTTATGAACTGGTATGAAATCATGTCACCATTTTGACAATCTGTATGACTATATGAAGGCTTGGTGTCCCATCAGCCTGATGGCTGCTGGGCCCTGGGAACTGGTTCCTAGCGGTCAGAAAAAATGCCTTTTAGAATGGAGACCGGCTGTTTTCCATACTTGGCAAGTCTCCTGACCACTTGCCTGCCCTGGGGCTGTGGGGGAAATGGCTTTCTCACCAGGACATCTCCAAAGGCCTCTCCATTTAGCACCCTTGGCTCTGTGGCTTACTTAGGGCAGGAGCTTGTTTAGTGGCTGCCAACCTCAAGCCCCCTCAAGTCCAGTAGCCTTAGCCCCCTTCCCCTCCCCATCACAGTCTAATTCCCTCTGCCAGATACCTCATACACTAAGCAAGGACTTTTCTTGTTTTCATCTCAGAAAATAAACCTTGTCATGGAATTAGAAGGTTGAGGGGCAGTGGGGGCAGTTGCAATGTAAGGCAGTTGTTGAGGTGGACCCTGAGCTCTTGGTGTGTGTCATGGGGGTGGTAGTGGCGGGGCTGCCCTTCGATCTGCCCCGACTTCTCTGTATGGCAATTTCAGTTTCTATTTTAAACAGTTTGGGTTGGTTGCTTCCCTGTCTTCCTGCTGGGTGTTTATAGTGAGCAAAATAATTGGTAATATTTGCACAGATGTGCTGGCGCTGAGGCTCATCACAGGCACCTTTACCCAGGGGACTGCCCACCCCTCACAGCCCCCAGTCTCTCTGCCAGTCAGAGGAAGCAGCCCTGGGCCTCAGGCAGGAGGCACAAGCAGAGCTGGGAAAGAGGAGGACTGAAGTGCCCCAGGCATGCCAGAGGCAGGTCTCATCCAGATTGGGGGAGTGTGGTTGTCTGTGCTCCAAGGTCTCTAGGACAAGCCCAGGCTCCACAGAACAGGCCCTTCCTAGCAGGGGGGAAGCCCCCAGGGTGGCCTCTCATCCCACTGCCTCATTGGTAGACCCTGAATTTGTATTTGAGGGTAGGGATGGAAGGGGAAGGGCTGTGTGGGCAATGGGGTGGGGGTGGGGAGGGGAGCTCATAGGCTAGGGTTGAAAATAGTAAATCAAACTAGTAAGGGTGATATGTGCCTAAATGAGGCAGCCTATGAGACAGACTGAGACTCCCTAAGGAAGACTGGAAGAAAGCTGGGCCTTGGTGGTGCTTGCCTTTAAGCCTTTAATCCCAGCAGGAGGAAGCAGAGGCCAGCCCGCTCTACAGAGTGAGTTCCAGAATGGCCAGGGTCTCGCCCCTCCCCACCCCCCCAAGGGTAAAGGAAAGAAAAGAAAGAGAAAGAAAGGAAGAGAGAAAAGAAAGAAGGAAATGAGGGACGGAGGACACAGGAAGCCATTTGCCTGTGTTTCTTTTTCTTGAGGCCCACATACTTACTGGAAAACTGGGAAGTGTGTGAGTGTTGTCTGGGCTATGGAGGCAGCCTGCCTGGGGTCTTGAGCCAGCCTAGAGAAGGGATGGTGGGCAAAGCTGGATGAGAGTCCTCAACATCCTTCTCGGTCTCTTGAGCACATGCAGTCTGCATGGTGACTGGCTGGGCCTGTTTGTGGGAGTGTGTATATGCGAATGTGTGCACACATGGTGCATACACATATTAATATGAATGTGCATGCGTGGATGTGCGTGGATGTGGGTTCCTTCAAAGCCAACCCTGAGAAACATTCAATGGGGAGCCATTTCAGGCAGTGCAGGAGAGCAATGGAAAAGGCAGCCAGTGAAGGCCATGTTACTAATGAACTGCTTCAGTGATGGGTGGAAAAGGCCCAGCTGGAGACTAGGAACCAGAACCCAAGGGGCAAGACATCAAAGCTACCAACCTACTCCCACTAGGTACTGAGTGAAGTTTGGTCGCCTCTCTAGGACTTTTCAGCTTGATCTGCCTCTGGGCATGTGTCACCAAGTCACAGTATGCAGAGTGGGCAGAGGGATCTGGGCAGATGTTAGCACATCTGTTTAGGGTGGTGGATATGGTGATACGACACCCAAGGGACCTTCAGATGGCTTGACTCCTGTAGAGGCTAGCCTCAGCTAAAGTAAGCTGTCTCTTTCAAGGTCTCATTCCCTTCTGGTTGGTCCAAACCGGGGACTGATAGATGAGAAAGCAGCAAGACCTGGCTCTTTCCCCTATCGTGTGTTGATCCTGAAGAGCACCCTGGTTCTACCCTGGATTGGCCAGACTGTTAATCCAGACTGCAGGGCCTCTTACCATTCCCAGACCTGCCACCTCCCTTCCACAAACATCCCCCACATGCTAATTTCTCTTCGAAGGTCTCTAGCTCATGTAGAACACAGAGCTCTGTCATCTATATGAATGCCCATAGGGGTTGGGATATTTATAGCTTACTTCCCCAGGACCTTGTAGACATGGTGACTTTGAGGCCAGGCCAGCTCCTCTGCTAGGGGGGCTGAGGACAGACAGGACACTGGGAATTTAGCTCTGAGAATGGAACCTGAGGCATAGATGACTTCCTCTCCACAGGGACAGCTCTGGGAACAGAAGACATGGGGAACCCAAAAATGAACAAGTGGGCAATGGTACCATTGGCATGCCTTACCCAGTGTCTAACCCCTGGTAGCTCCAGTCATGGAGAGCACACACTGCTGCCCATCCCTCCCCCTGACTTCCAAGGCTCTTATACCCAGGGGAGCTTTTTCTGCAGGTTTCTGTCTTGTCTTACCTTGCCTTACTTAGGTCAAATGCAACCTATCAACCTCCGCCCCAACCGTCCCAGGCGAGCAGTCTATGGGCAGTAATGGCCTCTGGCCCTTTCTCTTGAGGTCCATAGCAGATCCAGAACAAAAGACTTGGGATACAGTGGAGAAGCATGGGATAGAGGCAGGGTCAGCTCAAGGCCCCAGATGGCACCAGGTGTTACAGAAAGGTTTATTATCAGGATAAATAAAGACAGTAAGGGAACATTAAAACTGCGGGCTCAGGGAGTGGAGGGTGGGCAACCCCTGCAGTGAGGAAGATGGGGAGAGTGTGGGACTGGAAATTGCCAGGTTCCCCAAATCGCGCACAATGGTCTGTAGCTTAAGTCCCAGTGGGCCTGCCTTCCCACTGTACATGTCCTTTGCTCTTCCAGTCTC
Organism: Micromys minutus; assembly: GCF_963924665.1. NCBI lineage: Eukaryota > Metazoa > Chordata > Mammalia > Rodentia > Muridae > Micromys > Micromys minutus. Next base: position 228,712,404 of record NC_137969.1, read on the forward strand.
TGAAACTCTGACATCTCTTAGTGCCTGGGGGCGGAAGGGTTTGAAAGCAGTCGTGAGTGGTGGTTATCAGTGAAGGTGTCCAGGCACCATTACCACCACTGCCCCATCTTTCAGAGATGGGGAAATATCTCAGATGGAGAGAAAGGCTTGGCCTTCCTGCTCAGGCTGATGGAAGGTTTAGAAATGGCTACAAAATTACTCCAGACTGGATATTCCAGGCAGAATCCAAGCAGCCTGGGAACCTCCATGGGAGGCTCTGGCACACTCTGCCCACCAGCACGGAGAGTTATGGAGAAGCAAATCCCTTAGACGTCTGTCTACATTCCTCCTCTGTCTACAGTCCATGTTCCCCAGAACCCCTTCTCATCCTTTTCCCATAAGACCAGATCCAGGACCCTGCACCCTATAGCTGGTAAGTAACAGTACCCTTTCCCAGTCTCCACAGATGGGTCCCATCTCAGGGCCTTTCCAGCAGAGCCCAGAAAGGATGGTGGGGTGAAGTACGGAGGTCATGTAATCTTGCAGTATCCCAGGCCTCCATCCTCTCTGTCACTGTATCTGCCTTTTTTTTTTTTTTTTTTTTTTTTTTTTTTTTCTCCTAGTACAGAAAAACCCTAGCAACCTGCCCTCATTACAGAGCTCTGCCTTGGAGACACTACAGAGTGTCTTCCACAGTCACAGGGAGACATGCAGTACCCAGAGTCAGAAAGAGCAAGAGATGGCTGGGGTCCATGTTTTTCTTTCCTGATTGGAGGATCTTGGGCCTTGAGGAGGCCTGGGGGATGGGGCAGCCGTCCTGTAGGAAATGGGCAGAGTACACTGGACTAGACCATTGGACAGCCCTGCTGGGCCTGCTTCCCATCCATACCCAGCCTGTTCTGGGACTGGAAACAGTGGGCAGGAGGGCAGGATGGCACTGTGTGGGCTGCAGAACGGGTCGCCTCTCCTCAACAGGCTCTTGTCACAGGTTCTCTTCAGGGCCAAGGCGCTCCATTGAATACACAGTTCCAAGCTTCACACCTTCACCAGGTAGGCCAGGAGAGCCAGGAGGATAGTCCTGCTGACTCCTAGCCGTGGCCATTCTGGGACATATAAGCAGCCAGAGCAATCACCACAGCCACATAGAGACCGGCCCCCACAGCGATGGAGAGTGTGGCCAGGAAGAGAGCCCGGCGGGAGGTGGTGCTGGCTAGGCGGAAGTCCCCTTTGGAGATGGCCTTGCTGGTCTAGGGAGACAAAAGGTTGATATAAGACAATTGCCTCATCCCCCCTCCCCCCAAAAACCCAGCCCAGCCCACCAGGTCCTTGACCCCCACCCCACAGGTGAGTGTCAAGTCCTCTGGCTGAGAGAGGTGGCCAGGGAGGCACTCCTGGGTCCCCTGTACACGTACCCCTTGGGAGAAGTAGAAGGCAGCAATGCCCAGAGGCCAGAAGCAGCAGAGCATGGAGAAGAGTGTGAGCCCCAAGTGGTCCCTGGGAGGCAGGGTGAGGAAGGCGTCTTCACACTCACTCTCTGTCGAGGTTCCGTCGCTCTGCAAGAGAGTGAGGTCTGCTGGCTAAACCCAGCGTCTGGTAAACCCTGTCAGACAGGGGTTGAAACACATGTGGGTCCTTGGGTAAAGGTGCCAGCTGCCAATACCTGGGACTCACGTGGTAGAAGGAGAAAACTGGTTTCTACAAGTGGTCTTCTGATTCCTACACGTTGGCTGTGACCACATTTACAGTAGATGATAGATAGATAGATGATAGATATGTGATCGATAAATGGATAGATAGATAAATGATAGATAGGTGATAGATGATGGATGGATAGATAGATGAATGGATAGATGGATAGATAGATGATGGGTGGATGATAAATAGATGAATGGATAGATAGATAGATGAATAGATAGATGCTTGATGGATGGATAGATAGATGATAGGTAGATGAATGATAGATGGATAGATAGATAAATGATAGATAGGTGATAGATGATGGATGAATAGATAGATAGATGGATAAATGGATAGATAGATAATGGATGGATGATAAATAGATGGATGGATAGATGGATAGATGAATAGATAGATGATTGATGGATGGATGAATGGATGGATGGATAAATGATAGATGGATGGATGGATAGATAGATAGATAGATAGATAGAGAGATAGATAGATAGAATGTGTAGTTTTTGTTGGTTGTTTTGGGTTTTCCAGACAGGGTTTCTCTGTGTAGTCCTGTTTTGGAACTTGCTCTGTAGACCAGTTGTCCTTGCACTCAGAGATCCTCAGCCTCTGTCTCCAAGTGCCCAGGGTTAAAGGGGTGTGCCTCCCCACCCCCACCCTGACAATAATGTAGTTTTTAAAAATCTCAACAACAAAACAGGAACTACTCAGTGGGTAGATACAGAGCAAGCCTCATCTGCTGTTGAGAGTAGAGGCTGGTCTTGTTACTCTATGTCACTCCACTGAGAGTCTTCTCAGTGACCTGGTGAATGGTTCTTTTAGGAACTTCTCACCGTGGAAGAATGCAAGTCTCTGAACCCAGAGATGTTCATCCCAGGAGAGAGATGGAGGAAGATGGAAGGGAAGTGTTCTTAGTGCCCGAAGACCAGGAGATCAAGTTAACAAATGATGGAAGAATTCACATTGACAGTCCCTGTCAATTTACAAATTACCTTGTACAAGATATTAAATTACACAGAGTGATATCGGAAAACCAGGTTATAAAGCCACATATTTTGTGGGAGAGAGATTCAGAAAAGAAACGTGATCAGCCACCAACATAATCACATTATTTTCAAGTGTTTAATCATTGCTATTTACAGTGGTTGCTCTCTATCACTTGGGTTGATAGTTAACCCAAGTTAGTGCTCCTCCTCTTCCTCCTTTCTCCCCCCCCCCCCCCCCGCTTCTTCAATAGGGTAGCCATGCTTGAATTCTCCAGGTAGCTAAGGCTGACTTTGAACTCCTGAGCCTCCTGTCTCCACCTCCCAAGTGCTGTGAATACAAGTGGCCTTCTTTTTTTGTGATGGGATCTCTCCGTACTGTGCAGGTTGTCTCAGAAGTCTTTATACAGACCAAATTGACATCCACTCCCTCTTCTTCCTGCCTCTGCCTCCTGAGCGCTGAGATTAAGGGGATTAAGGGCATCCTCCATCATCCCCAGTTTAGAATCTAAGTTTTCAAAATGCTACTTACCTCGTCCTCCTGGCTGTCCTCCTGGCCCTGCAGCTCCTCTTGGACCCCATAGGACACAGTGTGGATGGTTACATCCTCCTCAGCTTGGCCAGGTTCTGAGCCCTGCTCTGCAGACCCCACTAAAGGTTCCCTGGCTTCAGTGAAACTGGTCTCACAGCTGCCTGCTTTGGGCTCTTTGACCTTGTCCCTTCCCAGGAGGCAGCTGGGCCTATACCAAGCCTCCACCGCCAGTTGTAGGGACCCTGGGTCGAGGAGTTGGTGGGCACGGGCGGGACCAGCACCTCCTAGGAGGTAGGAATAAAGCTTCTCCTGGCAGGACCAGCCGGGCGGGGCCTCCGGGTAGGAATAGGGCCTGTGGAGGTGGGTGGGGCTTCTCGGCAGCAGTGGGTTCTGTAGTTCACTCAGACTCTCCATGGTTAGCCAAGCAGTTGCCAGGGAGGGGAGTCTCCGGCCGCCACGCAGTCTTCACGGAGTCTGTCAGGAGAGCAAGACAGGCAGTCACAGAGATCAGGCTCCTGGGTGCACGACCTGGAGTGCTTGAGCATGTGAAGTCTGTGCTCCAACTTGGCTCTAAGCACTGCTTTGGGATTTGTCACCTGTGGGACCTGGAGCTAGCTATTTCTCGGAGCCTCAGTTTCTCTATCTGTGAAGTGGGGATGGTGATGGTACTCACTTCAGAAAACCGGTTCATTCATTTACCTCCCTGACACCTGATTGGTCAGTAATACCTGCATGTCAGGCACTGTGCCCAGTGTGTGTCTGCTAGTCTTCAGGAGTTTAATCCGGCGCAGGAGACAACTATAAAGCTCCGTTGTCTTCCCCGAAGGGGAAGTGCATGGCAGCACGTGGGCTTAAGGTCTGCAATGACAGGCAGGAAAGGCTGAGACACGGAAAGCCAGTTTGCAAGATGATGGGAAGGGCACTATAGCCTGGATCTGATGCTGCCCAGCGGCCTGTGTGTCCAGACTTAGTTCTGGGTGTTTGGGGAGACTATGGAAACAGGTTAGAGGTGGGGCCTAGTGGGAGGCTTTAGGTCACCGGGAGTATGGCCTTGAAGCAGATTGCTGGGAGGCCATCTCTCTTGCCTACTCGGTTTGCTTATTTCTTTTTCTTTTCTTTTCTTTCTTTCTTTCTTTCTTTCTTTCTTTCTTTCTTTCTTTCTTTCTTTCTTTCCTTCTACTTCCTGATTCCTATATGGGGCCTAGATTTTAGGCTAAAACCTCTGAAGGCATCAAAACAAGACTTTATTCCTCTTAAACTGATTTTTTTTTGTTGTTGTTGTTGTTTGTTTGTTTGTTTCGACCCCAAAAAGCTTATTTCACACAGTGGGAGGAATGTCAGCAAAGGTCCTATTCATAGCAAAGGTCCTGTGGCTGGATAAGGACAGCAGGGATGCAGGTCTGGGAGAGGGCTGGTGTGGCTCAAGGTGCAGAAGGAAGCTTGAGGGCCAACTGCATGGCCTGCTAAGGTCCAAGGGGCTGCAGACACGGCAGGAAAGATGGGTGGGACCTGACTCCTGTAGCACTTTCTAAGCTCCTCGTGCAGAGGCTTTGATGCTTTTCTTTTAATATTAAACATTAAATATTCATTTGTGTTTTTCAGACAGCATTTCCTTGTATTGCCCTGGCTGTCCTGGAATTGACTCAGGAGACTAGGCTCAAGCTCAAGGCTCTGTCTATCTCTGCCTCCTGAGTCCAGATTAAAGGCATGAACCCCCATGCCCAGCTTTAAATATTTATTTTAAGATTATTATTATTTACTGTTTTTGTTTATGTGTATGTATATGTGTGCACAAACATGCAAGCCCTTGAAACATGCAAGCTAAAAGGAGGTGCTGTATCTCCGAAGGCTGAAGTTACAGGTAGTTGTGAGCTGTTGGACGTGGGTGCTTGGAACTGAACCCTGGTCCTTTGTAAGAGTGGCTGTCACCTATTCAGTCTCCTCACCCCATTGTTTTCGTCGTCGTCATTAGTGAGACAGGGTTTTTCTTTATAGACTTGGCTATTTTGGAGTTTGCTCTGTAGCACAGGCTAGCCTCGAACTCAGAAGAGATCCGTCTGCTCTGCCTCCTGAGTACCAGGATTAAAGATGTATATACCACTGCTGCTGGGCTTTATTTATTTATTTTAAGACTGTATCTTACTATGTTGCCAAGACTGATTGCAAACTTTCTTGTAATCCAGGCATTGAGGCTTACACGTGTAAACTCAGCCCTCAGGTTTGAGGCCAGCCTGGGCTAAATAGTGAGACCTTGTCTCAAAACATAACAAAGAAACAGCAAAACCCACTACAGAACAACCAAACTAAAGACTCACTATGTAGCTGAAACTGGCCTTGAAATTCTCCTGCCCCAACCTCCTTTACTGGCAGTGCATAAACACTCCTGGCTCCTGGGAAGGGTGGAGCTTACTGTGTCCTGGTAAACCATGGAGGATACTTGAAGCTCCCTGGTGATACAGGCCTGTAACCCCAGCTATTTGGGAGGCTGAAGGAGGAAGACCACACCGTTCAAGGTCTACCTAGACTACAGAGATACTGGGAATTCAGCAGAGCTGGAGAGGAGGGTCCAGGTGATATTACAGGTCTTGGGATGGATGGAACTGGGGGTTAGAGGAGGACTTATTCTTAAGTCTGTGTTAAGCTTGTACAGGGGCTATGTTTACAGCTACAGCTCTTGGCAGGAGAGGGTGCCTTCCTGACCCCCATCAATGTAGTTTTATGTAGAGCACTTTAGGCTAATCTGCTCTTTAAGATCAACTGAGCTTGGGAAGTTTCTGCAGAACCTAAGGTAGAGCATCCTGGGTACTGAGGTCTGCATCAGTGGACCCCAGCGGGAAGTGCACAGACCCTACAGGCTCAGATTATAGATGTACTGGAGGGCTGCCTTCCCTCCCTCCTTCAGCTGTCTGTTTACCTGGTACCTGGAAGGCTTGCTGGAGGAAAGAGAAAAGCCACTGAGCATGTCTACAACAGATCTACACACTGCTTCAGGGAGGAGCAGATATAGAGAGAGGGTCGAAGCAGCCTCAGGAACTTTCATAGTTTCGGGATGGTTCTGGTGTGACTTGCCCTGAGCTTTGGTCTGCAGATTTGGATTCCACCTTGGCTTTGATGACTCTGGTGAGCTTGCAAGACCCTGAGTTTCATTACCCATAAAGACTAGATGGTGCTGGGCAGTGGTGGCCCACATCTTTAATCCCAGCACTTGAGAGGCAGAGGCAGGTGGATCTCTGTGTGTTCAAGGCCCAGCCTAGTCTACAGAGCAAATTCTAGGATAGCCAGGGCTACACAGAGAAACCCTGTCTCAACCAACAACAGCAACAATAAGATAAATAAACAGATGATAAGCCCTGCCCGTCTTATGAGGTTGCCTTAAGGATCCACAGAAATGACTGAGGCGACAGGGCCCTGAAGATGATACATGGGAGATGCTATTTTAAAAATGGATTTATTTATTTTATATGTATGACACATATACACATGTACAGCATGTATGCCTGGTGCCCATAGAGATCAAAGGAGTATGTCAGATCTCCTGGAACTGGAGTTGTGGATAGTTGTGAGTCACCATGTGGATGCTGGGAACTGACTTGGGTTCTCTGGAAGAACAGCAAGTGCTCTTACCCACTGAGCCATCTGTCCAGCCCAAGAGGCTGCAATCTTTATTTCTGGGCTTTAGAACTCATCTTCACTGGGGCCTTTCTGACTTCCCAGCTGCCGTTCTGCTAATGATAGAAAAAGGGAAAGCCCAGGGAGAGATTTCTGTTCCCAGGGCTGAGCATATCTGATCCCATTCCCGGTCCCAGCCCCCACCAAACATTTCCCATCAATGCCTGGGAAGGACTAATTTCTACTTCTGCCCCCAGGGGACATAGGTGGATTCTCGAGAGATGGCTCTGGAGTATTCTGAAGTCAGGATAGCTCCAGGAACAATGCCTGGGTAGCAGATGGCGAGGGGGTGTATAGAGGAGAGGGTCATCAGGGTGGGAGCAGGGCACTGTGGGCATGTCCAAAAGGTGTTAGGCTTCCCTGCCTGAATCATCACTGGAGAGGACCTGGGTTGATACCTATGTGAGGGGAAAGGGATTAGGAGAGGCTGCCATTGGTGCGGAGCCTTTGAGAATTCTGCATTGGATCTGGAGCTAGAGGAATGTCTAATGAAGAATAACAAAGCACAGTAGACAAGGCATGTGGTCCAACAGGCAGAGTGAGTACAGGTTGGGTGCAGGGCTGCCATGTGCCTAGGGGCCTTGCTTACACATCAGTCTGCTATGACTTCCATGTGACTGTCACCCAGCTGTGACAGAAGCTTCCCAGTGTAGCGATGGGGCATAAAGCTTGGGTTGGAATGTAGGTTCAGATCACAAATGCAGGGTCTCATGTTTCCTCCCTGGGATACCAAAAATCAAGGAACCCTTGAACCTTCAATGATGGGAACAAGGCTCCTTCCTGATGGTAGGGAACTGGAGTGCCCAAGGTCTATGCTTGGGCAGCTCTGGGGAGATTCCCAGAAGGCCCAGTCTCTCTAATTCCTGAGGAAAGCTTCTGAACCCCATGGTATCCTCCTGTCTCCAGGCAAATTTGATCCACTGGTGTGGAGCTGGAGGCTACGTAAGTCTAGGGCTCATGGATTGGGAGTCAGGTACATTGGGAGCCCAATCCTGGTCTGTCAGCCTTTTCAGGCCTTTCAGATTCCCTGAGCTCACCCATGAAGGGTTGGGGAAAGTGCCCACAGAGGGCAATTGTAGTGCCAACATTTTATGCTTCTATAGCCTCATAGAGCCCCACAGGAGGGACTCCTGTTAAAGTAGGAGATAGGTGAGCACATTCAGAGCCTAGTGAAGTATGCCGTAGTGGTTTTCTGCCACTTCCCAGTGGGCAAGTTGAATGAGCTGAGAAAAAGGCAAAACATCTGCTTTGCGCAGAGATAGCAGAGCCTCGAAGTTGGCTCTGCCTTCCCAGCTCCACCTGCACCACACTACTTCCTGTCTTATCGCTACCTATGTCTCCCACAACCAAGGGCATAGTTCCCAGAGGACTCTCAGTCTCTTCTCTAGATAGTCTTAATGTATAGACCCTGGGTCTATGGCCTCCAGGGTCTCAGCCAAAGCAGCGCTCTGCCTCTCTTCTTGTGGCTGAGCTGTGCAGGGGCCTTGAGGAGGAGTGGGCAGTCCCAGGGCATTTAGAGCAGCTACATACATCAAACACACTCCTAACTTCTTTAATCTATAAGCCTTGGCAAGTCTCTGCCCTTCCTTTTTCATGCCCTCTCCTCTCCCCAAAAGGGATGGAGAGGTGCCTGGAGACCATAAGGCATTCTCTGGCTCAAAGCAGGCAGAGGCCAGAGACCCTAGCTCACTCTCTGAGCCTGTCAGGTTCCCTCGCTGAGACCCCCAGCTGAGCCTCTGGAGTCCAGGCCACCTGCAGCCTTTCCTGGGTTCCCTCTGTGCTTGGAGGGGTTCCTTCAGTTCCCTAAGCAAGGTCTGCCACCTTCATGCACAAAGCTGTGTGACTTTTACACAGAGAAAGAACAAGAAGTCACTTGAGTGTCCAAGAACTGGAGACAAGTTCAGGAAATGATGGCATACGATCCAGTGGTAAAAGGCCTTAGAACAGGCTCACAAAGAATAACGACTTGAGAAAACGCTCCTTGCTGTTCCAAGGAGAAGGAAGGAAAGTAACTGGTCCGAGCAGCCATCTCTGCTCTGCCAGATGTCAACAGTGGTTAGCAAGCAGCTGGGGTGGGAGCACAGGTGATTTTTATTTTCTTCATGTCCTCTTTCCCCCTGCTTCTCCTATTCATCTGTCTGTCTGTCTGTCTGTCTGTCCATCCATCTACAATTAATGTAAATGTAAATTTACTATTTACAATTTTAAATCAAAAAGAAAAAAAAATAATAAGAGCTTAGAGTTCTTCTGAGCCAGATTACCTAAAATCCATTGAGGGTAAGAGTTCCCCTGGGTTTGTGGCTGAGAACAATATCAGAGCCTCTCCCTGAACACACTCCTACCTATACCTCTGCTTTGGAAAAGTCACTGGTGGGTGGTTGCAGCCAAGAAAGAGTCATGACTCTTTATACAGCTCATGTCTGCCCTCCCACCTCATCCTACCCCTCAACTACCAGGTTACTAACAGAGTTCAGGGCCTTATCCCAGGAACTCTCCTCTGAGTCCTTACTGGAAGAAAAGATAGTGGGTCACCAAGTTTTCTGTTTCATTGTGAGCCTTTGGGCTTAATCCTTTGGTCAGTCTTTCTGTGTTCTTGTTCCACTCAGTGGTCATGACCATTCAGTCTTACGTGAGCTGAGTGTGCCTTCTAGACACTAGTGTGGTCACTGGTGTGCCTGCAGGTGAGTAAGTGTGTGTGTGCAGAAGTGTTTGTGTGTGCGTGTGTGTGTGTGTGTGTGTGCACATGTACTGTGCTCCAGAGGACAGGCGTGAGAATGCCTGGGATTCTGAAGTGCCTATAAATTACATAGTTGGAGTTGTGAGTCTGGATCCTGCAAAAGGAAAGTGGGGAGAAGGTGTCTCTGAGAAGGCCACACCCTTGGGTTGTCTCCCGAACTCAGAACTAGCTGAGCTCTGAGGTTGAGGCTTTGCACACACAGGCCAAAGACAGGAAACCATCTAGAGATCCCCAGAGTCCAATTACAGCCTCCTATGATAGGTGCAGAGCAATGCAGACATCCTAATCCAGAAAACGTATGGGAGCCTTAGGAGAAGCCGATTGTAAAAACTCGGCTCAATCTGTCCCTGGAATTCTGTTGGGAGAAGAACAATAACTCACACTTATTGAGCTTTTTACCACGTGCCAGGAACCAAACTGTTCTGAGAGCTCATTTGACTCTGTAATTCTGACGGGAGCACAACAATAGGGGGTGGCGGCTGAGGAGGGCTTTTTCTTCCAGCTGTGACAGACTCTGAGTGTCACATTAAACTGTCAACAATAGCTAGGAAAGCTGGGGTGGGGAGGGAGAGGCGAAGGCCTTGAAGAATCATCAAGGGTGCCAGAATCCAGGAGGCTGCAATACCCAGATCACAGAGGAAAAGAGAGACCCGGAGAAGTCCTGAGCTTCCCTTTGGGACCTTTCCTGTGAGGGGCTGGTTCATTACCAGCAAACACCCCACATTTTCAACCGGCACCTCGATAAGACATGTCAGAAGCAGGAGCAAACCAGAAACAGATGAGCCCACAGGAGAGCTGAGGCCAAGATTGGAATCAGCGATCTCTCACTGAATTTTGGTGGCCTGCACAAGGCATGGTTGTTGGCCTGAGCTACAGTGGGCCCTGGGCAGTGGTTCCCAGCCTTCGGAGTGTGGGCTGAGTATTCCACCCCAATTACTTATGGTTCTAGGAGAGGGCATGGCCGGTTTGTTGGTTGCTGAGAATCAGACTCAGGGGTTTGTGCATGCTAGGCAAATACTCTACCAACTAAGCTCTAGCCTCACCTGTAACTTTGTTTATATATATATATATATGTAACTGGGCCTTGAGCCTTCAGCATATTTGGCAAGTGCTCTACCACTGAGCTACAGTCCCAGTGCAGTACTTTGGTTTTCAATTTATGCATTTATTCTTTAATTAATTAATTTTGTGATAGCAGGTTGCCTAGGCTATCCTTCCACCTTAATCCTCCTGCTTCTGTCATCTGGGCATGGTAGGACATACCTGTGGTACTAGCAATTAGGAGCTAGGGACAGGAAGACTTTGAGATCATCCTTGGCTGCACAGAGTCTGATGCCAGCCTGGGCTAGAGACCTTGTCTCAAAAACTAAAAAAAAAAAAAAAAAAAAGTTAGACTTATACCCAACTATGTCCTATATCAGTAACTACAGTGACAGCAGTGGGACAAAGAGAGTCATAGGTTTTAGTTCACTCAGGTGGAAGTCTAGCTGGTTGAGGTAGGAGATGCCTTGCAACCCCAGCAACTGGGAGACAGAAGAAGGAGGACCAGGAGTTCAAGGGCATCCTCAGCTACAAATTTACTTTAGGACCAGCTTGAGATACATGAGACCTTGATTCTCCATCCCCACCCCCACCCCTACCCCATACACAACAGGCTGATATTGTAATAGAAAGTGATCAATGGTTGCTAAGGGCCAGGAAGGGGGAAAGGATGCAGAAGGGGTCCTAGGACTCTTTAGAGTGATAGAGTGCTTCTTATCTTGCCTTAGGGGCAGTCATTTGAGTGAACATACATATATGAAGTTTATATCAAGTATATATAAATTTTAAATTAAAAAGGGAAAACACGTTCTAAAAGGAGATTAAGTGTGGTGGTGCATGCTTGAAATCCCAGCATGAGTTCTAAGCCTTGTCAAGCGCCTCAGATTCAGTAACTCACTCATTTAACTATCTTTATGCATGGGAAAACTGGAGCCCAGAGAGGCTAACAGGTTTTCTAAGAACACACAGCTAGTGAGTGGTAGAGCCTGCTATGTCTGTCTGGCCAGAGTACATGCATTTAACTATTAAACAGATACCTCGTTGACCAGGAAGCATGTGTGTGTGTGTGTGTGTGTGTGTGTGTGTGTGTGTGTGTACACATATTTATATGTGAGGACATGTTGACTTGGGTGTCAGTTCTTGCTTTTGCCTTGTTTGCACCAGAGCTGGTTTGCTGTTTGCCTCTGTGTCTGTCCCACTAGCTGACTCGGGAGCTTCCTGGAGCTCTCCTGAGTTTACCTCCCATGTTCCTGTAGGAACACAACACGAAGTTTTACATGACAGTTCTGAGTTTTGGGGATTTGAGCTCAGTTGAAATTCGAGCTAAGCTCTTGTACAGCATGGCTTTACCCACTGACCCACCTCCCAGCCCCCTGTTTGCTTTTAAGACAGGTCTGAATAAATTGCCAAGGCTGGCATGGAACTTATATGATCCTCCTATCTTTTCCTCCCAAGTTCCACCAGGGCCAGCTCTATGGTAAGGTATCTTAAAACCTTACAACAGAGCGAGTGTCATGACACATACCTGTACTTTCAACATTCAAGAGGCTGAGACAGGAGTTCTTGAGTTCCAGGCCAGCTTGGGGCACACTGAAAGAGCCTACAAATGAACAAAACAAAAAGTAACAACGCTAATTATTATTGCTTCCTACTTTTCACACAAGAAAACCGCAGCCCAGAAAGGTTAAGAAACATAGGCAGTGAAGGCCTGTATTTGAACTCAGACTTGATTTTTGTCCTAAGCCGGGGCACTTCTGAACACATGTATCAGGTACATCCCCTGGGAGGCAGGAAACTAAGAGAAGGGGAGCTAACACCTAAGTCCTCAGGGAAGAGAAGGAGAAATGGGGTCTTTAAGAAAAGATGAGGTGGTGACACATACCTTTAATCCCAGCACATAAGAGGCAGAGGCAGGTGGATCTTTGAGTTTGAAGCCATCCTGGTCTACAGGAACAGTTCTAGGACAACCAAGGCTATACTAAGACACCCTGTCTCATAAGAAAAAAAAAAAGATGAGGAGATTTGGGGTGACTTGGCAGCCCAGGGTGGAAAACCTTTGAAGGCCTGGATTCCAATAAATCAAGAGCTATTATGAGGGTCCTGAACTATCAGCCACCATTCTCTCAGTGCAACAGGATAGATGCTTTTAGAGCGAGAAAGGAACACTAGGACTTCCAAGTGAGGCAGAAGACTAGACAGAAGTGGTTACAATCCAGGGGAAAGGCAAAGTCGTTAAGAACAGGCACCAGCCGCACCACCTTCCAGCCAGCAACACGCGAACCGCTTGGCCAGCTGAGAAATGCTGTGACTACCGCAGCTGTTGGTAGGTTTATGCCAGATTGATGGCTTTTGGCCTGTAAGCAAGAGAGCCACTAAGAGAGCTTGGTGCCATTAGCTGCAGCTCGCTAAATCTGCCAGAGAAGGGAGAGAGCCAGGCATGGGGACAAGGGCAAGGGGAGCTGAGCCAAGGAAAATGGAGAACATGGCTTTTCATTTGTTTCAGCTCAGCAAACTTAACACAATCCATCCTCCCCAACCCAATCGTCTCCATCCGCTCCTCATTCTTCCCAAACTGCCTTTAGTTGCTGTTTGTTTCTTAAGGATCGCATCTGGTCCAAGCTGACCTTAAATCGCCATGTAGCTGAAGCTGGCTTGAACTCCTGGCGTTGGCCTCTACCTCCTGAGTACTGGGAATATGAGAAGGTACCATCGTGCCTGCCTCTGACACTTCTTAAACAAAGTGTAGTCTCCTTCACTTGGAATCAAAAGTGTAAGTCGGCAAGACGGCTCGGTGGGTAAAGGCGCTTGCTGTCAAATCTGAGAACTCAGCTCAATCTCCACAAGGTAGAAGGAGAAAAACGACTCCTGAAAGTTGTCCTCCGACCTCCACAGGAATGATGGCATAGACATTCCTGCATCCTACCGCACATAAAGTTAATACCATAAGATTTTAAGAATCAATCAAACCAAGGGGCTAAACTTGTTGTTAGGCTCATAGAGTGGTTACCTAGGATGCACGAAGCTCTCTGGGCTTGACTTGAGAACCTCACGAATCAGGGGTGGTGATGCTGTAATCCTAGTAAGGCAGAGATGAAGACAGGAGGGAGGGGAGTCCCAGAGGATCCATGTCTAGTCTGGGATACAGTACCCTGTAACTCAGTGACAGAGTGCTTGTCTAGTGGGCATGAGGACCCAAGTTTGATCCCTAGCATCATGAGAAGAGAAGGGAACAGCAGAAGAAACTGGTTGCCAAACTTAGCAGTAACAAGTTTCCATGGCTGCTCCTTCTCTCGGTCTGAGACGGCAAGGCTAGTCTAGAGAAGGCTGCATGTCCTTCACCTTCAGTTCGTTCACGGGGACATTCCCTTGGAACCTTGAGCTGCCCTCTAGTAGTAGTTGGATTGTTTGTGGCCACCATGCCAGAGAGGCCATGTGTGATGGGGGCGGGGGGGGGGGAATCCAGTCGGTAGACCCTGGGGCCATCCTCTGAGTCATTAGTAAGACAGCAGGCATGAGAACTGAGCCATCTCGGGCTCTCTGAGTGTACCCATCTGTCACCAGGTGAGCTCTGTTAGCACCACATGGAGTAGATAGATGAGCGCACAGCTAGTTCTGCCTGAGTATCTGACCCGGCAAAGTCATGGCTATGATGAGGTGTCTGCTGTTTAAGCTGCTGTGTTTGGGTGGGGGTTAGGGAGCAACAGTTATCAAGGACATTCTCCTTGGTACCTTTATGCCTTTCAATTCTGTCTCCATCTCTCCTCCACTTCACAGCCATGTTTCTGGGAAGCTCCACTCATATGCTTTAGCTCACAGCTTAAAGGCCACTTCCTTGGGAAGGCTCTCCCTACATCCTGAGTTTAGCTTTTGGTTCCCTGGTTATCGGCACTCTGCGCTCTTCCTCTCAAAGTGCTTATCACAGTCTCTATTTATATACGTGCGATTCCTTGATTAGTGTCTTTCTCCCTCACCAGATTGTGAGCTCCAGAGGGGTGGGGACTGTATGTCTTGCTCTTCCATATATTCTCTTGCTTGATATATAGTAGGCACTCAATGGATAGCCTCATGAATAAATGATGGAATGCAAGTGAGCTAGCTGTACTGTATTATACTGAGGCTCCTTGGCAAAAACAGACTTTCAAGGGCCATAGAAATGGATCAGTGATTAAAAGCAGCTGGGCATGGTGACGTGTGTCTTTAATGCCAGCACTTGTGCATTGGAGACCGTCAGATCTCTGAGTTCAAGGCCAGCCTGGTCTACAAAGCTAGTTCCAGGACAGCCAGGGTTACACAGAGGAGCTCTATCTTTAAACACACACACACACACACACACACACACACACACAGAGAGAGAGAGAGAGAGAGAGAGAGAGAGAGAGAATTTTCTGGAAGGCCCACAACAGTCTATAATTCTAGGTTCGAGGTATCTGATGACTTCTTCTGGCCTCCGTGGGAACACAAATGTGCTGCATAAACATACACGCAGGCAAAGATTAAAATGAGAAGAGAACACTTTCTAGTATCTGGGATAGAGAGCATGCATTAGCCGGAGACACACTCAGCTCTGCACAATAAACATGCCGTCTTGGGCATTTACTTCAGGTCACTTCTCAGGATCCAAAAATAGACAGGAAGCAGCACCTGCTGCGGGGAGGGGTGTACAGTACAGATTAGCAAGCACACAGCTTGCAGGGAATGCAGGAGACTATGCAGCCGCACACTAAGGGCAAGGCACCTCTGTCTGGAGATGGTGGGAACCAAGAAAGGCTTACAGCAGCTGACATGGGCAATGGGTCCTGAAGGTTAAACAGAAGTCACTTAAGTGAGAAAATAAGGACAGGATGTTTCTCACAGAGGAAACCAGTGGTGGGTGGATGGCGGTAGGGTGGAAAGTCAGCTACTTTGGTCGATGGAAGGAAGCAGGTAAGGTGAGAAGACCTCCTGTGCCTACAGGTGAGCAGCAGTGAGCCAAAAAAGGGCACAACAGTGTATAACATGGCCTTGCCTGTGTTCTAGAACATTCCGGATGGCAGCAGAGAGTAGAAAGGATGAGGGCTGAGTCCGAGTGGAGCCCTGTTAAGAGACCATTTATTGGTGAGGGTCTGAAAGAAGGCTCAGGGGCTAAGAGCATTTGCTGATCTTCCAGAGGACAAGTTTGGTGTCTAGCACCTACAGCAAGCAGTTCACAACATCCCCACAGCGCCTGCAACTCAGCCTCGGGGAACCTGTGCCCTCTTCAGGCCTCTATAGGCATCTGTACATACAGACACATACATATAAGTAAAAATGCATCTTGCAGAGGAGGAGACTGAAACTACTGGCCTGGGTGAAATGTATACCTTTAAGTCCAGCAAAAGAAAGGCAGAGGCAGGTGGATCTCTCTGAGTTCGAGGACAGCCCCATCTACATAGCAAGTTTTAGGGTAACCAAAGCTCATAGTAGGACCTTGCTTAGAGAGAGGGTGGAGGCTTTGACTATTATGATTTTGCTTTTAGTCAAAACAAATAAGATATGGAATCAATCAACAATGAATACAGAAAGAGAATATGTCATATAGCTGGTTCGTGCCTGATAATTGCGTTAAATGAAATAAGGTGTGAAAGAAAGACCAGAAAACCAAATACTGTATGCTCTGTGTCATATATGGAAGCTTAACAGTTGATCTGAATGTAGCATATTGAAGTATTAGAAGCTGGGAAGGGGAGATGGGGTGAGTTGGATAGTGGGTACCAAACGCAGGTGTAAGGGAATAATTTCCCACACTCTACCACACAGTGAGATGGTTATAGTTCATAATAACCCACCACACATTTAATAAAGATCTGGAAGTGAGGGTCTCCAAAGCTCCAGACATGGAATGATATGGAAATACATACTGAACATTACAACGTGTTAATAGGAAGGGAGGGAGAGAGTGAGGTGAGAACATGATGGGGCAGAATGGATAGAGAAGGTCATACCTGAAGGGGGAGGAGTTCGGAGGCTAACTAGGTAGAGTTGTGGTCAACTAGAAAAGAGAGAGGATGGAGTCCAGAATAACTTCAGATTTCTAACTGAAAAGATTAACGTGAGAAACGAAGAGAGAAAAAGCTTTAGAAACACTCCTGGTTCAAAAGGGCAGCCTGGGTATAAAAACTGGGTATAAAAATTAGTTCTATTTCTTCTTTGGCTTTAGGGACTGGAGAGATAGCTCAGTAACATGCTTGCTGTTCTTGCATAAGGACCTGAGTTCAGATCCGCAACACCCACATAAAGAACAGGGTCTAGTGGCATGTCTGCAATTAGTGCTAAGGTCTAGACAGACAGGGCCCAAGAGCTCACTGGAAGGCAGCTTAGCCTAACCAGTGAGCACCAGGTTCGGTGAGATAACTTATTTCAAAAATAATGTGGAGATGAATTGAGGAGATTGCCTGACATCTACTTTCCAACTTCCAGCCTTCTGGCCTCCATGTGCTTTTGTGCATACCCTAACATACTTGTATTCACATACACGACACATTATCTGTGCACACACACAAACACACACTTACTCAAATAGCAAGATGTGTGACTTTAAGATAATAAAATAACTAAGTGCAGTGGGACACACATTTTTAATCCCAATTATCAGGAAGTAGAGTCAGATGGGTCACTGTGGTTTCAAGGCCATTCAGGGCCACAAAGTGAGACCCTGTCTTAAAAAAAAAAAAAAAAAAAAGAGGATAATAACAAAACTAAAACAAAATGACATTTCTGAGCTAAAAAAAAAATTCCCAAGAGATAAAGAAAAAAAAAAAAAAGATTATTCTTGATGAAGAAACCTTTGGAACTCTGCAGCCCCAACATGAGAGGTAAGGGCAGCACCCACTTACTGGAGCTGCCTAAAAACAACCACAGTAAAATAAAAGATGATTTAATGAACAAAGAATGACCAGAGAAGATTCCAGAATCATCCAAATTATAGAAAGGATTCTCACAATTTTTAAAAATCCCTATCCTCAGGGCTACGAGCACATCAATGTCTATAAAACACTAAGTGGCTGCTGCAAAGAAGGAACACTTCACAAATATCTAAGATTTTGAAACAAAGTAATTCTCTGACTTTCGGAAAATGCAACAGAGAGATTGGATAATGGAATGGCCATTATCTTAAAAGATAATGTTAATGGAATTCCCCCAAGACAGAGCAAAAAGGCAGAAATATGGTGTATATGTAATAAAATTGAGCTGTGGAAGAGAATATGAGGTCTGATGCTCAAATAACGTGATGTTGAGAAAGACACAGGAAAGATTAGAAGAAAAAAAAAATCCCAAGGTGCATCACAATGCAGTGGAAAAACTATAATGTGTTTATTAAAGACTCAATTAAAAAAAAAAAAAGAACCCAGGTGGAGGTGGTTCTCTCCTGTAATTCCAGTACTCGGGAGGCAGAGGTGGGGGATGGGGGAACCTCTTGAGTTTCAGGACAGCCAGGGCTACACAGAGAAACCCTGTCTCAGAAAACAAAAGCTAAACAGCCACAACAAAAAATAAAGATGTAGAAGAAGAAGAAAATATTTCCTGAGAAAACTCAGAATATTTGGACTGTGAAGATCCACTATGTCCTAGGCTGGAGAAACAGGGTGGGGAGAAGTCCGTGAGTCTGGTTTGAAATACAAGGATAGAATTCTGCCTGTTACCAGGTAGATGAAATGGGGTGGTGGTCTGGGCCAGAGAGTTTTGATAGCCATCCAAAGCCTTTTTGGAGAGAAAAAAAGAGAGCAGAGGAAGGGTCTGGGAAGGAAGAGGACAGGAGAGGGACGAATAAAGCAGCTTGGGTGTTTCTCTGCTTCTTTGAGAAGTGTCTTAGTTGTCTTCCAGTACCCAGGGCTCCTGTGGGCAAGCTATTCCCTCCCCACACGCCTTGCGGCTGACACGGGTGAAAACTGCCCGGAAGACTGTGAAGGTGCCAGCTATTCAAATGATTCCATTTCAGGTGGAAATAAATCAAATCTTTGCTCTTGAAACAACCCATCTCTCCAATGACATAGCTCATTCTAAAATCACTTACAACAACAGTTCTCAACCTGTGGGTCTCCACCCTTTGGGGCTCAAACGACCTTCCCACAAAGGTCGCCTATGACCGTTGAAAAACACAGATATTTACATTAGGATTCATAACAGTAGTAAAATTACAGGTATGAAGTAGCAACAAAAATAGCTCCATGGTTGGGGGTCACCTCAACACGAGGAACTGTATTACAGGGTCGCAGCGTGAGGAAGGCGGAGAGCCACTACTTAGAAGCAAATGGCCTGCCTGTTAACAATGGAAGATAACAAAATACTCTTCACACCCTTCTTGGTGTGCTTCGGGGTGTGAGTAGGGATTTGGGGTGAAGACGGCAGTATGGGAGAAAGAAAATAGAAGGAGAGACTCATTCACATAAAAAATGGGCAGGGTCAAGTCTATTGCGCCCAGTTTGCCGTTGTGGGGGATCTAACAGAGGACAGACTGGGAAAATGCCAGCTTCACGAACTCGGTTGTTCCTGCTTCCCTGCACGAAGCTGCCCCTTCTCTGTCCCACCTTTCTGGGACCCATAGATGAGTTGGCCTTTGGATCTGAAGGTGATTAATAATATGCACGTCTGCAGATGGCCTTTGACTCTGTCACTGTTTGAATGCCACAGAGAAGAGATTTGGGTGTATCTCAGCTTCTCTTACACACACACACACACACACACACACACACTCTTTCTTTTCTTTTTCCTTCCTTAGACAGAGTCTTGTTATGCAGCCCAGGCTGGCCTGGAATTCACCATGTACCCCAGATTAGCCTCAAATTTCTGATCCTCCTGCCTCAGTCTTCCAAGTGCTGAGTTGACAGGTATACCACTCTGCTGGACTCTGTATACTATATTTCCTTTAAAAAAATGCTTACTTTTAATTTTATGTGTATACATCTTGCCTGCATGAATGGGTACCTCAGGTCTCCTGGAACTAGAATGAGAGACAGTCATGATTTGTCGTGTGGGTGTTGGGAATTGAGCCTGGATCTTCTGAAAGACCAGGATGTGCTTTTAACCACTGAGCAATCTGTCCAGCCCTGTATACACTATTAACAACCATGTTTAATTTACTCTTCCTCTTCCTTAGCTCTCCTCACCTCTACCCTAAGTAACTAAGATTTTACACACACACACACACACACACACACACACTATACCATGGCTGACTCCTGTCTTCCTTCTGAAGGGGAAGGGAAGTGATAAGCAGGGGGCAGGACGGGGGTGCACAGGAATCAGCTGATGGACAGCTTCCCCTGGCTGAAAGAGGAAGATGTCATCTGCCTGGGTGACTACAGGAACCATGAACCCTGCAGGCTCCTGGGGTAGGTGTGGATACCCACACATTTAAAGATGGAGGGGCACTGTATTTTCCTCTGCCTGATATCGGGATAGTTCTCCCACAGACCAATCCTAGAGAAAACAAGCCTCTCTTCTAGCTTGTGGTTGCTCCCACCGCTGTCACTTTGTTCTGGGGGTTAGTGACTGTCCATTAACTCCAGAGAGCTGATTCTTGCCAGTGCTGCACCAACAGCTGGGAGCCAGAAAGCGCTGACACGGGGGAGGGAGCAGCCTCCGCCCTGGCTGGGCACTCAGGGGAAGTAAGAGAGGTCACTGGCACGGCTAACTCAGCTCTACCCGAGTGCCAATTAGCTAAGGTTTTTCTGAGCATTCGCTGTGCCTTCCACAGTTGAGGGAAAATGATTATAAGAGAAGCTTGCTTTATTTATTTATTTATTTATTTATGTATTTATTTATTTATTTATTGTAAAAATATAGAATAGAATTCTCTCCACGAGGATGGATCTTTCCTGTCTTCTCTTCTAGCCTTCCTAGGAGAGAGACTCCAGCCAGCCAGGGTCTGTGGGAAGAGAGGGTCAATTCCCTGACCCACTATTCCTTGGTGGGGTAGTTTCTGGCCTCTTGGCTTGAAGGCTAAGGTACTACCACCTTGGTCACTCTGTATACACTGTAGCCTTCCTTGAGAAATAAGGAAAGCAGGACTCCTATGTGTGTAAGTGGTCCTTCCTGCCTCTTCTAGCTTTCTTCCACTCCATTCATAAAATCCACTTCATCACGGAAAAGGCATTAACTTACTTGTCAGGTCAGGTTAATGCAAATGGCGCCCTGCATCTGAGGAGAACAAACTGAGAAGTCTGAAGTTTGGGACAGCCTCGGGGAGCTCCATAGAACACTAGGCCCTGGGAGAGTCTTAGGTCTCATTTGCTTCCAGCCTCTCCTGTTATGGGTGAGAAAACGGAAGGGAAGGCACCTCCTGCCCAAGACAGTCAGGCAGATCTGTAACCAAATCCAGGGCCCTTGAATTCCAGTCAAACACTTTGACTGATACATTTTTCACAGTTCATGTCTGTGTTTTACAGCCAATTACAGTTTTTCCTGTGTTCCAGGTGCTGTGGGAGGAGGGGTGTGGAGGGAAGCGAAGAGCCTAAAACAACACGATCCTGCCTTCAAGGAGCTATTTTCCCTAGATCTGCAATTCTTGGAGAAATATAAAAACAAAAACTATGAGTCAGACTCTCGCCCTATATTATCTCCTATAGGTGTTGATGGAGGAAGGGGACAGGAAATCCTTTTATTTCCTGGAGATTTGTGAGCTGGACTTCTCTGTTTCTGGGACCCTCTTGGAGGCTGCAGCCAGAAGGAACCGTGGCTGGACTTCGGAAGAGGGGCTGAGGATGGTCATAACCAGATCGCTGTTAGCAGGCCTGACTGGGGGGCCTGGACAGTGACAGTGAGGGGAGCTCACTTCGGGGAGATGTGTCCCCTGGAATCCCAGGACAGTTTCCTGAGGCGGGGAGATGCCCAGAGTTCTTATCCTCACCTTAGGGAAGAGGAAACTGAGCTTTTTTATGCTTGGACAACTGGTGCCAATAAGTAGAAACTGCCAATCAGAGCCTTTCCTACCTCTGAAGGTGGGAAACTGAGCTAGGTGGGAGGGACTAGGTGAGAGGGTGTGGAGGAACCAGAATGAAGCCCGTGGTCAGCCACAGCAGCGAGCTCGTCTACCTATACGCAGTTTTATTTCCACGGGTCCGCTCTGCCACTCACAGAACTCCGTGCTGAAGAGCTAGAAGCACTTTGCAGGCCCGAATGAGCTCATACTACATACTCTTGCCAGAAAGAGAGAGGGAGAATACCAAATGGAGGCTCTGCCGGGGTCATCAGCCTTCAGGCATATCATAGAAAACCAGATCCAGGTCCCCTACTTTGTCCTCCCAAAACAAGCAGTGCGAGGCAAAACCGGTGAGGAGGAGGGTCACGGATAAAGCTGGGGAACCTCTGTCACCTCCTCCTTTCCCCAGAGAAATGTATTAACCAGTCCTGAGGAGATAGGCAATCCCCTTTTCCCTGTCCCAAGGGCCGTTCCAGGGCAAAGAAACCTAAGAGCAAAGAGATCACAGCTTCTCCAGTTACTCTGGTGACCAGGCTTGGATGGGAGGGAATAGCTGAGTGAAACCCACTCAGATTTGACCAATGTCATGGAATCTTGGTGAAGACTGATACCCGGGAGTCTGAGAGACTCGCATCAGTGTTCCTGCAACCAGTAGGCAAGGTGTCTCAGAGCTGTTTTAGGTCGCGGCCAAGGCCTGGAAGTATATGGGGTCAACGTGCCCAAGTGCCTATCACAGTCTGGGTGCCTCAAGTCTCTCCTAGTGTCACCCAACAAGGGATGGACCTGGCCAGAGCTCTCTGAAGGAGTGCAAGAATCTATAGGGGCTTGGAGCTTCAACGCTGGGAGGGCTCCCCCAGCTTTTCCCAGCTCTTCCCAGCTCTCCCCAGCTCTCTGGGTACCTAGCTCTGCGCTCCCGCTGCGCCCCAAGACGGTTCCTTACCTGTCGCTCTGCGGACCGTCCCGCCTCCTCGCGGGGCTCGGGGACCGGGCATGGGCCGGCGAGCGACGGCGTCCCCGCCTTGCTGCCGCGGTGGAGCTTCCAGGAGAGCTCCCTGCTCCCGGCCCGCGTCTCCGCCGCTGTCGCCGCCGCTGCTTCAGCACCGCGGACAGCTCCCGCCCGCCCGCCGCCGCCCCGCGCGCCCTACGCGGTCCCGGGAGCCCCGCATCCTGGCTCCGCCGCGCTCAGCTGTCAGCCCGACCCGAGGCGGCTCCGCGCCGACTTGGGGGAGCGGCGAGGAGGGTCCCCGCCTCCCGCCTCCCGCCTCCCGCCTCCCGCCGCCACCGCCTGCCTCTCGCCTCCGTGCTCCTTTCCACGCTCCAGAATCAGCCCACCAGGCACTCCGGACCCAGCTCCCGGGAGGGGCGGGGCGGGGCGGGGCGGGAAGTCGGGGAGCCCGGAGGAGGCGGCGGCGGCGCGAGGGGCGCACAGCTGGAACCGGCTTTTCTGCTTCCTGGAGCCAAACCCTCTTCTCCAGCCCTTCTCCCCTGCCTCCTCTCGCACACCCCAGAAGCGATGCGCGCGGGCCTTGGGATTCTTAGAGCATTTTTGAGCTCCGAGGCTCCCAAGCTCTGAGTTCAAATTATTGATCAGCCCTAAAAGGAGAAACAAACAAAAAAAAATTATTAAATGCCTACTAAATGCCAGACACCACGCCAGGTTATTTATTTATTTACTTAGCCAGCATAATCTCATTTAATTCTCTTAACAATTTACTAGGCACTCTCTGTCTCCCTAATATGGATGTGGACGCAGAGATCAACACAGTTTAAATATCAGAATTTGGAGATGTCAGTTCTGTGTTGGGAAGTATATAGGCTCTATAGTTCATGGGTCCGAGTTTTGGTGATAGCTTGTTCCAATACTGTGTGATCCAGAGGAAGTTACAAAACCTGTCAAATTCTCCAGACAGAATCCACCTAGGAGGGGTCATGTAAGGACATATATATGACACGTTAGCATCCAATAGGCCCAGTGGGTGAGCCGTCTCTGCAGTTCTCCCAGGGGGTGGCCTGAAATCCGACCATAAGGTTCTGGAGGCTGCGTGTTCTCCACTATGCATCTCTTTTTCTGAGCCTCCACAATTTCTTTCTTTGTTTGTTTAAAGCTCCATGATAAATAGCCCGTCTGTGAGTGTTGTGAATGGATGGATAAAGGCATTTTTCATGTCTTCCCCTCTACCCATGACAAGGTCTTGAGATTGATTCATCATGGTCCCCAGAGGTTAGGAAAAAAGCATCTTCTCACTAAAGGAAGGTAAGTAGGGATGGGCAAAGGAAACTCCTGAGCGTGCTGAAGTGGGGAGGCTGAAGGACCCTGGGAACAAAACTCTGTGGTGATCTCTCCTTACTCTCATGCAGAGATGCCATCTCCTTACTCTCATGCAGAGATGCCACCGTGCACATGGGGAGCTCTAGTGGGTGTCGGACATCTAAGACCATTCCCTTTAGTTCCGAGCATGCAGAGAAAGGGTCATGATCTGGTCTCCTCATTAATAAAGGGATTGGGTCTGACATGGGATGGTATTAGTGGCTCCCTTGCTTTGCCTGACTGCCCACTAGAGTTACACTAGGCAGGCTTTTGGGCCGTTCACACGTACACAAACTCCTCCCCAACTACACCACTTGTGTACTTGGCTCCCTTCTAGTCTCCCTGTCATAGGCCTACAGGGTCCCTTCCTTGGCCTTGGTCTCCCTCTGTTTGTTCCCTCCCCACCCTGGTTTTTGCCGATGCCTGGGCTGCTTACTGAATTACTAAATAAAAGGATAATAATAATAATAATAATAATAAATAATGACAAGCCAGTGAAGCAAAAGCTGCATAGAAATTTCAAATGCTGATGTTGATAGCTAAGTGCCTCTGTCTGGAGGGAAGGCTCCAAGAGGGGACTTTAGCTGGTGGTGTGTCAAGGGCCAGGAGACCTCAGGTGCTGGTCTTCCTTTGTCATTGACTGTGCAACTTTTGGCAGTTGCCTAATTTCCCTGGGCCTTTGCTCCTTTAGACTTCTAAACCCTCTGTAGCTTTGAAGAAAGGAAAATAAGCATTGTGTAACTGGTAATGGGGAATGGGGAACAGTTGGCAAATGCGGCAATAAGAACTTCTGGGAAATTACCTTTCACTGCCTGCAACGAATAGGTGGGACCAAGTCTGTACCTCTGTACGTCTCCAGTGGACTTTTCTATTTCCTCTCTATATCCCTCCGTCCTTTCTCCATTATGCAATGTGAGGAAGTTTGGCAGCTGAGAATGTAAAGAATAAGCCCAAGCCGAGATCTTTGAAGGATCTACACTGAAGGGTTTCAGAAAGTTAGACATGTTGGCCAGTAATTTGACATATGGAGAGAAATGCTACTGTGAAGTATGCGAAAAGCTCTAGGGGGCTTCCTGGAGGGAGTGATATTTGAGCTGAGTTTTACTAAAGAAAGAGACATCTTCAAGGCTGACTAGGAAGACGAGAAGGTAAGAGCCAGAGAGGAAAGAGCTAGTCCACCAAAGGGATGATGAGAATGTGAACAAGGCTATGTCAGTGGGACGAGGAACAAGGATGGGTTAAGGCATTACAGGAGGAGAGGCTGAGTGTGTGAAAGGGCCCAGGAGTCAAGAAGTAACACTGGAGCCAGGCGATGGCGGCAGTTGTGGCTGTGGCTACTGCAGTGCACATTTAATCCCAGCACTCAGGAGTCAGAGGCAGGTAGATCTCTGAGTTCAAGGCCAGCCTGGTTTACAGAGTGAGTTCCAGGATGGCTGGGGCTACACAAAGACCCTATGTTGAAAAACAAACAAAATAAAACAAAACAAAACTTCGTGGTCCTTTTGGGCATGTGCGTGCACATGCGTGCGAACACATACACATACAAACACACGCACACACACACACACACACACACACACGCACACGCACGCACGCACGCACGCCACCACCACCTGTCTTTCCAACTTGTCTTTATGGAAGGTAAATATCCCGGTGTAAGCCAGGAGAAGTGAGTGAGGCAGAATAGTCCCAGGAGTCTGAGGCAGCACAGAGCAGAAGTCCTCACTGGGGTGGGAGCAAATTCCACAGAATAGTCTGGAGCGAACACCTGGAGGAGATGCCCTGTGTCCTGTTCTCCCCACATCCCTCTGACATTCCCTAGGAAAAACTGGATGCTGCTGGGGTATGATTTTGTTGAAGTCAGCTAATCTCTTCCCACCTGGGGACTTCCTTTCCTAAGTGTTTTCATGCATAAACTCCACATTCTTTTCAAGAGGGGCTGATTTCTTCCCACCAGTTCCCTGGGGAATGTAAATCAGCACCAAATATAAGGATCCCTGCTTCACTTGCTCTCCAAGAAACCACACAGTCAAGAAGAGGCTCACCATAAGGGAAAAGCATGGCCTGTCCCTGCCCAATGAGCCTAGTTCCTCCTTCGTAAGTTCATGGTCAAGGTTATGTGCCTTACAGACCCAGGGTAATGAGAAGGGCAGTCTAGAAGAGGACAAGAAAAATGAACCTTTCGCTGTCCACTGGCCAAACTCTGTACCCATGGCATGTACCCAGAAGGACAGATCTCCTAGGAGGTACATTCGCAGGTACAAGTAGGTTGTTAGAACCAGTTCTTGACTCTGGACCCAATAAAGAAGCCAGGCAGCCATCACTGCTTCTGAGTCAGGTCCTGTGGTTTGAAGCAGACACCCCAGCGATTGTATCAGAAGCTTGTCTCTTAAACCTCTCATTTGGGGGCTTTGAAAGTATGACACCAGCTGCTCACTTTCTCTCTCCATGGGAGATAATAAAGCAGAAGATAAGGCCTTTTCTTTAGAAACACACTGGTTCATTACAGGGAAAGATGTGGGGGGGGCGGGGAGGGGTTCTCAACTACGGTTCTGCCCAGCCCCCCACTGTCCAGCCAAGCAATGCTCATCCAGTCTGGGGAAGGGAGTGTGTGTGGTAGTACAATTCTGCAAGAAGAGGAAACGATGCAGAAACAGCCCCCCCCACCACAGCCTGCACAGCTCAGACCTCCAGTGCTCTCTGCCATCCGCAGGCTGCCTCAGGCGATGGAAGCATTAGTTCATTGGCAGAGACACACTGTTGGCACTGTCTCGTGTTTGCAGAGCAGAGATGCCTGACTGTGCCTGTGTGAGGGCTCAGGGTGCTTTCTGGATGCAGTGACCAGTCACCAGCTGATGGAAAGAGGCCCTGGCAGGATGAAACCGTGAGGGAGAACCGTTCTCAACTGTCTCACACTCTGCAGGTTGAGAGGCAGCACCTGCTTGGCTGTTCTCTCACTGGATTCTCATCGACACACATCACTGACAATGCAGAGATGAGACCAAACAAGTTCTAGAAGTTACTCCCAACTTGGAATAATCGTCAAGATCAATACCAAGCTAAGGGAGAAGAAATTAAATGATGGGTAAATTCCCCCCTTCATCCTTGAAGCCAGAGCCTCACTGCAGAAGGGAGTCACCCCACTGTCTGCCTCTTCACCTTGATCTTGATCAGTGCTAAGGGGGCCCAACCTCCTTTTCTAAAAGGTCCTGACTGAAGCCTTTTGAAGGGTGACAGTCAGAGGAGCCAGGGCTGCTTCTGTGTGTATGTTTGCTTGTGCACGTGTATGGGTATTCACATGTGTGCCCGTGTGTACATGTATGTAGCCTTTAACATGCCCTCATGCCTCTTCCTCCTAGCTGCTGAGGTTACAGGCATGTGACATCAAGTCTGGCTTAGGTAGTCTTTAGACAAGTCTCATGCCAGCACCATGCACTCAGTGAGTGGCAAGCAAGGTTTGGAGCCTGTTTGATGCCTGAGCTGATTTCTCTCCTCATTCCTTCCCCCATAGTTCTTCTCACCCCCATCTTTGAGGGACCTAGACACCTAAGGATGGAGGGAGAAGAGACACGAGGAAACAACCTTGAAGTGTAGAAGGGACCCTGGCTGAGCAGTCTGGTGAACAGAATAGCAAAGGCCCCATATTTTCTACTGGATCAGGAGCCTATACTGGTTGGGCTGGTTGGGTCAAAGGCTAGGGATTTCTTCCCTACCCCTCTTTTTGGTTTTTCTTTTCTTTTTCTTTCTTTCTTTCTTTCTTTCTTTTTTTTTTTTTTTTTTTTTGAAACAGGGTTTCTTTGTATAGCACTGA
Source organism: Micromys minutus (assembly GCF_963924665.1). Lineage (NCBI taxonomy): Eukaryota > Metazoa > Chordata > Mammalia > Rodentia > Muridae > Micromys > Micromys minutus. Next base: position 228,740,092 of record NC_137969.1, read on the forward strand.
CTGTCCTAGAAGTCACTCTGTAGATCAGACTGGCCCCAGACTCACAGAGAGGGATCTGCCTTTTAAGTGCTGGGAATAAAGGCATGTACCACTACCACCCAACTCTTTTTCTTAAGATGAGGTCTTACTATATGGCCCTAGCTAGCCTTGCCTCAAATGTGCAATCATCCTGCCTTAGCCTCTGAGAGCCAAGTGTGCCACCATGACCATTAAGGCTGAGAGAGAGAGAGAGAGAGAGAGAGAGACAGAGAGACAGAGAGAGAGAGAGAGAGAGAGAGAGAGAGAGAGAGAGAGAGAGAGAGAGAGAATAAAAACATGTATATGATGCACACATGTACATATCCATATATACGTGGAAGCCAGAGACCAACCTTGAATGTTGTTCCTCAGAGACCACCTAATTTGTCTTCTTTGTTTTGAGATAGGGTCTCTCACTGGCCTGAGGCTCAATGACTAGGCTAGACTGGCTGGCCAGCAATCTTCCTGTCTTGGTCTCCTCAGATTTGAGACTACAAACCCATGCCACAACCAGGTGGTGGTGGCTCACAGCTTTAATTTCAGCACTGGAGAGGCAGGGGCAGAGGCAGGTGGATCTCTGTGAGTTTAAGGCTGGCCTGGTCTATGGAGCAAGATCCAGGACAGCCAGGTTGCACAGAGAAACCCCGTCTCAACAAACAAACACCCAAACAACCAGTCGAATAAACAAAAACCAAAACCCAAAAAACCCCAAGCCACTCTACTCAGCCCTTTTAGGTGTGTTGTGTGAATTGAATGAGGTCCTCCTGGCCAGGACCTCATCAGCAGAGCCATCTCCCCCAGTAAGGCTGTGGCTTTAGTGCACTTTCCCATCTCCTTGTTTTCCTTTCACTTTTCGTGTTTTCCTTTTGAGGGTTCTTGTCTTACTCTCCCAAGAGTGAAAGGAAAAGGAGGGATTGTGGGAATTCACCACCCCTGCCATCACACTAACACTTAGGGACTGTCTGCTATGTGCCAGGCACTTAACACTTGGGGACTGTCTGCCATGTGCCAGGCACTTTTCTGGTTGCTTTTGATGAACCATCTTACAGAATTCCAGCCACTCTCTGAGGAGGATCGAGTGTGCAGATGTGAAGCCATAAATGTCACGTACCCAAGGTTATATGGAGTCTGAACTCAGAGCCCAGATTCTGACTGGGGCTCTGTGGTCTCAGTCTTCCACTTAGTAGCACACAGACTGTGTAAATATTGCATATAAGACAGACCAGCAGCTGTGTGTGGTAGCACTCAGGGGATGGAGGCAGGAGGATCCCTGTGAGTTTGAGGCCAGCTGGGTTTACATAGTGAGTCCAGGATAGCCATGGGCTTCACAGAGAGACCCTGTCTTCAAAACATCACATAAATAAATATTTTTTAAAAGGAAAAGTACTGTTGAGTATTAATTCTTATTACAGAAAAATTGGAACACAGGTAAATGTCCAATACACAGGGCCATGGGCTTAAATAGCTGTTTTGGTGTTTTTGTTGCTACTAATATTGTGAGGTGGTATCTCACTATGTAGCCTAGGCTGGCCCCAAACTCAAAATACTCTGGCTTTTTAGTTTTCTGGGTTTTGGGATTATAGATGTGTAAAGCCCTACTCAGCCATATATTTTAATTTTTTATTCTTTATTTTTTGAGACAAGGTTTTACCATGTAACCCAAGCTGACCTAGGATTTCTAGCAAGCCCTCCTCAGCACTGTTGAGTGCTGAGATCACAGGCATGAAACACCGCACGTGCCTCTAAAGAATATTATAGGAGTTGCGGATGCTGGAGCCAGGTGTTGGGGGTTCACTGCAATCCCAGTACTAAGGAGGGTAAGGCAGGGCGCTATCCCAAGAAACAAGGTGGGGGGTGGTGGGGGCTGGGGGAAGGGGAGACAGACACAGAGACACAAAGAGAGACAGACACACTGAGAGAATTTTCTATAACAGGAAGGAATGGCTCGGGCAGATGGTGAAATGGTGTACCACCCTGCTCTGGTTATACTGTGACTGCAAGTATGCAAATAAACCCAGAGAAGAAAAGAAACCGCCGCAGAGGAATGAAAGCAGAGCCCCCATTCCTAGGGGAGTTGTCTCCTGAGGGAAGCATCTACAGTTCGTCTACAGGAATCCAAAATTCCTCTCCATCCCTTTTGCATCTTCTCTGTTCTCTGTGGATATGCCTGAACTACTTTAGAATTTTCTTAAAGCTGAAATAAAAATAAATAAATATTCACTGAGTGGAGGGCGGCTCCAGTAGGTCCTTTTGAAGGATTCATTTCTTCTTTCAATATCTTCATCCCCAGCAGGAGCCATGATGGGGCTGGGGGATGATCTCGACCTCTGGCATGCCTCAGTGGGAGACTTGTATTAATGAAGTTATTTCTCCATATGGCCCCAGTGATCCTCATTGGGGAAAAAAAATGAGGAAGACAGAAAAGAAAGGGGGTGGGGAGCAGAGTGTAGGAAACAAAATGGTGGGAGGGGAGGGGGGCAGATGAGCTGAGGGGGGGGGGAGGAAAGGAAGCAGTGCTGGAGCCTCCAGAAGGGTCAGGGAGCTGGCAGAACGGAACGGAACATGAGGAAGTTGATGAGGCAATATGGGGGGGGGGAGAGAGAGAGAGAGAGAGAGAGAGAGAGAGAGAGAGAGAGAGAGAGAGAGAGAGAGAGAGAGAGAGGGAGGGAGGGAGAGAGACCCTAGCAAACTGGTAGATTTTTTTTTTCACATGCCAAGGTTCTTGCTAAGCTGCAGTTCATTGCCCCAGTATTACAGCAACCGCTGCTTCTTTTTTCCCTGCAGTTAAATGCTGCTTCCATTTAGGGGAAGCCTTTCCCAGGACTTGCAACTCCTGTCTCTTTCCCAGCAGCCTGTCCTCACCACCAGTCTCCACTGTTCCAGCCAAGGACCTTTCTGGACCACAGCCACTGCAGTTTGCCAGGGACACTGAGACCCGGGCTGGGCTCATTGCAGTTTCACTAGGCCATGTCGGGAGCTTTGGTACCAGTGGACATGAGTCAGGACATAAACACAGCGATTGATGCATAGCTGTCCCAGACCACAGTGCGCAAAGGACACCAAAGTCTTCCAGGTTTGAAACAAAAAACAAACATTGAAAAGATGTCCCAGTGTCATCTCCCAATGTGAGACCTTCAAGGGCCATTTCTGAAATCAACCGCAAAGTGAAAAGTGAAGACCAGAGACAAGAGGCTTGGCAATGTTCAGGAGTCGATTGGCAAGTGAGCCTGGCTTTAGGAGTTCATATGAAGCTCTCTAGAATGATCCCTTAGGATTATTGTCATGTGTCTTCAAGGGCCTTATGTGCTGGTACCATCCTGTTTTCATTCTTACATCATGCACAGGGGGAGATAACCAGTGAATAAGCTCTACTTTTTAATTAAAATACTTATTTATCATTATGTGGACGTATGATGTATGTGTGTGAGAGAGTTTGTATGTGCACACACCACTTTGAGTGTGCTTTCATATGTGTAGAGGTCAGAGGACAACTTTGGGGAATTGGTTCTCTCCATTTTGAGTTCTAGGATTGAACTCAGGGCATTGAGCCTTCACGATAAGTGCTTTTACCTGCTGAGCCATCTCTCAGGCCTTCTATCTTATGGACTAGAAACCAGCACCTCCCCCAAGCATCACTGGGCTGGTCACTGCTGGTTCTGGGGCAGAAGAACACAGACAGGAGCCTTTCTTGCGTAGCCACATACCTTGTGGAAAATTTCAGCCATGGGAGCACAGGAGCAATACAATGTCTGCATTTTTCTGGAACTTTCAGGCCAAATGTCCTTGGGGCAACACAGCAAATATTTGAGGCATTCAGAGTGAGTGTGCCCAAGTTTCCACTCTCATGTGCTGCTATTCACCATGAGCTAGCTCACTCACATTGCTTCCATTCCAATGGGTGAGGCTCTCAGCCTGTTTTCACAGGTAACCCTGATTGGGCACACAGGGAACAGGGTAGGAGACACAAATCAGGGTCCTGGTCATCAGAGATAGGAGTATTTTAGCCGTGGAACAAAGCAGTGTATACATATGCACAGTAATGTCAGATCTGGGTGAGCCTCTCTCTTGAAGTTCCTGTTCCAGCCATGTACCTGTATTTAAATCTCAGCCCTGGGCTGCCTTCTTTAGTCTGGACTGGCTGTCCCTTCTTTGGCATCCTGTAGGCCTGTATTTTCATACCACAGTGCTTGGTGCACTGACTTCTCTCTTAGACAGGGCATCTGGTAGAAGAATCAGGCTTTTGTCCCAGTACCTTGCTGATGTCTAATGTAAGAAGACACTTCATAGATGCTGTCAAGTAGGGAAAAACATATATTATCCTTCTACTGCCTGAAATGCATAAGCTATAATCCATCTTGTAGCAGTCGTTCGTTTATTTATTTTAAATAGGATCTCATGTATCCCAGGCTAGCCTAAAACCAGGTGTGGTGGTGGATATCTTTAAGCCCAGCACTTGGGAGGCAGAGGGATACAGATCTCTGTGGGCTCAAGGAAAGACTGGTTTATACAGAAAATTCAGGACATCCAGGGCTACATAGAGAGACCTAGTCTTAACACACACACACACACACACACACACACACACCCCACACTTCCTCCAGGCTGTTCTGGAGCTTAATAAAAAGGCAAAGATAACTTAAACTTCTAATTCTCGGCTTTTGGAGTGCTAAAATTGTAGGCACACTCCACTGTACCTGGTTTACACTATGGTCGAAACTGAGCCCAGGGCTTCATGAATGTTAGGCAAGAAGTAAGTTACATTCCAACACACGTACCAGAACTTCACACCCATTGGGGAATATATTTTGGTGTCCTAAAGCTCAAGTTGTCCTGGCAATGGTGACACACACCTTTGATTCCACCACTCGGGAGGCAGAGGCAGAAGGATCTCTATGAGTTCAAGACCAGCCTGGTCTACAGAGCAAGAACTAGAACAGCCAACCCAAGCCAAGAAGAAACCCTGCCTCAAAAAATCCAATCTCATACTAAAGGCTTAATCTCTTCTCTTGTAAAGTTTCCTTTACTGTGTCCCTCATTCCTACCCCTGTCCCCTTTGGAAGGTTCAGTCTCACCAAGGGCAGGCATGACTTCACTTGGCAGTGAAGGGACTGCCTTGCCGTGCCTCTCTTTTCTCCTCCAGGACCCACTCATGGCTCAAGCATGTCTCTTTAAAATGGCTAGGGCAGACAGATTCCAGTGGGAATGCCCTGCCCACTCATAACCTACATTATCCATTTACCTGGTTGCTGGGCAGGTGAGGCTGGGAAAATGTAATGGCTAGGCAGCCTACAACACCTGGGAGAGGAAATTAGCCAGGAGTGTTTGCAGATTGAAGTGGTAAGGAAACTCGATGGAAACAAACATTCAAAGTACCTGGCAGGCTTTTAATAATGTCAAAGGAGAAGCGCTGAAACCAGCTGGTGGAAAAAGATAAGAAACACATTTACTCCCCATACTCAGACTACATTAACTGTCCTCCCACCCCCACCGCAAACCTTGTGTTTTTAACGTTGGAAAACAATCGGTTGCGTTTCCCTGGCAAACTTCCTTGTGTAAGTAAGCCTTTCTATAGGAAGGAAAGAGTCCAGCGCCTTAGCAAATTCCTATGGCCGCTTCCCAGGGGCGGTGTTGCTGTCCGAGGTGCTGATCTTCCGGTAGGGGCCCCAAGGCGGCTCCGAGTCTTTGCCAGGTTCATCTGTGTACCCACACAGGACACAAGACAATGATAGGAAAAAGCTGAGCTGGGAACAAGAGAGGCTGAACTCTTCTAGAAACACGTGTCTACAAACTTTCAACTGAAACCCCTGAGGCTGGATACTTTACAGAATTTTTCAAATTTTAACAAGGTGTTATGGTATATTGCATAAAATCCTTAGTGAGGTCTGGGGAAGTACCGCACAATCAAACGGGTCAATATTTCTCCAGGAAAATGTATGAGCATCTCCCCGGTGCAATCAATAAATATGTTAAATACCCTCACTGTTGCTTAGGTCAAGGTGTTTCTCCAAGTGAGCTCACCTTAGCTGTGGTGGTGGTGATGGTGGTGGTGGTGGTGATGGTGGTGGTGGTGGGGGTGGTGGTGGTAGGAGTGGTGGTGGTAGGGGTGGTGGGGGTGGTGGTGGTAGGGGTGGTGGGGGTGGGGGTGGTGGTAGGGGTGGTAGGGGTGGTGGGGGTGGTGGTGGTGGGGGTGGTGGGGGATGATCTATCTCCAGATCCCCATCTCTCCCTCTCCTGATCATGTAGATACTAAACCTAAGGCTTCGAGTGTGCTCCTCCGGCATACTCCACCACTGAGATACATTTTAAACACAGGGTTCCAAAATTCTGCTTAAGAGTTCGCCGAGTCCATATCAGTTCTAACCTTAAGTCCGGTCAAGTTGACCTGTAAAATTTCTCATGGCTGATCAGATTTTCTAAGTTTGTATGAAACAAAACCAAACCCTCCCTTAAAAGCAAAAAAAAAAAAAGTTCTTGTTTGTAGTTTGTTTTTTGAGACAAGGTGGCCAGCTCTGTGTAGTTGGGGGATGGCATTGATCACGTGATCCTGAACATCTGATCCTCTGGAGTTCTGGGATTTTAGGTGTGTGCCAGCACATTTGTTTTATGTGGTACTGGGGATAAATGCCAGAGCTTTGTACATGCTAGACAAGCACTCTACCATCATATCCCCAAACAACAATTTTCTGCTGTCCTGGAACTCATTCTGTAGACCAGGCTAACCTGGAACCCACACAGACCTGCCTGTCCGTGCCTCTCCAGTGCTGGGATTAAAGGTGTACAGCCCAAACAAACACTTTCTAAGCTTGTAAATTCCGTTGCTAGAGATTGGAGGTAGAGGATGGATGGAATGAACTGAACTCAGCTGACGAACTATAGCATACTGTAGAATGAACTAAACGCAGCTCGGACCATCCATTCCCCCGCTGCCCCACCCCCAACATGCACTTCAAGAGCCACAGAATAATTTCCCATAAGACAAATAGTAGCTGGAGATCCTGGAAGCTCCATGAGTGGTACACAGATTGAAAAAGAAGAGGCCATTAATCCTTTCTTCTACTGACAACCCTAACAGCCCTGTCTCTGTTTGCTCATATCTCTCCTCGAATCAGCACAGACACAGCTGGAATTACCAAGATAAGAAAAGGATGTTTTCTTCTGAGTCACAAAATCACACTTAGTGGACAGCACTTGCTAGCCTCTGTAAGAAGCCACCAAATGGCCTTTTTTTAGACTACCCCCTTAGACAGTGTTAACCCATTTCATGCCCGAGGAGACTGAGAACAAAAGATGGTAAAGGTGGTGGGATCAGAAACGGAGCCCTGATTAACTGTCACGGTGGCAGAGAACTTCACTATTCCCTTGCATTGTCTTTCTTAGCACGGGCACAGTGCACTGTTGAATACGAACGGGAACACTGGGTCACAATCTAGGGCAGTCAGTCCTGTTTGGGGTGGCTTTTGAATTAGCCACACTATAAAATCATACATTTTTACATTTGTGGTTTCAAACTATAAAAACTCATACAGGCTCAGCTAGATATAGCAGTATATCTGCAATAGCAACACTTGATGGGGCTGGTGATGTAGCTCGCTCAGTAGAGTACTTGCCTAGCATGCACAAGGTCCCAGGTTTGATACACAGCACTGCATAATCTGACCATGGTGGCATATGCTTGTAATGCAGCCGGAGGTGGAGGCAAGAGAGTCAGAGAGGATAAGTGACAGGCCCAGGTAAGAAGCAACCAGAGTCCAGCAGGTGTAGTGGTGTGTACCACCACATCTGACTTCCAGGCAGGCAGATCTCTGAGTTCGAGGCCATTGAGGTTTACAAAACCATCCAGGATGGACAGGGATACACAGAGAAACCCTGGTTCAAAAACCAAACAGCAACAAAGACAAGCTTATGCTATATAATCAAAATGTGTCGCAATCAAGAAACAAAACAAAACAAGATTATATAGTTAGTATAGACCTAACTAACTAAACAGGAAATTCAAAGGTCCTGTGGTGGGAAGGAAGGCCATGGGCAGGTGGGAAGGGAATCAAAGCAAGCAAGGAGCCAAGTGCTAGGAGGGAGTACACAGGTCCGGGTCACATTTCGTTTTTGCCTAAAACCTCTAGGAAACCTCAAAGATTTAATATGTAGTCTGTTGTGGCCAGATTCGTCCTCAGAATCAATCTCTAGCTGGCAGTATGTTTGGGGAAGGAAGTGAAGTGAGTTTAGGCACACCAGCTGTGAGGTCACTGTGGCAGCTGGGATAAAGTAGCAAAGCAGCCTAGGGTGGTATAAGAGTAGAGTTAGAAGGGGGCCGCTTAGAGCTATTAGGAAAGAGGAGGATAGGAATTGGCCGTAGGTTTGATAGGACAGTGTAGGGGACTATGAAGAAAAGAATGTCAGATAGGTCCAGATTTCTGGTTTTGTCAGCAGCTGTGAGGTGGAGGCCGAGACTCCCCAATGCAGCCTGAGGCAGCCTGAGTTTTTTTCTGAGACCTCTACTACACAGGTGAAGCAAGGATTTTTAAAATTTTGTTTGGCTTGGTTTGGTTTGTTTCTTCAAGACAGGGTTTCTTTGTATAGCCTTGGCTGTCCTGGAACAAGCACTTAGAGCAGGCTGGCCTTGAACTCAGATTTCCCTGCGTCTGCCTCCTGAGTGTTCCACTACATCCTGGCTAAAGCAAGGATTTTTTGATTTCACTACAGAAAAGAATTTCAGGACAAGTTAGTATGAAGCACATTTGGCGTTTATTGAGAAAAGGTTTCAGGATTAGAAAGATGGTTCAGTGGTTAAGAGCACTGGCTGCTCTTCCAGAGACACAGGTTCGATTCTCAGCACCCACATAGTAGGCTCATAACCAGCTATAACTTCAGTCCCAGAGATCTGATGCCCTCTTCTGGCCTCTCTGGGCACCAGGTGTGCATTTGGTATACAAACATATATGCAAGCAAAACACTCATAATTTACATAAAACAATAATTGTAAAGACTTGGGCTGGGGAAGATTGTTCAGCAGGTAAAGCACTTCTAACCACAAGGACCAGAGCTAGGATTCCTAGAACTTTTGTAAAAGGTGGGTGTATGTCACAGCTTCCCCATAACCCCAATACAGAAGGTGGAGACTGGGAGTCTCTGGAGCAAGCTGGCCAGCCAACTAGCTAGAATGTAGTGAGTTCAGTTGAGAGATTCTGCTTCAGTTTATAAGGTGGAGAGGGACCAAGGAAGACACTCAACATCAACCTTAAATCTCCATACATGTGTTACTACATATGTGCATATATATGTACCTTTACTCACACACATGTAAACACACATACATAGGGAGATAGATAGGTAGGTAGATAATGATAGATAGATAGATAGATAGATAGATAGATAGATAGATAGATACAGACAGACAGACAGAACAGGATAGGTCTTGTTGGCATGCACACCTGTCATCCCAACACTTGGGATGTGAAGGCAGAAGAACCAGGAATTCAGCATCAACCTGCTACACAGCAATTTCAAGGCAGCCTAGACCACAGGCCCTGTCTCAAGGAAAGTGGGCAGGAGAGTTTCAACACACTTTAAAGCATGAATGTTAATAGAAAGAGGCATTTAGGGGAAAGACAGTACATCCTCAAGTCTGGGCATGGGCTTCCCAAGAGAGTCACCTTCTGTGCTTAGCAGTAGCCATTTATGCGGTTTTGATGGCTTAAATGCACACGGTTGCTAAGGAACTTTTCTTCCTTTTTGGGTAAATGGGATAACAGGGTGTTTCCTCAGGTGCCTTGAACAATGTTATAGTCTGATGAGTTTCTGTACGATTCCCAGAGGTGGCACCAGGGGGTTATGGCTTGTCTTTTACTGTAAATAGAGTTTATAGTCTTCTTTATGAACTTCTCAGAGAATTGCAGGTTTATAGCTGGCAAAAAAGAAAGGCCTTCCTTGGCCATAAATGCTTGGACCTTCAGCACGGCTCATTGCTACTTTAATAAATTTCTAAATTAAAGCAATACTGTCTCAATGTAGGTAAACTTTGCAGCAAAGTTTGTTAATTGTGCTGGAATTCTTGACTCTGGTGAGAGATTCTAACTACACTGGGGTAAGGGGTTTTCTTTCTCATGCCTTCTACAGTCTCCTTGTCTTTCTATCTTGTCTCAGTCTCAGTAATTGGGAGGCAGGTGGTGCCATCTGTGAGGAGAACCCCCAGAAGAGCAGCAGGTATTGGGGATGCGCCTGAGTGACTTTGGACCCGATAGTCCGAGGTGCCTTAGAGCTGCACAAGCCAATTGTGTGATAGGCAGCTGGATATGTGGGTCTGACGTGGAAATACACAGTTGGGGGAAATTAGCAGAGACGGGGATCAAACTGTGCATATGAATGTGAGGTCTGGGAGCAGGGATTAGTGAGAGGACAGGTCCAGCCTCAGGACCCAGTGCAACTGTTCGGCAAGAAGGCTGAGAAGTGGAGGCAGAACCGAGCCAAGGATCAAAGTGTGAGCATAATTGTGCAAAGAGAGTCATGAGAGAGGGATGCTCAGATGTAGAAAGGGATGTTAGGTCACAGGGGAGGGGGTGAAGGAATAGGGTCTAAGGGATGACTGAAGTTCAAAGCACTTACTGATTTTGTGGATGATCTGAGTTCAGTCATGAGGGTTCCCTGCCCTCGAACGTGTATACACTCACACAAACACACACATACATTCACACTGACAGAGACACACTCACATACACATATACAAATACACACATTTACACACAGACATACTCACACATTCACACAGGCATATGCGTACACATACACACAGACACATACACACTCACACATATACACACTCACATACACACATGCACTCACACATATACACACTCATACACACACTCCCACACACATGCACCCACACATATACACACAGACACACACACACCCTCACATACACATGCACTCACACATATACACAAAAACACACACACCCTCACATACACATGCACTCACACATATACACACAGACACACACACACATGCACTCACACATATACACACAGACACACACACCCTCACATACACATGCACTCACACATATACACAAAAACATACACATGCACTCACACATATACACACAGACACACACACCCTCACATACACATGCACTCACACATATACACACAGACACACACACCCTCACATACACATGCACTCACACATATACACACAGACACACACACCCTCACATACACATGCACTCACACATATACACAAAAACATACACATGCACTCACACATATACACACAGACACACACCCCCTCACATACACATGCACTCACACACACACACATACACACAGAAAGCACTGTGACCTTAGGTAGGGCTGTGTCCGTGGTCTGACGGAAGGAATAGAAAGAGAAGGAAGAACTACGTCAATGTAGGCAGTTTCTGCAGCGGGAAGGGGAGGCAAGGGGGCCGTTAGCAGAGTCAGTAGATGACCGGGTGCAGCGGTAGACAGTAGAATGCTTAGGGTAGGATGGGAAGGGGTCTAGCTCAGCCTCACAGTGCTTGCTGAGCATGCACTGGGTCCTGGGTTCAATCCCCAACACGGCAAAACAAGCAAACAACAAAAAACTGAAATAAAATAAAATGAAACCGCTTAGAACATGTTCTCCAGAGTAAACTGGACTGAGGGTGTTTGCCAGAGACCTAGTTAGCTGGTATTAGTGCGGCCATTAACACACACATCTGAAGTGGGCAGGGAGGACCCCTGTTGAAGTGAAGCAGTGAAGGAGGAGCGCCTGTCTCAGCACTCACATGGCCCGAGGGTGGCGCGAGGTGAATCTGTAACTGTGGAGGACAGTGACTGAACCCCCAGGGCCAGCGCTGTCCAGTGGCAAGGGAGGCATGCTATGCGACCGCTCACTGCCACCCATCGAGGCCAGCCGCACTACAGCCCTGCTGAGGCAAGTGCACGACAAAGTGGCAGTTGTTCAAATCTTATACCATTTACAATGAAATTGGGGAAAGTGAGGCTGTGCTGACGTTGGGAGTAAAAAAATTCCATTGGCTTCTGGAACCAAAAAGATTCACCCAAACCTCATTTAGAGAAGTGCGTGCTATAAAAATTTTTACTTTGCAAATTTGAGAATATTTCTTTTTTTATTTAATCACACACAGAGAGATATTTTTATATATTCTTATGTTTTGTTTTGTTTTTGAGATAAGGTTTCTTCCAGGTAGCCCTGGCTGTCCTGGAACTCACTATGTGGATCAAGGTGGTCTTGAACTTAGAGATCCTGCCTGCCTCTGCCTCTCTAGTGCTGGGATTAAAGGCATGGGCCACTGTTGCCTGACTATCTACCTACCTATCTATCATCTATCTATCATCTATCTATCTATCTATCTATCTATCTATCTATCATCTATCTACCTATCTATCATCTATCTATCATCTATCTATCTATCTATCTATCTATCTATCTATCTATCTATCTATCATCTATCTACCTATCTATCATCTATCTATCTATCTATCTATCATCTATCATCTATCTATCTATCATTTATCTATCTATCATCTATCTATCTATCTATCATCTATCTATCATCTATCTATCTATCATCTATCTATCATCTATCTATCTATCATTTATCTATCTATCTATCATCTATCTATCTATCATCTATCTATCATCTATCTATCTATCATTTATCTATCTATCTATCATCTATCTATCTATCATCTATCTATCATCTATCTATTTATCCATTCTTTCTCTTAATATATATATGTAGAGAGAGTATGTGAGTGTGTGGTGTGTCTGAAAGCCAGAGAACTGTGAGAACTGATTCTCTCCTTTTACCATGTGAGTCCAAAGGACCAAACTCAGGCTTGGCGGCAGACACCCTGACCTGCTGAGCCACCTAGCCAGCCCAATATTCTTTCCCTTTAACTGGAGGCTCGGAGGGATGAGGTCGGCCTCTATTTTTGGAAACATGATCGTCTAGTGTGAGAGTTGACAGGATGACAGTGGAGGGACCTGTCACATCTTAAAACACAAAGCAGCACAGCCTGGGGGTTCAGAAGGGAGCCCCGTGGGCACGTGCCTGAGGAGAACGTTTCTAAAGATTCTCTGAAGGGCTCAGACCCACATGCCTCTACCAGGAACTTTCCTCAAGGACTTTCCAAATTGCAGCTTGCTGCATAAGTCACGAGGATGGCTACCCAGAATCAGGAGAACACGCGCCTGACACACTGTCTTTACTAATGAACTGGTGTCAACTCTAAGAGATAAGACCTTGTGACTAATTTTCTCTTTGTTGCTAAGGTTCTCTCTTTACTCTCTTTACTTTTTTTTTTTTAACCTGTGAATCAAATCACTGGCTTTATGAGCTCAGCATGTGCCATGCTACCAAGCAAGCAGCCAGTGTTCTCTTGTGACACTCCCTCAAGTTCTGCAGGTTGGCACCAAGACATAGTAACCCTTCACTACCTTTTTATTGGAAAGGCTGGGTTAGACATGGTGGTGCATGCCTGGGATCTCAGCATGTGGGAGGCTGAGGAGGGCTGCCATCTTGTCTAGCATCAGCTTGTGGTTGCACTGTAACAAACACTCCCCATGACAGAAGGAAGGAAGGCAGACAGACAGACAGACAGAAACAAAGGACCCAGTTAATGCAAAAGAAGTTAAGAAAAGCAAGAGAGAAAACTGGAACAGGGCCTGAAGAGCTGGCCCAGTGGTGTAAGAGCACACACTGCTCTTGTGAAGGACCAAAGTTTGGTTCCCAGCACCCATGGTAGCAGCTCACAAGTGCTTATAATTGGACGCCTCTGGCCTCAGTGGACACTCTACTCATGTGCTCTAAACCACGATTAGACCCACACACTTGTGTGTGTGTGTGTGTGTGTGTGTGTGTGTGTAGTTTTTGAGACAGGGTTTTTCTGTGTAGCCTTGGCTGTCTTGGAACGAGCTCTATAGACCAGGCTGGCCTCCAACTCACAGAAATCCACCTTCCTCTGCCTCCCGAGTGCAGGGACTAAAGGTGTGTGCCACCACTGCTTGGCTTACATAATTTTTAAAAATCTTAAAAAAAAAAAAGACAAATAGAATGCACAAGACACATGACAGAAATGATTCCATATATTATTGGCTGCAGTTCCGTTAAATGTACCTAGATTAAGTACTGCACTAAAAGATTCTCAAATCATACGAAAGAAATGAGAGCGGGACTGGGAAATACAGTTCAGTTGATAGAATGCATACACGAAGCCCCAGGGCTGCATAAACCAGGTATAATAGTGCATGCCGGGAATCCTAGCACCCTAGGAAGGCAGAACCACAAATTCAATCTTATCTTCAGACAAGAAGTTGGGAGGTCTAATTAAATAATAAGAAAAAAAATCACCGGCTTCTTAAAAATATAGACTCAGAGAGCTAGAGAGTAGCAGTTGACCGATGAAAGGGCAAACGCATGCAGGTGCACTGCTGCACTGGCATATTCAGACACATCTGTCAGTGACTGATAGGTTAGACAGACGAAAGGAATTTAAAAGGGGGATTCATAGGACAGTTGGAAAACACAAGTAACAAGTTCGGTCTAAATTTAGAACACTTCACCCAGAGGTAGCGCCCTGGTGAGTTAGGACCATCATTAAGTTGACACAGCCTTGAGTCACTGGGAAGAGGAAAGCTCAACTGAAGACCTGCCTCCATCACTCTGGCTTGTGGACATTGCCTTGATTAATAATTGATGTGGGAGGACCCGGCCCAGTCCAGCCCACTGGAGAGAGTTCAGCAGCTCTGAGCACTTGATGCTCTTCTAGAGACCCTGGTTCAGTTCCCAGCACCCACATGGCACACAGACACCTGTGACTCCAGTTCCAAGGGATCTGACACCACTTCTCTGTTTCCTTCTCCTCCTCCTTCTTCCTCATTTATTTTTATCTTATGTGCACTAGTGTTTTGCCTATATCTATATCTGTGTGAGAGAGCTGGAGCTGAAGTTATAGACAGTTGTGAGCTGCCACATGGTTGCTGGGAATTGAACCTGGGTCCTCTTGTGCTCTTAACCACTGAGCCAATCTCTACCCTCCTGACACCCTCTTCTGACCTCGGCAGGCACCAGGCATGAATTTAATACACATTAAAATTTTTAATTAAAAAAATACTAAAATGATTATTTAAACCCTACCATATCAATAATCATATTAAAGATAAATATTATAAACATTTCTGATAAAGACACATGTTAACAGATTAGATTTATAACAAAATAATATCCAAGACCCAAATATATATTGTTGACAATAAATATACTCTAAGCTGAACCAGTTGACACCAACCTGTAATCACAGATCTTGAGGCAGTAGTCTGAGGCAGGAGGATTGCAATTTAATGCCTGGTCTACAAGTTCCAGGTAAGCTAAAGTTACATAATAAGACTTTCTAAAAGAAGGAGACTTCCCAGGGACTTTTCTGTATAAGCACTCTGACACCAGTGAGACTGGAAGAGAGGAGATGTCACCGGTGGGCCGAGGCCAGGACAGCTCCCATAAGACCTCGATTTCAGGTCCAGACTATATTCTCATTTTATATTCCAAAACCACAAGGAGTGAGTCAGTGAGTAAGGCTGGTCAGGTTGTTAAGAGCAACGGCTTGTTTCAGCTGTTTCTCCAGGTCATTCTGTTCCAGGTAGCAAGTGACATCATGCTTAGAACTGAGCAGTACAGCCAGTGCTTTAAAAGTAAGTCACTGAATAAACCACACACTGAACCTAATAAACAGTCTTCTTACCTTGTTCTATTTTAAGAGAAGAAAGAGGAAGAGGAAGAAGAGGAGAAGAAAAAAAGAATAGGAAGAGGAAAAAGAAAAAAGAGGAGGAGGAAGAGGATGAGGAAGAAGAAGAGGAGGATGAAGAAATTGTTGCCATCCAACACAGCAATTTAATGAGACATTTACTCCACGCAATTTACTCAGCCTGTTTGAGATTCTAGGTGCAATCCTAATCCTGCAAGGAAAGAAAAGGAAGGAAGGAGAAGGAAAGAGATATGGAAATATAAAGGAACAAGCCGAGTAAAATTCAGGGGTGAGCACTGCAGGGGCGGAGGCAGAGGCAGGAGGACTGTGAGTTTGAGGGCAGCCTGGGCAACATAGCAAGTTCAGGGCCAGCCTGTCATACACAGGAGAGACCCTGTCTCATAATGGCAACATTGCCAAGCAGATGGCATAAGCCTATAATCTCAGCTGAGTCATCTTGATAAAAACTACGAAGCCGCATTTTACTGTTATTATGTTTATTTATTTATTTGCTTATCGCTCACCTCTGTGTGTGGTTGCACTTGCTGCAGATTACATATGGGGCCAGAGGACAATCTGTGAAAATTCCTTCCACCATGTGAGGCTCAGGGATAAAATATAAATCATCAGGTTTGGGGGCCTTTATCTACTAAGCCACACCTCACATTTTAAAATCCCCCCCTTTTTAAAAGATCTATTTATTTATTTATTTATTTATTTAATGTATGTGAGTTTACTGTCGCTGTCTTCAGACACACCAGAAGAGGGCATCAGATCCCATTACAGATGGTTGTGAGCCATGTGGGTGCTGGGAATTGAACTCGGGACCTCTGGAAGAGCAGTCAGTGTTCCAAACTGCTGAGCCATCTCTCCAGCCCAAAACCTTTGTTTTGATAAAGGAGAAAGGGTCTTATTAAGTTACCCAGGGTGGCTTGGAACTTACTGTAGTCCAGACAAGCAAATTTCCCATCCTCCTGTGTCAGCCTCTTGAGCAACTAGGATTGTAGGCCCGTTACCAAGCCCAGTTAGAGAGAATATACACATAGAAACTTTCAATCCACGAACTGTGTGTGGTGGCTTTTCTTGTTACTTTGATCAAATATCTGACAAGAAGCAATGTATAAAGGCAGACAGGTTTGCTTGACTCATAGTTCAGGGGAATGTTGTCCATCAGGAAGTGGGGAGGAGGAGGGAGGGAGGGGAATGGGGAGGGAGGGAGAGGGAGAGAGAGGATGTGGGGGGTAAGCAACAAAAGTCAATGAAGTAAGTCAAGAGTCAAGATCATTCAAGATCACGGAGTCATCAGATAGTGGAACTGGCTCCCATCCAAATCTCTCTCCTTCCCATACCTGTGTTCCCTACTTAAAGTGAAATGCCGCCATAATTTCTCAGTTCTAGCCACGAGGTACCACATTCATAATATTTTTCTTTGTCCTCTCACGTGCAACCTGATATTGCTTATTTTATTTTTGCTTTATTTTCTGAGATAAGCTCTTGCTATGTAAGCATTGTCCAGGCAGCCTTAAGTATTGCACTGATTTCTTCCTTCAGCCTCCCGAGTGCTGGAATTCCAGTCTTGGGGCACTAACCCTGCCTTTCATGCCTGTTATATGCCAGTTTGTTCAGGTTGCAGGACTCAGTCCTTCACTGGGGTTTTAGTGTGAAGCTGTTGTTGGTTTGATTTGGGTTTTGTCTGTCAAGACAGGGTTTCTCTGTATAGCCTGGTCTGTCCTACTCTGAAGATCAGGCTGGCCTCAAACTCTCATAGATATATATGCCCGCCTCTGCCTCTCAAGAGCAAGGTCTAAAGACTACCACCCCACTGTATGAAGCCGTTTCAAAGACGAGGTTAGCAAGCATATCCCCACGACTTTAAGTAAAAGAGATTGATCTGGGTAGCATAGGTGAGTTTCATCCAGCAAATTGGGAAATCTCAGAGAAACAAATTCTGCCTGAAGATGGCAAACAGGGGTTCCTGTCTGAGGGATCCGAGCCTGCTGGGTGTGTCCTACAGACCGCCAGCTTCTACGGCTCTATGAGCCAACGCCACCGAACCAGCCTCTTAACATATTTGTATTTTATGCTCCTCTGGCAAACCCTGACTGGCACAATTACACACTGTCTGTTTCTTCCATTCTTTTTAAAGTAGGGTAAGAAGGGGGTGTAGCTTAGTGACCAAGCACTTAGAACACTTGCCTGCACGGGTGAAGCCTTGGGCTCTGTGTTCAGCCACACACGCATGTATGCACGCACACACGCACAGCCCCTCCCTCTCTGATGTTAGAAATGGAATTGCAGGAAGCAGCAAACCAGGCCTCTCTGCTCTGAAACAAGCCCATGGACGTGGAGGAGTGGGGACAAGAGAGAAGAGTGAAACAGTCCCCAGAGGGTCTTTCCCAGCGTCACAGTCCAAGAACTAGTCACTTCAGATCATGTCTGCTGCCTCCTTACATAGACAATCCGAAGTGAAAGCTCTCACCTCAGAACCCTCAGAAAATGGGGGTGGGGGGTTGGGGGGTATAGAGCTGTGTGTTCCCACGCTTGCTCTTCAGTCAGGGAGTTTCCCATGGACTGGTGTGTGTGTGTGTGTGTGTGTGTGTGTGTGTGTGTGTGTCTGTCTGTCTGTCTGTCTGTCTGTCTGTCTGTCTATGGAGCTCTGGACCAAACCCAGGTCACCAAGCTTGGCAGCAGGTGCCCTTGCTCTCTGAGCCATCTAACAGGCCCAAACACCAGTATTTTTGAGACCCTTCTCAAGTGGCTTTCACCTGTGGCTGGGCTGAGCAATCCTGGTCAAGTGAGCTCCAGAGGGGCCTGTGGCTGCATTTCATATCGCTCGCAGCCTGCTTCCATCTCTTACTCCACTATCCATCTGAGTTACTCTCACCTTGTGCCTACATAGGGCTCAACAGGCCACAGGAGGGCAGCCTGGATAATTCACACATCTCCTTGTACTGCCCGGGAACCTGGTGCCTCACCATCTCCTCTGGAGAAACTGCCCAGTGGAATGCAAAAATGCCAGGACCCAGGGCTCGAGAAATAGCTCTACTGATAAAATGCTTGCCAGGCAAGGATGAGGACCTGAGTTTGACCCCCTAGATCTCATATAAAAATCCAGGTGCTTATAATCTTAGCACGGGGAAGGCAGACACAGGGTAATCCCCAGACCCCAACAGGTGAGCCCAGGTCCTGGTGAGAAACCTTGTCTCAAAAGTCAACGTCAATGCCGTGGATAAATAGCTGAGACGGACCCCTGGCCTCTATGTTCCTGGGCACATACACACAGACACCAGGACCCCTCTCCCTTCCTTTGCCCTTTAATGGAAGCTCTGAGCTCCCTCCTGGATGTCCGTTCCTCTAGCTGTGCTATTCTCCCTCCACTGCTGAATGGAACCTCCTACGGACCTGTCCTTTCTGAAAAACATGACAGTGGGACTCACAGACAGCTCCCCAGAAGCACATCTCCTGCTGGGGCTCCGTTCTTTATGTCATGGCCTCTAGACTGCACCAGGGAGGCGGCAGCCTCACACCCTATAATATAAGCGATGTTCCTGTCTTTCCTCTCTGCACTTTGAGAAAATCCCTAATGAGCAGACTGCAGCAAGAACCCCAGGGACAAAGAATTGCTCGGTGACATTTTCCTAGTATTTCGGAACATCCTACCAAGGCCCACCATGTGCCTTAAGATAGATGAGAAGGAAAGACAAAGATGGGGTGCGGAAAAGTCCCTCATACTATTAGTACCTATCATGTGCCAGGCCAAGATGCCATCTTCTCTAAGACAGTGATCAAACTCATATGGAAAGTACTACCCCCCACCCTTATGCAGATGAAAATGATACAGACCGGGTTTAATCACTTGCTGAAAGTCACACAGCCGTGGAGTGAGAAAGCCCGGATTTGAGGCCAGGTCTTCAGATTCCAACTCCAATGTTCTTCATAGGAGTGTGAAACTCACACCGTCTCATCTAGCTCAGGCTGGCCTTGAACTTGCTATGTAGCCGAAGCTGGCCTTGAACTTCTAATCCCCCCTTCCGCTCCCCCTGTACACTTCCAAACCCCAGGTTCTGGCATTACAGCATAGCATATGCCCAGTATGACTTTTAGAAATCTATTTTCCCAATTAGTTATACATTTTCTTCCAGATCTTATAAGACCCACTGGAGCTTAGAAGTGTCGGATCACACAGCTCATTTCCTGCCAAGCGGGAGCTGGAACCCACAGGCCTGCAGCCTGGCACACTGTGGCTCTTGGCGTAACAGTCTGGGCTGGCTGACAGAAACAGGCTACGGTGGGTCTGGGTGAAAGTATTACAGTAAGCAGGGTCGCACCTCTGCTGCAGGCTCCTGGGAGAAGTCACTCAGTCTTTGTCATGAGGCCAGACTGAAGGAGAGAGGACAGTGTGTTCACCAGGAAGTCTCTTGCAGTTTGGAAGATGATTCCGTTTTGAAATGACGCGGAGTGCGATGCTATCACGAGACGTATTTAATGGGTTTGGAAATTGCCTAATTTTGCTGCAACTGCCTGAGTGTTGTCCAATGCATGTTAAGCATGTAGGGGTTGAGTGGTCTTGAGAACAGGTTCAGGGTGCCCAGGGCATTTCAGAGAGACACGGTATCAGGAGGGCAAGGCACAGAGCCAAAGAGACTCTAGATGATCTCAGACAAGTAGGCCAGGCGCTGGGTCAACGCCCTGTCCTGTTTTTTCAAAGAGCTATCCTCATGGTTCTACCTTCTTCCGTTAGCACCTGTCCTGCATTCACTGGGGCCCCTCTACCTACTGTGGCCCTCAGCCCTTTCTTTAGCTCTCAGTGCAGGTCCCTGTGCCCACATCCTGTCCTGTGCTTTGAGTCAACAAACCACCAATATCCTGCCCTGAGAGGCAACTGGAGCTCCTTGCATCCATGACTCCCAGAGAGCTGCCCTCCAGGCCTTCCAGGGCTGCCTGTGAGCTTTCTCCACTCCCCACACTGCCTTTCCTCCCCCAGAGACACTGCCATCCATCAGTTCTCTGCCTCACTGCACAGACTCGCTTCCCCAGGCTGTCTTTGGTTTGGTTGTTTATTTTCTCCCTGCTCCAGACTCCCTTTCTCCACTTGCTCCCAGACTGATTCTTAAAGGTTGTTTACCAGGGTTGTCCTGAAGAAGGAGGTAGAAAAGATTCCCCAAACAGCCCCAGGCTGCCATGCCTCCACCCATCACAAAGAAAACTCCTCTCTAAAATCTCCCATCCTGGAGACCAGGGGCTGTAGTTTCTCTTAGGTGTAGTTGAGGTCATTCCAGGGGTCAAGGTGCTGTAATTGATTCTGTGGGAACCTCGAAAAGGCCCATTAACCTCTCTACACCATACCTTTCTTGTCTATAACACGGAACTGGGAAGACCAAGGGAGGAAGGAACAGCCCTCATTTACTGAGGACTGGGTGTATGTCAGGGTCCTTGCCTAGCGGTTTCAAATACAAGTGCGTTTAAGCAAGCTAACACGCTTTGCACTAGGCAAATGCTAGCTGTGTAGACAAGCCCAGACAGCTACGGCTGTCTTCTGAGCTCTCTTCTGCACTCAGAAAATAATTAAATGGGCACTTTTGAACTGTTTTGTCAACAAACATTTTCCACATGGATTTTTCAATTTCTTTTTGAGACAAGGTCATGCTGTGGATCTCCAGCACCCTTAATCCTCCTGCCTCACCCTTGCTTCCCAAGTGTTGAGACTGCCGGTGTGCACCGTGTCTGTTTTTTTTTTTTTTTTTTTAAGATTTTATTTTTACTTTAGATTGTGTGCACGTGTGCCTGCCTCTCTCTGTCTCTCTCTCTGTGTGTGTATAGATCGGAAAAGGCCATCAGATGTCCTGAAGCTAGAGTTATGGGTTGGGTTATCCTCCTGATGCTGGGAACCAAACTCAGGTCCTCCACAGCGCTCTCTCCAGCCCGCCTGGCTGCCCCGATGTTGTTGCTGGAGACAGGATTCCAGTGTGTCACTCCAGTCAGCACTGAACTCATTATGTGGCCCACACTGTCCTCGAAATCACAACCCTTTATGGGGGATGTGGAGGCCAACTTTGCGAAGAAAAAGGTGAGATGGAGAGCGAGGCGCCACGGATTCTTGAGACGCCTCAAAGAGTCCTGATCTGCTGAACCCTGCATTAGATCTAAGATGGCTCCGGGAACTCCAGTGAGACAGCAAAAAGAAACCAAGGTCCCCGGGTGGTGGCTGTTTCCCCCTCCCTCACCTTCCCGGAAGACCTAACAAGTAACAATTCTCCCCACCCCCCTCTGTGTTACTTCATTAGGCAGGGCTTTCATTGGGGCATAGTGAAGGTGTGGCAAGATATGATTGGCCGAGGACTTAGGGGCTTCGGATTGGCTTGGACACCGTTTCTGCGCAATTAATTCAGATCTGCACCCAGATTCTGGTCTTCTGAGTCTGATTCTTGGGGTTTCTCACGCGACTCCACTGCCTCTCATCCCCACTACCCCTCCTCAGTCCTGGTCCCACAACCCTCCTGTATATATATCTCTAGAGTGTTAGGATACTGGTATCACCCACGAAGCCCAACTTCATCGCAGTGATCGACACATGAAGCAAGCAGGCTGTGGGGGGAGCCCTGCCTGCTTTTCCTGTCTTCTTCCACGGACTGTACAATGCGCTTGTTCTTCCAGTGGTCGGCAGGGCATATATAGCGTGTGTGGTTGCCTTCGGGTGTCTTATATGGTCATGGACATGAGGAAGGGATGAAATGTCAGGTGAAGAAGTTGCCTGCAGCCTCAGGGTGGTTATTGGTGGTCCTCAGGACTGAGGAATCAGCATTTCTTCAAAGGGAAGAGGGGATGATGGGATAGCTCCCAGGCTCACTGCTCTCAGAAACAGACATCCTGTGTGATCTCTGTGTGGTGATGCAAGCCTGTGATCCCAGTTCTGGGGATCTTGATAATACAGACAATGCAGGTAACACAGAGAACTGGAGTAGCTGGGATCACAGGTGTGCATATGACTCCACACCCAGCTGCGCTGAGCTTCTAAACATAAGGCTCTGAACTAAAAGGTCTAGCAAGAACCAACTCATTACTGTCCACTAACCCCAGACCAAATAGGGTACCTGCCAAGCCATATTTCATACTTGAGGGCACAGTGCCTCACTGCAGTCCAGGAGCCCCTCCAGCCCCTTCTTGGCAGAAAGGATAAAGCATCTGTTAACTCTTCCCATTGTTTCTTCCTGGAAAATGTTCTCAGTTTTGAACAAAGAAATACCCAAAGTGAAAGTAACCCCCCAAAAGCAACTTTTTGTTTGTAAAAAGGGGTGTGCCATAACCCAAACTGGGCAGGCGGGCACACCTGGACAGCCAAGCACACCTGGGCAGGCAGGCACACCTGGACAGGCAGACACACCTGAACAGGCAGGCACACCTGGACAGACAGGCACACCTGGACAAGCAGGCACACCTGGACAGACAGGCACACCTGGACAGGCTGGCACACCTGGACAGGCAGGCACACCTGTCTAGGCAGCAAGCTCAATTAGCTTTTATTCTAAAGCAGGTGGTGACTGTGTCTCCCATTGGCTGGAACTCAATCTAACAATCTGATGTCATTGGCTAATTCATAACCAGCACAATGAAGGAAATGAAGTGTGTGGGGGCAGAGGTCAGCTGTCATGGGTCATCAAGTTCCAGAGAATATAGAGGAACTCTCCATAAACAAATGTTCTGCCGGTGGGGAAATTAAAAGATTTGCATCAAAGTTTTATAAGGTGGGGCAGCTTTAAGGAACATTATTCCTTGGCTGGCTAGCTACCTTTGACAGAAAAAAAAAAAAAAAAAAAAAAAAAGAGTTTCTCCTGCTCTTCCTACCTGGCTCTAGTTCTGCCAACCCCAGGGCCTTTGCCTTCTCCCTGCTGCCATGAGCCTTTAAATCTACTCTTTCTCTTTTCACCCCTCAACTAAAGGAGGTGAAAGCTAATTATGGAAGTACACTCTTGCAACTGTAAATCTTGGGAGGCTGAGGCAGGAGGATTGCAGAGAGTTCAAAGCCTGGGCTACATAGTGAGTTCTAGGCTAGCCTGGGCTACAGTGTGAGATTATGCCTCAAAGCAAAGCAAAACAAAACAAAGAAACAACAACAAACCCCTGACAACCAAATCACGCAAAGACGTAGGGAGGCCCTAAGAGGAAGGAAGGCTGAGGTGGTGAGCTCACAGGGAAGCCACTGAGATTTCCCTCAGGTAGAGAAGCCGAGGGTTCTCTGATTACACATTTCAAGTCTAAGGGAACCCCTTGTTTGGAAAACCATGACCAAAAATCCAGATTTCATCAAAGACCAAGATGAAGGTTAAATCCAGTGATGACAGAGGAGCCTTAACTGTCTAGAATTAGCTACAGCACCGTGAAGCCTTAGGAGCAGATGTTAAAAGCAAGCTAGGTTTTTGCATGTCTGAGAAGGCTGTGTGGAAGAGATAACCCACAATGCTCTAGGGTCCACATGGGCCACTGCTTCGTTAGTGCAAATCCAAGGTGAGCTGGGCTCTTGTGCACGTGTAGCTGTGGAGTCTGACATGGCAGCCCTTGGCATGTGTTCCTCTCTTGTGGCAACAGATCTGGCTGCTGCTCCCTAACTGCACCAGACCCAAAAGAAACCAGAGTAGAATGATGTCAGGAGAGAGGCAAGGAAGGGCACAGATGGGTGTTGAGAACAGGCTCTGAGTCAGGGAAAATAGTCTTGGTAAAGGACCCGTCAGTGTACTTCCTCCTCCAGGAAGTCCCCTCTGGGTTTCCAGGCTTGCTTAGGGCTCCCCTCTGTGTTTCCATAACACCCTATGCTATCCCATTCCCTAAGTGAATTCAGGATGACCTAAGGGGTTTCCGTCTGTCTTTACTGTCAGTCCTCAGATGGTAAGGAAGGTTTACTGACACCTTTAGTCTTAGCTACCACTTGGGAGGCTGAGGCAGAAGGATTGTTTGAGTCCTGGAGGTTGAGGTTAGCCTGGGCTCCTCCTTCTCCATCATTAGTGTGTATATTGTACTAGGGATGGAACCCAAGGCATTCTTCCACCGAGTTAAAACCCTGGTCTTACTGTGAAGTCCAAGTTGCCCTGAAATTTGCTTCATCCTTCTGCCTCTACTTCCTGAGTGCAGACCTTTCTGGCACACACCACCATGTCCAGCTGAAACCCCATCTCTTAAAACATAAACAGACTCCTGTCTTCTAATAGCTGGGTCCTGGCACAGATGCATCATGGGAAGTGTGGCACAGTGGACCTTTACCTACTCCCCTAGGGAATAAATGAACTACTTCAGGGGACTTTGCCTACACCATCCCCAGGAGTAACCTCAGAACAGCCTAGGAGAGCCTGGGCTTTTCAGACCACTTTTCAACAAGACAACTGGAACGATGACCCAAGGAAACCTGGGCCTGGTTCTGCTCGGCATTGATTAATCATGTGACGTTCATGGGTAGTGTCTAACCCACCTCTTCCCATACCTCAGTTTCCTCATCTACCAAATGGGAGCAATGACCCAACAGATGCACAGGGTTGTCTTGAAAAATCAATTGAGCTCTTGGGTGCGCAGGCGGTGGAAACATCTTGAGAAAGGTCTCTAAGACAGAGGTAAGAAGTTATTAATAGCCTCATTATTATTCTTACCCAGAATGCCCAGGGAAAAGCAGCATGTGGCAGCCCCAGCCCCCGCACCCCACCCTTCCATACTATTTCTGTACCTGGAAAGCAGGTTCTTGGACTGTTCTTCCATGTTGTGCCAGTGTGGGGGGAAGAGGGGAATTCTGGGTAGATGGGCCTCCTCTGGCTCTCCAGCCTGCCGTTCCTTGGGAGCTCTCACCAAAACCTTTGATTAGAAAATCACACCCATTGGTGCTGGTGAGGAACTGAGGTGACCTTTTCCCAGGAAGGCCTGGACAAGTCTGTTACTGAGGTAAACCTGGAGGTGACCTGGACTGCTCTTCCCGGGAACCTCTGACCTACCTTCTTTAGAGCCACTGGATTCAGATTTCAATCGGACCCAGGTAGCCAAGGAAGCTGCTTTTCAGTTCTCACACTTCTGAGAGAAAGTGAGCAGCTTAGGGTAGCTCATTTCTCTCCTCCCTCCCACTTCTCTTAAACCCTGCAGCTCAGTCATCACCGGAAGCCCCACACACCTGGAGAAGGGGAGCCATAACCAGAAGGGGAAATGCAGCTCATTTTTCTCCTCTCCGACACCACTCAGGTTACCAGTAAACCGTGATGTTGGTATCAAATGGCCCATCCAAGGAGCAGCAAAGAGAAGCAGGTAGCCCAGATGGGAGAGGAATCCAGACAGGTAGAGTCTAATAGTGACCCCATGCTGCCTCAGGGCTTCAGGCAACATCCGGGTTCCCTCTGCCAGTACAGCCCGCCCCCTCCCCCCAGGCCTGAGTATTGCAGGCCCCCAGCAGAGGGCCCGATGGATCCAGCTCTGGGCCTCATCTTCCAGCTTTTTCTGGCCCTCAGGGAAGCTGTGAACATTAGCCCGAAGGCACAGCAAAGCTGAAGATGTGGGCTTTTCATTGTCTGTGGGAATAACCAAAGCCTCGGGTCACAGAAGCTGTGGGTAGAGAGGATACAAAGCCAGGAAAAAAAAAAAAATCTCTGAGGCCCAGGGAAGACTAGAAGGTGGAAAGAGGTGTCATCCTGAGGTGCTGTCAGCCCCGCCCAGGGCTCTACCCAGCCGAGGAAAGACAGCCATTGTCAGTGTGTCTCCTGAGAAGGGTCTTTGAGGAGGTCTTCTGAGTCCCCAACCCCATGCCCTGCCAGTTTGGATTGGCTCCCCATCCCCACTTGGCCAGACAGGTCTGCCGCTGACTTAAAACGCTGCCCTCAATTCTATCTTTAGCTCTGGCTGCTGGGTTCCTGAGTGACAGGGTTTGTGCTGGGATGGGAACAGTGTGCAGTTCCCAGGTTCGTTGAGAGGGTGGTACTGACTGCCAGGATCAAGGCCTGTGCAATATTCATCACTGCATCCGTGGTCCATGGATGCTGGGTGGGTGGATGGATACGCTGTATGCAATCAGACATGGATGGAGCAGAGACCCTGAAGACTGGATGAAGGCCAAACTGTTCAGATAGGAACCCTGAAGGAGCACCGACTGCATGATCTCTGGTAGGGATTGCCCCTCTCAGCCTCAGTTTCTTCATCTGTAAAATGGGGCCGGTGAAGGGTCTTCCAATCTACCTCTACAGACTGCACTAATAGCTCCATTCTCGTATCCTTGCACATCACCCCTATGAACAGACAGTGGTGTTGAATTTGAAGTAGAAGAAGGAAACATCGGTTTTGTAAGGTTTGCCTACCCCTACCTTAGTGCTGAACTGTTATCAACTCTGAATTTTTTATTTAACTTAATTATTTTTGAGACAGAATCTCTAGCCCAGATGAGTTTAAAATGTACCATCCAGCTAACATGGGCTTTGAACTTTGGAAATCTTCAATTCTGGTCACTGCACCCAATCTCGAATGTCAGACTTCTCACTGGAGAGCATGCCACTAGACAAGGGTCCCGTGGTGACCAACTGGGACCACGGCTGAGATGTTTGGGTCACTCGGACAGGAATAGCAGAGGTCCTGGATTCTCTTTCTCTTCTCCCAGAAGTCTTCTCGAATCAGGGAAAATTCTTTGAGCGGAAGTCAGAAGAAGACTTCCAATTACCAGCTTTGGGCGTAGAAGCACATTATAGTTATCCCCTACCCTTTTCTCAGGCATGTGGCTTCCTTTTGGAAGCTGAGTCTCTTCCACCCTGGGCCCTCCAGCCTGAGTCTTGACTTTCAGAGGGAGGGAGTCAGGTCCTCTAACAAGGACTACAAAGCCGCCATCAGCTGGCTGCCTTCCCCACCTGCTTATCTTAGTCAGAAGCCCAGGACTTGGTGGCTCAGTGGTTAAGAACACACTGCTCTTGCAGAGCATCTGAGTCTGGTCCCCAGCATTAGAACCAGATGCTGTGTTGAGAGGCTCACAATCCCTGTAATTCCAGCCCCAGGGGCTCTGACACATAGACACCCCCAGCCTCCCATACACACATGATTAAAAATAAAATAAACCTTAAAAAAAAATCTGCTGAACAACAATAAAAGAATCCAGGACCTTTTCAGCCCCCTGTGAGGAGCAGCTCAGTCCATAAAGCTGTCACCCTTGGTCTCTAGGGGACTGCAGTCCCCCAAGTGTATTCAGATTAACTGCCTCTCACAGCAGGTGTGAAGAACAGCCATCAACTGCCTCCACCAGAACTGATATGAAAATCCTTTCTCTGAACAATAGAGCCCAGCAAGCTCCCATCAGAAAATTGCTTTTTTTTTTTTTTTCCAGTAAGAGAACATCTCCCAAGGAGGGATGAGAAGGGGCTGAGGGGATTTTACTGGCAGGCAGTGGGAAGGGAGATATACTGGGTTGAGGATGGATGACAGACCCTCCAGCCAGACCTAAAGAGGCATCTGTGCTGGTGTGGAGCTGCTAGGAGACCAGAGGCAAGAGCAGTTCTGAGGAAAGTGCCGGGAGAAAGCAGGAAGTTGGGGTTCCTCTCCCGCCAGCTCTGAGGTGGGAAAACCATAGGACACAGCAAAGGAAACCTGGGCCACCAAATTCTTCCTCCTCCCTCATGATACCCTGGGAGGGGGAGACATGCAGGAGCTTCAGTGACTCCATTTCCTTTCTCATCTCTCTGCTCACTTGGCTGGGGTCTTCATATCGGAATGGCAGCAGATGTGAAGGTATTTCTTTCAAAAGACAATTTAGTTTCATTGGCATAATGGTTTGTTTTTGTTTTAGAATATAAGGTGTGTTTTATTTACTTATTGATTTATTTTTCTTTGAGTCAGGGTCTCACGGAGTATAGGCTTTCCAGGAACTCACTATGTCGAAGAGGGTGACCCTGATTAACCTTTCTGTCCCTCCTTCTTAAATGCTGGGGTTATAGGCATGTACCACACCTGGCTTTTGTTTATTTGTTCTCTATCTATGCACTTATTTATTTATGAGATAGGATTTCATGGAACCAAAACTGGCCTTAAACTCCTGATCTTCCTGCCTCCCAAGTGCTGGGTTATAGTATATGCTACCATGTTCGTAAGCGCTCTCTCTCTCTCTTTCTCTCTCTCTCTCTCTCTCTCTCTCTCTCTCTCTCTCTCTCTGTGTGTGTGTGTGTGTGTGTGTGTGTGTGTGTCTTTGTCTCTTTCTCTCTCTGACTCTGTCTTTCTTCCTTTCATTCTTTCTTTTGGTTTTTTTTTTCTTTTTTTCTTTTTTTGAGACAGGGCTTCTCTGTGTAGCCCTGGCTGTCCTGAAACTCACTCTGTAGACCAGGCTGGTTTCAAACTCACAGAGACCCACCTGCCTCTGCCTCCCAAGCTGAGACTAAGGGCATGAACCACCATTGCCTGGCTAAGGTATGTTTTTAAAACACTGAACTGTCTTTCTGAGATGGGAATAGTGTGATATATACCTTCAAATCCCAGCATGGGGTGGGGTGTCTCTGGTGTGAGGATCAGGAGTTCCGGGGTAGCCTGAACTATAAAGCAAGATCCTGTCACAAAATAAAGTAACTCCACAGGAATTACTCAGTAGGCAGGGAGCTGTAGTTGGCAACCATATGCCTCAAGGATTTTTCTCCTGCTTCTATAAATGTCCTGGAAGACCCAGGCCACACCCCTTCTTGTGCTGTGGTCTTCCTTACTTCCTCCTTAGAAGGATAAGGACACCATCAACCTTCCCTCTTTTTCTGTTTCTTCAGCCTATGCTTTGTCTGCTGATGTGAGGGGACAGGTCCTGTCCGGGCCCTGTGGCTCAGCCCAGTCTACAAGTCCCACTGAGTAGAAACTGTTGTGTGTTCAGCTGGACATCCCACATTACATCTGACTAACTCTTCGGAGACTTCAGCTCACTCAGCTCCAAGCGTGGCTCCCGCTGTAGACAACAGCTTTCTACTTCCTCCTGTCTGCAAGCCATCCCTGGGCCTAACACCTGCAATGCCCTCCCTTTCTCTCTGCTAAATCAAGTAAATGGCCTTTGAACAATGTGTTAACTATCTCTCCCCTCCTCCGGGAAACCTTCCCCAAATAACCTGTGAGCAGTCTTCTCCCCTCACTCCTAACACCTTGCAGACTATAACAGGACGGGTCTCTCTGTTGCATGTGCTTGTGTGAGTTATGTATCTGTGCATCTAAATAATAAGAAGGAGAACATTAATTGTGTGTGTGTGTGCATGTGCGTGTGTGTGCCACAGAGCACACATAGAGATTAGAGGCCAATTTGTGGGAGTTAGTTCTCTCCCTCCACCATGTGCAGATAGATATCAGGCATGGCAGCAAGTGCCTTTACCTGCTGAGCCATCCCGGGAGCCTCTCCATAGTTCTTAAGTACTTAAAAGGTCAACCCTTGGGGGGAGGGGACCATGACACTGGTTCCCAATAGGGAGTGTGGCACAGGCTACTGACCAGCTGGCAACTTCATCGCTCGGAGGATGACTGGGCCAGGCTTCCTATACCGGAGGAAGCTTGGGGAGTGTGAGGTGTGGAGGCTGCTGGAACCTTGTGCAGGGTGATTGTGATTCGCCACGGATGCATGTCTCCTACAGAACTCACGGCTTACAAACAGAGGTTGTAGACAGCGTACAGTATGTGGTCACTGTCAAACGCAGGGTAGCTTGCCCCAGGCTCTCTGCCCTGCTGAGGGTTGAGGCTGGACTAATTAGGTGTTTGTATTTGGCTCAGCACATGATCCTTGACCGTTTTCTGTGGTTTTACACTCAGAGATGCTGAGATCAATGCACATTTGCTGCTTAGTCTGGCAACTAGCACCAGAGTAACCCTTAGGAGCCTCCTGGCCCAGCACTTTCTTTGTTTGTTAATTGTTCTGGTTGGAAAGTGAAAAATCCCTCCCTGCCAGCAACTAATTTACCAAAATAAACAAGATTCTTGCTTTTTTGTGACAAAGACGGTTCCTGAATGCCAACTTGGGGCTGCCACATTGCAGTTTCAAGTGGGGGCAGCCTGAGGACCTGTAAGTTGACTGCAGACAGAGGGAGAAAACTCGGTCAAGACAGGTGGAGCAAAGTGTTTCCCAGGAGTTCCTGCTCCCCCCCCTACCCCAACCCCCGGACTTCTCTGCCAACAAGTCTACACAGCCTTGGCTCCATGCTTTCCTTGTATTCGTTGCAAGCAAGTCTGGTTTTCCCTCCATCCCATCTGATTTATTTATAGCCTTCTCCTGAAGTGGTGCAGTCTGGCTTTGCTTCCAAATGATACCAGTGCCCAGTGGCATGTTTCTAATTTCTAATTTTTGTTTAGTTACTATTACTTTTATTTATTTATTATTTAGCGAGTGTGGGTGTTTGGCTGCATGTGTCTGTGCATGTGGGTGTTTGCAGCACCCACAAAAGCAAGAAAAAGGCATCAGACTCTCTAGGCCTCGAGTTATAGATGGTTGTAAGGCTCCATGTAAATCCTGGGAACCGAACTTGGATTCTTTTAAGAGCACTCTTAGCCAGGTGAGGTGGTGCACACCTTTAATCCCAGCACTTGGAAGGCAAAGGTCATGCAGATCTCTGAGTTCGAGGCCAGCCTGGTCTATGAGGAGAGTTCCAGGACAAGAGTGCTCTTAATCACGGAATCATTTCTCCAGCCCCTTTATTGTTTATTTTTTGAGACAATGTTTTATTCCATAGTTCAAACTGGACTGGAACTCACTGTGTAGTTGAGACTGGCCTCAGACTCAGTGCAAACCTCTTTCATAAGCTTCTTAAGTACTGAGATTACAGGTATAAGCCACCATACCTGGTTTAACAAAATTTGGATTGGCATATTGTCTGTCTCCCTGCATTTCTCTCTCACTCCTTCCCTCCTTTCTTTTCTTTTTCTTCCTTCCTTCCTTCCTTCCTTTCTTTCTTTCTTTTTTATTTATTTATTTATTTATTTATTTATTTATTTATTTATTTATTTAAGTCCTATTTTGTGTGCATGAGTGTTTTGGTGCCTGTGGAGGCCAGAAGAGGGCGCCAGATTCCCTGGAACTAGAGTTACAGATGGTTGTGAGCTGCCATGGGGATGCTGGGAACTAAACTCAGGCCCTCTGCAAAGCAGTAAGTGTTCTTCAATGCTGAGCCATTGTTATAGCCCCTCCCCCATTTCTGGGTGTATTTACTCATTTTTAATTAATTTTTGAGATTATATAACTAGAACATTTCTCTCATTTCTCTTGTCTCTCCAAACCCTTCCATAGACTCCCCCTTGCTCTCTTTCAAATTCATGGTGTGGTCGTTTATTGTTTAGTGCATGCATATATGTGTATACATATATGGTCCTAAATATGACTTGTCCTGTCTGTATGACATTACTTGTACGTTTGTTTTCAGGACTGAGCATCTGGTACCGAATCACCCAGCAGTTGGAGTGCTCGCCCCTGAGGAAGACTTTCTCTGACCCACTTTGGCATGCTCTTTGGTGGCACATCCTTGTTCATGCACATATGTGGGCGCCATTTGATGAGATTTTATGGGTGTAGCTTCTGACATTATTAGGAGACACACTGTCTTTCTCTCATTATTAGGAAAGCAAACTCCCTGATCTCTTGGCTCTTGTAATCTTTCTGTCTCCTCTTTTGCAATGTTCCCTGGGCCTTATGTGCAGGAGTGCTTTGTAGATGTACACATTTGAACCGGGCTTCACAACATTACATTTTGATTGGCTGTGGTTTTTTTTTTTTTAGAAGTTTCCTGACTACACTTACAGTTCTAGATAGTCCATGACTGTCACAGCAGAGAACATGACAGTGACTGGAACTAGGAGCTGGAACAATGGCTGAGAGCTTATATCTGATCCACCAGTACAGGGCAGAGAGCCCTTTTGTTGTTGACGATGTTGTTTTTAAATAAAATTTATTTTTGTTTATTGACATGTGTGTGCATTTGTGTAAGTGTGTACCAAGCATGTGTGTGGATGCCTGAGGAGACCAGAGGAGGCTGTTGGATTCCTGGGGCTGGAGTTACAGGCAGTGAAAGCTGTGGGCCCCATGTGGGTGCTGGACCCAGAACTTAGATCCTCTAAAAGAGTAATGAGTGATCTTAGCTGTTGAGCCATGTCTTCAGCCTTTTGCTTTTGAGACTGAGTCTTATGTAGCCCAGGCTGGCTCCAAGCTTGTTGTGAAGCCCAGGATAACTTTGAATTCCTGACCTCACTAATTTTACCTCGAGCACTGGCATTGCAGACATATCCCACCACACCCAGATCTTTCTTTTTATTTTCATTTGTTTATTTAGCCTATTGGCGTTTTTTGCGGACTTTTGCTACCCAGGATTCTTAGCTCCCTACATTTTGCTTATGGGTCTTGTTCTTTTAAGAGCTGTTTCTCGGGTAACTGATTGGAGGTCACAAGGTGGAAATGGCCTGTAGGTTAGAGGTTCTCTCTCCTTTCTCCTGGGAGAAACAGAAGGCCGGGGTGGCTGTGGCTCTGAGCCACAGAAAGTTGACAAGGCTGTGCTCAGGCAGCATACAACGGGGAGGGCTTGGGGGAGGGGCTGACAGCAGCCAGGGACCCTGAGAAAATACATTGGGGGGGGGTGAACAGGACACTATCTTCTTCCTCCCAGCCCCTGCAGAGAACCAGGCTCAGTGACTAGGCATCTATCTCCAGGAGCCTCTCAGGCTTAGATCCTTTGTTGACTTGTGGATTAGGAGAGGACAAGAAGGCCCCCCCATCTTCCTCATACACCTTGTGCACTCCCTGTTTTCTAGGCCTGGTACCCATGGCTTGCTGCTTGGGTATCTCCCACAGATCTTATCTGCAGGTATTTTATCTACTTAGATCCCAGGAATTCCTTGGGCCAGACAGAGAGCAGGCATTATGCATGGCTTTAAGGTGCCTAGTGTTAAAACAGAGTTAGAGCTTCAAGGGGCTCACATTTGCTCCTGGGGTCAGGGAAAACAAAGATAACATTGGAACCGCGAAGAGAATAATTTCCTTATAGACAACTCAGGAAATTTCATTCTCTCTCTTCTGCTTTTTTCTCACTCTTGTCGCCCCTACATCCCCATCCCCGATTCATCCTGGAATAGTTTGGACACAACACCTCTCGGTGCCTCTTTATCTAGATCCTTCTCAGAGAAGACGATGAAGTGGCCTCGAGTGTCTCTGGAGTGTCTGGGCAGAGAGAGGAATCTAGATGAGATCTAATTAACAGTTTACAGACTAGACTAACTCCTTGTTTGCTCTGGGCTCTGTTACAAATGCACAACCATCACGCACAGCAGGCACTGCGCTGGGTTTCAGTGGAAACCGTCGAGTGGCACAAAATGATCAGGAGCCTGCTTGCTTTCTAAGCATTTCTGGCATTACCTGGTCTCCAAAACTCCAGCTGTACAGAGTCCATGGCTATATAGTAATTTTAGGTGCTGATAGAAATAAACTGATACCCACATCTGCTGACACACAGATGCATACAGGCCACAAATATGCACCACACACACACACACACACACACACACACACACACAGAGAGAGAGAGAGAGAGAGAGAGAGAGAGAGAGAGAGAGAGAATGTGTCGATTTTAAATTACCTGCAGGAGTCATGGTATTAATGTATTTGGAACACTCATCTGAGCTTTCTGGGTTTGGTTATGGGATCTCAAATAACCCAGGGTGGCCCTGAACTAGACACACTAATAGCCCAAGCTAGACTTGAACTCCTGGTACCCCATACTTCCCAAGTGCTGAGTTTACAGGTATGTGCTACATGGCTCTCGCATCTAAATTTTGATCATCCTGAGAATTTACATTCTATTCTATATCATTCGAGGTGTGAATGCGGACGAGCCTCCCCCGCTCTGACCCCTGCTCCTCACAGTCCAGCTCTAACACTGAAGCAGCAGGAAAGTGGGTTCAGACTCTCTCTCCTTCTATCCAGTCTTCTTGACACATTAATTGACACACATGCCCCGAGCACGGAACTTACGCTCCCTCCTGTTTAGTGAGCCTCAGAGAGGGAAAAGATGGCGGAGGTCTGAATTCTCCCTGTTCCTCAGGCACCTGCTAGCCCTAACCTTGGCAGGCAGTTCCAACATTTTCCTACCAGAACCTTCCATTCTCTCAAAGCCTCTGGTCTGAGAAGCTCCCTCTCAACTTACCTTCTTCCTATGTCTTCCTTTGATAAACCTCCCTCCCTGTCAGCTCTGCCCCTTGTTTTTGTGTTTGGTGCTGTTTTGGTGTGTATTGGTGCTGTTTTGGTGTGTGTTGGTGCTGTTTTGGTGTGTGTTGGTGCTGTTTTGGTGTGTGTTGGTGCTGTTTTGGTGTGTGTTGGTGTTGTTTTGGTGTGTGTTGGTGTTATTTTGGACACATAACTATTTGAGCCCAACGCAAACAGCGGTAGAAGGAAAAGGCATTAATGATTTCATTTCCACATTTGGAAATCACCTTTTGGTGTATGTATGATGCATGTGTGTGGCATGTACATACATGTCTGTGTTGGTCTGTGTGAGTAGATGTAGGTGTCGGTCTACCCCCACCCCCAACTTATTTCTAAGGTTTTTATTGGTCACCTGCTCCTTAGATTCCAAGTTGTGCTGGACACTGGGGGCAACCTGATGTCCAAAACAGAAATGGTTTCCTTGTTTTGCCAAGCCTGGTGCTGCTCATGGGAAGCAGAAGTAGGAGAATTAGGAGTTCAAGGCTATCTGTAGCTACAGAGTAAGTCTGAGGCTAGCTTGGGCTAATTGAGATCTTGTCTCAAACATGCATACACAGAAAGCCAACAAACAAGGCCGGTAGTGGTGGTACACGCTTTTAATCCCAGCACTTGGGAGGCAGAGGTACCCTGTTCTGTTCTGGTCTACAGGACAGTCAGAGCTACACAGAGAAACAAACAAATGAAAAACAACAACACAACAGGAGGAAAAAAAAGCCTTTGTACCCCAGTGAATAGTGTGAAGTGCTGGAGAAGACCATCACACTAGTTCTGAATGGTGCCACTGAGCATAGGGAATGCAGTTCTGCTAGCCAAGTGCTTGACCTGGTTAGGGGAAATGGTCAGGAAAGGCTTCCCGGAGGAAGAGACATTTCAGCAAAAACACAGCTGGAGTTAGCAAGAAGAAGAGGATCTGGAGTGAGGGCACAGCAAACACCAGTGCAAGAGTCTCATGGCGGAGAAAAAGGAGAAGAACCAGAGGGGAACTGAAAGGAGACCAATGTTGTTGGAGCACAGACAGAACAAGGAGACGTGGTGTAGAACAGACTAGACAGAGGGTGGGGACCGGACTCTAGAATTCAGACAGATAGTTGTAACTGTGTGTATATACTCAGTTGCCAAGCCAGGACAGAGCCAAATGTGCTGACCTGTTCCAGAGTGAATAAAGTAGGAGGGACTTCAAGTAAAAATCGTTATCCAAGACTAGGTAGGAGCTCAGTAGGACGTAAACCCATTCTTATAAATATTCTAGCCAGGAGGCATGGCTTATGCCTATACTTCCAGTACTCAAAGACTGGGGCAGAAGGAGTGCCAAGAGTTTGAGACTAGCCTGGGCTAGCCTAGTAAGACCTCTTCTCAACAGACCAAACCATAGCTGGGGCTAGGGAGATGGCTGCCTTGCAAGTACGAGGGCCTGAGTTGGGAACTGGCACTTACGTTAACAAGTGTAAAAGTGAAGCCGGGCAGTAGGGATGCAGTCCTTTAATCTCAGCATTCGGGAAGCAGAGGCAGGTGGATCTCTGTGAGTTAGAGGCCAGCCTGGTCTACAGAACAAGTTCCAAGACAGTCAGAAACCTGGCTCACCAAAAAACCCTGTCTCAACAAACAAAGAAGCAAACAAACAAAAGTATTTGTAACCCCAGGGCTGGGGAGCTTTCCTAGATCTAGGTTCAGTGAAAGACCTTGTCTACAAACAAACAAACAAACAAACAAACAA
The DNA here is from genome assembly GCF_963924665.1 of Micromys minutus. Classification (NCBI taxonomy): domain Eukaryota; kingdom Metazoa; phylum Chordata; class Mammalia; order Rodentia; family Muridae; genus Micromys; species Micromys minutus. The sequence goes on from NC_137969.1 coordinate 228,776,771, forward strand.
ACAACAAAAAGCCAAAACTGGTGGAAAGTGACAAAGGAAGGCATCAAATACTGACTTCTGGCTTCCTCGTGTATGCATGCACATTTGCATGCCTATACACATATGTTACCCCACCACCACCACACACACACCACAGGGGGGAAATCTTAGAGAACAAGAGGCAGGAACAGATTTGTTGAATGAAGGCCTGGGCTAGTGATGGATGGATGAAGATCAGGTTGAGTATTACCTGTCTTACTTCCCAGCCACTCTCAGAGCAGTAGCCCCACCCAGCTCCTTCTCTCCCAGAGCAGATTGCCCATGGTGCTTTTCTTTCTTATTGCCATGCCATTCTGCACTCTTGACTGTCATGACACTGTCCCACTGTAGCAGCGATGGCTTGCTGCTCACCTTTCTTTCCTGGACTCTGATCTCCTTGAAGGCAAGGGCCATGTCCTGATTCCACTACCTAACACAGTTCATGGTGCCCAGTAAGTATTGGTTTGTAAAACATCACACTGGGGTAGGTGACATCTTTAATGCCAGCACTCGGGAAGCAGAGGTAGGTGGATCTCTATGAGTTCGAGGCTAGTCTGGTCTACAAAGCAAGTTTAAGACAGATAGAGCTCTGTTACATAGAGAAACACTGTCTCGCAAAACCAACAAAGAGAGGGGGGGAAAAATGAAGAAGAAAAAGACTCAACAGTCTGCATGGTGATCAGGACGACTGAAAGACAGCTACAGTTGCCTCTGACTTTTGTATTCTTGCAAGTCTGTTTTACAACAAAGTATCGAGTCAGGTTTGGTAGTCCAAGATCCTAGTTCAGCATTGGTGAGGCTAAGGTAGAAGCCTGGCTACATAGTAACTTCTAGGGCATCCTGGGCAACTTAGCAAGATCCTAAAACTAGCTAAAGAGGATATAACTCCCTGACACAATACTTGTCCAGTACCCCAAGATCCTGGGTTCAGTGCTCAGCACCAGCAAACAAAAACTCATTTTTAAATTTACTTTTCATGATGCCTATGTCTGTTTGTGGGTATGTGCCCATGAGGGAGAGGTAATAGATCACCTCCAGTCGTGAGCTGTACTCAAATCCTCTTCAAGAGTAGTACACAGCTCTTAACGACCAAGTCACCTCTCCAGCCCTCCAATATCTTTATTTGTGATCGAATCTAGGTCATTGTTCTTCCTGTGAGATTTTTGTGTTTCTGTGCATGAGCTCGGCTAGGTCCTCTAATTAGCAAGATCCAAGTAGGAAAGTCCAAGGGACTGAGTTCTCAGCTCTCTGGTTTTCAAGCTACAGGTGCACAAGCACCCTTTGTATAGGGTAATTGGTGGGCAGTGAAGAGTACCCTGGTTCTTGGTCAAGATAAGTGAAGCCCCGGGAACATTAAGTGAGATGGTAGGAAGCTTCCTAGTCTCCCAAGAATCAGAACTCTTCACACCACCATAAGCACTGCACTGCCCCTTAGGGTGTCAACCATGCCCTAAGTCCCTCCTCCGCAGGTGAAGACTGACCACAGGTCACTTAAGCTCCAGGCAGAAGCTATATAGATATGTAGAGAAGGTCTTCCCAAGCCCTCAGGCCAAGCCAATAGGAAGTGTCTGTTGTCAGCCTTGGAACCATTTCAAAAACTGTATATGTATGAGGGGTGTGCAAGAATCATTTGGCTGTCTAAGAGCCTCTGTTGTAAGAGCAGTTAACACCTCTGTTTGGGAAAAGATATCCTCTCACAAAGCTTCTTCCACCCTCTCACTGGCTCGGTTCAGGCTGGCCTGGCACCTCATGGCAGCAGCAGAGATGGTGGCAAGCTGGACCCAGCAGTGGAAGTGACAGATGCACCAAGCGTGGCCCAAAGTCCCACACCCTTGCTTTGTCCATACACTAGCTCTGTGAGGCATTTAGTTAAAAGGTGAAACGGTTGACACACAAGATCTCGAGCCAGACCCAGAAGCTCCCCTCCTATCTCCCTTCGGTGTATTCCAGAAGCTCAGGCTTTCCCTGTCAGCCCCCTAGAGAGGGGGAAGATAGTCCTGGGTTTTGATAGTCTAGGACAGTGGATTTCAACCTGTGGGTCAGGATCCCCTTTGGAGGCTAGATGACCCTTTCACAGGGGTGGCATTTAAATTTACATAACATTATTTAAATAAAAAATTCATAGCAGAGCAAAATGACAGTTATGAAGGAACAATAAAAATAATTTTATGGTTGGGGGTTATGACAACATGAGGAACTGTATAAAAGGTCACGGCACTAGGAAGTTTAGAACTACTGCTTTAGGAGAGGCTCCTGAGCTCTCTGGGCTTTGTTCCCACTGAATCATGCATTGGCAAGTCTGGTGGGAAGCTGCAGGGGCCCAGCACAGGCTGCAGACATTGAAACACCACAGGGAGACAGCTGTGTGAGCCAGATGTGCTTCCTGTCACCCTCTCACAAACATGACGTACTGCTATGGAGTCAGAGGCATCACACCCTAGACAGAAGCCACAGGGACAGGAGGCCTTGTGTGCTGAAGAGACAGCCAGAAGAGGAGGGAAGCTGGACATGAGGCTATACCATCAAGAGTCCCAGAGGCTTAGGATAGTTGGCTTCCAAATGTGAGCTCTAACCTTTCTCTAGAACCACCTACCCAGGCTAGGGCACTTCAGTGTCATTCACAAGAATGAAACCAAGTCAGCTGATCCTTTTTCTGTCATGTTTGGAGACCAGGGTACTAGAGTGTTAAATGGTCCAATTTAATTTTTTAAAAACTGGCACTTGTCCCCCATAGAGACATTTATAAAATCCCTGAGTGCCAGGCATGGTAGTATATACTTGTAGTCCCAGAATCTGGGAGGTAGAGACAGGAGAATTAGAAGTTCTAGGTCAACCTCAATTACACAGAGTACAAAGACAGTCAGAGCTATATGAAACACTGTCTCGAAAAATAAATAGAAAAAAAAAATGCTGATCACTGAGTTCTAGGCATTTACTCAGTCTGAAGGGCAGTCCTTATTCTCAAACTGTTTATATTCCAGTAGGAAGGTAAGCTCACACACACACACACACACACACACACACACACACACACACGGTACCAAAAAAAAAAAAAAAAAAAAAAAAAAGAATGTGGGTACGTGTCATCAGGAAGAGTCTAGTTTAATGGAAGCAAAGCAGAGCGGGCATCTGAGAGGCTATGGGGCTTGGAAGGGTTTTGAAGTTAAACCTAGACAAAGGCAGGACCGGTATCTGTGACTCTCGGCCTCTCAGCTTCTATGGCTGCAACTTTCCTTCCTCACTGAGGATGTTACTAATGTCAACAGAACTGAGAAAGGCGATGAGGATTCTCATTCTGTTACAGACGAGGACACTGAGGCCCCTCAAGGGATCCAAAGTCAACAAACTGGAAAGAGTTGGAGGTGGGGAGCTGCAAAAACCCAACTAAAATTCAAACTGTAAGTAACGACTACTTCCCGAAGTGAAATCCTTTCCCCAGTGATTCTGGGGGCATCTGTTTCTCTGGTGCTTCCAGGCTGTAAAATCCCCTGGGAGGGATTGAGACCAACAAAATTCCAACAGACGGTCAGAACAGGAGAAAGAATCAACATCACATCTCAAGTCCTGAAGAATAAGGCCACAGTTCCCTGAACTAAACATCCGGGAGGTGGTCTTTTAAATGTCTTCTTAGCCCCAGCCTCAGTATCAAGCCTCTCTGGATTTCTAAGGTTTGTGTCATCTTCATATGCCTGTGATCTCTGCCAGCCTGTCCATTGTGCCCAAATATCACCATAGGATCCCAGTGAACCGTAAGTGGTTCATGCTTGCAGAGACCTGGAGAGGACCTCGTTGGATCCCTTCCGTCTGCACTTATGGCAACAGTGTTAATGTCACAGCCACTAGGAAGCTTCCTCGCCCTTGCCACTAACCAGTGACTCGAGAGTCGCTTTCCTTGGGTGTGAAACACGAGAATCTTGTGACCATTGCTCAGGTACACCGAGGATCCCTCCAAATTGTGGATTTCATACTTTGATCTGCCTGACAGAGGCACGGGGGTGCATGGGGTGCAGAGAGCAGTGATGCTTTTCTCTCACGCCGAGAACAGACTGCTGCAGCTGGCCTTCCCTTCCCGTTCTGATCTGGTACAACCCATTTCTCTGCCACGTTCAAGGCCAGCAGCCATCTGTTTTGCCTGCCAAGTTCCCCAGTGGCCTGACCCTCTGGCAGTCAGGGTTAAGCTGATCCCTTCACCTGCTGGCTGCTTTGCTGGGGCATATGGTTTGTGGAGAGGGGCCTACCAGAGAGGATATGATAGTTTTCCTCTTGGAGACCCTGGAGAGGAGGGTGGTAATGCTGATATGCCAAGCCTGCTCCAGAATCTATGCCTTTATTGTTCACAGGGACAAGTACCTGTGCCATGTGACCACTGAGGGCAATGAGCAGACAGGTGGGGGACACTGGAGGGTCTGGCCTTTTCCATGTCATTCATTCTTCTGGTGGGACCCTCACTTATGCAACTCAGCCCCTTGGCTCCTCTGGGTCTTTTCAGCAACCAAATCTGTGGTCTGGAGAACATGGTAGGTTCCTATGGCAATGGGCCTTTTAGCTGTTTCCATAGCAACGAACACTCAGACTATCTAGTTGCTAGTCAACTGACAGCTGTAAGTGAATGGGATTCAGTTTATAAGCTGAGGGTTAGGCCCAGGGCTCCTCCGGAGAGGAGATTCCTCTCAAGACTTTCAGTCAATATTTGGAGGACCCATGGCCACTTTCTACCTCGAATCACACAGCACACACCAGAGTATCCTGACCCTTCAGCATCTCACACACTGATTCTCTTTTCCTGGTTCTCTCTCCCCTCAGGGTGCCTCTGGGGGAAGCACTTATTTCAAATGACATACTACTGACTCTGTGGCAGTGTTGCTCCTAGGTAACACAACTTTGTCCCCAAATCAACCCACTGTGGAGGTGCTGTTCTTGGATTCTCTTAAAAGAAAAAAAAAAAAAAAAAGGTAATCCAAGACCACCTTTCTTTAGTTGGCCTCAGCCACTTGTCCTCTCAAGCTACGCCTGGGGCATTCTCAGGGATCAATCTGCTTTATCAGTCTCTGAATCATGGTCATACTTCTTCATTCTTTCCTTCCCACCCTTCCTTAGACAAGATCTCAGGTAGCCTAGTCTGGCCTTGAACTTGCTATGTAGTCAAGGATGACTTTACACTTATCCTCCACCCTTTACAGCCTAATGCTAGGTCTACAAACACTGCTGCCATGCTCAGATGATTACTTATTGGTGGGCATTTTGTGAGGCTATCAGGCTGTCCTTTTTCTTGTATGTCGATGACAACCTTAGATGTCAGTCCAAGTTTAAGATATAATCTTGTTTGCCACCCCATATAGTAGGCAAGCTGATGTATCCAGCTTTTTTCAAAGTCCCCCGCTACTCCCCAATTTCATTTATTTTAGGTGTCTGAGTGTTTTGCCTGCGTGTAAGTCTGCTGTTCAGGCTCTGCTTCTCTGTCTACCTCGGGATGACCAGATGACTTCAGATCAGCTGTGAGTGTAGCAAGAACAGACTCTTGGGAGACAGCTTCAGCGAGATAGCTCTAGTTGGGAGGGGGAAAAGGCTATTTGAACCTTTGGGGTGGGTAGAGGCTTTTGGAGTGAGTGTACATTATTGGCTGGGATAGTTCACTGGGGGTGTCTCATTTGCATAAGGGGGAATTCCAGGTGTTGCTTTGCCACAACTCTTACCTCCATTCCAAAGTTCCCCAGTCCCAAATCAGTCCATGTACCATGTGTATGCAATGCCTGAAGAGGGTGTCTGATCCCCTGGAAATACAGCTGCAGAGAACTATGAACCCTCATGTGGGTGCAGAAAGCTGAACCCCAGTCCTCTGGAAGAGCAGCCAATATACTCAACCACTGAGCCATCTCTTCCGCCCCACATCTAGCTTTTTTAGTGGATTCCAGGGATCAAAGGACAGGTTCTCATACTTGTTTGTGAAGCATTTTTACCTATTAAACCATATATCTCTAGCCCTCACTGTTTCTTCAAACACACACACACACACACACACACACACACACACACACACACTGCAAAATTAAGCAACCCAGGATCTGAAGTTATTCCACCTATTGATTTTTATTACAGCATGACAATTAGATCTTAATGATGGGGGTTTTGAGATTTACCTGCCTCAGATTCATGCAAAGGAAGAACTGGGTCTAAGACTCAAGGCTTGCACAGAGACCAGCACTGGAAAGTGCAGGACCCTCAGCACACTCAGGATGCAAGGCTTCTGTGTTAATGACTGTGCACTTTCTGTAGGGATGACCTTTCAAACTAATCCTCCCATGGGAGCCTACCTATCTCACACTGCAGGCTCCACTGAGCCTCCCGGTGGCTGGTAGACAAACAGTCCTAAGCTGTTGGGTCACCTGCTCTGATTAGAACACAGGGACACTAACAGAGCTCCCCCCCCCCAAGTTCTTTGAGTTTAGAAGCTGTTAGTCCCTACAGAGCTAAAAAGGCAAGAAGAATCTTTTGGGAATAGGGAGTCAGCAAACACAGAAGTGAGTTTCTCCTGGCCCCTCAGCAAGCTCCCACACAAAGAGGATAGCTGTGTTTTTCTGAGGAGACACATTACCACACATCAGACCGAGCCTCTGGATTTTCCTATTTCTAGACAAAATGAGCTGCCTAGCATGATGGCTCACACCGACAGCATGCATACTACACGCCCTGACGCATGTAAGTGTTTTACATGCCTCATTTCACTTCACACTGCTCTACCACTGTCCCTGGTCAATGGATCAGGAAAATCAAAATTGAAGCTGGGGGAGATGAAATCATTTACAGCTCACATTCACAGCTGAATAATCAGAGGGGCCAACATTTAACCACGGGCAGTTGGGAGCAATGACCTCAGCAGGTAACTACTTTTGGAGCTCACATGATTCTGACTCTTATCTACATGGGAACACAGGGTGGGCTCGGTGTTAAAGAATAGACAAAGGACCTCAGATAGTACAGCGGGTAAACTGGTCGCTGGTAGGAACTTCATTACTGACCCACTGCTGCCCCCTGGTGGTTTGCCTGGGAAACTCACGGGTAGAAGCATGGAGGATCAGAAATTCAAGGTTTTCTGATACACGGTAAGCTCAAAGCTAGCCTGAGATACATCAGACCTCATCTCAAAAATTGTGTGTTTATTCCCTACAACAAACTATGATCCATGATGGTACCTGTCATTTCAAGATTTAATCAATGGAACTATTATCTGCTATGCTCTCTAAGACTGGGTGTCATTTAGCCCAGGCTGGTCTTGAACTCATTTTGTAGATGGGGTTGGTCTCATGCCTCTGCCTTCTAGTGCTGAGATTGAGTCAGGGGAGGGGTGGGATGACAGAGGGGGTCAGTATATACAGTTCATGGCTCTTCTACCTCTTGTTGCTGGGCTTCCTTACTTCTTTAAACAGGACTTCACTATGCTGCTTGGACTGGCTTGAAACTCATATCCCTCCTGTCTCCTTAGAGCCAACGGTCGATGATCAGGGTGCAGAGGCCGCACCCAGAGCCTCAGGACCAGCCAGGAAAGACCACCTCCTCCCGGAGCTGTCATCTTCAGTCACACCGAGATGGGGTGCAGCTATCAGCCTGGTACTTGGCTGGAGAGTGCCCCTCTCCCTAGAAGGGCTGGGATGGGGGTACCAGTGGCTTGTAAACAGTAAACCCTCAAGATTAATTTATTACATTTTATTAGCAATAGCCAGGCTGGTCCCCTTGGTGGACTTGGCTGTCTCATCTTGTCCTTGGCCCCTGGAGTGCAGCCTACAGACCCTGTTCTCTGGGCCAAGGCAAAGCACTTTGGGCAACTTCTGTGTATTCTAGTTTGTCCCTTGTCCTTTCCAAGTATGTGTTTGTGTGTGTCCATCCCATTCCCAACCCAAGACCCACTTCAAGGCACATAATGCTGGTCCCTGCTGAGTTTGGACAGGATGTGGACCCTGAGCAGGAGGATCGACTGTTCAGTGATGGACTACACCCTGAAGACTCCCTTCTATGTCTGAATAGCTCTCCTCAGACTGTCCTTACTCCACTCTGCCTGTGATCCTGCATACTTCAGTTTAGGGGAAGTGTGGGAACACGGGGCTTGGTGGATAAGGAATGCTCAGAATAGCCCATACACCTTGTAGAAAGTAACTGACAAACCAGGGGGCTACCAAAGTGGGGAAAGTGTCCACTGCAGGGACAAAGCACTTGTCTAGCCAAGTGTGAGGATCATGCCTGACCACCAAGCCCCCTGCACCACAAAATCAATGTCTACCTGCAGAGCCCCAGGTATGAGGCCCAGCATGGCGTGCCTGGGACCATAACGTGATCTCTCTTGAGTGCCAGTCAGAGGACCAAGTATGGACCCCAGTTATGCTGTAAGTCTGTCTTTCCCATCTCTGCCTGTGTTGCGGTGTTCACAGGACTACACCCAGTGACTTGTACACTTCATGTGCACTGAACATGCTTGAATTCCCCCCAGCTTTGTGTGATCCAAACAGCTAAGGTCCCAAAGGCCAGAGGCTTGTCCCACAATGGCCCAGTAAGATTCCTGTTTCAGGACAGGATCACCCGAGCCCTACTGTGAGCATGCCCATGGGGGAAGCCCAGGATGTCCCTTTAATGTCTGCTGAAAGAGAGATCAAGGCTGTGCATGAATAGCCCTTCACTCATCTTAGAGCTAGCATCAAATAAAGCCCCACGGTAACAAACAAACAAACAAAAAAAAAAAAAAAAAAAAAAAGGAAATGTCTATGAGTTGTGTCTTCTCTAGAGCTTTGGAACTGGGTGCCTGCCTGCTGTGGACCTAGGAGACTGCCATCTGGAAGAAGTAGGCGACCAGACTGAACACAAACAAAAGAGTGGCAAGTTAGAATTCATGGGGAAGTTCAATCTCACGTGCAGAGAGAGGATACAGTTAAAAAACAAAACCAAGCACCTGCAACCAAGTATCGGCTTTAATGAAAACTACCAAAGAACAAGGGCTAACCACAAAGCAGCAGCTGTTCACTTTCCTCAGCCGGTCTCTGGACACCGTGGAGAGTTAGTCACTACTGTTGAAGCCAGGGGGCTAAGGGCACTATGGAGACTCATCAAACCGATAAGCCAGGCGCTCGGGACTCAGGAGGCACTTAGAAACAGAAGAGGTAATACTCCCGGCCAGCCAGAGGACTCTGGGAAGCCATCCTTCACAGTGGATGACAAGCTATCAAATTATCTGACGTCCCAAAGCATCCCAGTTCCATCCTGTCTGGTGGAACCTGCCGACTGCAATCCAACCAAACAGCCACAGACACTAATCTGATCTCTCCAGTCTCCCGTTTCCCTCCCGAAGCCTCCACAAAGGCTCAGGGGGTGATGGCTCTGAGCTCTCAATAGTAGGGTTGTGGTACATTTTTGGAAGTTGAAAGGCGTAAAACAATATTCTTGAAATTCTGCTCATCTTATGGCACTGACTCAATTTCAGGTCTGATTTCTCTCTTGCCCTCCCTCTGTCCGTGGCCGCTCACCCCACACAGACACAGGGCGCCTAGCTTGTGATCTCCACTGGGATCTCCCAGCAGAAGAGGTTTTCCTTTTTGTCATCTTGAAGTTTCCATTCCACCACCAGTTTTATCTGAAAAAAAAAAAAAGACAAGGAATTGGGAAAAATGAAACTGGAATTGATCTTTTTTATCCATAATTGGCTTAAGTGTATATCTTCAATTCAATTCTTTCTTTTTAAGTCCTATCATTTTGAAGCCAGAACAGGAAAGCCTGTGAGCCCCATCATCCAACCTATTCCAGTTTATGAATGTAATCTTTCAAGTGTAATATTTCTTTTCTCCTCTTTCCTGCTTACATTAAAAAAAAAAACCACTTTCATGTGTATGCTTGTCTGAATTTATGTATGTGCCCTGTGTCCCTGATACCCAGAGGGCAGAAAAGGCATCAGATTTCCTGGTACTGGAAACAGTTGTGAGCTGCCTCTTGGGGCTGGGAATTGAACCCTGGTCCTCTGCAGCTAGTGCTCTTCACCACTGAGCCACCTCTATAGCTCCTCTTGTCTGTTTTCCTTTTAAAACAGTCTTGTTAGCTAACCTGGAATAGCCTTGGATTTACTATGTGAATTTACTATGGCCTTACATTTGTGGTACTTCCCCTACTCCAGCTTCCTGAAAACTGGGATTCTAGGTAGACCACCACAACTGATTATCAAATGTAATTCGAAAATCTTTCTCTTCTCTTTCCTTTTTCTTTTCTTCCATTTGTTGAAGCAAAGTTTTTGTTACACAGCTTTAGCTGACCTAGAACTTGCTATGTAGCTCAGCCTGGTCTCTAACTTCTGGTCCTCCTGTCTCTGCTCTGAGTGCTGATATTACAGTGTACGTTACTGGGTTTCACTCTTAGGCCAGAGGCATATAAATAGAGTCTTATAAGAATGATGATTTTAAATTTAAATAGTCTCTCTTATTTGGCAAACCCTGTAGATGTTTCCACTTGAACTGTGAGAACAGAAAGTAAAAGCTTAGATTCCTTGGTGTAAGAAAAATTTCTTGTTAGCTATTAATGGAAATGGCTAGGTATAAGGCTAGTCCAAAGCAGCGCTCCTCAGCTTGTGGGTCGCGACCCCTTTGGGAAGTTGTATGACTCTTTCACAGAGGTCACCCAAGACCACTGGATAACACAAATATTTATTTATATTTTGATGATTCATAACAGCAGCATAATTACAGTTACGAAGTAGCAACGAAAATAATTTTCTGATTGGGGTCACCACAACATGAGGAACTGTATTTTTTTTTCTTTCCTTCTTTTTTTTTTTTTTTTTTTTTTAAAAAAGACTTAATGAGTCACTAGGACCAGTGTGTGTATGAATAATGTTTTATCAGAAAATATTTAAGAGCACTATGTGCATGCAGTGCCCAAGTAGACCAGAAGAGGGCGCTGAAGCCCCTAGAACTGAAGTTTCAGAGAGCTGTGAGCTGCCACATGGTAGCTGGGAACTAACTTGGGTCCCTAGAAGAGCAGCAAACTCCTAACCGTTGAGCCATTGCTCCAGCCCCCCTCTAACTCTAATTAAGCAACTCTTTAGTTATAGGGAAAAAGCAGTGGCTCTGCTTCCCATCTTCATCATGGTCCTCTCTAACTAGAGCAGTACAGTCCATCCCCCAGAAAAGGGATGGGGGCTGTTCTTCACTAGTTATGGACACTTTTTCACTCAAACTGTCTTCACAATGTAACACTTGAGGGACCAGAACATCCACATTCTTGAAAACTTGGCTTTGTTTTCAAGACTTGTGTATGTTACTGTTTTAGTTGGTGTTTAACAGTTTAGGTTTTTCAAACTAAATACAAAAAGTACCTACTGTGAATCAATCTCTGCATGCTGAGGCTGGGAACTAGCCATCTGCAAACCTTTAGAGTCTCCAACAACCTTAGACCAGTGGTTCCCAACCCTCCTAATGCTGCACCCCTCCCCCTTTTAATTAGATATTTTCTTTACTTACATTTCAAATGTTACCTCTTTCCCAGTTTCCCCTCTGGAATCCCCACTCCCTTCCCCATGCTGCAACCCTTTAACACACATTGTGGTGACCCCCAACCAGAAAATTATTTTTGTTGCTACTTTATAACCCATTATGCTGCCATCAAGAATCATAATGTAAATATATGTGTTTCTGATGGTCTTAGGAGACCCTTGTTAAAGGGTCATTCAATACCCAAAGGGTAGAACCACTGTCTTAAAGATTATTGGCATTTTAGTCCTTTAGAGTACCTGTTAATACTTCTCTTTTCTAGAAAGACTACATCTAGGTTCTCCTTGGCTTCCTTAAAAAAATAAAAAATAAAAAATAATAATGCCTGTCAATATTAGTGATAAGTGTCTATGATTCCAGAATTTGGGAGGTTGAGGCAGGAGGACTGCCTTGAGTTCAAGGCCAACCAACCTGGGCTACCAAGTGAAATCATGTCTTATCACAAACAGTTCTAGAACAAAACGATGAGGTAGCCCTTATTATGGGGAGGGAGGATAGCAATTGCTTAATGTCCTCCATTTTTATCATGATCCCTACCTAGGGGACACCACTCCAGCACCTGTGGAGAGGGAATAGGTAAAGCCAGGCTGTGGGTGGAGGGGTGCATAGCTCCAAGGAACCCTCCTGTGCTGCTGAGGGCTCCTGTTCTTTTGTCCAGACTATGGAGGAAAAACCAGGATCTGGAAGATGCTGTCAAGATAACGTAGACCTTTGGCTATTTGTTCTTGGGCTAAAACCTCTTAACACTGCACAAGCTTTGGATTTAGGAGACTCACCTCTAAGTCTAGGTGCTAAGACTTCTTGATAAACTGGACTTGGACTCGGTGTTAACGTAGTGTCAGAAACTTAAAAATCTCCACTTGTAAGTTAGAAATAATATCACCACTTATACAGAGACCCAGGGAGGTGGTGAGGGCTAGGGCCGTAAAAATGGCACCCTTGGGTTTCTCAAACCCATCTCCTCTCCCTCAGGCCTTTTCAGCTCCACCAGGAATGAGAGGCTCTTTGCCCTAGTCTCTGCTTCTGACACCCTGCCTCAGGAAGTCCGACCCAGCCTCAGGGCCTCCGGTGTCCTCAACCATGGTGTCACTTACAGAAGGGTATTCATTCTTCACCGGCAGCTTATTCAGGTAGCTGTAGACCTTGTCCTTCTGGATGGGGCAGTTGATTCCACACTTACAACCGTCAGGCTCAGGAATAGGGAAGTAGACTGGGACCCCTACCAGGATGCCATGGACCGAGGCGGTGCTGTTCTGGGACTGAGTGCCTAGGAAGACAGGGAGACAGGCAGAACACAGTTGTTTATCTGTGAATTCTGAGTCAAGTCGTCAGATGCTGGAATGGCTACTCCAGCAGATCAGAGCCCCCTAACTATGGTGTCCCCATCCCCATGTGTCACATTTAGCACCTAGCCCTATGCACACGGTGAAAGAAGCTGGTCTCTTTCCTTGCTCTCCATCAAAGGAATCAGGCAACTGGGACAAATAACCTTATCTCCCAGGACCACTGACTTCTGTCAGAGTGTTTTAAATACCATGGTCTAGCACAGCAGTGGCAGGTAATCCTTTAGATACCATGTAAGATTAAAAAAGAAGTTCATCTCTCTAGCCTCCACACTGCAAGATAAACAGAAGGGATAAAAGGATTATTAGATTAGGGCAGCCAGTTATTACAATTCTGAGGCAGGACTGAAGGTGTTCTAAAGAGACCACTGTGCTCCTCGCTGACTATCAGGCTATCACAGTGTGCCCCAAGGAACTGGAATTCCCCCTGGAATTCCACGACAGAGGAAGGGGAAAAGCTGGAGCCCTGGTATCAGCAAAAAAAGAAACTTACCGTGTAGGAAGGTCACTGGGTTCAGACAACTTGGAGATAAGCCAGGAGCTGAGCTAAAGACACATTAACACCCTGACCTCTTGCCTTCTATTTAAGCCTAAGCCTTGTCAGTGACCCGGAAGAGCCTCTGGATTTGTTCCTCTTCCCAGTGTGACCACATTCAGTTTCCATTCTCAGGTTTTTCACTGTCTTTTGAATCAGCATACCGAGGACAAGGCTGAGCCTCCCCTGTCAGGCTGCCAGGGCCTAGACCTGTATCCCCAAATCTCTACTAACATTATACATTGTTAGGGTGTTTTGGAGATCCAGGGTATTAGCTGAATTTCATTTCTTTAGTTTTTAAATAATAATAACTAAATGATATTTAGTCAGTGGGGGAGGGGTCACAGATATGTACAGAGGTCAGAGGACAAGATTCAAGAGTCAGCTTCTGGGGTTCGGCTTTAGGCCATCCTGCTTGGCAACAGGCATTCTTACCTGCCAGGTCATTCCTAGAAACTCTTAATTTCAGTTTGTTAAAGACATGTTTATTCAGCATCACGATTGAACACCTCACGACAACACAGATCAAGAAAACTGTACATTAAACCCTTCACTTGGGGAGGGAGCAATGGAAAGTAAGCTTGGCAGGGAAGAAGACTTGTTGCTTTTCCAGAGGACCAGGGTTCAGTTCTCAGCACCTACATGTTAGCTTACAACCATCCTTAACTCTAGTTCTAGGAGAGCCAACAGCCTGGCTGACCCTTGTGAGCACCAGACACGCATGTACTAAATATACATGCATGCTGATAATAAATAAAAAACCCAAGATATAATAACAATTATGGAACAGAACAAAACAATAATAATAATAACAACAACATTACAAGAATGTGTTACACTTTCCACAGAACAGAAACTAAAAGAGCTTGTTCCAAATAGACACAGACACAGCTCTGAAGTGTCTAAAGCATGTCTTCTCCGCAGTGGCCACCACTGCTGTGTTTTGCTGAGGTCATGACCGTTGTAACCTGTGGCTTCCCTGTCACTTCCCTGGCTGTCCTCTCCTGCTAAGCTTTGTTTCCTGGCAGTAACTAGAACCTTCTGCCACAGGAATGTACTGCTGCCGCTAGAACCAGCACTGGCAGTCTTGTGGTTTAGCTGAGCATCTTTTTAATCACCACAGGAGCCAGAGCTTCTGCCTCCGGAGCTTCCTCCCATCACATTCCCAGCACCTGAAGATAGGTTACGGCAACTATCAAAATTGCCGCTGAGCCCACTGCCTCCAAAATGGCTTCCGAACCCATTACGGCCGACCCCACCGGCACCATACATAGCACCGCTGTCACCACCTCAGAAGTGTTCTCCATACCTAAAACTGCCACTGCACCAAGCCACTTTCCCTACCACCAGCTTAGAATTAGAACAGCCCAGCCTGTTTAAAAATGATTTAGTGTGTGTGGGCTGGAGAGATGGCTTAGGTTAGCAGCACTGACTGCTCTTCCAGAGTTCAATGCCCAGCAACCACGTGGTGGCTCACAGCCATCTGTAATGGGATCAGATTCCCTCCTACGGTGTGTCTGAAGACAGCAACAGTGTAGTCACATACACGAGAAAAAAAAAATAATAAAAGAGCTAATGTGTGTTTGTCTTTTTTTATCCAAAGATCTGAGATAGCTCCTGAGCAGATGGCTGGCTGGCCTGTGAGCCTCAGGGACCAGCCATTTCCACCTTCCTAGTGCTGGGATCACAAGCCTGTTGCCAGGACCACTATTCCTAGCATTTTACATGGACTCTGGAGATGGAACTGAGGTCCTCCTGTTTGTATGATGAAACATAGCCCCCAGCCCTGAATTAAAAAATTTTAGCTGGGCATGCTGGCTCACCCACTCCTTTAACCACAGCACCCAAGAGGCAGCAGCTTGTGGGCCTTGGTTGGTTCAAAGTTGGCTTGGTCTACCTAGTGAGTTCTAGGCCAACAAAGGCTACACAGTGAGACCCTATCTTTAAACGCACACTCACATTTGTTTTTCAAGACAGGATCTCTCTGTAGTCCTGGGGCTGTCCTACTGCTCTCTCTATAGACCAGGCTGGCCTTTGAACTCACAGATCTGCCTGCCTCTGCCTCCTTTAAATGGAATTAAAGGTATTAGTCACTACCACCTGACCTTTTTTTTTTTTTTTTTTTTTTTTTTTTTTTTTTTTAAATAAAGGATATTGCTATTTAGTCTAGGCTAGTTTTGAATTCTGCTTGCTTCATCTCCCAGTGCTGTGCTTTCAGGCATTAACTACTGCACGGGGTTCTGTTTCACTCTTTCTGTCTAGGTTGGGCATGGTGTGTATTCACAGGTGAGTGTGTAAGAAGCTAGAGGAGGACATCCTGAGCCCTGCCTTGTCACCTGACTTTGAGTAGAGTCTCTCACTGTGCTGGCTAGTCTAGTCTATGTCAACTTGACTCGAAAACTAAAGGTATCTGAGAGGAGGGAGCCTGGATATAGAAAATATCTCCGTAAGATCCAGCTGGAAGGCGTGGCTGAGCAAGCCTTGAGGAACAAGCCAGTGAGCAGCACCTCTCCAAGGCCTCTGCATCAGCTCCTGCCTCCAGGTTCCTACCCTGTGTGAGTTCCAGTCTTAACTTCCTGTGGCGATGAACAGCAATGCGGAAGTTTAAACTAAATAAACTCTTTCCTCCCCCAACTTGATTTTTGTCAGGACAATTTATCTTATCGAGAGAAACCCTGACCGAGGCACTCAGTACACCTGGGCTGGGTGCAGTAACCTCTCCAGCCCTCCAGCCTCCACCACTCACAGCACTGAATTACAGGCACGTGTGTGTGGCCACACCCGGCCTCTTATGTAGGTGTTGGGATCTGAACTCAGGTCTTCATGTTTATGCAAGTGCTCTTGCGCACAGAGCTTCTCCCCAGCCTCTGGATTTTTCTTCTTAAACACCAGAGGGGATAAGATATATGAGGAAAGAAAGCAGGGTGCTCATTCTTCACGCTTGGATGCCAGCAGTGCTGAGAACTTTGAGTCCTGCAGAGTTCATGGGATAGTAAGGCTTCAAGGCTGCAGCTCTCTCCAGAAATAAGCATTTTTACAGTGGTCTAGGTTCTTTAATTTTTTTTTAAATAAATTATCTTCGTTCATATTTATGTGTCTGTATGTATGCACACACACGTGGGTGCCTGTGCAAGCCAGGGGAGGGCACTGGATCCCCTGGAGCTGGAGTTGCAGGTGGTTTTGGGTGTTTGCCATGTGGGTGCTGGAAATCCAATTGAGGTCCTCTTCAAGAGCAGCAAGCTCTCTCAACTGCTGAGCCATTTCTCTGAAGTGCAACACCTCCCCACGCCCTGGTGGGCATGTCTTGAGTGTGACACAATGTGGTGATCAGAGAATCACTTGAAGGAATCAGTTCTTTCCTTTTACTCTCTGGTTCCAGGGATTGAACTTAAGCCATCCAGCTTGATGACAAGCGCCTTTACCCACAGAGCCACTTCACACATGCCCTTTCTCTTGAGATAAGGCTGCAGTTTTCAACCTGTGGGACTTGACCCTTTGAGGGGGGATTGAATGACCCTTCACAGGGGTCCCATACACATCCCACAGATATTCACATCGTGATTCATAACATAATAATTACAGTTATGAAGTAGCAACAAAAGCAATTTTGTTGTGGCTAGGGGTCACCACAACATGAGGGTCTGTATTAAAGGGTCAGAGCATTAGGAAGGCTGAGAACCACTGAGAAAAGCTCTCTACTTAGCTTCGTCTAGCCTAGAATTACCTAGAGTGTGAGGCTGCTCAGGATTCTTCCCCCACAGCCTGGCCAGACTGAATGTTAGGCAGGAGTTTTGAAGTTTGTAGAATTAAGTTTTTACTAATCATAATGTAAATAACTTCCATCCTTTGGAATGTAATGTAAATAACTTCCTTCCATTGTCAGCTGCTACTCCACTAAGAATCCGATTCGCAGTAAGGAATCCGATGGGCCAAGTAAGGCCAAGTGTCAAGGTGTTTTCTCTAACCTGTGGCTATAGCAGAATCATGCTGTTTGCTTAAAAGGAGTCTGGTAGTCACCGGTGAGACGGACATGGGCACAGCCATAGCAAGGGCCCGATGCCTTAGACCCACGGGAAATTCAAAGCCTTCCTCTGGGTAGTGCACAGATGCTGGAGTATGTGCAAACAGTAGAACCTCCGCTCCCCCTCCCTGATGTTCACAGCTACTCCCTACAGAGACCACCCGAGCAGACTAGCTAACCTCTCCCTGGAAACTCTCTAGGTACCACTCCGTGTGTCTGTCCTTCCTACACCATCCCAGTCAGGTTTCCAGGAACAGGCTGCACTGGACACAGCTGAGCCCAGAACATGAAGGGTGTTTGAAGACACTGTTGTGGCCCGAAGGGTTTCCAGCTGTGAGATGTCACAGGGCCACCCTGGCATCAGAGAGGAGCTCTCAGTTGTTCTGACTCACAGCTAAGGTTGCACATTTCCTGGCTTTGGCGTCATCTTTTTTATGTGCTGTGAAGCTACTACAGGATTTTTCCCTCCTCCCCACATCAGAACTGTAAGCTGAACATGCTTCCTTTCATCAACGTGGTCCTCCAGGTTTCCTTTCAATTTGTGACAAGTAACAGAATTAAGGGACCCAGACTCTGTCCTGTATGAGAACATAGCTTTGTGTATATTGTCAGAAAGAAGGCTGACAAATCCCTTGGCCCCTATGTTCTTATGCTCTTTCCTTTGCCTAACAAAGGAAGATTTATAACGTGGATCAGCACGAACTGGAGGTGGACAGCACATCTACTCACCGCTAGTAAAGGTGACGTTGACACTGTATGACTGGCCTTTGTGTAGCTGACAGGGCTGGGTGGGACACGGGCTCACATTCACCTCCTTTATAATTCCCACCTTAGAGCCTGAAAAAAAGGAGTGAGTGAGTTTCAAAGGGAGGAAAACTACATCCTCTAGCAACCCCCATGCTGCCCGGTGCCTCATGGGAGATATGCAACTCTCTCAATACACTTGAGATGTTTCTGAGGTGCACTCTTTAAGACAATGCACAACTAGAAGCAAGAATCTGAGGCCAGGTAGATGACGCACTAGGTGAAACACTTGTTGCATGGTGTGAGGGCCTGAGTTTGAATCCCCATGAAGCTGGGTATCATAGTGTGCACATGTAATTCCTGTGTACTTACAGAGAGAAGGAGGTAGAGAGGGGAAACCCTGTGAGCTTTCCAGTCAGCTAGCCTGCAGGGTGCAGCCCAGCATAGTAGCAAAGAGATTCTATTTCTAACAAGGCTAAAGGCAAGGACCCAGACCCAAGATTGCCTTCTGAGCCCTACATGTGCACAACCACACACACGTCATACAGCCACCCCATCCCCTCCTTCTCATATACACACAACTTGAGAATCTCAGTACTGCTAAAACCAATCCTATAAACTGAATAAAAAGCTAGTAGATTTTTTTTCTTTTTTTTTGGCAAAGAGAATACCAGTATGTGGGGTACTGCCAGGAAACTTGGTAAGGTTGAGCAGGTTCAGAGACCCCAGCACCCACGTGAGGAGAGCAGGCGTCTCCCTGCTCCCTGCCAAGAGTCCTGGCCTGGAACAGTGACCACACTCCTCACACAGGAATATTGAGTAATGGTCTCAATAGATCAGAACAGAGAGTTCTCCATGCTAAATGAGGCCCAGAGGGCTTAGCCTTTTCTTCCCTTCCCTTCCCTCCTTGGACATTCCTTCCAGTAAAAAGTATTTAATCTCTGCTCCACCCAGAGGAAGTGAACCCATTTTTCACAAAGAACAGTCAATAAACGGTATAGATAAGCTTGGACTGTCTCTCAACAAGAACCACAGTGGGGCTTTGTCTATAGAGCAGCACTAAGTCTCCCTAGGAAGGCCCCTCGGAAGTCCAGGACTTGCTTCCACAGAGCTAAGCTGTCCCTCCCCCCACCCCATCCACCAGGGTTCAAGGTCCTCAGCCTGCAGGGCCCCTCCATTTCCAACTCCTCTGCTAGATTTCCAGTGATGCCTGGGAGTCATAGAACTCCAGCTTCTGCCTCAGCCGGTGCTGTTTCTCACATTTTAGGTTGTGTTTTCCCACCCTCTGAGCATTTTCCACAAACCCAGCACCCAATGACAGCATAGGGTAAAAGTGAAATTCTCACACCCCAGTGGCATGCCAGAATGAGAGATCACATCAATATTTGTCAAATTAAGTACTATGAGACCATTGTCACAAAACACTGTATTAAAAAAAAGAAGAAGAAGAAAAAAAAACACAGGCATGGTGGCTTACACCTTTAATCCCAGCATTTGGGAGGCAGAGGCAGACACATCTCTCTTGTGTGTTCTGGCCAGCCTAGTCTATGAGTACAGAATGAGTTCCAGTACAGCCTGGAATACAGAGAAACACTGTCTGAAAAACCAAACCAAACCAACCAAACAACCAAAATCGGCTCTCTTCTCTATTCTACCAAATAGGTCTTCAGTCTTGGTGGCAACACCTTTATCCACTGAGCCACCATGTAGACTTCTCTCTTGCATTATTATTTTTTAAGACTTATTTATTTTATGTATGTGAGCACACCATCACTGCCTTCAGATGCAGCAGAAGAGGGCATCGGATCCCATTATAGATGGTTGTGAGCCACCATGTGGTTGCTGGGAATTGAACTCAGGACCTCTGGAAGAGCAGTCAGTGCTCTTAACCGCTGAGCCATCTCTCCAGCCCTCTGAGTCCACTTAATAAATGATTTCTTAATAAGAGTCTATAAAAAGAGCCGGCATAGGGGTGCATGCCTTTAATAACAGCACTCCAAAGGCAAAGGCGAGTGGATCTTTATGAGTTCAAGGCCAGCCTAGTCTAGAGGGAATTCCAGGACAGCCAGGCTATACAGAGAGACCCTGTCTCAAGAAAATATAACAATAAAAATATAACCCACAAAAGGACCCCTAGTTTTCCCAGAAAGAGTTTCAGCTGGAAGAGCAGGTGTGGCTATGTTTCCCTTGGTGATAGTAGTCACACATTCAGTTTAAATATTTCATATTTCAGGAGTGGGCCTGGCTCGGTGGCAGAGCACTTACTTCCCTAGCAGAAATCATCAGTTGTATCAGTGGTCTGGGTTAGTCAGTCAAACAGCTTTTTAGGTTGGTGGTACATACAGCCCGCTGACTTATGAGTGAGCCACTTATGGAACTTGAGAGGAACCACCATCTCAACCATCAGTGGAGGAATGGCCCTAAAAGGAGGAAACGGTTCCCTCTACAGTGGGAGGACCCTCCCCTCCCTTAAAGCCAAAGTCCTCCACAGTACTTCCTGTTAGTCACGCTCTCCGAGGGTGCAAGCGGGCAGAATCCATGAGGCTTACTTGCAGTGTCATGGAGTGTTCTGGCTCTCAGTCAAGTCTTGACTAGGTCATTAAACTTCAACTTTTCCCAGAACCAAGCAGAGGAAGGGGAAGACAGCGGTCAAGATCTTATAGTTCCCAAAAATCACTCAGGGCCCCGACTGGGCGAGGTAGTACAGATCAGTCAATACTTGGGCTGCTGAGGCAGGAGAGGCACAGATTGAGACCAGCTTTGTTTCAAACAGATAAATAAATAAGTAAATCAACCAATCTTCGGTCGCAAGCACGGCTGATTCACTCAGCCAAGATGGAAGCAATTCCAGCTACCCCAACTGGCACAGTAACCATTCTAGCAGAAGAGCAGGTATTTTAAAGGGACGTTGTGCTTTAAGACTCGACTGAGGTAATGAACCCTCCTGGCTTTGTGGGGGGAGGTGAAACCTTGGTGCCAGCCAGAGAGACCCACTCCCCAGAAAGTTAGGATAGACAGGAGCTGGCTGCCTTATCATCCCTATCTCGGCCCTCTGCTTAAACATGAGCCTCCTGTCTGTGCCCAAAGACTGACTGACTGGTGGTTCCTTTGTACATTCTTTCCAGTGTGGCCACGTTGAATAAATCTTTTTCAGCTTCTCAATATTACTTGCCCTTAAAATTTTTTTAAAAGGTTTATTTTATATGTGTGAACCTGTTGCCTGTGCACATGGTACCCATGGAGGTCAGAAGAGGGCACTGGATCCCCTAGCACTAGAGTTTTGGATGGATGTAAGCCACCACGAGGGTCCTGGAGACTCTGAGCCTGTGTCCGCTGAAAGAGCAATTTAGGGAAACCACTGAGCCATACCTCTAGCCCCCCCTTACTTCTTTAATGGGCATTAGAGCAGTGTGGCCAAGCCTAGCTTGTAGGGGTGGCCAAAGCCCAGGCTTGTTAACACTCCTTAACAGTTCCAGTTATGGGTACTTGACCCTAGATTTCTTTTCCTGTCCAGCAAAATTACTAAGCTAAGGGCTGCACAGTGGCTAGAAATAATATACTTGTAAATACTGCTTATGTTAATAAAATACCGGTCAGTAAAAAAGAAAAGATAATTCAAGCCCCTGACAGGGTAGGTTAATGATACTATAACTAAGGCTCATCACCTGGGTTAGAAGTCTTGCCATCCCAACTTCCCACTGTATAGCCTCAAGGCAAGATACTTAACCTCTGGGGCTGCCCTTAGGTGGTGAGCCAGCAGAACTACAGATGTTAGATATTGATCTGGAACAAAGTGGTGCTATTGAAGCCATTGATTATAATTACCATCACACCTGGACTCAGTCCATGAACTCAAACAGCTGCTCCTGGGTGGGTAAGCAAGGCCCTCCTCTCTTACCAAAGCTAAGCCTCTCCTTAAATAATGTTTGCAACCTACAGAACGGACTCTTGCGGTCTTGAAAGAACGAAGACTAGAAAGTAGGCAGATCACAAGCTGAGACCACATTGCCTGCTATGTAGTTACCAGGTTAGCTCAGAACCCCGTAGGTAGAACTTGAAAAGATAAAATGAATGCACTTGACCTACAGGGCTTGCCCTCAGGCTGGAAGGCACTCCTCAAATCCCCTCTGAGGCCACAAAACTAGTCTACGGAGGCCCAAAAACAAGGCTTCACAATCCCCATCTCCCAGCTTGCCTACACATAGGACACCCCCTTCAGCACCCTCTGCAAGAGAGAAGCATAGTCTTCTTACATTCAGTGTCCAGCTCCACCTGCTTCTTCAAAGCTGGGTCACGTGATCTCACAGGATCCAAGGAGAGGGTACTTTTGTGCAGGGTTTTTTCCTGCCCCCTGACAAGAGGTTCCCGGACTTCAAATGTCAATAGAACACACTCCTCAGTTCCCACTGCAAACATTGCATAAGTAGTTCACTTGCTTCTAGTTTTTAATTGAGGTGATTCCAGCCCAGAAGGTCAATCCCATTCCAGGAGAAGGTGAGCGTAGAATGGAATGCAAACTCTTTCATCTTGGTTGCCAACATTTTTACATTGCACTTTCTAATTCAAACACACACACACACACACACACACACACACACACTTCCTTTAAGTTCTTTCTAGGCCTGAGAGCTGACTCAGCAATTAAAGGTACTCACTACCAAGGCTGAGACCCTGAGTTCAATTCCCTGGGGAGAACCGACTTCTGAAAGTTGCCCTCTGACCTCCACATGTATGTCGCACACATGTGGGTCCTCCTACATACATACACACAAATGAATGAATGAATGAATAAATAAATAAATAAATAAATGCAACATGAAAATACAAGTTCTTCCAAGGTGTAACCTGCCCAAATTAAAAAAAAAGGGGGGGGGGGGCTGGAGAGATGGCTCAGTGGTTAAGAGCACTGACTATTCTTCCAGAGGTCCTGAGTTCAATTCCCAGCAACCACATGGTGGCTCACAACCATCTTTAAAAGATCTGATGCTCTTTTCTGGTGTGTCTGTAGACAGCTGCAGTGTACTCATATAAACAAACAAAGAAATAAATAAATCTTTAAAAAAAAAGCCAGGCACGGTCCGTGAACACTCCCTAAGTAGAGGCAGGCAAATCTTTTGTGAGTAGAGCCCCGGTCTACCTACAAAGGTGTCTCAAAACAAACAAACAACACCATCACCAAAATAATGAAGTCCAGCAGGGAAGTGTGGGGGGAGGGTTAATCTCACCACTTAAGAGGCAGAGGAAGGCAGATCTCTGAGTTCAAGGCTGCCTGGTTCACACAGAGTTCCAGGACAACTAGGGCTCTGTTGCACAGAAAAACCCTGTCTCCAAAAAAAAAAAAAAAAAAGAAAAGAAAAAAAAAGAAAAAGAAAAAGAAAAAAAAGTCCAAGTGGCTCCTAGAGACTTATCAACTTACTCCTGTTTATCAGCTGTAGGACCTTAAGAAGTTAGTCTATGCGCTTTAGTTTCCTTTCTGTAAAACAGATGGTGAAGAAGTTAATAAAATTAATACAGTACCTTCATCCAAGTCTTGGTCCTCAGTTTAACAAAGTAGGGGTAGTGGGGATATCCCTGTGGATAAAGCACTTGCCTTGCAAACAGAAAACCTGAGTTCAATTCCCAGAAGCCACATAAAAATGGCACTTGTGGTGGCACACACATGTATCCCTGACCCTGGGAGAGGTGGGCACAGAAGGAACACAGGGACTCTGGGGTTAGCCAGTCCAGCCTATCCAGAGAGTCCCCCACCAGGCAGACCATGTCTCAAAAGACGTGGGTGGTGTTCTTGAGGATGACATTTAAGAGGTTGTGCTCTGGCTGCCACATGCTTGGGTACACATGAATACACACACATTAAAAATAAAATACAAATGTAAGAAGTTTAACAGAGGGAAAAACAGGTACTTCAAAGAAACAGCCACTCTGAGCTATTCTGTTCAGTTTAGTGAAACGGCATCTGTAAACTATTAAAAGGCAGGGGTCCTTATTTAATCCAGTTCCACAGGCCCACCTTTGCTTTTGCTTCAACAGAACTTTTAATAACATATTAGAGGCAGTATTAATTTCCTTCTTTCCTCTTTTAGTAAGTATTTATTGATTAGTTACTGGATACTGGCTACAAAGAAGCATACTTAAACTAGTCCCTCATTCAGTTGTGTGACTACAGAAGGCTTACTTTAATCCACCTCCCACCCCCACCCTACTTCCTTAATTAGGGTTCTGTGTGTGTGTGCGCGCGCGCGCACGCGTCAGTGCCTGGGAGTGCAGGTACCTGAGAAGGCCAGAGACATTGGAATCCCCAGAGTTGGGCTACAAGCAGTAGTGAACCACCTGATGTGGGTGCTGGGAACTGAACTCTAGTCCTCCAGGATAGCAGGTGCTTTTAACCACTAAGCCATCTCTCCAGTCCTAATAACTCTTTAATTCAATGCTTCGTTATGATCCATTTCCCCCTGCTCAGAGATTTTACAAAATCAGTTTGTCTTTCACCCATCCCTGCCGGCTTTCCACCCTACCCCCACCCCGTCCCCTGCATTGCTCCCGCAATTAATTATACAGACTTGACTGGATGAACTCAGGATCCGTGTCTCCTATAAAATTCGCATTTCTAGTGACCTCTTATGACGCCTCCCTCCCAATGCTACCCCTGGACTCTTCGCTGGAAAACATAATAGAGAGAGGCTGCCTCAGACCCCTCCCAACCAAAGAGAAAACTTCAAACAAACAAAGGGGGATAGGCTAGTGAAGATACAAGGCGGAAATCAAAAGAAGTTCTGTGCCTATTCCCTCAATCTGCGTTGAATGCAGTCTCGCTGTCTACCCTGTTGTTTTATTTTTGCTTTTATGAGCTATTTTTCCAGACAGGGCTCAATAAGCTCAGGCTAGCCTTGAATTCACAATCTCTTCCGTCCATTGGAATCTCCAAGATCTCGAGCGCTGCAAATACATGCCCGCTGGATGTTCACGCAAGAAACTTTAGACAACTTCAGCACAAGGTTCGCCTGGAGAGTGTTTGAGATTACCCCAAAACGCGAATTGCAAGGAGAGACAAAGTTGTGCGGAGGGGCTAAGTTTCATCAAGGCTAGTACCTGCGGCCTCAATTAGTCCATTCCACCCGGGGTCCGCGGCCAAACATCCGCGTTCTAGGAACCCGCCCAATCCAGCCCCGCGGGTCTCCTCGAGTGGGCTCAATGCTCACCGCAGTCCTTGAAGTGCAGGGGCTCGGCCTGGGTGGCGGCGACCAGCGCCAGCAGCAGGATCGTGGCGGTCAGGAAGCGCATCGTGGGTATGAGAGCTTCACAATCTAGGAAGGAAAAGCAGACGGGGCGATCACAAGATAAACTCGTCCGGGCTGACGGAGGGTGGAGCAGAGTCAGGCCACTTGTGACCAGTAACCAGCGAAGGCCCGCCCGCGCCCCGCCCCGGGCTCCTCGGCCGCCTGGCCTACAGCTTCCCCTTTATCTCCGCCCATCTCTTCAGCTCCCAGGCAGGGCCTGCAGAGAACCGGCTCTTCTTTGGGCTCGCCCCGTTCTATTGGTACCGCCCCGCTTCGGCAAGTGGAAGCATTCTCTGCCAATCAAAGCCCTCTTGTCTCGTTATATCCAATAGGCACACGTGAGGGCGGAGACTCTCTGCCACCCCGCCCCTGTCGTCTCCCCTCCTCCTGAAGTCTAGGCTAAGGCGGGGATTTGGACCATGTTAGGGGCGGAGCTTTCGTAGTAAGATGGCCGCCGCCAGGGCCCTGTCCCTAACTGCCGAGGCGTTTGGGACTGTCATTCCTAGGCGCCGGGGAAGGTACCATGGGTGGAATGTCACTTAGGTAGGGTTTTGGATAGACGCGGGAGGCGAAGACTTGGCAGTTCAGATGAAGGTGTCGACAGATTTGGGTACGAGGCGACCGTAGAGGGTCATCAGGTGTCACTTCGTTTCCCGGCTCATCTTACTTCGTCTTATCGCAGGCTCCTCGCCATCTTTCCCAGGCTTTTGACCCGCTGGGAAACAACATCCTCCATTCCAGAGGCTGGCGAGGGACAGATCCGCCTCACAGACAGCTGCGTCCAGGTAGGAGGCCGGACGCGGGGCGGCGGTGCCCAGGAGGACCCTAGAAGAGGTCCCATTCACCCGCCCCGTTATCTCCAGTTGCTTGGCATTCTTGATCCTCTTTCCTAAATTTCAGAGGCTTCTGGAAATCACCGAAGGGTCAGAATTCCTCAGGCTGCAAGTAGAGGGAGGTGGATGCTCCGGATTCCAATACAAATTTTCACTGGATACAGTTATTAACCCCGACGACAGGCAAGGAGGACGGATGGGTCGCGCTAGAGGCTTTATTAGAGGATAAAACTCACCCCAGTTTAAGATGCGCTTTTATTCCAAACTACCAAGCGTCTAAGTATGCTTACCTCCACCTCCCCATACAACATTGGGTAGTCAGATGAGAAAGGCTGGAGTAGTTTCAGATAAGCCCTTAAATAGTCCTTCTGTTTTTTTACGTTGAATCTTTCTGCTTCAGATACAGTCCGCAACTGCTAGAAGTCCTAAGCAATATTCCATGTGTTGGAGAACAGGATGTACACCTATGGGCTCAGGGTGTTGTGTTCTTGGTGTTTGTAATACCTGTCATTAATGCTGTGCTCTTGTCTTTTCAGGGTATTTGAACAGGGTGGGGCAAGAGTGGTGGTTGACTCTGCTAGCTTGGCCTTCGTTAAGGGGGCCCAGGTGGACTTCAGCCAAGAACTAATCCGAAGCTCTTTCCAAGTGCTGAATAATCCTCAAGCCCAGCAAGGCTGCTCCTGTGGGTCCTCCTTCTCTATCAAAATCTGACACAGTAACAGATGACCCTGGGATTGCCACCACTGTATTAGTATGAAAAACCTGGGAATAGTAGAATTCTAGAGGTTTCTTTCTCATCATGTCCCACTCTCATTTTATTTAATTTAATCCAGGAGTGTCTTATTTTTACCACTACTAATTATGGAATGTGAAGCTTTTATTCTTGGCCAAAATACTCTCCCCTCCCCCAGTACAATGTTAAGGCCAAATTCAAATGCTGTAACCTCAATCTTAATCACTGGTTGTAACCCAGTATAATTTGTAGGACCTTTAGAACCCCAAAATTTGGAGTTAACTTCAGAATCATTTATATATGTGTGTATAGCTATATATAAAGCATCATCATAAACTAAGATCTTACCGTGTTTTTAATCAAGATCACAGTTTGGGTAGCTTGAATACCAGAATTGAGGCCAAAATTGATTAGAAAGGCAAACAAAATACTATCTGCTGTCACTTTTTCTTTTTCTTTCTTCCTTCTTTCCTTCTTTTCTTCTTCCTTCTTCCCTCCTTTCTTCCTTCTTTCCTTCTTTTTTCCTTCCTGTCTTCCTTCTTTCCTTCTTTTTTCCTTCCTTTCTTCCTTCTTTCTTTCCTTCCTTCTTTCTTCTTTCTTTCAACAGGGTTTTATAGGTAGTACTGGTTTCAGATTCTCAATTTTCCTGCCTCAGCCTCTTTATGCTAGAACTACAGACATATTACTGCCAGGCCTGGGTCGTTCCTTTTTCTTCTTTTTCTTCTCCTCCTCCTTTTTTTGTGATTGCATGCCCTCTACTTCCCCAGGATTGGACACCTAGGGCTAGGGCATTGTAGCTGCTGGATAAACACTCTGGCACAGTGGTTCTCAACCTGTGGGTCGATACCCCCACAGAGGTCCCATATCAGATATTTACATTATGATTCATAATAGCAAAATCAGCAACAAAAGTAATTCTTTGGTAGGTGTCATCACAACATAAGGAACTGTTTAAAAGGTCTTTAGAAAAGTTGAGAACCCCTGTTCCAGCACTTAAATTATATTCAACTGTTTTGCTTTCTATTTGGAGACAGGGTCTCACAAAATTTTCCTGGCTGGCCTTGAACTTTCAATCCTCTAGTCTTGGTACCCAATTAGTTGTGATGACAGGCTTGTGCCAGCAGTCCAGTTGTATTGTACGTTTCTTGAATGTTAGGGTTTTAGCCATGTGTCTTATGAAGCCCATTTCCGCTTGCAATATTATAGGGAAATATATTTTATTGTCATGCTCATGAATCTACTAGGTTTTATAAAATCAAGAGACACCCCCCCCCCAAAAAAAAAACCAAAAACAACAACAAAACAAGTTTGGCTAAACCCTTCTTGATATCTGAATTATTTAAAAAGTAGCTTTTCTACTCCATACCCATAAAGATGCTTCAAGATTCTATGACCATTTAGTAACTGAATCTACTACCTTATATAAACTGTCTTTGGCATTCTGCATAGGGGAAGTGGTTCTTTCATTACTCGTAGATAATAGAAGGGACTTGTTTTTAATGCAGTGTTCTGCCTGCATGAATGACTGCAGACCTGAAGAGACAACATCTCACTATACGTGGTTCTCAGCCACCATGTGGTGGATGGGAATTGAACTTGGGACCTCTGGAAGAGCAGCCACTTCCCTTAACCCCTGAGCCATCTCTCCATCCCCCTAGAAGGGACTTTTTAAAGAGTGGATTAAAATATAAAGACCAGTAAAATTCGTATTTCAGATACATAAGTAATTTATCTGTATCTTGAAGACATTTGTTTGCTGATCCTTCAATCCTTCAATGCAAGTCACTGGTCATTAAAAGGTTTTTTTTTTTTTTTAATAGAACATCAAAAAGTAACTTAATTAACTGCCTATATAAACAAACAAATAAAACATATCTACTATAAACTGACAGTAACCTGATAGCATGCAAGTACTTCAGGCTGGAGAATGTTTGTTCTTGATAAGCTATATTTGCTGAGTTCTTATAACATTTGATTCCAAAGTATGTGGATTGCCTTGGCAGGATTAAAAAAGCAAAATATAACGGCAGTTTAAACAATGGCACTAATTTATAACAATCTATTCTGGGTTAGTCTGTCTCTCTGTATCTTTGTGTGTGTGTGTGTGTGTGTGTGTGTGTGTGTGTGTGTGTGTATGTGTGTCTGTGTTTATACTTTTGTGTATAGGCACAAAAGTCAAAGTCTTTAGGAAGCAGCCAGTGTGTATATACATTTGAAGATCAAGGGGTAAATTTTCACCTTGAAAAATGTCATTAAAGGGGCTGGCCAAAGAGATGGCACTTGCTGCTGGCCCAGCAATGGTGACACATGCCTTGGTAGCCAGAGGCAGGTAGATTGAGTTAAAGGACAGCCAAGGCCACACAGAGAGACCCTGTTATAGAAAAAAAAAGAATGCTTGCTGCTCTTGCAGATGACCTAGGTTTGAGTTTCAGAACATACAACCATTTGTAACCCCAGGCCCAGGGGATCTGACACCCTCGTCTGGTCTCCTCTGGCACTAGGCACACACCATGGTATATAGATATACACATAGACAAAACATCCATATACACAAAATAAAAAAAAAATCTTTAAAACCAAAGAATAATGTTCAGTTCATCACAAATCAGTCTCAAGAGCAGCATGTTTCCAAAACTGCATTTCTTTACAAGTCAACATTAGACAGGCAACAACTACAGAAACTGTCAAGATGAGTTCCAAATTACCCTGTGCTCCAAATCACTCTGTTGCTCATGGGCATCCCAGAGTTATTTTAAGTCTCTCCTTTTAATCTTGGGGCACTAAGAACATCTTGCTTTAATTCTTCCTATTTCCATTTTTATCTTCATAATTGGCACAGTTCCTCTTGGCAAGCTTCCAATTGTCCCCAACAAAGTGTCTTAGATACATCAAGTCCCACCATGTCATCTTGATAATTCTGCCTTGTTCTTCTTGCTCAACTATGTTGACTTCTCAGCCTCAGGATTGGACCCCTAAATGATTCTCATCCATAGAAAAGATCTCTATATAACAAGAAGTTCTGTTCTACAATGAAGCTCTCCTCAAGTGCTGGCAAGCCCGAACCTGGCGTTCTTCACTGAGGATGTTTCTTGTCTCCTGGGTTCAAGCTGAGTCCTCTTTGCATGAACTCTGTGCACTGTAGACTATTGGGTAACTTGGTTTTGCACTCAGAAGCCATGTTGGCCACAGAACTTGCCATGAGCCCCACTCCACATAAGAAAAGCTTTAAAAAGCACAAATTCTAATAATTTTTAAGGTACTAAAGTATGACACTTAAATGGGCTAACAGAACTCTCATACAATTATATTTGTATATTTGTATAACAGTCCAGAACTGTTTGGACACCACAGGCACAACAGGTAACTGTTGATATTTAGTGGGGAAAGGACAGGCAGGTGGACTCTGGAAGAGTAACTAGTTAAATTTATCTTTTGCTTGACATCCTAGAAGTAGCAAAGAGCTGGCTCAGGGGTAAAAAGTATATACTGTTTTCAGAGAGGACTTAAATTCCATTCCTAGTACAGCTGTCAGGATGCTTATAAGCCTATACCTCCACCTCCAGGGAACCAGACAGTTTCCTCTGGCCTCCAAGGTCACATTGCACTCAGTGGGTATTACCCCCCCCCCCACAACCACACAATTAAAAAGTCTTTAGTCAAACACGGTGGCATACATCTTTAAACCCAGCACTCAGGAGACAGAGACAGGTGGATCTCTGTGAGTTGAAGGCCAGCCAGTGTTATAGTAAGACCCTGTCTCAAACCAAACAAAAGTTCATTACAGCAAAAGTTTGCATTTATGTACTAGATAGGAGTTAATGTCATCTAGTAAGACAATTTGCCAAAGAAAATGGAAATAGAGATCGGAATCAGAAACTACAGAACCTTACATTTTTAATGTGGGGAAATCTAGGACTCAGAAGCAAGCCTATCACATGCTTAGAGGACAGGAGGAGAGATTCCTCACCTAACCTCGGAAGGAGGGAGATGCTGCACAGAACCATTTGCATATTACTAAGACTGAAATTCAGTGATCATAGCTAGGCCTAATAAGATTTTCAGTTCAGACTACTAACAGCCTTTTATTATTCTTAAAAGAGATTTTGCTACATACTAAATGTTACAACCTATTACTGTTGCTGGGTAGAGATGGCACATGCTTTTAATCCCAGAGCTCAGGATGCAGAGGCAATTGGATCTGTAGGCCAGTCTTGTCTACAGAGTGAATTCCAGAACAGAGAAGCCCTGTCTCAAAACCCATAAACAAACAAATATTATGTGTACAGGTGTTTGTATGCGTCTGTGTTTGTGTTCTATATATGTGTAGCGCCTGTGAAAACCAAATGCCCTGAGATTGGTGTTAACAGTTGTGAGCCGCCATGTGGGCTCTGGGAATCAAACCCCAATCCTCTGGAAGAGCAACTGATGCTCTTAACCACCTCTCCAGCCCCTAGAGCCTACTCTTACAGAATATTTTTGTGGGTTATTGATGTGGTGTTCTTAAGATTCCAAAGCGTCAACAGAATAGCTTTTGTTGCTAAGTATATCTTTTACTAAATTGCAGGGACCAAGCAGGAAAGAAGGTCCCTTAGAATGCAGTTGCCTCTTGGTAATGGGAAAATGGATTCTGTGTTTAGGAAGACAGGATGGAGAAAAACAAGAGCAGTGTTTCTTGTTATGTGAGGATTGTTTTTATGGAACAATGTCTTTCAGGAAACTTGATCCTAGAGGTGGGGGACACCTCATGAGGCAACTATAGTGTAAGAAGTCTCCTGAGTGATTTTTACCTGTGGTATGACAGATCGATAGTAACAAGGGGACACTGGGCTTTTGGCATAGACTAACAGCATTCTAGGGGTTTCTCTTTTATTTGTTTTGTTTTGTTTTTCTAAACAAGGTTTCTTTGTGTAACTGCCCTGGCTGTTTTGGAATTATTATAGGGTTTTCTACAGGTCCTTTCTGACCAAATGCCCTCTTTTTGACAAGCCATGATAGCCATTAGACATTTATGCAAATTTACTCACTGCTAATTCACTTATGGAAACTATGGCCTTCCTGTGGCAATGGAAAGATCTCTCATTCACCTTCTATTCATTTTTTTCCCTTTCATTTCTTAAGACAGTGTCCCAATCAGTCACCCAGGCTGGCCTCAGACTCCTTCTGTAGCTCCAGCAAGCCTTGAAGTTGCAGTCCTTTTAGGAGTAGGTGTGTACCTGTGTGCTCCCAGACCCAACTCACCATTACTTTTTTTTAAAATTAATTTTAGATTTTTATTTTATCATTTGTGTGTGTTATGTGTATCTATGTCGATGTACACTATA
Organism: Micromys minutus; assembly: GCF_963924665.1. NCBI lineage: Eukaryota > Metazoa > Chordata > Mammalia > Rodentia > Muridae > Micromys > Micromys minutus. Next base: position 228,809,112 of record NC_137969.1, read on the forward strand.
GAGTGTGTTAGATCTGGAGAGCTGCCCAACATGGGTACTGGGAACCAAACTCCATTTCTCTGGAAGATCTGTGAAGTTCCTTAACCACTGAACCATCACTCCGTTCCCACTCCACCCCCATTACTCTTTTAATCTTTTTGAGACTGGAGTTTAATGAGCCCAGGCCGATCTTGTTACACTGTGTCCACTCATACTGGCCTCAAACTCTGCAACCTCCCACCACAGCTTCCTGGGTGCTGAGAATTACAAGCACGTGTTCCATGGCCAGTTCTTCCAATTATTTTAAAGAGGGTTTGTCAAGGCCTTAGTTGTTGCAGAATTGGCTTCTATGCAAGTCTGTGCCTGAGAAATACCCCCACAACTATCTCTGTCTCTGCCTCTCTGTTGGTCTGTCTCTCTGTATGTTTGTCTTTCTCTGTCTCTTTGTCTCTGCTGGAGAGAGGGGTATTGAACACAGGGATTCATGCAGGCTAGACAGTATGACTTAGGGTTTCTATTGCTACATCATGACCAAAAATCAGGTTGGGGAACAAAGAGTTTATTTGGCTCACACTTCCACATCTAGCTCATCATTGAAGGAAATTGGGACAGGAACTCAAGCACAGCAGGAACCTGGAGAATGCAGAGGCCATGGAGTGATGCTATTTACTGGCTTGCTCCTCATGGCTTACTTAGCCTGTTTTCTTAAAACTCAGGATCACCAGCCCAGGATGGCCCCACCCACAATAGGCAGCCCCTTCTGTATCAATTACCAATTAAGAAAATGCCATACCGGCTTGCTAATAGCTGAATCTTATGGAGGCATTTTTCTTAACTGAGGTTCCTATTTCTCAAATGATGCTAGCTTGTGTCAAGTTGACATAAAACCATTCAGGACACAGTATATTTCATCTTTAGCCAAAATTATATTAATGCAATAAACAAGATAGTTCTGACTGATATTTCTAAGAGTGGGCTTTAAGAGTGGTCTTATTGTGAAATTATACTTTTCAGTTATATGATGTTAGAGACAGCAGTGTATAAACTATGTATTTACTTGTATGTATGATGGGACTGTTGACTGACTTCAAGAAATTAGGAGGCTATGTTTTCAGAAGTAAGATTAATGAGGACTGCTAACATCTGAGAGTGTGTTTGGGGATCATTGCCATGTGGTGTCATCCTCCATTTGCCTGTTAGGACCGTTGGTACTTGAAATCATTGCCTTTATGAATGGCAAGAATAAAAGATTGATGACCTCCACTGTCGCTGTAACAGCCAAGCCTTGGGAATCAAATGCTTTTTAAAGTGTACTTCACTAGCTCACTCGGTCAGGAGGCCCCGTACAGGGATGTGGTGCAGGAGAACCTTGCACATGTGGCTTTTCAGGGATACATGCCCAAAATAATCCTCCCAACTAGCTGAAAGGATAGTAGACAAGGAACACAGACACCCTGCAAGCCAGCTGTGCTGGGAAGAGAACAGGAAGACGGGTTTAATTCCGTAAGTATCTGTTTGCTAAGGAAGACGACTGGAAGGCCGAGTTAGGTGGTGTCAAGCACAGTGTCCTTCAGTGGTCATGTGTATTTCCATGACTGTAATGCTTTGTAGTTTATTAAAGTCACTTATTTTGATGGGGTGGGGAGAAAGGGGTTGTTAAAGGTGCTTGAGTGATACTTGCTTTAACGCTGAGAACTGAGTTCTGTTCTTTGGGTTTCTGTTACATCACAGAGGAGGACTGACTCACAGGTGCAACCAGATAAAAGGACTAGGCTAGCCGCCCCGTGTCTCTGAGCTGATGTTACCCTGCCTTCTGCAGGGGCTAATATTTCCCAGTGCATCATTATAGTTTGTATGTTTGACCAGGAAGTAAAGGTTTCTCTTGCTTTTCCTGTCATCTAGGATTAACGTCTACAGTTGCTCTCTCGGGGTTCTTCCTCCACAAAAGCATTACAGGACTGCTTGATATAAATTTGCTTAAGAAATTAGGAAATGATTACTTTAAACAACAGATAAATATATAAAAGGAGAGGGCACTGAAGAAGTGGTTGGCCAGTAGTGGTATTTAAGATTATTTTATTTTTTTGAGTAGGTAATTCATCTACAAGTTTAAAAAGGAGGGAAATACAGTGAAAAAAAAAAAAAAAAAAAAAACCCAGTATTTTATTTATCCACCCTGTCACTCTCCCGATAACCATATTGTTTTCAAGAGTTTAATCTTAACATGAAATAACACATGTACAGGAGTGCTCTTTGCAGCTTCATGAGCAAAGGTAGGCAATGGGTTTGTCCGCCAGTGAAGTGAAGGCTGAGTGAGCTATGGCTTAGCCATTCCAACTCCTAGTAGACAGTGTAATATAGGATGAGATTGTTTATTATCTTGTTTTGAAGCAGGGTCTTATTTTGTAGGTCAGGCCATCCTAAGTCTCACAGTCCTCTTGCCTCCACCTTCTGAATGTTGATTTTATAGACAACATGAGGCAATATGAGAGAATTTTTTATGAGCAAGTATGGAGTGAAGAAAAATGTGGCTGGCTGTGGTGGTGCACAGCTGGAGTTCTAGCACAGTGGAGGCAGAGGGTCACAGGTTCTAGGCCAACCTAGCCTGCTTAGTAAGACCCTGTCACACAGACGGGGGTGGGGGGACTGTGCAGAGAAGTATGCACAGTACATTATTTCTGTTTTTAATAAAAGGCAGTATGTGTATGCGCATGCAGCATGTCCCAAGGCTGAACAGGAAGACGGGTGAAGGACTCCGAGGGCAGGTGCGCAGTGCCATCAGGGCATGCTTGGGCAGTGCCAGACACTCTGAGAGAGTCTGAGGATGAGTTTAGCAGTGACCCACTCTCCTCAGACACAGCAGCACATCGCCCACGCTGTTCTACAGCCCCTTCCCCAGTCTTAGGGTATCCTTGACAGGTGTCTACACTGCCGCCCTAGCCCAGCATTCCCTTCAATAAATACCCTGTCACATAAGTGATTTCATATTTAATGAGAACATATCTGAAGGTTAAAGTCCTAGGAGTGGGGTTACTGGGCCAGAGAGTTAGTTTTATACCTGTTGTAACTGTGAGAGACATTGTCATATTTTGCTCGTTGGACACCGAACCAACATGTACGCCCGTCAGTGGTCACAGGTGTCCAGTTCACTGAGACTAGTCACCTAGCAGTCTGAGCAAACTTTGATCTTTGCCATTCTTTTAAAAGTGTCCCCACTCTCCTTACCCCGCCCTCCTGTGTTAGGGAGGAAACCTCGGGGTCTTGTGCACACTAGGTGAGCACTAGTGAGCTAAAGCCCCAACGTTCATGCACTCTAAGCGGGGTTTCTGTTAAGAGCAAAGAATATTTTCATTGGTTTAGGAACCACAGATATTTGTCTGCTGAGATATAGCGGCCTAAAGAAAATTATTTAAGCTTCCCCCGTGTCTCAGTTTTCTTGCCTGCAAATAGGAAAAAAGTAGTAACTGAGCTTGTTGGAGGATTAAATAAAATGTACACACAGCCATCGTCACGGCTTAGACATAGCAGGCATCCAGTAAGTTATCTGACGGCTGGCAGGCAGGGCAGATTAGATTTAAGGAGTAGCAGTCATCACGTGTCTTCTGTCAGACGTGGCCAGTCAGGGAAGCGCAGCCAGTCTGCTCTGTCTTAGGACAGTACAGAACGTGCCGACCCAGAGCCAGTCATGTGGGCGGGCGAAACTGGACATGGAACACGTGCAGGTTCATCTCTAATCTGATCTTTAGATTTAACCAGCGTGGCAGAGCTGATATAATAGGAAATAAAAACTAAGCACAGAAGGGTCCAGATGAACATTTTATTCCCCCAGGCTCCGGAACCCCCAGCTAGCTCGTATGGAAGTGCATCTCTTAGAGGGAACAAGGGCAAGTGCTTCTGAGTGGAGGCGATAAACAGCTTTGAAAATCTGGCTTCCTCTGCCAAGAGCAGCTGAAAAGGAGACCTTTATATTGTTAGCCATCTATTTCGGTTTCTCCGTAGGGAACAGATGTGCCTAATAAAGGCCTTTGCAGATGGGCTCCGGAGCGTGTGACAAGCCTCACTGCCAGCACACAGAGGCTCTGAGGAGGCTTTGGGTACTGATTTGCCCGAAGCAACTCAGTGTTTTTAGATTTGTCTAACTCTTGGCTCCTTTCATATCAACTCCCCATGTTTTCTGAATCACTCTCCTGCCGCACTTTCTCAGTCTCATCATCCCTCTTCCTTTGTATTTCTTATACTCAGCAAGTTAGTATTAGTCTTCATCCTCTGAGACGAGGGAAACTTGTCCCTTCTTGGGGCTGCAGAACTGTCTATGGGATGGAGGTGTGGCAGAAAGAGCTCACGCCAGCTTGGCCGAGTGGTGGTGGCAGTTATGAGAGGTGACACCTGAGCCACTCCCCAATCCCTCTCTTGCTCCACAGATTGTGAAGAGGCCATCCCCGGGTGGATGTAGCCACTGTTCCTGTTACAGAACCATCAGGATCACAGCTGGAAAGGGGTTCCTGCAAGTTTTGCACAGCCTAAGAGGAATGGATGAGGACTCTTCTGATGAGCGCCCTACTGTGTGGCCTGGAGGACAGACTGTGTAGGCTGTGTCTCATGGCCAGTGTCTGAAGCACTAAAATATTTGTGGTGTCTGAGCCAAGCAATGGCATAGAGGCAGTGACAGCAGCTCACACCCAGAGTTAAACTGGAAGAGATAAAAAGTAGGCAAGGCTGGCAGAACTGGGCTCCAGAGCCCTGGCCTGATGTCATCACGCTGTCCTCCCAGCCACGATGGCTTCCCAGCTAGGGAAGCCATCTTAAGTCCCCAGCCTGTGGCTGAAGCCATTTCCAGAGAGCTGCCCACAGTGATTTCTCACTTCTACTCCTTGGCCGCACAGTGTGGGGGCCCTGGCTCTGCCACGTAACCTGGGGAACAGTGGCAGCGATAGGAACCCTCCGTGTTCTCACAGTGGCCGTGTGCACAGAGTGCTGCAGGCCCGTTCAAGTCTTCACACTCGTTCACATCTACGGAAGCAAAGGATAAAAGCTGTAGGGATCTCTGGGTCCCTCTAGCCACCCGCCCCTTCCCCCTTCCCTGGATATGACACCCAAAGGCCACCTCATCAGATCCCACCACCACATCAGGCTTCCCTTAGGGACAACTTAGGGACAGAACCCAAGAAGCAGTTATCTCTTAGCATGTCTTTATGTCTTTGCTCTCTTCTGTGGAGGACATTAAACCTTTGTGCATCCACATTTACTAGCTTGACACATGCCCACTAGGGGGCAGCAGCGTGTTTCCCAACTGTCCCAAACTGAGTCCTGCGGTAGGCGTTGTTCTGCCCACTCCAAACTTACCCACACAGGCCATGTGGGCAGCATCCAGCTGGAAGCCTTCAAAGCAGTCACAAGTGTAGCCCTCCCGCACACGCACACAGCGGCCATTCTCACAACCGTTCAGGATGCCACATTCCTCTGCCTGAAGGCCTTCGAAGGAGGCCAGGGCTTCTAAGAGAGGGACAGAAAGAATAAGGCTGAGGCCTGTGCTTAGACCCCAGTCTCTCAGTAGGACCTAGGACAAAGGTGGCTGCTGTTGAGTGCTGAGGGAGAGGTTGTGTCAGTGGATCATGACAGTTCTAGAGAAAGTCACCGCAATGAAGGTCACACTCTCTGGAAGGTTTGGGGTGATAGCCACATATGGTAGTGTCTCACCCAAGTCATTTGGAGTAAGGGCTTGGCTGACTGTGACCAGTGTCTTTCTCCTTCCCTGTCCTCACCTGGCAGGCAGGTGGATGGGGTGAGGGGAATGGCGGTGCCCGACTCTTCTCCAGTATTTCTGCACATACCTGAATGGCTGGCTATATAGTGGGGCTGAAGTTCAGAGGGTTGCAGAGGAGGCTCAAGGATGGGTGTGTTGGCTCCCAGCTGACTGGCTGTGTTGGAGAAGGGAGGCTCAGGAACAGTGTCCTCAGGGCCCAGGTAGTTATAGAAGGGGGCCCCATCTGGGCCATAGAGGTTTTCAGGCAGATCATCTGGGCCAGGGCCATACTCATATCCTGGCCGGAAGTGGATCCCTGCTTCACGCTCTGCCTCAATCCGAGCCACATTGCACAGCTGAGCATAGACCTCTGTTGGGGAGAAAGGAGAAAGGTGCTGGATTTTAGCTCCTGCTAGCTAAAGCTCGGGAACTGGCTCATATGGTTCTTGGCCCAAGAAGAGGACACATGGGATTTCTGACCATGCCTGTGCCTTTCTTTGTCCCGAATGACCTGGATGGAGGGCAAGTCCATGGCTCCCCGATTGCTCTCTTCTTTTCAGGGTGATAGTACCCCTTCCCAGAGCTATGCCCAGATCTGCAGGTACCCTCTTACCAGAGCTCCTGGGGGGGCACAGAGCACACTGCTGGCTCCAGGCCTCCCCTTCTTGGCAGCAGCACTCTGTGTAAGTAGTATGGTGCCCACGCAAGGGCTGGCTGCACACGTCATTGGTGACTTTCTTCCAGCAGATGTCCATGTGGATGTCATGGTCAGGGAAGTCCTCTGGTGGCACAGACCCCAGAAGAATGTGAGTCCCAGGCCAGGCCTGTGCCCCTGATCCCACACCCCCATCTACTCACCTGTGCTGCTGGTACTGTTCACACAGCGCTGCCCGCTGAGGTCTAGGGTAAGGGGAGGACGGCAGAAGCAATGGAAGGAGCCTTCTGTGTTCACACACTCGCCGTTCTCGCAGGCCAAGTCCTGGCATTCGTTGTGATCTGTGGTGTGAGGAAAAGGTGGAGCAGGGCCAGAGTGGCCTTTTGACAGTGCTCATCAAAGGGTTTGCCTAAGGAGGTCCATGAAGATGCCCATCCTGGAAGGGCTCTCTTTCGGGACAATCTCTGACAGCCTAGAACTCCCCTTACCTCAGACCCGCCTGCTGCAGTGGGCATCTTTCCCAGGAAGGGGAACTCTTAGCAAGAGTGGGACTAAGGGTTAGCAGGGCCCATGTGAGTCCTCACCCTGGCACTTCCTGCTGGAGGCATCATAGCGGTAGCCAGGGTTGCACAGGCAAAGGTAGCCAGGCACTGTGTTGAGGCATCGGCCATTCTGGCAGAGAGCGGGCCCGAACAGTACACACTCATCGGCATCTGCAGGAGGGCAGAGTGAGAGAGAGACAGTGCTTATAGTTAGAGGCTCTACATCCAGCCGTCTCAGTGAGTTGGGCAAGTTGCTTTGGTTCTTCTTGCCTCAGTTTCTCCTTTAAAATACTGCTTAACCTGTTTTCAGTTGTAATGAGGATTAAGAGATGCTAATACCAACAAAGCACTTAAATAGTGCTTGACACAAAGCAAGCACTCAAGACAGACATGTGTGCTACACATGCACAAGTGTGTACACACACATACCACGCATGCACACACATGCTCACAGGAGAACACACACTCACTCATACACGTGCTCACACATGCATGAATGCACACACTTTCCATTATTTCCTTCTCGGCACTAAGTTTCCTGAATAAGGCAGCAAGGGATCCAGTACCTGAAACTCTCCAATAAGAGAATGAGTTCCCTGAAGTTTCTGCTTTGGTGGGTGGAGCCAAAAAGACAGCCACTGTCCTGACAGGGGTGGCAGTGCAGTACCTACCCTAGTCTGTCCTTGTGTACAGGTAAGGTGGTGGTGGTGAGGTCAAACACCACAGTGTGCCCTCTAGACTTGAAGGCACGGGGAAATGAGCTCAGGGGCATGCAAGCACTCTATGAGGATTTTGGTTAAAACTTTCCAGCTAAAAATATCCGGGATGAAAAAGCTCCAGGGCCCAAGAGACAGAAACCACCTGGAAGCCAGAGCTAGGTGTAGGGCTTCCTAGCGTTTCGTAGAGGACTAGGCCAGGGTTCACTCTGGAAGGTGAAGTTTGAGGAGGAGAGTGTTAAGGATGGTTACCTGTATACATGGTTTGTCCAAATGTCCAGGCTCCTTCCACTGGGATGTAACCTTGACCACTGGGGCAGAGCTCACTGAATTCAACTGTGTAGGAGGACATTCAAGCTTAGAGAGAAAATGTTGCGTCTCCCCACCCTCAAATTTTTTTGTTTTGTTTTGGGTTTTGTCTTGTTTGTTTGTTGAGACAGGGTTTCTATGTAGCCCTGGATATCCTGGAACTTCCTCTGTAGACCAGGTTGGCCCCAAACTCACAAGAGATCCGCCTGCTTCTGCCTTCCAAGTGCTGGGATTAAAGGTGTTCGCCACCACTGCTCCACCCCACCCCCATTTTAAGGGTCTAATTATATAAGAGAGGTTGGCCTGGATCTGTGCTGTATAGCTCAGACTTGCCTCAAACTCATGATCATTCTGCTTCAGCCTCCTGAGGGCTAGAAGCTGGAATTACAGGCAAGTGCCATCATCCCTGGCTCCTTCCCCGTTCCCCTAAGTATCTCACTGCAAACATGCCCTTGAGGCCTTACCTGAGTCCTCAGATGGGCAGGGATCACAGGCCTTCCCCCATCTGGCACCCTGAGTGCAGCAGCACTCAGCCTGTGTAGAGTTCTGGCCCAGGATTTGAGAGCAGGGAGGACCACCACTGTGTTCAGAGTAGCATTCCATTCGGATAAGGCCTGGAGCCTGGTCGTCTGTCCCAACCTCTGGGATTCTCTGAGCTGTGTGTGACAGACGCCCTCTATTACAGTCTGTTCATTACCCTTTGAGGCATCCCTGCCCTCAAGTTGATCTTTTAAACTTAGTGTCAATATTGAACCTTATGGGGTACCGTATCTCACGTGGTACCCTTTGCATCCTTAAGAGTGGCTACTGGTGTCATTCCCCTACCACAATGACACTGCATCTCAGAAGTTACATTTAAGGAGTTATTAAGAGGTGAAATGAGACTCCTGCCCCAGTACTCCTGATCCCAAGCTCCTGATGTTTCTAACGTACTACTCGCCAACAACCCCTATGGGCAGTCTCCATCTATGGCATACCATATGAACATCCCTCTGATCCTTTCTGCTTCTCAGAGACCCCAAACCCTTCTCCCATCCTTTTTTTCTTATGAAGTTCCACTTGCTTTTTTTTTCCAAATCACTAAAGCCAGCTGAGTTCTGGTCTAGCCTGGGGTAGAGTGGCAGTGAGAAAGGTAGGGTCCAACTTAGTTCAACTTTAAGGCCTCCTTAATCCAAAAGACCCATTCAAGGATTGGGTGAACTCAGGATCTCTACCAAACTCAATCTGAGGTCCCCTAGGGGGATATTCTAGGTGCTAGAGCACCCTGAATTTCCCTAGGCCATCTTAACCGTTCAGTAGGAATGTTGTCTGACACATGCTGGCAAGTGTGGCCCTTAGACTCCTGTCCCCTCTGTTACCCATCCCTGACCTCCAACACTGGCCCACTGAACTCCACTAAGTGGCAGGAGCTAAATGAATGGATGACTTTTCTAAGCCAGAGTCCTTATGGAAAGAGGCAGGAAGGGTCCTCCCGGTTCTCACCTCCAGTCACCCGAGGACGGCAGTGTCCTTCTTCTGCATCATACTCCTCAAGGTCACTGGCACAGAGGCACAGGAAGGAGCCTTCCACATTCTCACAGAGCGCATCCCCACACACTGCCAGCATGAGTTCACACTCGTTCACATCTGTCAGGCATGAGGACAGACGTGTAGAGAGGAGGAAGCTCATGCACCCTGCCCCTGGTTCCAGCCCACATAGGCAGGTTCTTGTCCCCTAAGAGAACCAGCCACACTCAGAGGAAGCAGAAGTGGACTCGGATTAGCAGTAAGGGGGCCTGTGGGTAGAGGGCATGGCATGGAATAGAGAGGAGCGGTTGCTGAAAGAGGTTATGAAAGCAAACAAAGAGGAGAGTTCCCTCCTCTGGGTGTCTCTTGTGTCCCCAAGCTCTCTAGGGACGTGAGTGGGACAGGAGGTCTCTTCCTTCTTTGCTTGCTCCTTCTGCAGCAGGGCTGGCCAACAGCAATGCTAGCTGGAGGGGAAATCTCCCCCTGTGTGATTTCCATGATCACCCTTTGGGGTCCTATCATGGAGCCACAGAAACATGAATGTTTCTGGAGAGAGCCCTAGTATTTCCTTCCAAGAAAGACAAACATTGGTAGAAATGAGAAGGGCCCAAGTGTCTTTCCTAGCCCAGACTTTGGGTAGCCTGCAGGCTACTCACCAACACACTCCCAGCCTGAGGGGGAGGCCTCAAAGCCCTGGTCACACAGGCAGCGGAAGGAGCCATGAGTATTGTCACAGAAGCCATGGTTCCCACACACAGTGTCGTTGGCACATTCATCTATGTCTGAGAGGGAATGGGGACCAGTTTAGAGGGTATGCACACTCCCTATGTTTGCTGGGAGTACTTAGTCATCTGGTCTATTAACACCAAGATTTGAAAACAACAATAACAACAAAAACAATCCCTGGACACAGCACAAGAAACCCTTAACTCTAACATTCCTCTTTAATTTTTGTGTAAGCTTCAGTGTATGGATAATAAACAAATTTCAAAGAAGTGCCCAAACAGTGTTCTCTGGAGAGAAATTGTTTCTAGTTCAATGAAGGAAAAACCAGCTGCCGTCGGCCCTCCCCACCCCTCCCCGGCCCTCCTTGACCTCTGTCTTCCTACTCACCAATGCAGTCTCCAGTGGGCGCCATGTAGAAACCAGGCTGGCAGCCCAGAACGCAGCGGTAGGAACCAGGGCTGTTCTCACACCTCCAGGCTCCGCACACTGGGTCTTCATGGCCCTCACACTCATCAATATCTGTCCCCAGAGCCATGAGAGGGGGCAGATGTGTGGCTAAGGTCACTGCTCTGACCCCACCTTGCTGACATTACAAGCTCATATTCCTCTGCTTTCTGATTTCAAATCACTGTACTCAACTCTCCCCAAGCAGATAAATTCAGGATAGTTTCCCCTGACCCAGCAGGGCTGGGCATCTAGGAAGTGAACTATGCACCATTTAGGAAGCTCTGAGAGTGAGCGTGCTCAGCCTCCTCTGGGCCATTTTTACCCCAGTGGGGTTTAGGGAGCTTTCTTCAATATTATCTCCTTTATCTAATTTCAAGGATGTCTGTAAGCATCTGTCCTACCAAAAGACACTGAACATAGCAGGTGTTTGGTATCCGATGAACCTATTTGGCCTTTAAAACTAGGTCATGGGCTATTGTCTTTATTATGCCAACCTTGGGCAAGTCTCCAAGCCCCGCCCCAACCCCTGTCATCAGAATCTCAATAAATACATTATACTTTGGATTCTGTAGAACATGTTTTACTTCCTGAGAAGCTGTGTTCATTGTTCTAGGGAGCTAAGGAGAACCAAAGGGATAGAGGTGGGCAGAAGTAAAGCCAAGCCCTACCCAATGCCTGGAGTCCTTACCCACACACTCTCCACTGTCTGGGGAGGGCTGGAAGCCAGTCTCACACAGACAGTTGAAGGAACCCTCTGTGTTGACACAGTGTCCTCCCAGACATGGGTCTGTGGCTGCACATTCATCAACATCTAGGATAGAGATACCAGTGAGCAGCTGCAGCAATGGGTATCTTTAGAGCTTACCAGAACCCCCAAGCATCTTCCTTTGGGCCTCAAAAAACCCACAGGAGAGCTAGGGAGAAGCTCTGAGTAGGAAGGTCAAGGGGACAGTCCAGCACCAGGAACCTGAGGCTATGCTGCGGGGAGGGCTCTAGTGTGGGGGAGGGGGTCTCTGTCAGCAGGAGAAAGGTAACACTGAGACCCTGGAGAGCATGCACATCTGCCACAGGCATCACAGAGGGGTCTTCTGACAGACTAAGTACTTCCTTCCTTCTTTCATGTCTCCCCAGCCCTCCCCAGCCCTGGGTAGGCTGTGGGCATGCTATTTACTCCAGTAAGGGTATTCAGATGGGGTTCTGATCTAGACACCAGCCTTACTGGTTAACCTTAGACATGACCATGATGGCTTCTTACCCTGGCATCTGGTGCCCCCCTCAGCACTAACAAAGCCAGGTGCACAGAGACAGAAGAATGACCCCAGGCTGTTGAGGCACTCGCCATGAGGAGCACAGTGTTCCTCCCCAACACACTCATCCGTGTCTGCAGGGGCAAGATGGGAAGAAAGTGTTCTCAGGGACGCTTTCACCTCTGCAAGACACTCACTGTGCCCAGCTCCTGATGGGGAGACTTGGCATACTCACCCTCACACATGGTGCCATTGGCCAGCTGGAAGCCCTGGGGACAGATGCACTGGTAGGAACCTTCTGTGTTCTTGCACTCACCTCCCAAGCAGCTGTTCTGGGGACTTTCACACTCATCCACATCTGTAGGGCCACACAGGGAGAGACCTGTCACCTGCCTGAGGGGACTGGACCTGTGATGTTTATCTCCCTTCCCAGAGCAGCACAGCTGTGAGAAGCTTATGAGAGGATCACAGGGAGAAGGATGACAAGAGATCTTTTCATTTGGTCTAGCCTTGGCTAGGTTCCTTCATGCCCAATAGTCCTAGCTCAGAGAAAACAAAGCCTCCTTCCCCTGTCTTGGGTTGGGAAGCAATGGGAAATAAATCAAGGAAACAAACACCTGGAGCCTGAGACAGTAACAGAAACTCTCATTTTGCCTGTTTGTAAGTTTGTTTTGAGATAGGATCTCATGTAGTTAGCACTGGCCTTACCTCCAAGATGGCCAAGGATGACCTTGAACTCCTAATCCTCTTGTTTCTACATCCTAAATGCTAGGGTTACAATCATGGATCATCACAGCTGTCCTGCCCCAATCCCCTACCCCTACATCCCTTCTCTCACTAAGTAGCCCCAGTTGGCCTTGGACCTTCCATCATTCTGACTCAGCTTCTTGATTGTTGGGGTCATAGGCATTAACACTATTGCAAAGCACAACAGACACTCTACAATTGTGGTTCTCAACCTTCCTAATGCTGCAACCCTTTAGTACAATTCCTCATGCGGTGACCCCAATTCATACAATTATTTTATTCCAACTTCATAACTGTAATTTTGCTACTGTTATGAATCATAATATAAATATCTGATATACAGGACATCTAATATGCCCCTGCTGTGAGAGGGTCATTTGGCCCTCAAAGGGATCGACACCCACAGGTTGAGAACCACTGCTCTTGAAGCTTCTTATAAAGGGGAATCACTACAGTCTAGGTCAAGGCTCAAGCAACCACATGTGTCTCTTGTTACCCCTCAGGGCTGCTGAGACACTGAAGCCTGCACAACAGTGCCTTCATGGTGATGGTCGTAGGGTTCTTGCTCCTTTTTGTACATGCTTGGTTAGTCTACTGTATCCCATCTGCACTCTCTCCACAGGGAAGGGTTCTCTTACCTTCACAACTATTGCCCAGTGGACTGGGCCGGAAGCCCCTGTCACAGTCCTTGCAGGAGAAGGAGCCCACAGTGTTGGTGCAGACGCCTGTGGGGCAGACTCCAGGGAAGGCACATTCATCCAGGTCTAGGCAGATAGACAACCATGGCCATGGACCCAGGAAAGCAGTCACAGTAATGAAGCCTTCCCTCACTATACTTTTGGCCCATCTCTTGAGTTTGGAGAGCACTCTGGATCTCTAGAGAAGGGTAAGCCTGGGCCATATTCTATAAGGCAACCTCATACTTCCTTCCTAGAAAGCTCCTTGGGTACCTCCAGCTTACTTCTTTTGAAATACTGTCATGTAAGCTCAGGCTGGCCTCAAACTCATCCTGTAGCTAAGGCTGGCCTTGAACTCCTGATCCTTCTGCTTCCACCCCCAAGTCCTGTGATCACAGTCATGCACTACCATAACTTTAGCTTTCCTCTTCTCTCTGTGACCATTTGTCTCATCTCTGAACTTGGAAGTTATGTCAAGTTCAGAAGCTCTCTGGGCCAAGTCTCCCAAAGTTTCCTCTAACATGACCCAGAGACTCCCAGGATCAGTCCAAGGCTGAAGGACAAATAGATGCTATTTAAGAGGGAGGGTGGCCTATATTATGTTTCTTCTGTCATCATCTCTCCTGTGTTACCTTCACAGGCAGTGCCATCTTCATTCACCCAGTACCCACTCTGACAGGCTGAGCAGGTGAAGGAGCCCTCTGTGTTGAGGCAGAGGCCAGTAGGGCAAGAGGCTCGGCTGGCACACTCGTCCACATCTGAAACAGGCCATTGAGTTCTGTATGGGATTCTGCAGGGCAGATATGCCAGAGACTCATAGGTGGGCAGGGAGGATAGAAAGGACAGGTTTTGGCAATGGGGAGGCCTTAGGCCTGATAGGTTAATTTGGGGTTGTCTATAGGAGTTGGCATGCATAGGGAAGATGCTGGAGACTTGATTTATGTGTGGCAAGAAGGGCACTGCATCTTAGTACCTCGGCAGCCCTTCTTGTCTGGGGTGACCTCATAGCCTGGCTCACAAGAGCATCTAAAGGAGCCTTCCATGTTGGTGCACCTTCCATGAACACATATCCCCGGGGTCAGACACTCATTGACATCTGTGAATAAAGTCCAAGAAGAAACACTGGTCTTCTCTCCTCACTATAGCAAGCTTAGATCATCTCTATTATGAGCCCATGGACCCAGCCTTCAGAGGGAATGTAGGCCAGACACCCTTGGAGAGCTTCGAAGCCACGTTCCTTTGTTTCATCTAGGCATAGCAGGGCCGTACCCTCTTAAATGCTCTTTAGCCACCCTACATGGTCCTGGAAAATGAACCCACTTAGAATGCTAGAAATAAAGTGTCCAAGACCATTTTCTCTAATCTCTTACCTGCCACCAAAAATCCCATGTTCCATACCCAATGAGCAGTTCCAGTACGTGGGTGGGTAGTGTGGAGAGAGGCCAGGACATGCCTGGGTGGCTGTGGCTGTCTTGAGGGCCTGGGAAACATCTGCCCTCCCCAGAGCCTCAAAGCATCTATTCAAAACATGGCTCCTCCTGGAATCAGAACCTTGGGCCTTTTCCCTGCGGGGGCTGGGGGAAAAGAGCACTCCTTCCCACTGTTACAGAATTGTTTTGGGAACAAGAAGTGCCATAGCTATTCAGTGGGAGGCGCTCCTTATACAGTACTCTAGTGTAACAGAGGGCCTAGTGGCTGGCTCTCATCACCATTCAGCCTAAGACCCTGAGGCTTCTCATCCTAGTTAACAGAAGCCAACCGCAGGAGCTTCTGGGACTTTGGGTTAGAGCTTCGGAACGGATGTGGCTAGGCAGCACAGGAGGGCCCCACCCTAGCTGATTCAGAGGGCAGAGTCCCATAACTAAAGCACACCCACATCATGCTCAGCATCATCTAAGAATCCAGCCGGATGAAGGAGGACAATACCCTCTAAGGCGCTTCTGTCTGCCCACCTCTTCCCCTCCCTGTGTGTGGGGTCAACCAGCCATCCCAAGGCCAAATGGCCCTCCTCAGTGCCTTGGCAATCAGCCCTTACCTACACAGCTCCCACTCTGGCCTATGTAGCCCTCCTCACAGGCCAGACAAGTGTAGGAGCCAGGGGAGTTGACGCATCTCCCATCAGGGCAGGTACCAGGGTGACGGCATTCATTGATATCTATAAAAAAAAAAAGAAACCCGAAAAAAAAAAAAAACAAAACAGCCCCTCCCTTGGTCATCTATGAGAGCCACAACCCATGGGTACTTCATGTCTGCAAATCTTTGACCCTGTCCTGTATGAGAAAATGGATGTCTGTTTTGGTATAGATGAACACTAGGAAAAAATTACTCCCTCTCCCAGTGTTCCCAACTCTCCCTCTCTCCCTCGCTTTTCTAGAGCAAAGATTAATGAAGGACTTAAAGACCCTGCAGATGGCTGCAGTAGCCTGTGGGCACTGTTAGCTGCAGAAATCAGAGAGTTGCATGTTTCTCAGTGGATGGTTTGGGATGGGCCTTCACATCACCCTTGGTCAATGCTTAATCTTTACAAGGGGTGGTCATCTGGAAGATGACAGTTAGTTGGGCTGTTACCACAGACCAGCAAATCACCAAAGGTCAATGAAACTGCTTCCTGAGCCCAGGAAATGAAGGCTGATCTTCATTCTTGGGTAAGGCACAGATGTGCCTTGAGGTTAAATGCAGACTAAAGGGTCGAGGTTGGCCACGCTCTGCTTTTCTTCTAGCTGATAGGCACAGGGTCTCAGGACTTACTCCACCGAGATCCAGAGACCCCAGGCAACAAGGAGGAGAAGCTTTGCTCAAGAAGCCAAGTGCAGAGTTCTTCACTAGTGACTTGCCTGTTAGGGATTCCAGCATCCAGGGGAAGAACCGAGGGAGAGAGGTCATACCACAGGGACTAAGCTCTGGGTCACAACTGCATGAGAACAATACGCTCTTCTGGCGCAAATATCAAAATGTCTGGCCATCAGGTTAGCCAAGCTGAAGTAAACAGGAGGATGTATCTGCTTAAATTGACAATTATTCTCTGGGAGAAAGTCTAGCAGCTTAAGCAAGCCAAAAGGAGCTACTGCACAGAAACAAGACTTACTCAGCACCTATGGGGGCAATACAAGAGACAGGCCAAGGGAGAGAAGGAAGCTTCCCGCAGAATGACTAAAGCCAGCAGGAAACAGTGTAGAGCAGAGCAAGGGGTCTGAGGCATAGGGTAAAAAGGAAGACAAGAGACAGCCTGGCCTGCAGAAGTCAGGAGCCATCATAAATGACTGTCCCAAGGATAAGAGCTTGTCCCTGAGGGTCTAGAAGAGGAGAATATATCCTCAGGTGGTTACTGGGGTGAGTATCTGCAAAGACACGATTTCCAGGCAATAAGACTCATCTCTGGAAAGAGTCACCGTAAGCCCCTAGCTGGGTTGTCTTTAACTAAGCTGAACTAAAGGATGCAGGACCTAAAACTTTGACCACCCAGGGGACAGAGTCAGCACCAGGCCTGCTGCTCCTGGCTGAGGTATCTGGAGGGAGATAGATAAAGACAGAATGGAGAAGTGGTCCTTCTTCCAGGGATATGAGACTTTGAAGATGGAAAAGGGGGGATTGAAGCAAGAATCCTTCTAATGCCACACTGATTAAAAAATAATAATTTTAGGAGCATCTTTCAGATATTAGACAAGTAGGATGATTGCATTTGTCAAGAGAAAGTGACCCTGAACCTGTCCTGTCTACAATGTGTTATCTAGGTTTATGTAGTACTGAATGCTAAGCATTTGGATGTGGGACTTGCTCATATTCAAAGTATAGCCTACCTCTTCATTTTGGGGTATGTTTTTTACTTCTTGGTCCCTTGTGCTTGAGTGACACCTAAAGATTGGTGATAGTCAGTAAGGTACGAGGGATATAATGAACCAACGTGTTTCATTGCGTACAGCCCTCAAGTATCTTTTATTGGAACTCGGCACGTCCCAGACATTGGTTAGGAATGGTTTAGTCTACTATCACCAAGGAAGCATGGGTTAGAGTTCTCAACTGATTCTTGACAGAGGTCCAACACTGATGAGTTAGAATTTGATTGTGTTCTCTTATAACTAATTCTGGGGTTGCTTATTAGTTAAGCACAACCTAGTGCAAGTTCCAGCTTTTTCTTCAATGAGGGCCCCAGGGAACGACAACAGTAATGTTAATAAATGAGATGCCTGTCAGTGAAGAAAAGAGAGAGGTCAGAAGACCAGGCTGGCCCCTTAGACTTCACCTGAAGTAGGAAAGGCCCTTCCCTTCCTAGAGTGGATACAACTGAGCCATCAGACAAGCTGATCAAAGAAGGCAGAGGAAAGTTCTGGATGGAATGGACTCCATTACCAGACAACCAGAGTCTATCCCATCTAACTCATGGTAGCTAAACTGGAGCCTGTCACTGGGTGGAA
This sequence comes from Micromys minutus, assembly GCF_963924665.1. Classification (NCBI taxonomy): domain Eukaryota; kingdom Metazoa; phylum Chordata; class Mammalia; order Rodentia; family Muridae; genus Micromys; species Micromys minutus. The sequence goes on from NC_137969.1 coordinate 228,826,818, forward strand.
ATTCTTTGGTCTAGTCAGGAATTTGAATTTTAACTTAATAATATGGTATGTTTTGGTAGAGTCCAATATTCTGGTTGGTTTGGGGAATATTTAGTGCTGTATTCCCAGCCCATGGCTAGTATACAGATGGCACTCAACAAATGTTCACTGACCAAAAGACGAAACACTGTGCCTAGAATAATACACTATCCTCCTAGAAGAAGGCTGCTGAAGAGACTGCCAAAGGGATCCAAGGAATGGCGCCCCAGGGACTAATTTGTGAGTCTGCCATCCATACCCTGGGAGGATCCCTGAGCATCTCTCCAGGGATCAGTCTCTGCATGGGGAACTGTTAGGGCACCCATCTGTGTTCTTGGCAAGAGTATGAAATGGGACTATGAGGCAGGAGCCAGGAGTTCATGGGACCTTGGCTGAGAGTTGGGGACAGCCAAGGCCCTGGAGATGTAACAGAGAATCTGCTCTCTGTCCATGAGAACTCAGAGTCCTGGGTATGATGGGAATACCATGGAGACTGGTGCATAGGCCACTGTCCAGACCTCACAGTCTCTCACCAGAGACTTCATGCTTCAGTGAAAAAAGTAGCTGCTTTGTTGGAGAAAGAAGAAAGGGAAAGGAAATTGACTGAGCTCCCAGAGAGATGGGCAGGGTCTGTGGTTACTGATGGAAACCTGGAGAAGTGTACAAACTACATCACTCTTTCAACAACCCTTGAGTGTCTGCCCAGGCAGGGCCAAGAACTCAGCCTGACCTCCCAGATGAGGTGTCTGTCTAGGACCTTTCCTCCAGATGGGACAGAGCCACCCAGAGTAGGACAGGGATGTGGAGGAGTCGAGACATGATAAAGTGGGCCGTCCTGAGCTTGAGGAGGTCCTGAGCACCAGCCCTCTGAAATGAGTGTGGCAATCTCCAGTCCCAAACATGAAACACTAACACAGCCCAGGCCTGTCTGCCCTCAACAGAGACAGTTACTGTAAATCTGATCTTCTCAACGTTCTGGCATTTTTCTGCTTTGTTTCCTTTAGTCTTGCTTTTCTTTTTAGTAAGTCCTGATGTTAAGTATATAGTGCCGTGATGCCCAAAGAGGCTCTCTTACCAAGCCCTTAACGTGGCCGGTTGGCACATAGAAGGTGCCTGTCAAGTGCTGTGCTCACTCTGCATTCTCTTGGACATGCCAGAGCGTTTTGTTTTGTTTCTATTAATCTGATAAGGACAAGGGAAGGGGGTCCAGCTTTGATAGTGCATAGCCCTAAGTTGTAAGAGGAGGGGCACTAAGAGGGGAGCCCTGAGAGAAGGTGATGCTCTGGGGATGAGAACAGTTTGCTCTATATATACCTATAGCTACACTTCTATATTATCACTTTACTAAGATCCCCTGGGGACCCACACTTCACGTCCATGGTGAAAGTGGGCATTAGCTTGATATCAAGAGACTCGGTGAGGGCAGATAATGGAGCTGGTGGACATAGCTCCTTACCTTGGCAGTGTCCTTCCCTGACCATGATGTAGCCCCGGTCACACTCGCAGTGGTATGAGCCCTCCGTGTTGCTGCATCGCCCACCACTGCACACCTCGGGCTGCTCACACTCATCTAAATCTGAAAACGTATAGGATGGTCCTGAGTCAAAGCCAGGAAGGGGGTCCTGAAGCATCCTTTCCGGAGGCCACGAACAAAGTTGCTTAGGCAAGGAAGACACATCTGCTGCAGTTGGATTGCTTAAAGGGATTCCTAGGTCATCTCTTACATTGGTCAGACTCTGGGGACCCAAGTACACTGATACCCCACATGGCTCTAAAGCCCAGTCTTTGTCAGCCCCCCTCGGCCTTGGTCAGCCACCCCCCCCATCCCCTTCCTTGGCTCCTTGCTGCCTCTAGTCCTACTAGTAGTTTGGCCCGCAAACCTGACCCTAGCCCTGCTGTATCTTCCCACACTCGTTGTTCTGTGTATACCAGAAAGTCCTTGAACTCATAGAGACCTCCCGAGTGCTGGGATTAAAGGTGAACAGCCCTTGCTATAAATCTTAGCTATGGTAGGTTCCCGTGAGTCCAGCTTCCAAACCTCTGTTCACACGCAAACCTCTGCTGGGAGTGTCTTTCCCTTCCTGATGACCCGCAGAGTCCCTAGTCCAGACTCAAACCGTGCCTCAGTACCAGCTCTGCTCTATGTGACTACTCCCGGGCTCCACCATCAAAGCCACCAAAACCTCTCTAGCACAGGTTCAGACACTTCACAGTGTCCTTGTACAGACCGAGTGAAGGCAGAGAGATGAACAAAGTGCCCGGCTGGCAGCCAACACAGAAGGAACGCTTGCTAGCATCACCCCAGCAAAAACCTTCCCCAGAACCAGCATGCTTCCACGGCAGCAATCCTCCATGAACCACTCCAGTTTGCAGTAGAGCCTCAGACAGAGCTGTCACATGCACCCTCCTCGGCCTCCTTGGAGATCCTGACCTCTAGTAAAGGCATAACCAAGAACCTTCCTGGGAATAACTCTCTGGGGAATTCAGAAATGCTGTGGGAGCTCCAGGAAGCTCTACTGCCAACGAGAAGGAAGGGGAAGGAACTCATGAGCAGGAAACCTACTGGGAATAAAATGGCTGATGCCAGCAACACTGCCTAATAAACAGATGGCACTGGGGACGGTGGTTTGTAGAGAAAAGTGGAAATGGAGACATGGGTTCTTAATACCAATGCAAAGACAGACCGGCTGGATAAATCACCCTGGAAAAGGTAACATTAGCTGTAATGTACAACATCCTTGTGACAATAAAACCACAATGCATGAAAAATAAAGCAAAAGGGGCCCAGTGATGGCTCAGTGGGCAAGAGTTTGTCACCCAGGCCTGGAAACCTGAGTTTGATCTCCAGAACCCACCTGAGGATAGAGGAGAGAAGCAACTCCACATAGTTGTCCCCTGACCTCCACATGGACACCCTTACACACATAAAACAGACACGATGTAACTGAATACACAAGGTGCACTGTAAAAGCTACAAGAAAAAGGAATAATCATACTGGAAAGCTAGCAAAAAGGAGTATATAAGCAATTCACATATAAGGAAGCTCCAAGGCCAAAGTGCAAAGAGATAAGCTTTCTAGAAGGTACGTTATTATGCAAAAAACTTAAATTTTTAATAGATAATTTATACTTCTACTTAACTTTAAGACTTGTGATAATTTATAATAATTAATTTATACATATGAATCAATGCTAGCTTAAAGTAATGAAATACTGCTTTGTGAGACTGGATGCAAAATTGGATTAGGTCCTTCAAGTGACAGCCAGTCTCCAGTGGTAGAAGCACTTCAGCTGACCTCAGGTTCCTCCCCTCTACAGCTGTTGGGGCTGGCAGAGACCTGTGGATACCAGGCTGGCCCAGGACAGAGCCTCCTGTCTGGGCCTGGCAATACCGTTTCCTGTAGCAGGTACCACTTGCCCAGGACCAGCTCCTAGGCTTATCTACAGAGAGCAGAGCCTCTGGCCACACGCAGCACCTACGCAGCTTGCTGAAGTCAGGAAAGTCCCTGTCCCTTCCCCTGGCTCTGCCACACTGCTGTCTGAGTCACTGCCTCCCCGACAGCCAGATGACACAACCATCTATCCTTAACAAACTTCTGGTGGCAGCCACTGCCCACAGGACCACGGCCAAGTACTGCAGTCTGGCACTAGAGTCACCTCACAGACTGGTCTCACCTACTGCCACTTCTGCTAACAAGCCCATACTCTAGTCACCCTGACTTCATTATTCCCAGGGCACGCTAGGCCTGCCTACAATACTGGCCTATGCAAAAATGGTTGTCTTCCTCTGGACTACTTGCTCCCTCCATTCCAGCTGCTGCTCGTAGAGGATCACGGGAAGCAAACCATGCCCTGGAGTGGGTGTGACTTCGTGTCCATGTCCAATGCTGCTATAACTAGGTATAATGTTGTGGGCATTTCAACACCCTTTTTGAAGCTTCATCTGATAAAGCATAAGGTAGGAATGAGACCCGCAGGGGTTGGATTGGTATCACAGTGCCAAGAGTGGCTGGCTCTTGGTCTAAGTGCTCATTTAATGGGAGCCGTTCGTTTTCTACCCCAGCTCAAGTAACTGCTCACGGAAACCTTCCCAAATTCTTTGCTATGTTAGTTGTTTGCTCATCCAGACCCTGAGTGGTCATTTTTCTTGGTCATCCAGAACCTTAGTACCCACTGAGTACTCATGACCCGGTTCCCTCACGTTCAGTTAGGTTGGGCTTCTCTACATCTCTTTCTCACATAATGAAATGAGAGGAAATGAATAGCTTTGGATTTTGAAGGCCAGATCCTTGGAATCAGATGTTGAGGAGACTCTGATAAAGAAAAGGTTCACAACTCCATGGCCAGTCAGGGAAACTTATGATTATGGCCAAGCAGCAGACTAGCTCTAGAAGTATGAGCCCCAAACACAGGTAGTGTAATAATTCTCAGAGAGGAGGGAAGCCTCAGTTGAGAAAAAGGCAAGACTGTAGGACATTTTTTAAAAACTGGTGATTGATGGAGAGGGGCTACCTATTATGGGCTGTACTATCTCTGGGCTGGTGGTCCTGGGTTTATAAGAAAGCAGGCTTAGCAAGCCATGGAGAGCAGTTCAGTAAGCAGCATTCCTCTGTGGCCTCTGTATTAGCTCCTGTCTCCAAGTTTCTGCCCTGTTTGAGTTCCTGTCTTGGGTTCCCTCAGAAGACTGTGATTCAGAATATGTGAGCCAAAACAAAAATAAAAAAACAAAACAAAAAAGCTTTCCTCCCCAAGGTCCTTTGGATCACGGTGTTTCATCACAGCAATAGTAACCCCGAGACACACAGGAAGCATGCTTACTGTTGAAGAATTGCCTCTCTGTGACCAGGACTTCCCTAAAAAGATCAAAGCCTGCAAGTGTCCTCACTGCTGGGCAACAGAGCTCTTGTCCCAAATACACACATGTCCCCTGGTCTGCTGAAAGTCCTCATGAGTAACCCTCATTCCACAAAAGGAAAGCTTCCTTGTCACCAGAGTCCTGGCTTTTGGTCCCCATCATCTGTCAAGTCTCTGGCCTATTGTTGGCCAAAACCACAATTCCTTGAGGCCTTTGCAATATTTTCTGGATTCTTCTTCCTCCTTATGATCTCAGCATAGTCTCAACTTCCTCCCAGACCAAGGGAGAGCTCTGTCTCTTTTCCCAAGGCTCTGCTACTCCTCAGCGTTAACACTGTGTATGCCTGGTTCCTCTTCCACCCACACTGCAGGGCCTAGCCAAGAGGTGTTCTCCTATGGCCATTTCAGGCCTAAGGCAGGTGTCGCTCACCTTGGCACTCCTGTGTGTCTCCTCGAGTTTCGAGTGTGTAGCCGGGGTAGCAGAGGCAGGAGTAGGAACCCACACTGTTGACACAGCGCCCTCTTCCTTCACAGGGGTTCCTTAGACACTCGTTGTCATCTGACCAGAAGGAGGCAGGGAAGGAGGTCATGGAGGCCAGTGTGCCTTTCTCTGAGGACATCTGCCACCAAACTGCCCTCACTAGAGGGCGGTGCTGTGTGGCATAGAAGGGGCACGAGAGCAGAGGAAGCAGAGGCAGAGATGGAAGTCGCCAAGGCTGACAGCCACAGGCCAACCTGCTGGGGCCTCTTAGGCACTAGGAGTCCTTGGTGATGACCATGCCTCCTCCCTGACCATTGTCCCCTCCTTTCCTTTCTCCTTCAAGCCCACGGCATATATTTCTCCTTTACACAAAAATACTGAGCAGGAAGGAGGACACATGATGATTTATCTTGGCTTCAAACATGTCCCCAAAGGACAGCCCAAGTGAGACCTTGATCTACTCTGCAGGCAGAAACAGGGGGACCATTTCTCCTAGAGATGTGTGCCACCCTCACAGCCTGGCACATCCTAAGGTGACACTAGTTATCTGTGTGCACAGAGAGTGTTCTAAGCTAACCAATCAAGGCACACACCACTTGGATCTTGTGCAGACTGTGACCGTGTCCGCACACTCTCTTCCTATTTGCTCCTACCATCCAGCAGACCCAGGGCACCCTGTAAATACCAGTGCAGTAGTCCTGGCTGGGGTGTAGCTTGTAGCCAGGGCTGCAGACACATCTGTATCCATTTGGGAGGCTCACACAGGTCCCAGGGCCACAGACGTTGGCGGCTCCAGCAAAACATGGATCAAAGCCTGTGGAGGTGGAGCAAATAGAGGTTAGCAGGGTGGAGCATGCATGAAGGCCATGGAGCAGGTTAGGTTCAGTGGCCTCAGAAGCCCACTAGAAGCCCACCCACCCTTAGAGGGCCCTCTCAGGCCAACAGATCAAGTGGCTTCAGAAGACTTATGGGACCTGTGCCTGTTCTCTGAGCCCATTTGCATACATGCTCCTGACAGAGACCTGATGGCTTCTAGTAACCCATATTCCCTTCAAACGACCTTCATATCCTCACCCTCAACCTAAATGTGGGCACAACTCTTACCCAAAGAACCAGCACTGCCTATCCCTGGAAACTCTTACCCATCTTCTCATAGCCTGACAGGTTACACAGACTGAAGAAACTAGTTTTTTGTCTTATACCTCTAATATTAGGGAAATACTTAACACTTATAAGTGAATGAATGAATAAATGAATGAGTGAGTGAGTGAATGAACCAATAAACCAACAAGGGAACACTACTTTTATCTGTATCCACCCTGATGTATTATTCTATGGGTACATACCTAGGGCTCCCTTCCCTGCTCTCCCACACACTCTGAAAGAATCCAAAAGCATAAACAGAGTAGGTCAGAAGTAGCCCAGGTTGGTACACAGAAGGGCTTTACGGCATTGCTAATCTGCGCCGAATCGGAAGCCCGTGTACAAGGTCACCTTTGCCCTAGCCTGGTTCCAAGTTTGTACTAGCGGTCCTCAGCCAGATTTCAGATGTCACTCAGTGAGGCTAAAAGAAGGCAGGGCAGAATCTGAATCAGACAAAAGACTGAAGCTGCTGCTGGTGGCCCTGTCACCAGCACAACTGAGGGTTACTGCAGGGGGCGGGGCATCCTGGCTTCACTGACCCCTCCTCCAGGAATATTTCTGCTGTCAGTCTCAACACTCTCTAGTTGAGCCTCTTGTACTCAGCTCTTCCTGCCTGCTTGGAAGGAGAGGCTTCCTGGAGTCTCAGTGGACTTACTCTGAACTCTGGGAAAGGTCAGTGGAGGATTCTCAGGAAAGCCATTCCCCAGGCTTTCTCTTTTCACTGGAGGAAGTCCAAAGAGCTCTAGCCACCCTTGACTCCTACTCAAGGTGACCCTCTAGCTAAGAGCACAGCTAGCCCCTAGAGAGGGCAAGCAAGAGGGCACACAGGTCAGTGGTGACAATATTATACAATGGTAGCCTTGCTTCTCCTGAACCAAGTTCTCAGACAATGAGCCTTTGTAGAAGGCACATTCCACAGCCAGGTGGGTTTGCCAGAGATCTCCCCCACGCTGCCCCTCATTACTATGGCTGACCAGAGGGAGTCAGATACTAGCACTGGACATTTAAACAACCTTGTGCAATATAACTCAGTCTCTTTCCCCAAAACACTCCTCCCATGGGCAGGTAGCTGCCACTGACAGGGACCTCACTGCTTCATCCTCTTTCACCCCAACTCCTACTCTATGAGCACCCCTTTCTTCAAGAAGGCTCCCCTCTCCCTAAGATACTCTAGGAAGATCCATGGCTTTCCCAGGAATCTTCTGAGTAGGGCCATCTCGCAAAAAGACATTATAGCCCAGGCAGGGCCCCTGTTTTTACTAGGTAGGCTTTGTGCCCCTCTGTAAGAGCAAGCCAGAATCATAGCTAGGTCAGAGACTACTCATCTGGCTAAGGTAGCAAGAAAAAAACTCCACTAACAGACCTGCCTTGAACTCTGGTTCTGGGCAATCATATCTCCCAGAAGTAGTAACAAAGAGCCTCCAAGGGCTGCTGTAGCTACCTGGGGGACTGTGTGTCACCAGTACATCACTGGAAGGAGTCACTTGCTCTTCTGATGGACTCTCCGGAATGCCCTGTCCAGGCAATGATGGGGTTGGTCTTCCAGTGGCATCCCCTGGAGAGGACAGAAGGGAGGAAGTACAGTCCATTGGCTGGCAGTGGCTCTTCAGTATTCCCTGATGGTCAGACTCCCAGAACCAAAAGTGTCACCTAGGCTCCCACTATCTACCCTCTCTTTGACATAGCTGCTCTCCTCCCCTCATAGTAGAAGAACCCGAGGAGTGTAGAAATGACTACATGTCTAAGCTCCCTGGAGAGAGATGCAGTCCCATCTCCGGATGCCTAATTTAACATTCCCTTGCTTTCATTTTAATTTAACATTCCCTTGCTTTCATTTGTAATGCATCTTGAAGCTTACAAAACGTTGCTGCAAACACGAGCATCCAGTTGCCATGGGTGATAGCAGGTAACACATTCACATCACACCAGGGAAAGACCAGCATCTTTGATTCTGAGCTCAGCTCTAGTGAGAGGTCAGCTCAAAGTCAAGAGGTAGAATGAGGCCCATGGAGGAAAGAGCCCTGAGGCCCTACAAGCTGCTACATCAGCTACCTCCTCCTCTTTGCCCCATGTATGTGCTAAATGGCCTGAATAACATCATGAGGTTAAGAAAGAGTTTGGTCAATAGGAAAACATTCGCAAAGCATTGTGTGATCTAACCTCACAACCCCTTAGGGAATTAGGGTGGGTTCCCGGAAAGAGCACTCACACGTCATATCATCACACCACCTCCGATTTGAGCCCCATGGGTCAGTTTATGGGTAGCCATTCCATGGCTAAACTAATGTCTCTCCTATTTCTTCCCCTTGGAAGCTTCTAGGAGGAAGAACTCACCTGGTACCCGGGCAGGTAGGTGGGGAGCACTGGTTGTAATCTGCGCAGAAATGAAGGTTATTTGAGGGGCTCATCTGTTACTCTTAGGACATATTTCTTCCTCACTTACCCCATCTCCTTCCTGTTCAACTCTCTCAGTGAGTGAGTTTTCGCTGCCGGCATGTATTCTCTAGGCATTTTCTATCCCCAATCTTAACCGATCAGCTCCACCTTCCTATCAGTTACAGCGGTTAAATGTGTGTCCTGTATCAGCTCAGTGCTGGCCACACGGCGGAACTCTAGCATGTTTCAAGGCTACAATCCTCATGTCACAGATGGAGTGACAGAGATTAACTAGATCATCCTGGGCCACGCAGCCAGTGTGTTGAAGCCAGGAGCTACCTTTGGTGTTGCTCACCACAGCTATGGACAGAGACAGATGGGGCACAGGAAGCAAAGAGGAATGCCAGGGGACAGAAAGGCACTGGGACATTGCTGGTACTGTGAAGACAGACAGCGGAAGCTTTGATCTGGGACAGTTCTGGTTCTTTCCTTTGTTTGCCTTTTGTTTTCTTTTGTTTCTGAGACGGGGTTTTCTCTGTGCGCCCCTGGCTGTCCTGGAACTCACTTTGTAGATCAGGCTAGCCTCTAATTCAGAGATCTGCCTGTCTCTGCTTCCCAAGTACCAGGTTTAAAGGTGCAAGGCACCACACTTGGTTTCAGCACATCATTCTTAAGCAGGGAAGCAAGGTTGCTGGAGAAGCAGGGCATGGAGACAGCTTAGCAAGAGATGAGCAGGAGCCAGAAGACTGGAATGGGACTGGAGAAGCATAAAGCAGATTCAGTCTTCAGGAGGCGTTCGGAGATGCTCAGTCTCAGATGCCCATGGACATTCTGGGACCAGGGAAGAGAGCCAGATGCTTTCTCCTCAGTGAAATGGTTTGAGATGCTCAACAGCTATGCGTCTGCTTTCCCACCAGCTCCTCCCAGAGGGCATATGTTAAACAAGCTCAGAAAACGTGCCAGATTCAGGACCAGCTCTAGTTTCCATGCACAGCGCTCAGGTGTGAGTGACAGCCAGGGCTAACTACACAGTCGAATGGGTCCTTGATTCAACTTTGCGATCTCTCCAAGTAAAATCCGATATCGGGTCCACCCTTTTCTTCTGCTGTCAGGAGGCTATGCCTGGAGTCTAAGGTATTCTCCAGTTACCCTCATCCAACTCCCTGGCTGGAAGGCTCACTCACCTGAATAGCCCGAGAGTCACCTGGGAAAAGAAGACAAGATGAGCTCCAGGAGGGGAGGCAGAGGCTTTTGCCCTCCGTGTGGGTCTGCTTCCCAGTCTGTCCTCCTCCCTACATCCCCAGCAAGATGAGCAACACCTAGAGTGCAACTCTTTTTACCTGCCTTGGCATGTCCACTCCCTTTTGGAACGGACCCAAGGCTAGAGAGCATTATAGGTAAACCCAGCTCACCTCTCAGTTGGAGAAAGGAAGTCCCCTGCATTCCAATGGCAGGAGTCCCCATCCCCCACCCACCATCCCCCTCAGACCCATAACAGACCTCCTCCCTCCTGTGTGCCCAATCACTGGTGGGTTACCCACCATCCTCTCTGCAGGGGGCTGTAGACTGAGGGAGAAGTTCTAAGAAGGGAGTGAGTTGCCTTTCACTGGACTAGTGTCCTGTGTCCATGGCTGCTGAGTTTGGGCCTCACTTTTGTACCCCAGATTCTTGGCAATCTCCTAGTTTACTTGGTCCTATTCCCTTCCTGGTCTCCTGTACCGGGTGACCTGGGCATGACCCCGTTGTTCTCTGGAGTACTGGCTAGAGACCTCAAATGCAAACTCTTTCTAGCCCACACATTCTAGCCTCAGGCAACTGAGTGGGAGTTACTGTTCTGAACCTAAGGCCCCTGGGCAAGGAACTGGTAAGAAAAGGAGTCAGATACCTTTGTCAGGGAGGGTCTCAGCCTCAATCCAGGTAGCGGTGGCTGCCAGGAGTGCTTGCCTCTCTGCTGCCCCAGGTGAGGGTCCGCTGCTCTGCTGTGTCTGTTCCCTTAAGGGGCTAGCCAGTTCCTCTTCCTCTGCTTTCCTCATAGACAGGCGGATGTCTGAGCTTGAGTAGGTGTAGCCATGGCCGGCAGGGCATATCTCCCTGAAGGCTTCTAAAAAAAAATACAACAGAAGATTAACTGAGCCATGTCATTCTTGTAAGAAGCCAGGGTCCCCTTCCTTCCCCCAAGGAGACAAGAGACTGTGGCTTCAAAGAGAGTCCCTGGTGTGGAATACAAAAGGTAGATGGAACTTTCCCCACTTGAAGGAGTCTACCCAGGTTGGGAAAGTAGTCACTGACTTTGAGGAAGTATCCTGACGGTCAGGACTGGGCGCAGGATGGGGTTACCTGTGCCAGGCAGGGGGCATTGTTCACAGTTGCTGCCCCAGGCTTTGCCCACGCGGCTGCAACAGCATATCTGCTTGGTGATCCGTTGTACCAAAGGCAGGGTGCAGGTGTCAGACCCCAGTGACCGGTAGCAGAGTCCCTGTTGCATGGAGACAGCCTTGTCCGCTGCAACAGACAGGGCATGTGGGGATGGGCAAGTAGTCAGTGGAAGGAAAAAAGGACAGAAGGCCGTGGATAGAGGTGTGGTCAGCCACAGGCACAGGGACTAGCCTGACTCATGTCTCAGCCTGGAAGTTCAGCAGGAATGGCTGCAGCAGAAACTCCCACATCTCCCCATGATGTCTACCCAGTGAGGCCCTAGGTTCAAACAGGAAGTGTGAGAGCAGGACCTGGGAAAGAAGTTGTCTGTCTCCGCCTGCTGCCTTCAAAGTGTTTAGGAAAGACGTTGGTCCTGTGTGCTTCAGGATGAGCAGAGGGCAGTGTGCTCTGGTCCACAAGGCCTCACTGGGAAGATGGGATGAGGTGAGAACCAGAAGCTTGCCATAGAGCGTTGAGGACAGAGACCTCATTTGGGTCATCTTTGTCACTTGGAGTCATCCATGTGTCTGGTGTATATGCTTGCTTAATAATTCAAGTAGAATCGATGCATGGATGGCTCACTTAATTAAACAGCTGAGTACTCAATCTGGGGCTGGATGAATAGCCCAATGGTAGAGTCCTTACCTAACATGCCCAAAGTCCTGGATTTCATTGCTAGTACTACACATAGACACACAGACAGGAAGACATATACACATATATACAGCAGACAAAAATAAAAACCCCACCGAGTCCATGGATCCTGTGTCTACAAAAAAATTGAAGACTGAAAAAAAAAAAATCTCTTGCTTAAAATCTCAGTGGGAAAAGATACAGCCAACTAGTTTGAAAGAGTCTTAAGTCTTAAGAGGGTCAACCACACTGTCAGAGGGCAGAATGGGGTAAAGGGAGTGACAGTCAAAGTTCAGATGTAATGATTCTGAGGAGCCCTGGTCAGTTCGATGATCTGCTTCCTACTGAGCTGAGCTATGTATCTCCTTGGGCCCAGCTTCTCTACCTGCAGAGCAATGGTGGGCTATGCTGTAGACTGCAGACACTGGGGTCTGCCTGGCACGTGTGCCAATGCTATAGAAAAGCACTCTGACTCACCCCTCCCCCTCCTCTGCAACACTTCCTGACTGAAGGACTGAAGGTCATACTCCTTGGTCATACCCAGTGGTCCCATTGATTGGGACACTTTTAGCTATGGCCTTGTTGGAGGAAGTGTGTCACTGTGGAGGTGGGCTTTGAAGTCTCATATATGTTCAAGCCACGCCCAGTGTGGCAGTCTCTCCCTGCTGTCTGCAGATCGGGACATAGAATTTACGGTTCCTTCTCCAGCACCATGCCTGCCTGCACACTGCCATGCTTCCCACCATGGTGATAAGGGACTGAACTTCTGAAACTATAAACCAGCCCCAGTTAAATCTTATCCTTTATAAGAGTCGCTATGGGCATGGCGTCCCTTCACAGCAATAGAATACTGACTAAGACACAAGTCTTCTTCACATGGTCATGGAGATTAAACGGAGCAAGGCACACAAGCACTGCAAGACCCTGACAAAGGTCAGGGGCTAAATACTCATCCATTAGTCCCTGAGCCCTGCATCCTCAGGTGCAGCCTCTGCCTTCAGTTGGCACTTCCCTCAGACTACTGTGGGGACAGGCTCTATGCCTTTGAATCAGGAAGCTGGACCAGCATCTTGAGACTTCCTTACCATGTAGGAAGTCATTGACTTGTTTTCTCCATTGGCAGGAGAATGAATCCTTGGAGGAAGGGGAGAGAGGAGCCCTAGGATGGGAGAGAAACTAAAGACAGAGTCCCCTGCTTCTCTCCATATTCCTTTATCAGAGTGACTTCCAGGCGCTTTAAGGTCAGATGTTAAGCGAACTCTCTGATAAAGAAACGTTTGTTCTGTTTTTCAAGCCAAGGTTTTGCTATGGAGCTTTGGCTGGCCTGTTTCCAGAGTGCTGGGGTTAAAGGCATGCACCACTGTGCCCAGCCCAATAAAGGAATCTTAAGTGGCCTGGTAAAGGAAAGACTATAAGGTCCTCAGGGCCTTGATTACATATCATTGCTACCACAAATAAACTGACATGTTCCCCCAATCCAGGCTCTTACTCTCTGGGCTCTCACTGTCTCCTATCCCTAAAGTCAGATTCAGATCTTTCTTCATGCCACTACCTCTGGGTGGCAGCATAGTCTGGTTCCTCCCCTGGCCTTCCCAGACCCAGTAGCAGGCCAGAGTGCTCTGTGAGCTAGAAGGAGCCTTGTGCCAGAGGTCTTTGGGGACGGCTTTTATTCTGTTCTAGTCAGACCTGTTTTCCTAAGAAAGGCCCCACATGGGCTGTGATGTCAGCTCTACTGCCTGGGGTATGAGGAAGGACCTGGCAGCATGGGCCTCTCTCAGCTGGAACCACAGAGGTCACTGGGAACAGTACTGCAAGGGTTTACAAGCCGTGTGCACACATTCACTATGTAAGGTCACACAACTCATGATATGTGTGTATTCATGGTCATGGAGATGCATACAAAAAGAACCATGGAGTAATGTAAAGGCATTGGGGTGGGGTAGTAACCACTCTCCCATAGACAAATGAATACTCCTTTAAATCATCTAGGGACTGGAGAGATGGCTCAGTGGTTAAGAGCACTGGCTACTCTTCCAGAGGATCAGAGTCTGAATCCCAGCACCCACCTGGCAATTGATGACCACATATAACTCCAGTTTCAGGGGCTCTAATGCCCTCTTCTGGCCTCTGCAACACCAGGTACACAGTGCACTGACATACATTCAAGCAAAACATCTATACACATAATTAAAAAAAATATCACTTAGCAGCCATGTAATCTGGTTGCTAAACTTCGGTAGTAGTTTAATTAGCAGCTACAGCTCACCCAGACACTTCAAGGTGGCAGCACACACCTTCAAAGACAATGAGACAAGCAAACAGGACAGAAACGATCAGAGAGAAAAGCAAAACAAAAGCCAGAAGATCTGAATCACAAAATAGTTTTAGAAGAGAAGACAGGATTTGAAAGTGAGGCTGTAATCTCCAGACCCAGCAGGACACACGGATACGTTTTGTGCATTGGTCCAACTCCAAGCCGATAGCCACTGGCTCTGAGCATGAGACCATGAGGTCTGGGGACCTTTGCCTCTCAGTCTGGACTGTGCCCCTGGAGGGTGCCCCTTGCCCCAAGCCCCACCATCACTCACAAACACAGCGGCTCCTCGATGGATCCAGCATGAGGCCAGGCCCGCAGGTGCACAGGTAGCTGCCCCTGGTGTTCACGCACTCCGAGTCCTTGCACAGGCCCAGGCTCAAGCATTCATTGATATCTGCAGGGAGTGCAGAGATCTGACTGAGGCCAGATGGTTGGGAGGGAGCTGCACATATTCAGTGTGAGGTCTCTCTGGATCGTGAGAGTAACCACCCAACAATGTCAATGGAATTATTAAATAGAAAAATTACATACCATCCCACTAACTGGCACATAGTAAACCATCTTGGTTGGAAAGCTAACATTTATGGAGTGTCTACTGTATGTTTGATACTCTTTTGGTATTTGAACGTGGCCCTCCATTTAACCTGATATGTAGTTTTATCTACTTCTCATTTTATAGACAAAGAAAAGCTCCAGGAGTAACTTCCCCAGAGTAACTCGGCTCTTGGTGACTCTGGCAGGCGACTTGGGAACCAGACAAACAGCGTTGTCTGGATTGGTTTCAAGAGCTCCCAGTAGTTCTGAGGGGCATATCTGCAGGGAGCTGGAAGCAGGGAATTGGGGAGACAGTGCTGAAAATCTGGGAAGGAGGGTAGGGCCAGCAGGAGGTTAGGAAGGCACATGAGAGGTACCCCCTGCCACAAGCAGGCTGCAAGACCTCCCAAGACCAACAGAGGAACCAGTTCATTTGCATGTAAGAAAGACAATGGCTTCTTCCAGGTGCCCAAGCATCTTGTGGTGCAAATGGGAGCTCAAACCCTCATTCTCTGGGATTCAAGCATCTTGGTGACAGCACCTCTGTTGATGACAGTAATGGCTGTCACTTGGGAAGAGCACATGCTTCCAAAGCAGGGTGTAATTTAGGTAGCCAAGTGCCATCAGGAACACGTGCTCATTCTCAGGCTTCAAGAAAGTTAGCACAAGACGAGGCCCCAAAAGATGGGCACCAAGAAGACATCCTTGGTAGGATGCCCATGGAAGCAGAGGCACCCAAGAGAGGCCGCTGACAGCTGGCAGGGAAGCTGACCCACACACCTTCCGACTGAACACAAGTCTGATTTGCCTCCCTGAACTTCAGAAGCCTCAGAGTTCCTTATCGCCTTTTCTAGGCAAGCCCAAAGCATGACATAGTATCCAAGACCCTCCCAGAGCCTATGGATGAGCAGGTGGGTCTCATGAGACATTGCCACCTTCTATGTACATATAGGCTGTTTGTCCTGCGCCCCAGCCAACCCAAAGTGTCCCTTTGCTTATTCTTCTTATCTGGGAGGTCTGCTCCTGCTTCATCTGGATAATTTATGTTTACTGGCCTAGTACTACCTCTTCCAGGAAGCCTTCCTTGATCCTCCCAGCTTGGGTTGGGTTCTACCAGGGGATCCCATGCCACCCAATAAAAACCTTCTCTGGTTGTATTTATTAACTAAGTGTCTGTTCTCCTGAGTCATAGACTGGTTTGTGCCCATCACTGTGTCCTTAGCAACAGGCACAGATTGGATGTAGCACTCAGCTTTTGTACACAAATCACACCCCGGACATTTCCTCTTGTTCTCTACCACTTCAGAGAGAGGGGGATGGTGGATGTGGGTGAAGAAGTAGAGGGCGGGACACTCTGGGGTTGGAGCTTAGGAATCTTCTCAGGAGCTCTGTGGAGGACAGGCATGCTGAAAGTCTAAGAATGAAAGGCACAGAGTTCTCCTCATCCCCAGTTGTCCGGGTCCACTGTACCGAAGGGAGTTTCAAGCTGGGTTAGGCAGAGCCAGCAACAGGCACTTAGGCCTGGACCAAGCACCCTTTCTTATCCTTGAGCCAAAATCTCTTCTGAGGCTGGTACCCCACAAACAGCCACAGTTTTTTTTTTTTCTGGGGCCTCAGGGACATTTGAGACAATATTACCTTCAACTCAGTTTTATTTAAAGCCATACAGACATCTCTCCACCCAGTTGTTGAAGTCCACTGAAGTTAAGTGTCCCCAAGTACTGCTGATCCTGCCAACTCTAGAGTCACTTACCAACAGAAGGTCAGAGTTCATTATAGCTCCAAAATCAACAAAGTCACCACTCAGTCCCTCTCTGTCCAAAGGCCTGGCCCCTCTGTGGGCTCTACTGCAGGCCACCCCTGCCTCAGCTGGTCCACAGATCTGCCAGCACGGCAATATTAGGTTCAGGCTCCACCATCCTTGCTACCTGTGCCCCTCCCCCCTTGTCTCTGGCTAGGGCTGAGGAAGGTGAAAAGGAGCCCTAACCACCTAACTGTGTCCTGTTGGGAGGAGCCTAAAGAGGCTCCCACCACCTCACAGGCAGTGATAGACCACTCCTGCCTTCTGGGGTGGGTGTTTTCCCAGTATTAGCAGGCATAACCACACTTCCCTCCCCCACTCCACCCTGCTCAACCCTGGTTCTGGGTCTTCCTTACCTTGGCAGTGGCTGAGGTTCAGTCTCTTATACCCTTGAGGACACTCCAGCTGGCCATTTTCAATCACTGGGAAGGCTGAGGAGTGAAGATACAGACAGGTCTCATGGGAGGGCTTTTATCTACCGAGTGGTCACATTCTGGTTGTCCCTTGTGCTAAGTAGCTCTGGGTTCCTCAAAACATTTCCCTGGGCAGCTGTCCACCTTGCTTTCACCAAGATCCTGCTGGACAGTCTTGCCTTTTCTTTCTTTCTTTATTTTAAATGACAATATTGAGGGAATGAACCAAGCACAGAAAAGCAAGCACAGCCTTATCTGTGAGGAATCTGAAAAGGCAAACCTATGGAATCAGAGAGGGAAAGTGCCCTCATTGGAAGCTGTGGTAGAGTTGGGAGTAGTTTGGGAGTTGGTAGTCAAAGGGTGTAATTTCAGGACAGGCAATGGCTCAGCAAAAAAGTAAAAAAACTTACTTCCAAGCCTGCCAGTTTGAGTTCAAGACCTGGAACTCACATGGTGGAAAGAGAACTACCTCCCACAACTTGTCCTCTGACCTCCACACTCATGTGCTGTGGCCTGAACACACCACACAGACACATCATACATGAGTATGCATACACACACACAAGACAAACAAACAAATGAAAAAATTAAAGGTATGAATTTCACAAAGGACTGTGGTGGTTTGAATATGCATGGCCCACAGGAAGTGGCACTATTAGTAGGTGTGGCCTTGTTGGAGAAAGTGTGTCACTGTGTAGGTGGGCTTTGATCTCTTTGTGTTCAGGCCCCACCCAGTGCAGAAGAGAGCTAGTTGCCTGCAGAAGAATCTCCTCCTGGCTGCCTTTGGATCGAGATAAAGAACTCTTGGCTCTTCCAGCACCATGTCTGCCTGCATACTGCTGTGTTTCTCATCATGATGATAATGGACTGAACCTCTGAAACTGTAAGCCAGCCCCAATTAAATCTTTGCCTTTATAACAGTTGCCTTGATAAGAGTTGCCTTGGTCATGGTGTCTGCTCACAGCAATAGAACCCTAAGACAAAGAGGAGTAAGTTCAAAAGATCTACTACCTAGCATAGCAACTATAGCTAATAATGCACTACATCCTTGAAAATCACTAAAAAAGAGATTTTTAAGAACACTCATCCTTCCCTCAAATAAACACAAAAATAATTGTGTTAGTTAACATGCATATCTATGTAAAGCAATACATATGTTTTTTCTCTGTCACATGTGTATGTGGTATACATATATGTCCATGTGGGTATGACACTTTTTGTGTGTCCCTGTAGGAACAACATAGGACAGATGTAAACGTTGAATGTAGTTTTTGATTGATCTCCACCTTTTTTTTTTTTTGAGACAAAGTGTCACACTAAACTCATAGTCATCACTGGCTGACTGGTCAGTGAGTTCTAGGGGTCTGCCTGTTTTTACTCACATGACACTGGGCTTACAAGTACTTGGTGTTTGTGTTTCCTTTACACATACTATGGGTCTGAACTCCGGTCTTCATGCTTGGGCAGGAAGCAATTTACCGACTGAATCATCTCTTCAGCCCAAAGATGTTAATTAGATTAGATTAACTATGATACAATGTATTCTCATTTCAAAAGCATGCTGTTCATCATATATGTGTGTGTGCATATATATACATATATATATATTTCAATTAGAAATATATTTGGAAACCAAACTGATGTTTTATACTCATAATCCTAGCATCCAGGAGGCTGAAGCAGCAGGACCACCTCAAGTTCAAGGCCAGCCTGAGACAGAGAACAAGACCCTGTCTCACATAACAAAAAGAGTTCGTTTTTTTGTAATACTAAAAAAGCCTTTCTCACCAGGCAGTGGTGGCACATGCCTTTAATCCCAGCACTCAGAAGGCAGAGGCAGATGGAGCTTTGAGTTTCAGGTCAAGTGGTCTACAGACTGAGTTCTAGGACAGCCAGGGTTATACAGAGAAACCCTGCCTCAAAAAACCTAGACAGACAGACAGACAAATAGATATAAAAAGTCATTTTTCATCTGAGTTTGTAACACATATATAGCTATAATATATGCATTATGCAGTCTACTAATTTACATTTGCAATATAACATATGATCAAACATGCTTTATTTTTGTAACTTTATTTGGAAATGATTATGGATACACAGGAGAGATCTGAATGCATATTGGCCAACAAGGAAGTGATATCAGTATTTTGATGCTAACACACATCCTGCCTTGATTTCACAACATCCCTCTTATGCCACAGAGGCAAAAAGCCCCTATTGATACTAAATAGGAAAAGAAAGCATCTACATTGTTTTAGAGCGACAGTCCAGTGAGTGTGCCCACCTCTTGGGTTTGATCTCAACCACTGGGGTGGGGGGAGGGAGGACTGCGTTTATAATTCCTAAGCTAAGAAGTACCTGAGAGTCATGAGATTGCTCACTGATTCAACACACATGCCACCAAACTTGACAACCTGAGTCCAATCCCACAGAGCCACATGATGGAAGGCCAGAACTGTTACTCTAGCTCTGTGGGATCCAACACCCTCCACCAGCCTCCACAGGTCACTCAGGTGCACACACTAACACATAGACACATAGAGGTATAATTAAAAATGAAAAGAAGCAATGTTTAAAATGATGCGATTTTGCTGGGCAAGGTGGCTTACATCTTAACAAGGAAACAGAGACAGTCAGATCTCTGTGCGATCCTGGTCTAGACCCTCTTTCTCTCTATTAAAGATGAGGAGGAGGAGAGGGAAAGGAGGAGGGGAAGGAAGGAGAGGAGGCAGAGGAGGGAGAGGAGGGGGAGGATGGGTAGGAGTTGTACAGTCAAGTTTGAGTGTCTTGATGTTTATAGGCTTTGTTTTCAGTGCTAAAGATGAAACTCGGGGACCTAGCACTAAATTTCCTACTCCTCTTATCTTCCCTGCTTTGATATCTATCTATCTATTTATTTATTTATTTGGACAGGCTCTCTCTATGCAGCGCAGGGCAGACTCAAAAGACTCTCTGTCTGAACCTGCTTTCAGTCTCCCAAATGTTCGGATTCCAGGAGTGAGGCACCGTGCCTGACCTTACAAATGTTTTTCTAAGTGTATAGCTTAGTGGCCACTTCTCTAGACACTTAGGGCGAGGTTTGTTATCTATGGTGGCAGACAGAACCCTGCACCTCACATCTTCTTGGCCAGTTGGCTCCTGTCCTGCATGTCGGGCCATGTGTGATGGGCTGATGACAAGTCATAAGAAGTGCTGCTGTGAGCTTTTCATGATAGCTTATAGTTACGTCATTAGTACTCTCGGAAACCACAGGTTCTTAGCAGGAATTTTCTAGAGTCGCCCCTCTGCTTTGTCAGGACTGATTCAGTTAACGCCAGGCAACAAACAAACAGTAAGCAGAACAATGGGAACCACAGGAATTGTACCATGACAAAATCAAACACATGGAGATGCCAGTTGCCTGGAAACCCTATCCCAGGGCATGTTCCAAGCCAAGCAAGACGTGTGACAGTTTGACAGTGTGACAGATCAAGTGAGGACATACACTTGTAAAGCTTAATGGTTTGTTTTTGCTACTAATATATATATATGTAAGTTGAAGTTCTAATTTTTTAATGACATGATTCATCTTCTCTGAGGTAGGTTCTAAGTATGGGTTCTGAATCACCAGGAGGGAGACACAGGGATGGAGGTGAAGCTTGGGAACGTACGAGTCCCCTGGCCTGAGGCCTGGAGGTATGAGCCGAGGACAGAAGAGAGGGAGATTGAGACCACACTGTCAGGAGGAACTTGGAACACTGGCTGATTGGATGCAGGCATCAGACATTGCAAAGAGCAGAAAGTGGGAAGGAATACTGCAGAGTATTTGCCGGGGGCTAAGGAGTAACACCAGGTTAGTGCGTGTGTGATGATTGAGTAGCAAGGAGGCTGGGTCAGGCTACCCTGTCTGTTTCTCACAATAACCGTCGGGAAAGCTTCTAATCCTCATCTTACAGAGCAGGGAAGCACAGCTCAGGGAGGCAAGGAGGCTGGCAGGGACCAAGTCACCAACCAAGTCACGGTTGGATGCAGGCTTCTTGTCACAGAGGCCTTGAGTCTTTTTCATTCTGCACTGTCTCATAGAGAAAGAGAGACACCCACAGAGGCATGCAGAGAGACACAGAGACAGTGAGAGACAGAGGCACAGACAAGGAGATAGACACAAGACACAGAGAAACAGAGTCAGCAAGAGGAGGGGAGAGAAAGAGGAGGAAGAGGTGAGAAGGGGGTACCTTCTCAGCAGGTTTCAATATGCCAGAGGCCAGGGCAGCATCACATTCGAGTGGTCAGAAGAGATGTCAGGCAGATCTTCGCTTTCTGGGCAGTTGGAGGGGAGGGGAGAGCACTAGGCTAGAGCCATGAGCAGTTAGAGAACGGGACTCTGAAGAAAACAGATAGAGAGCTGAGGCATGTAAGCTGAGAGGACCTGTGAGAGTCACATGGAAGCCCAGGCTCCCTCCACAATGGAGTTCCTGCTCTATAATGAGACTTTGCTCTCAGTGGGTTGAAGAGAAAACACCAGATTAACACCACTTCCTGAAGGCAAGATTCTAGAGAAAAATAACTGCCAAGCTTCTGTCTCCAGTGGCTCTCCCAATTTCGGCCAACAGCCTCCACGTCAAACTAGGTATATCCATATCTTTCCGAAGCCTTCCAGAACAACTCATAAGGGGAGCGTTCCTTCTGTGAAACCAAGTCTAGCATAGGTCTTGAGAAAGCAGAAAAATCTCCTTGGGAGAAGGAGCAGAAGTTCAAATGGCCAGGAGGCATGGGGTGAAAACCCAGCAGCCATTGAACTGTGTGACTCATGGTGTGGGGGGGTGAAGGCGGCAGGTGTTCTTCTTGCACATTCCCAGGCCACCAGCCTTCCCTGCTCATTGCATTTAACATGTGTTGTGGCCACTAGTGTGCTTGTCTAAATCCTTCCCAGCATATAAACTCTGTGAGGACAGGGACCCAATCTCTAGCGCCAAGCCCCAACCCTGTTGCAAGCTGGGCACTCCCACCAAAAGGAAACAAGTAATAACAGCATCCTGAAACAGATTTGCTGCAGGGGAGTCCCTACTTTATGAAAAGGCTTTACATAGCAGCTTATTTAACCTCATAGCAGCACATTTTGTTATGAGGGGTACTTAGTAAATTTGCTCCATTTCACAGACACTAGAAACATGCTTAATGTCACCCAGTGGGTGGATGGAGCTGGCATTCTGAATGCTGGAAGGCTGGCTACGGCGCATCTACTGCTTCAGAAAAACAAATAGGTGACCCCACGACAAGCCTTGGGCACTGTGTTCAGAGAAAACTCTGGGGTCTAAGGGAGGCTTTAGGAAGATATCAGCCCAGCAGGTCCCAGGGATCGTCCCCCACTGTTTTTGTGTTTGTTTGTTTTGTTTTGTTTTGGATCAGGAAGAGGAACTGGAAACAAAGTGTGGGGTAGACAAGAGGCCAGAAGGTCTCATCAGATGTTTGATAAGAGCACAAAGTATTGAATCACCCACCACTCAGAGTTATCAGAGGAAAATATGAAGAGCTTGTCTTCATCCTTGGGGCCACACCGGGTCAAGGACATAACCATGACTCAGAGGGAGGAGGGTGTGATCTGCAGCTCTGGATAGAGAAAGCAGCTACAGGTAGGTGGCTGGAGAGATGGCTCAGAGGTTAAGACCACTTGCTGCTCTTCTAGATGACCCAGGGTTGATTCCCAGCATCCACAGGGCAGCTCACAACCTTAACTCCAGCCCTAGGGGACCCAGCACCCTCTTCTGGCCTCCTTGGGTACTACATGCATGTGGTGCAAAGACATCCAAGCAGACAAAACACACATAAGCATAAAAATAGAGACATTGCCTATGGTGACTCTAGTAGAGATGTCAATGTCAAGGACATGGGGAGCTCTGACACCTGACAGGGCCAAAGTATCTCTTGAAGGTGTAGCCAGAATCCACCCAAGGTCTATAACATCTAAAGCATGTAGGGTGGGTGTGGATAACTTTTCTGCTGTAGGAAGAGGTCAGTGTGCCTCTGGACATTTCTGGTCACTGACCTTGCCCATCTCTTTGCCCCAGACTTGCAAACCTCACAGGTGGGGCAGAGGGACAGAGAGCCCCTGGCTGCAATCTCTCTTACCATCCCAATTCTACCCTTCCTTCAGCTGCTGGGACTCCCTAGGAGGCCTCAACAAAAATTAATTGCTGGAGACAGTTTTGGCCCTGGTTCCCCAAGCAGAGCTGGGAGAAGACGGTGGAGACGTGTCTGGTCATGGGGCTATTTACATTACACTCCTGATCTCGGCCATCATGACAAGGCGCCCACAACGGGGACGTATGGACGATTCCTGATGCATAAATACCCCTCCCCAGAGAATGGACTCATATTTGGCATAGGGGTGGATTTCTGAGCTGGCTGGAGCCTTGTCCCACAACTGCACCCTCAGGTGGGTGGGTATGCAGAAGGGGAGCTTCACTCTTCTAGTAGAGATGGGGTGGGAGCCCAGGAAGACCAGGGCAGCCAGGGTAATCAGGCACACAACTAGTTCCTGGCTTCACTATGATTTGGAGCACATTTCCTATTCTCTTTTAGCCTGTGGTTCTTCATCTGTAGAAGTGAAGACAGAAACTTAGTTTGCAGGAATAGGGTGACATGAAGATTTGCTTTGCTGAAATGATAAATGCTGGGTGAAAGCTCATCCTTCCCCTGTCTCCATCTTCCTTCTTCCCCTTCTTTCCCCTACTATGCCCTTTCCTTCTCTTCCCCTCCCCTTCCCCTTCCTCCCCTCCTTCTCATTCCCTCTCCTCCCTTCCCTCCCCTCCCCATCTCATCCCTCCCCTCTCTCTCATTCTCTCCCCTCCCTCCCCTTCTCTTTCCCTCCCCTCCCCTGACCTGCCCCTTTCTTCTTTCTCCCTTCCCTCTTTCCCTTTCCTTCCTTTCTCCCCACACCCCATTCCTCTCTCCTCTCCTTCTCTTCTCACTCCTCCCACAGTGTTTTATCACAGCGACCAAAAAGTAACCAATACAGATGATGGCAAGCTCTTCCCGTGGAGTTAACACAAGCTCTAACTGAGCCTGTGAGCCCAGAGCACTATATTGATACATTTTTAGCAATAGTCATATTGCCCACAGTTAGGACTTTCTCTTTGCTCAAGTGCCATGGGACCTCTCAATGAGAATGGACACTTCCCTCAAAGACAGCCCCTATCTGTTTCCTCAGAGGCAGGAGGGCCAGTGTCACCATAAAAAGCAAGTTAGAGAGAGCTCTTCACAGAGCCTGGCTCACACAGATTCCACCATGCTCCAGCCCCTCCTGGGGTAAGACAGAAATGCCACATAACATGGCCCACCCCTGCAAGGCAGAGAGGGAGCTAGCTAAGCCTGGGACATAATTCCCAGATGGCTTCAAATCTCTTGGAAAAAGCTCGCAGAACAACACCCAGCCAGAGACAATACTTTCTCAGCCTGACAGGAATTCAGTAAGTCCCATTTCACTAGGACAGGGGACTAGTGTCTCAACCCAGGTCCTGGAGAATGAGAAAACCCTACCCCAGTGCAGCTGAACTGTTCCCCAAGCAGAGGCCCTCCAGTGTGGTAGATGCCTGAGCTGGAGCCCCAGAAACCCACCCACCGACAGTGAACAACAGAGAACCAGAAGCAGGAGTCAGAAAAAGACCTGAACTAAGGGTATAGGATTCCATGACAACCGGGAAGCTTAGTAACCACTACAATCCAAAGGCCTACTAAAGGTACTGAATGAGCAGCTGCTACCGTAGCAAAGACAATGACAATACCATCACTGCTGCTGTGACTTGCCTCAAGGCTCTCTGCCCCAAGCCTCCTCTGCAACCCTCTCAGACCCAGCTCTCCTCAGGACTGACATCACAGAACTACCCGAATTCGCATTCAACCTCCCTACCGGACAAAGGTTTTGCTCTGTGACACACCAATACATCTTCAACCATGTGCACCACCCATATCCTCTCAAGTTAAGCTACTGCTCCACCTCCAAAACACCTGTTCTTGATGGGTCTGCCTCTTGCAGGGAGGTGTGTGGATGTACAGTGTCTCTAACGTTGGGCATCCATAGCTTTTAGTAAACAGTACCCTTTTTAAATTTTGAGTTGAGTACTACTTTCCAGAAACATCTACCCTTTTGGGGGTTTTTGTTTGTTTTGTTGTTGTTTTGGGCTTTGTTTTTCTTTCTCTTCAGGATCCCCCAGAAACAGTATACCTTCTTCTCTATGGGACAAATATCCAAGGTCCCTCCATTAATTCTTAGGTCTGAGTTACATGTTGAGTTCCCTGCCTGCCTGCCAATTTTGATGAGCATGGTCCTCCATGTACAAGTAACTCATGAAATACAAGGCTAGTGTGCAGACTCTTAGAATGGCCTTCCAGTTTAGTTGCCTAGGCTTGTCTGTCTCAGGCAGGCCCAAGTCTCCTCAGAATGATAAGATCTGGGTCAGCCAAGGATTAGACATACTGTGCTTCAAGTTCTAGCCTCTTTTGTCCTTACTCTGCCATCTTAGAAAAGTTCTTCAGCCTCCTTGGAGCTCAGTTTCCCCATCTGTTAAATGGGCTTTAAGATCCTCAACTTGTGCTTGTACGACCTAAACAAGACAACGCAGGTAGAGACAGCTCGGTAAGTGGCAGGCATTATTGATCATGAGATGCTGCCTTTCTTGAAGGAGAGAGGGACAGAGTCTGCAGTCCCTGGAGAATCAGGGAGGGGGCCAGGGTTCTGAGATAAACTCATTCCAGGCCAGGCAGATGGAAAGACAATCTCGTGGCGAACAGCTGGAACCCACCATTGCAGGTCTGGAGCCAAGTGCCAACTCCACCCGTTCCAGCAATGGGGCCTTGGGGTTGACATAGCAAGTGCCAAGCCTGATGAGGCAGCTGCCAACTTTCCAGTTAGCCCAGATGTCTGTCTTATACGGAAACTCAAAAATATGGCCTCAATCAAAGTGGCTCTTGAGAGCGGTGTGTTCCTAGAGTCTGGCAGGACACTGAAGAGACTCTGGGCTGGAACACTGACTAATTCCCAAGGGGTCAGAAAGGCAGGGATTGGGCTAAATCCCAGAGGTCACTGGGGGACATCTTGTATTCCTCATTCTGAGGGAGAGGAGAGGAGGGAGCCCCAGTGGGTCTAGTATGACTTTTGGAGCCATCTTCTTGAGGATTGGGGCTCTGAAATCTTTCTGGAAGGAAAGAGAATCATCCATGCCATTGGAGCTGAACCTTCAAGGCGGCCCTTTCGTTATTAGAAACAGTGGCATTCTAATGACTAAATTCAACAGTCAGACTCAAAACCTTGAAAGACCAGTTTGACCATACATGGGGGAAGCTATGAAGCCATGGTCCTAGGCTGTCCATTCTCTTGCTCCCATCGTGACTTGACTCTGCTGGGGAAGACAAAGTTTTGCACAGGAGACATGGTCCCATTTTTATCAGAGGAGGAATAAAAGCAAAGCCATTAAGGCTGAGAATGTTCTAGAATCCAGAAGTTCTGCTTTTCTTGCCAAGCAGCCCCCAAACTCATCCAGCAGCTTCTTTTGTTCTTCAGTGCTTACCCAGTAGCTCATTTGTCATGCCCACTTAGAGAAACACCCCTGCCAGCCCTGGGGTAAGGCACTGAGGTAGATGTCCTGGCAAACTGTCAGCACAAACAAGGCTCCCCAACGTCTTGCCCCTTCGCCGTACAGTGCCCAGCTACACTTTTGTGTGTTTGAAATGTTTACGTTGCCCCGGTCTTTGTTAGTTCTTGCTCAGCACGCTGGAATGTTTGCCATCCCGGGGTCCCGGGGTCTGTACCCAAAAGTACAAGGTGGGGGCACCACAGAGATGGAGGGAAAGAGCTGAGTTTTAAGTGTGCACATGGAGAGGTTCATTCTGTGCTCTGCACCAAAACATACACCAAGCACCGCCATTTACACGGAATGCAACGGATCCAGAGAGCTTGTCCCATGCCCACTGTGGGTGAGATCCAGGCCCTGCCTGGTCAGAGCTGGCCAGCTCCATTGGGATTGTGGTCCTTGGTCAACTTGTGTGATAAGCTCATAAGACTGGTACACAGCCCACACCATGAAGTGTGGGCCTTCTCATCCATTCCCACCTTCCAAGTGAGGACATCCTTCAGAAGTGGTTCCACGGTCACTGCGCACACCCGTCCCTGCTAAGAGGGACAGGCTAAGGCGCCTTCAGTAACCACAGCAATCCCCACAGCCTGCATCTCTGCATCCTGAACAAGCAGGATCCTGCGCTCCTGCTTATGTCCCACAACCAGTAAATCGGACATTGAAGTGATGACTATGGGGTCCAGAGAAGTGGCTCAGCAGTAAATGTTTGCTGCCAAGCCCAGTGACCTGTGTTCAGTCTCTGCAGTTCACACTGTGGAAGCAGAGAACCAGCTCCTGTAAGTTATCCTCTGACCTACACACACACACACACACACACACACACACACTAAATAAATTAAAAGTTTAAATTTTTTAAATGAATAATTTAAGGTGCTCTATATTTTCCTTCCCACTAACATCACCTGACAGGTCTCCTTCATTAGCTTCACTGTCTAGCTGAAGAACAGGAACTGACCTCAAGAACCCACACAGCCCTAGGTTTCCTGTGTCCCCATCAGGGATCTGCATGTCAAGGGTTCAAGGTCATGTATCACAGCTAAACCTCAGATACCTAGGGTTTGCAGACTCACCTCAGCTGTGATGGAGGCAGGATTCTGGAGAGGCTCCTTCTAGAATTCTTCATATATTATCCTATGATACCTCCTCCATGAAGCTGTTCCTGCTTCACCAGCTTCAGCCACAGCCCCTACCCCTCCGTGTTCAGACAGGCAAGTTATACGCAGCAGAAAAGCACCACATCTAAGAATGTCTTGGGCACCATAAATTTGCATATTTATGAAGATGGCTCTGGTCCCATGGAAGGATCCCATTCCCTAATTTGGGTAAGGGTAGCCCAGGACCTGTGCTTAGCCTGGCTGCACTGTCCGTCCCACATACTCAAACTACTCCAGATGCTGTGCTAAGTTCTTTATCTCTAAAGCCAACCACAGCCTCTGAGGCTAAGCTTAGAGAGGGGAGGCACCACATATACATCATCCTCACTTGGTTCACTCAGGGCCTTCACACCCAAAGTGGCTCAGTCAGCAATTGCACTTGTTGGCTGAACCAAACATGGGATACAGAAGTTCTGACAACTGGCTTGAGGAGGAAACTGTCCCTAAGCAAACCAATCTGTTTCTTTCCAAGGTCAATTGGTCCCTTTTCCTCTCTTGAGAAGACATCATCATCATCTTCTTCTTCTTCTTCAATACACAGTCACCCCTCCCTTCATTATCTATGGGAGATCGATTTCAAAACTCTCACAGATACCAAATTTTGCAGCTGTTCAATACTCTTATACAAAACAGCGTAGTACATATCCTATACATAGTCTCTCATGTAGTTTAAGTCATTTCTAGATTGATTTTAATATTTAATGCTATGTAAAGAATGCGCAAATTAGCATTATATACTGTTTAGGGAATGTGTCAAGAAAATAGCCTTGTGTATGTTCAGTAGAGACACAGCTCTCCTTTAAGCAAGGTGTAAACAGGACTCACTTGGCTACTGTAGACAGCCGAGGATCCCAGAATGGCAAGAGGCTATCAAATCATGTGGCCACATAGCAGGATTTTCGTTTTGTGTGGGCTTAGCATCAGACTCTGCCAGAAGCAAATTCGAGGTTTGCTTTTTTTTTTGGGAACTTGGATTGTCCTTCAGATACTTTTTTTTTTTTCTTGTGTGTGTGCAGGCGTGTGTATGCATGTGAGTGTGAAAGTGGGCGTGTGGAGGTCACAGGGTAGTGTGTGAAGTCAGTTCTTCCGCCATGTGGGACCCAGGGATTGAACTCCACTTGTCAGTGTAGGGGCAGACGCCTTTACCTGCTGAGCCATCTCTCTGGCCCTGTCTTTCAAATATCTTTGCCCTGAGATTGGTCAGACCTGCAGTTACAGAACTGTAGACATGGAGAATCAGCTACAACATGTTCTATGTAATTCCCACAGCAACTCTGTGAGGCCGACACTTACCTTTCAGTGCCAGACGTCACAGGAGAGGGGACCAGGGCAGAGAGAGGTAGGCAAGCAGAGCAGAGGCTGGACCCTAAAGCCTTTGAGCTGAATGGCACCCCTTGATGCTTGGAAGGCCATCCCACTTGTTTTTAGTGTGGAAAACGCAGTCCCCAGCGCCACTGCCGTGTCCAACGCTGGGCACAGCCCTGACCCCCTTGCCTTTGGGCTCTGCTCCAGGCCCCCCACAAAACCAGCTCACAGGGCTGATTGCTGGCAAGCAAGAGAACATGCCAGGTTCAGGCCCAGGAATGAGGGAGGCCTGGGGGGAAAGACAGGCTGAGTAGGCGAAAGCCATACTCACACACAGGCGCCTGGTCACACCCCCAGGCATCAGACTAAGGCTTCTGGGAGCAGTGTGAATGGGTTTTCGATGACTGAATCCTCAGTGCCTGGCACATGAGAGGCATCCAGCCGATATCTACTGAATGAGTAGATGAATGAATGAATGAATGAATGAATGAATGAATGAATGAATAATTTACCCAACCATCCAAAGGGAACAAGGAACTGAGTCTCTCAACCCAAAGTTGAGGGCATTTGAGGACAGAAACTCAGTAGGGGGTAGGGAGAAGAAGAGGAGGAGGAAGTGGCCAAAGGACCTCAGAGAAAGAAGGGAGACATTCCAGGTCCTGGGGCCTAAGCACAGATATATGTGGGAGTTGGAAGGGGTCCATCATAGTCTAAAATTCCTACAATATACTACAAAAAGGAGGTCCCCACACAGACTATCGGGTTGAACAGAGACCCAGCAGCTGGGCAGACAAGCTGAACTGGCCAAGCTGTTGGGGAGGCTCTTTGATGTACATCTGGAAATATTTCAAGGTCTTGGGAACCCTGGGTGGGGTGAGGGATGGAGATGGGGCACTTCCCCCTAGCCCTCCATCTTGAAACCAGTACTCACCTGGTCTGGGTGGGCATGGAGCACAGGAGGTCACCCCCCAGAAGGTCCCCACACTGCCACAGCAGTCCTCCTGAGAAGTCAGCTCCCCTAGGGGGTTAGCACACTGGAAAAGAGTCCAGAGACAACTGTGACACCTGATGCCCATGCACCAAGGGTCCTACGCTCAACTCACAGACAGCTAATATTTTGCTGAGACCAACTTCCAGGCTTCCTTAGTCTGCAGGTACTAGTGATGGCCCTTCTAATAGGGGACTTCCTTGGTCCCCTTCTATGTGACTGGCTCTTACTGACAGACACTACACTCAGCTCAGGGAGGAGACCCAGCCTCTCTCTACATGCAGCTCCCCTCCCCGTCTTAGACAGGGTCTCTGTAGCTTAGGCTAGCCTTGAATGCACTATGTAGCCAAGGATTACCTTGGGTTTCTGATCCTCCTGCCTCTGACTCCTAAGTGGTGGGATTACATGCCTGGCTTGTGTAGTGCTGGGATCAAACTGGGGGCCTCCTACCCATGAGATAAGCACTCTGCCAACGAAACTACAGCCCCAGCCCATTAGGTGCCTTTATGCTGTGATTTTTCCATATAGGAAACGTGCAGTCACGTTCCACAAGGACAAGGAAGGCGAGAAGTGCAGACTGAGTTGCCACAGCTGCTCCTGAAGGGCTGAGGCAGGGACTTCCTCCTCACCTGTCCATTCACAGAGCTCAGGTAACACTGGCCCAGAAGCCCATAATGCCTGGGTAGCACTTGTGGTGGCCGAGGGGCCTCTCCAGCCCGAGCAGGTATGCTGTTGCTGGCCCAGTGGCTGTGGCCTGGGCTGCCAGGGAGACGATGAGAGGGTCTTCTGGTCTCCACACTGTTGTCCTCTAGCACAGGGTCCACCTCACCCCGGACCCGGGCCACCTGGTGGATCTGCACAGAGGCCTCAGGTGGGTGGTGAATTTGCACTTTCACCAGCGAGGGGTTCACAGAGGCTGGGTGGAAGAATTGGGATCAGAGCTGAGAAACAGGCTCCTAACCTCTCTTTTCTGCCCTATGAAGAGTGCCCACCACCGTAATCAGGTAGGCTGCAGACTGGGTGCTTCTCCCAAAGCCCATTTCTATTTTTTTGCCTGCTATTCCTAACCAGAACAGTGCCCCACCCCCAACCCCAGGACAGGAGGAAGTGGTAACTCCTCCCCTCATGGAAGCTTAGAATCAAAAGCTGCACAGTTGTTCCTGATCCCACCTCCTCTGTGGCCTTGTACAGCCCCGAGTGCAACCCATGACCTTAGGGTCACCCCACCTCACATTCATAGGTCCCAGCCCAACTCCTATAGAATCCTGTGGGCTTGAATCTTTGATTTGCCTTACAGAAGACAAGAGAATGAAGTGTATGCTGAGTTTTACTGCTACCTGAGGCTGGGGAAATGGGGAAGGCTCCATTAGCTGTTCTGTCTTCCCTGGCACAGTTTGGAGGAACTCCAACAGAACGGGAGGCAGAAATGTGGGGAGACCTGTCCCCAACCAGCACAGCAATGGTGACAGCACACACCCTACCTGGTGCACCTCGCGGGCTGGCTTCCCTGATTGCTGGGGCAGCACTCACCTAGCTGGTTGGAGAGAGGCAGCGTGAAGGTGGATTGCTTCAAGGGCCCTTCCAGCAGAGCTCTGTGCTGGGAGCCTCGCCCTGGAGGCTCCCTGTCTGGCTGTGGGACAGGCAGATGGCAGAACTTCCCTGTAGAGTTGGCTGGACACCAGCACTCATCCCGGCCAATGCAGCGGCCCCCATTCAGGCAGGGGATTTGGCAGAAATCTACAACAACACTCAAGGTGATTGGCAGCTGATCTCCAACTGGTGACAGGCAAGTAGGGGAGTGGTACCCTAAATTTGGGGGGATTGGAGGGTGCCAATTTGGGTAGATTTGAGGGGGATTGGATTGTAGCACCCCCCTAGAAATGCTTCTTTGAAGTCCTATTGTAAAGGCAAGCAGAAAAACCCTGTCTCTCAGGCCCACCACAAGGACCTAGAATACAAGTAGAGTCATGGTTCTTTCTATCTAACTTAGACTCAGAGAGGTTGTGTGACTTGCTTGGAACCATACAGCCAAGCTGGGGACAGAGATGGAACAAGACTTTATTTACCCCGTGCTGTGATATAAACATAGTACTACCATCACCACCACCACCACCACCACCCAAAGACCATCTGTGGAAAGGGAACTCACAGATACGGAAGCCAGACTTGGGGTCATGTCCGTGGCCACCCTGACTGTACAGGGTGGTGGTGTCGCCTTTCTCACAGCTGTTGGCACAGCGTCCCCGGGCACAGGTCTGCTTGCAGATGGTGGGAGTGAAGACGACCTTGATCTTCTTAATTTTCTCAGTGAGGTTCAGCCCTGCAGAGAGAGGACCTGGGTCCTGAACAGAACCACACATAACCTGATCTCCAGACCCTTAGGATGAGGGGTACACCCTACAGGATCTTCCAAGACCTGGACACCAGGTGTGATGGTTTGTATATGCTTAGCTCAGGGAGTGGCACTATTGGAAGGTGTGGCCTTGTTGGAGTAGGCGTATCATTATGGGCGTGGGCTTAAGACCTTCACCCTAGCTGCCTGGAAGCCAGTCTTCCACTTGAAGGCTTCAGATAAAGAAAGAACTCTTAGCTCCTCCTGCACCATGCCTGCCTAGATGCTGCCATATTCCCATCTTGATGACAATGGACTGACCCTCTGAACCTGTAAGCCAGCCCCCAAATATATGTTGTCCTTTATAAGACTTGCCTTGGACATGGTGTCTGTTTACAGCAGTAAAACCCTAAGACACCAGGTCTGTGGTCAAGGTAGAGCAACAATCTCCAGAAGCACCCAGATGTGCCCCTTCATGCTTTGTGTACACGGACATGTACGGCTGCAAGAAGAGCCATTCAAAACTATACTGGCAATTCTCATGTATCCAACCGGATATTTCATTTCACAGTTGGCCCGAGGTGGAGAGATATCCAGGACGTATCATTACACAGCCAAAAGTGCAAAGCCAGGCTCTGAGCACAAGGGCAGGGAGTGGAACATAGTTCCAGCTGGCAGAAGGGAGTTTCCTAGGGGAAATAGGGGTGGGAGGGGAACGTGGGGGATAAGGTATGAGGAATGGCTAAAATCAGGGCTGGGGGATCTAGTTTCCAGCTTCATTTAGCAGGCTGTGGGGAAGCCCAGCAAAACATCAAGGAGGAAGTGAAGGCTGTAGGCAATGACAGCGTGCATGGCCGTGTGTGTCCAGAAATGCCGGGGGTTTCCTATCGGAATTTGCAGAAAGCATAATGTGGAAGTGTGTGCGGCAAAGAATTGAGAACACCCCCCAACTCCCAGCTGGATATGAAGGAAGTAAAGGCCCTCGGAGATGACAGAGCAGGAGATGGCAAACAATAGTCCGAGGGTCTCAATAGGAGCCACGTCCAAATGGATTAGTTTGGAACCCTGGCACTTGGCACAAAGCGAGTGCACAAACACTGGTCGTAGGTTGGCTGAAAAGGTGAAGGACAGGGTGAAGGGCCGGGCAAAGGCGGGGCTTAGATGCTCGGCTCTCCCAGGTCCAGAGGCAGAGCAGCCTTACCCCAGTGGGGTGAGAGGTGGTTCACGTGTGCTGCCTGTTGGCTGCTGTCCCTCAGCTCAAGTCCTGGTCCTGAAGGCAAAGCGTTGGATATCAGCTGGCCATTGGCACCTGGATAACGACGAACAGTCCTGGACAGCCCTGCGTGCTGCTGCAGGGGGCGGGCCTGGCTGAGAGTCCTGTGGAGACAACCATGGCCCTGGAGTTTACATCCCAGGAACAGCATCTCTCTGCCCTCTGCCATCTGGCTGCACTCAATCCAGCACTTGCTCGGGAAGAACACTCTCCATTAAGATGCCACCCCATACGTGGCTGACTCCTGGATGTGTAAGTACCCAGATGAAAGGACCAAGAGTGGCCAGTCTTTTATGGAAGAGGACTTAGTCCTATTGGAGTATTTAGAAGAGCCAACCTCTCTGAGCCTCAGGACCTTTGACTGCACCATGAAGCAGCATCAGACTGTCCTGGGTAGCCCTGACATTCTAGGAGTCGTTGAGAGTCCACTTCCAAGCCAGCCCAGCACTAAAACCATGGTGTGTGCCAGAACCCTGCTATTTTTATCCACGAGTGCTGGGGATAAATCCCAGGAACATGCGCATGCTACAGTGCTAACAAGGACTTTAGCGCTACTACAGCCCTAGCCTTACTTAAAACATTTTATTTTGAAGCTTGGCCCAGGCTGGCCTCAAGTTCGCTGTCCTCCTGCCTCAGCTCCCCCAGTGCTGGGATTACAGACATGCCTTATTACACCTTGCCCTGCCACTTCTCCATATAATCCTTTATGTAAATTACTATGTGGAACTGAACAATAGATATTCATAGATTACTCAGGGGCAGAGCCTAGATTCTATCTCCCGATTAATTAACATAAAATAATAGGAGAACCAAAAACCATAATAATACAAGAACATATCCAAAGAGAAAAATGAATTCATCATCTTTCATTCCCAACACAGCAAACACTTCTGTCTTCTTTCAATCTTTGTTCACATATATGACTTTATAAGATTATTATCAGCTATAGATGCAATTTAAAATTTTTTACTTAAAAAATTACACCCTACTCTATATAAATTCACACTTCCCCCTGATCTGACATTTCCCCTGTCCTGAGGCAGTTGAGTTGAGTCACAGCTCAGAGACAGGCTCCTACTGCATTTTTAGATTATTGATTTTCACCGTGGAAAGTCTCACATGTGTGATATAATTTCAACTGTTCAAATATTCCTTTAGGGCCAAGGAGATGGCTCAGTGGGTAGAGGCTCTCGTCATCAAGCCTGGCCACCTAAGTTTGATCCCTGGAACACACCGGCGGAAGAAGAGAACAGACACCTGTCTTGTCCTCTGACCACCACAAGCATGCCACACCCCCACTAAAATAGATAATTAACTGTAAAACAAAAATTAACTATTCCTTACAGGGACTCATTGTTTTGTTCTATATGTTTGATACTTTATGTGTGCTTACGGGTGTGCACAGTTGTGTGCAGCTGCCTGTGCACATGTGTGCAAATGTCTGTGGAGTTCAGAGCTTGACACTGGGTGTCTTTCTCACCTATTCTCCATCTTATTTTTTGAGATGGGTTCTCTTGCTGAACCTAGAGCTTACCAGTTGTGGTAGCATGATTACTTAACATGATGCTTGGGACTGAACTCAGCTTCTCTTGCTTGTGTAGTAAAGCATTTCAGCAAGTGAACCATTTCCCCAGCCCTGAAAGTTCTTAACAGGAACTTCATATGTTTGAAAAGCTTTTTAATAATAAACACTTTGCAAACAGCTATGACATTAGGATTAACTCAGTTCCTCGGGCTAGCAAGACTATATCAAAGACTGCAAACATCTTCAGCTTTAATATATTCCGGGGCACTGTTTTCTGAAGAGGTCACATCAAAACATTTAAGTGTCACAATGTGTACATTTATCAAACATTACATGGAACCCCATTTGTATATACAATTTTATGTTTTTTTTATTAGTTAAAATTTAAGAGAGGTGGCTCAGTGCTTAAGAGCATTGGCTGCAGGGTGTGGGGGGGGGACTCAAGGGGCCCCATCCTCTCAGAGAACAGAAGGGGGATGGAAGGAGGAAGTCTGTGAGGGGGAACCGGGAAGGGGACAGCGTTTGGGATGTAAATAAATAAATAAGTAAAGCACTGGCTGCTCTTCCAGAGGACCTGAGTTCAATTCCCAGCACCCACATGGTGGCTCACAGCCATCTGTGATGGGATTTGATGCCTTCTTATGGCCGATGCTGTCTTCTGTCCTGCAGGTGTACATGCAAACAGAGTGCTCATTTACATAAATAAATAAATCTTTAAAAAATTTAAAGTGGGTTTCAAACTTAATAAATTGCAAAAATATACCACACAGAGCACATGCTCATTAGTGTAGCTTATAATCATAATTATTGTCACATCATCATGATTGAGAGTCTGATATGTAGCTCAGGCTAGCCCCATAATTCTACTTTTTCTTTTAAGAGCTGGGATTACAGGCATGCACTCCTTGTAACCCTGAGCCTTATTGCTAGATTTTGTGATATGTTAATTGAACAAGCATAATAAAGCCTCAATGTTGCTTTTCTTTCCTCTCTAAACTTTCAAAAAAGATAATTTTTGCATGTATATGTGTGTGGCTATATTTGGGTATGTCCATGTTAATACAGTTGCCTGCTGAGACTAGAGGCATCGTAACCCCTGGAGCTGAGGTTATAGGCGATTGTGAGCTGCCTGTAGGTGCTGGGAACAGAACTTGGGTCCTCTGTAAAAAACAGTATGTGCCCTTAACAACTTAGCCATTTCTCCAATCCTCACTTCTTAAAAATACTTGAGGTTGGAATTTTGTTCATGACTATATTTATGGCTTGTCCTTTGACAACTATTTGAATTGTTTATCTCATAAACTCGAACAGATCTTCTACATGTTTGTTATTAGACTGCCTCTATTGTAAATACCCTAGTGTTCTGACAGTGGTATGAGCCACTGTATACACAACAACATCTGGACTATGATGGGTGTGAGGACATGTGAACACAGAAGTTAAAAGGGGCTGCAGACTCACCCAACATTATACAATAGCTAAAGCAACACACTGGGATTCCAGATAGACCACCCCGACTCCAAAGCCTGCATTCTGGTCAGTCCAGACCCCAGTGGGAGTCAGCCCGGGAGCCTCTGCTCAGGCCTCAGGCATGCTTTGCACTTGGTCTTACCCCTTTCCTCCCCGTTGGCATCTCTGCCCTGACAGGATATGGTCTGGGACCCTTGCCCCCTCCTACTCCAGAGCAGTTGGCTCCATGTCCTCAAGCCACAAACGGTCTGTTGACTAAATCTAGATTTAGACAATGTCAGAGCCTGGTTATCTCATCTACCCCAGGACCTGCCCCAGTCCCTATAGCACAAGCCTTCGCTCCTGGAAATCTCAATGCAGCTCCTTCTAGAACCATGGGCTACAAATCCTCTCCCTATTTTCCAAGTTTGGGAGTAAGAGTAGAAGTCCTGTTAGTCATGCGGAAGTTCTAAGAGTGATGATGATCTAGAATTGAGGAAACCTCAGCACCCCCTCCTGTCAGGGGGAGTCTAGCATAATCCCATCCATTGAAAGCAGACTCCTTCTGATGCTTCCAAGAGACTGCCCAAGAGAGTTGTGTGGAAGCCGGTGTGTCATTACAACCTTCAAACATCTTCAGGGCCAATTGAATTACTTCTCAGAGAAGAACACTGGGCAGCCAAACCTGCCTCCCCTAGGTGTAGAGGACCTGGCTGCTCAGAGGAAAAAGGAAGGGGTTTGAAACAGAAGGAAACTAATTTAGCATCTTCCCAGCAGTGTGGCCTCCAGGCATTCCTTACTCCCTCTGAGCCACTTTATCCGCAAGACAGGGTCAGGAATATCTACTTCACTGAGCAGTTGAGAGGCCTGGAAGAATAGATTATTTTACTAATTACTTTATTAACACAAGTGAGTGCTCACAAGACAAGTATGTCAGGATTTTCAAAATGCGCAAAGAAAGGGACAGAACACGGTTTGCTACAATTTGGATTAAATAGCATCTCCACATGACCCCATACCCAACAACCCAAGGAGAAAATATGACAAAGTCACTACAAAGTCTTCTCCATCTAAAAGGAAGAAGGGAAAAAAAAAGTATGCTGCCCAAGCATCCTTATACACAAAGGGCGAAGGATCCAACCTGATGTAACACATTGCTTTTTAAGATTCAGAGGCCCTCTCCTGAACCTAATTCATTGTCATCTACTGATGAGACAGAGAGTGTTAAATGACAAAAACCCAAAAGGCCTACTTACTGAGAGGCTTACAGCAAAGTAAGTAACGAAGCCCTAGCTCAGCAATGAGAACACAGGCATACACTACTCTGCCCTCCTGTTCCCTAGAGCCCTCAGACTGCGGGAGAGCAGACGGGGGAGGGCGGCAGCCTCTTGGCTCACCTGTGGTCTCGTGGCTGGGGCTTCCATGACCACAGGCACCTGGGCAGAGAGGAGTCTGGGAGCTGGGAGTTGTGGCAACCATCCAACCTTGCTAAATGTGCTTGTCCTTAAACGAACCACAGCGTGAGTATCGTTGTGTGTGTTGCCTTGGTCTCTGGCTATGAGACTTTAAGATAAGGCCTGTGCCATGTTTGATCCAGTGCCGCCTTCAAGGACCACTGAATGGTGCCTACCAAGGCAAGCAGAACCTCAGTGAGAAGGTGATAGTAACGGTACCACAATGAACCAGAACAACTCTCTCTAGACTTCATGGTTTCATGGATCAGCCAACGTTCAAATGAACCTGGGGGACCCACATGAAGTCTCCAGCTTTCTATTTGAGTGGTATGGTGACTATTTTTTTTTTATCTTTTGTTTTAGTGTATGCATGTGAGCCTGTGTGAGTTATGTCTGTCTGCAAAGGCCAGGAGCATTGGATCATCTGGAACAGGAGTTATAGGTGGCTATGAGCCACCTAAATGTATGTTCTGGGAATCAAATGCAGGTCTTCTGCACAAGTGGTGTTTTGGTGGTTTGAATATACTTGGCCTATGGGAAGTGGCACTATTAGGAGGTGTGGCCTTGTTGGAGGAAGCGTGCCACTGTATAGGCAGGCTTTGAGGACACCTATTGCTCAGGCTCTGCCCAGTGCAGAAGAGAGACCTCCTCCTGGCTGCCAGCAGGAGACAGTCTCCTTCTGGCTGTTCTCAGATCAAGCTGTAGAACTCTCAGCTCCTTCTCCAGCACCATGTCTGCCTGCAGCTGCCATGTTTCCCGCCATGATGATAATGGACCGAACCTCTGAAACTGTGAGCCAGCCCCAATTAAATGTTTGCCTTTATAAGAGTTGCCATGGTCATGTTTCTCTTTCTAGCAATGGAAACAGTGTGCTTAGCTTCAGGGCAATCTCCCTCTAGCCTGAATGATGTTTAATATTTATTGTCCATCTGATTGGATTAAACACACCCAGAGACTCAAAGAGACATGTCTCTGGGTGCATCTATGAGGGGGTCCCAGAGGTGACTAGATGCTGAGAGCTCCTACCTAATAACCATGGGCTCCTAATGTGAGCATTCTTGGAGGGGTGAAAGGTGGGGGCAGGGGGCCACCTAGGGGAAATAACCCCGATTTCCCCAAGATCTATATCTTGCCGTGGCTTCTTTCCCTTGTCTCTCTTATCTCTGTTTCCTGTCTACCATAAAGAAGCTGCACACAAGCCCCCGCTGCCATAATGTTCTGCTTAGTAATTGGCCCAGAAACATGAAGACTGGTGACTGTGATGAATTCTTTGAAACTGTGAGCAAAAATACAAGTCCTATATGTCGCTTCTGTCCCACAACGACGGCAAAGTATCAACTAACAAGGACTGATATGATGCTAACACACACATGACTGTGTCCTGATCGTTACCACCAGAACTTCATAGATAAAAGACCTTCTATTCCAAAAGGAAACGTTTGGATAGATTTACTTTATCATTTCACTGGGTGGGACAAGCCTGTCACCCTCCGGTACCAGGAGGAGCCACTGGACTTTTCCAATAAGCTTAGGGAGAAAAATGTTCCCATATCGGTTGGGGCTATTGACTTACAATGTGGCCATTCAGTTAAATGTGCAGAGTGTCTCCACCCCTTGTCCCCTACACTAAGGCTTTCAAACAGGATGTGGAGACATGGGTTAGGAGCCACATTCGCTGTCCTCCGGAGGCTCAGTTCCATTCAGTTTATATGCATGGGCACACACACACACACACACACACACACACTTTGGGCTTCCAGGGATGGCTTCATTTGAAAAGAGTCTTTACTAAAAGAAAATATGTAAACATCAGCAAGCGGCACACAGAACAGCCATGGATGCTCATGCTGTGTATCCAGCACAGAGCTCTGCCCTATCCTTTCTTCTTTAGAACAAGGGCGGTAAGTGCGGAATAACATGGGTTTTATACTTCCAGTGAGAATAACCTCTCACTGGGCATGAGAATGCACACCTTTAATCCCACTGCGGCTAGCCAAGGCTACATAGTAAAACCCTGTGTCAAAAAAATTCTCCTCCCTGCTGGTCTGGAAGGATCTGTAAACAGTGGGCATGAGACTACCTGTGTGCATGTAACTGTGCTTTTAACCTTTACATATGTGTGTGTTCTTAAACACTACATTATGCATTGTGTGGTATATTTACTTTTAATAAAACTATATACATAGGGGGCTCAAGAGATGGCTCAGCGGTTAAGAGCACTGACTGCTCAGACTCCTGAGGGTGATTACAGACCTGTATCACCTGGTCCAGCTTAAAGTGTATTTATTGTCAACAGTATATATTTGGGTCTTGGATATTCTTTTGTTATAAATCTAATCTGTTAACCTGTGTCTTTATTAGGAATGTTTAGAATATTTATTTTTAATATGGTTATTGATATGGTAGGGTTTAAATAATCATTTTAGTATTTTTTAATTAGAATTCTTAATGTGTATTAAATTTATGCCTGGTGCCTAGAGAGGTCAGAAGAGGGTGTCAGGGGGGTCAAAATAGGGCTCAGTGGTTAGGAGCACTGACTGCTCTTCCAGAGATCCTGAGTTCAATTCCCATCAACCACATGGTGGCTCACAACCATCTGTAATGAGATCTGATGCTCTCTTCTGGTGTGTCTGAAGACAGCTACAGTATACAGTATACAATAAACATAAGATAAATAATTTTTTTAAAATATAAAAGCAACTATATACTTATTTTTACCATTATTTCATATATTTATATTTATATTAATATATTATATATTATGTCTATTATATAATATATTATACTTGTAATTATATTATGCTTAATATATAACACATAGCATATTAATATGTAATAATATATATTATATAATGATATATAAAATGTATATATTTATATATAAAGCAATCAAAGCTCAGCAAAGGTGTGGTAAGTATATGAAAATGTGTATAACGCAAAATGGACTTTGAAGATAACAAAGTCACAGGGGTTCAGATGCAAAAACATGGCCTTATCTCATGGAAAGACTCCAGAAAGTCTCTGGGGTCAGAGAGTGACATTTGAACTTTTGCCAAGAGGAGGGATGGAGACGGGATTTCAAGATCCTTATGTCACAAACATGGAAAGACCAGGAAAGGAAGAGGCATAATGGATGGAGAGGGCGGGGTCGCAAAACACATGGAAGCCAGAAAGACAGAATGGCAGCGACCATGGGGCAAAGCGACGATGGGCTGAGTAACGAAACATTATCAAGTATGTGCTGCCACACAAGCTAGACTCTGGGAAGAGGAAACCTCAGCTCAACTGAGAAAATGCCTCCCTCAGACGGCCGGTAGCCGGAATGTAGACAAGTCTGTGAGGTATTTTCTAGAGTAAAGGTTGGGCTGAGATCCTGGGCTGGCTAAGACAGCTGACTGAGCAAGCCACAGACAGCAAGCCAGTAAGCAGCTTTCCCCACAGCCCCACCCCCGCCCCTGCCCCATGTTCCTGCCTTGAGTTCCACATGTTTAATGAGTATGGTTCTGAACAGAGAGGTCAAGGGGAAAGAAGCAATGGCCGTTTAGTGCCAAGCATGTGGCAGGCAGCATGTGAAGTGTGGAACTCCACTCATCCCTTAATCCAACAACACTGTGATCAAAACCCTCTGCTTGGCCCAAACCACCTTAAAAGAATGAAAAGCCAGACTAGCGATCGAGAATCTCGCCACGGACAAAGAGAGTCAATCATGGTATCTAATGATTGCAGGCCTACAGCACTGAAAGAAAACCCACAAAAGAATCAGAGGAAAAGCTCCGAGGGGAAGAAGTCCAAGCTTGTACGTAGCCTTTGTGCGCAGAAGATGTACAAATGGAAAATGACCCCGCAACGGCGTGCTGCCGCCCACCAGATCAGCAAAATTCTCAAAGTTTAGTTACATATGTGCTGTTGAGACTCCAGAGATCGTCATTCTCAGCTGTTGCTGGCAAGGAGCTGAGCTGACGGAGCTCAGCGACCTGGTGGTGCTGACTCTGCACCGTGCAGAAGGCTTCATGCCTGCTATCCCACCTCGGAGACTGGTCTGCAGATACAGCTGCTTTGAGGGTGCTGCTGCTCTCCTGCCCCTAATGGGGGCTGGTGCAAAGGTGGTTACCAATCACTTAAACCCGTGGTTTCCTGGGTCCTATATTTGGCCAATGAGAACAACCTGAGAGATCTCCTCACCACCATGACTACAAGGCTGATGTCCCCAAACTGGAGGCCGTAGACCCCATCTCTCAAGGTAGGACAGTTTTGAACATTCCATTCTCAGTCAACTCAGCTTGATCTCCTGGGGACGCTGTCCTTGGTTGGCTGTTCTTCCCATTCCACTCTGCCTCCCTCTCACTGCTTCTTCACTTCTCTCCCAAAACACGTGTTCATATCCCAACTGATGCAAACACGAGGTTCTTTAGAGCAGCCCAGTTTTGAATTAGC
The DNA here is from genome assembly GCF_963924665.1 of Micromys minutus. Lineage (NCBI taxonomy): Eukaryota > Metazoa > Chordata > Mammalia > Rodentia > Muridae > Micromys > Micromys minutus. The sequence goes on from NC_137969.1 coordinate 228,869,328, forward strand.
AAAATATAGAAATGGACCGAGCGGCCTCCAGTAGAGGAGTAGTTAAGTAAACTAGAGATGGCCACAGGATAGAGTCCGGTGTCCACAGCTCTTTCGTATCAGAAAGGAACACTCTCCAAGACATATTGAAATGTAGAAACACAACAGCCCAAATCCAGCCTCCTGGCTGTTTTGTATAAGCTGTGGCCGAACAATGGTCTTTACATTTTTAAACGGCTGGAAAAATAGTTAAAAGTCTGTTTCTTGACATGAGAAAATGATATAAAATTCAAATGTAACTTTCCATAAATAAAGCCTCCTGGAGCACAGCCACTTGCTGGCAATGGCTGGCTTTGCTCTTCGGCGGTCCAGTGAGTAGTTGCAGAAGCCATATGTCACAGGAAGCTGAAAATATTTACCATGTGGTCTTTTATGGAAGAAGTTTGCTGACTCCTGGTATAAAGGGCAGGTAAAGTTATAAAAATGCTGGAAATACAGATCACATTGTGCATATTCATAAAGCAACCTTAGAAGAAACCCCTGGGAAATTAATAACGCTGGCTGCTTAGGTGGGAGGGGCAGGGAGTAGGAAGTGAGAACCCGGGTCACCTGGTATAAGCATTTAATGAACACTGTACTCAGTGCAGGGCCAGTGATACACACCATATGCATCTTCTCATGTGGGCCTCTCTATTACCTGGTCCCCAGTTTATACACACAACCCCCATTTTATAATTGAAAACAAACAAACCAGAACGTACGAAGGGTTTAGACCCTGCGGAAAGTTGCAGAACTCACGATACACAGAGGCCAGGTTACTAAGCCAGGCTGACTTTGTCCTACAGCCCTTCTCCCTTGCTGATCATTTCCATTTTACAGATGAGGATACTGACGCTTTGAGAGACGAAGAACAGGTTTGCATCCATATTCCCGGGGACCTCTTACAACTCCCTTTATGCATCCAGGAAGCATAAAGCGTTATGCAGGAAGCATTATGGGGCTGGAGAGATGCTCAGTAGTCGGAGCTCAAGCTGCTTTGCCAGAAGACTAGAGCTCTCTCCTAATATGTATGTCAGGCAACTCACAGCCACATGTAACTAGCTCCAGGGAATCCCACACATGTCTCTGGCCTCCTTGGGAACCTGCATACATGTGTACACACACACACACACACACACACACACACACACACACACATCAAATAATTTTTGTTAAAGAAGCAGTCATGCATGCCTGTCACGAGTTGGGTACTGGGTCCCAAGGATGGCCGCTACCATCTTTTCCCTCTTAGATAACCAGAAGGGGTGCCAAGTGATCAGCACCCAGCAAAGGTAAGGAGGCCCAGGTGGGACATTAGTTTGGAGGTACTAGAAGTAGGAGGAGAGAGGGGAGGGCTAGAGGACACATAGAAGGCTTTGGCTATAGTCCAAGCTAGGAGTGATCAAGGATGGGACTGAGAAGAAGGTATGGGTTCCAGAGATATTTCGGAAGTGGACACATAGAAAATTCCCAGCAAAGGTTTGGACAAAACGGTGTCTGAGATGGTAGGGTCCAGGAACCCAGATTCCTTTTGTTGTTCTGTTTTTGGAAGACCCATGTATCCCCGAGAAGCATGTATCACACGCTGGCCTTGAGCTTCTTGCACTCCTGGGGATGATCCTCCCAGGAGTAGGGCTCTCAATTCTGACTCTCCAGTCTCTGGGTCTCTGATGCCAGATTGCAACCCAAGAGAAGTGGGTAGTGAGCTTTGCTGACAACGTTCAGCATCTCAAGCTGGATTCCAGGGCACCTAAATAGCCAGGTTCAGGCCAATCAGTGCTGTAGTAGCCACTGTGGAAGGGCATCCTGAGGTTGTGTGGGAGATCTGATCTCACCAGGGGAGAGAGTGTAGACTGGGGGCCCCTGCTGAGCTCAGGCACAACTCTGCTAACACATCCTGACTTACAAGGAAAATCTGCTAATGAACAGCACAGGCCTCAGCTTTAAGTGGCATTCCATAAATCCCCCAGCCCGTGGCGCCTGCTACTACTTGTCTGCTAGTGCAGGACTGAACAAATGAACAAGCAATAAACCAATATTAGTGGAAAAATGTGGCAACATAGTGTCACACTTCACTCAACTGCCCTCTTTCCATAGGGGTGTGTGTGTGTGTGTGTGTGTGTGTGTGTGTATGTGTGTGTATGTGTGTGTGTGTGTGTATGTGTGTGTGCTTTTTTTTTTTCACAGTTTTTTTTCCTAGTTTCTGCTAATAAAACTGTTTCCAGCTAATTCTAGTTATGAGATTAACTGTACTGATGTCTCATGGTATTCCTTGAGACTTCCACACACTCTGACACCTAAACATGTTGAGAAACGCAAGACTGAGGAGAAACAGGAAGGCAGGGTAGCAGGGAATATGGCTCAGCATCATTTTAACCAAGAAGACTACCTTGTAGACCAAGTGCTTAGCATGCTGACCACCTCTGCTCTCTTCTGCTGCCTGGAAACCGGACTCATTCCTGGGGTGCCTTGGGGCAAAGGTGGGAGAAAAGGGTAACCCAAGGGACTGTCTGATGCCCAGGAAATGTCCCTCCTTTTCTATCCATCATGCTCAAGTGACAAACTTTTTGGGAAATTGATGTTCCCAAAGTCCCTCCAAGAGCTTTCAGCTTTCTCCTGGGCCCAGCAGGACCTCCCAGAGTGGAGCCAGGGACACAGTCCCCAGAAGAGAAGGAGCTGATGATTCTCATCCTCTGTGTCATGCACAGACTTAACACAACTGGGCACCCGGTTGCTGCCCCTAATTATTGATTACATTGAACTTCCAACTACTTCGTGGTTCTTCCCGCTCTCTCTCTCCACTGGAGCCACCTGCCCATTCCCGGAAGGGCTGGTCTCATCTGAAAGACTTCTCAGGTCATAAGGGACCTAGGTTTTGTAAATTCAAAACTCAGTGTGGCCAAGTTATGTTCATGATGCCCTTGGAAGGTGCACAAGTCTGCCGGGTACTATGGAAGGTACGCCTTGCCTATGGAGAACTTCCAATTCAGCAGGAGACCTAGTAAACCTGTTGCCACAACAGAAGCCTCCCCATTTCCTCTAGGAGGCTGTAGCATGGTACCAGGGCATGGTGACCAGAATGCAGGCTGGATTTTTGCCCTGTTCATCCTGTAACCAGAACTTTTGGTATAGCGAACAATGCAAACACCTCCACATAAAAGCCAAGTGACACAGTCCTGCATATGAGCCTTTCAGAAGAACCCAAGAGAGGAAAAGCAGAATGTCACAAGGGCCAGGAAACTCATCGCCAAGTAAGTTATCCAACCCAAATGTTCCAGGCCTTCTAAGCTAGCATGGTCCTGAAGCTGGAGCCAGCTTTTCAGGGTTGGGGAGTGTGAGCTAGAACAGGAAGTGAAAGGGGCAGAGCAGACGGTGAGCACATAGGGACAAATATAGAATGTGCTCATGGTGATGTTCAATGGGGGAGCAAGGAATATTGCGATGATGGGAAACAGGAGGAGTCATGCAAGTAGCTATCCAGAGGCCTGTCCCTCCATTAGAACAAAAAAGTCCACCAGGAGCCATTGGCTTCTTTCTAAGCATGTTTCATATGTTAATCATTTAATCATCACTAAAGTTAGGGCATAGATCTTTGGTCCAGTTTACAGATCTGGCATAAGAAGCTCAGCCACTTATCTAAGGTCACACAGCCAGTGAGGAACAGAGACAGGTAAACTTTGACATGTAATGCTGTAGGAACCCTGGGGTCTGAGCTGTAGAAGACCTTGTCTGGGCCTCATCTTATAGAACTCAGTAAACAATGAGAAGTCTTGAAGAGAGTTGTGCTACACACCCAGTCCTGGAACTAGTAAGGCTAAAGAGTGTCTCATAGGAAGGCAGTCATGAGAAACTTCCCCGAGCTGCCCCTGTTGCCCACACTGCCCAGGAATGTTCCCTCCCTGGCTCTTTCCTCTGACTCCTCTTCCAGATTGCTGGGAACTCTTAGAAGACGGGCATGAGTCCAAACACTCCCTGTTACTTCAAAGCAAAGAAGAAGTAGAGGAAAGACAGAAGGATGAAGGGAAGGACCAAAGGCAAGCAAGCAAGCAGGCTGTGCCTGAGCAAGATCCTTGTCACTTTCTGCTTCTCAAAGCTCATCCCCCCCTTTTACCATCCTCTCCTCCAACCGTCCTGAAAAGTCCACCCAGGACATACAGAATGTGCGGCGGAGGGGTGACTAGAGCTTATTCAGTTGGACCTATCTTTTGGGAGATGAAACTCTAGAAGCAACTCCCTCTTAAGACGGGTGGCTATAGGGCAGACAAGTGCCAGTCAAGGTTCAAAGGTACAGACAGACATGTTGCTGGAGACCTGGTCAAGTCCTGGGCCTCTCTTGGCTACTAGAACAGGAAATTTGCTTATTCTGAAAGAAGATCACTGTTCTCAGACCCCAGTGCTGTCCCAGGCTGGGTGGCTGAGGTGAGGTGGCACTGTGTGACATCCTCGATTCTCCCTACAGAATCCATCTAGATTAAATTCATGTAGTTCTATAGCACAGTGTGAATTTCCTCAGCTTTGTTATCAGCTGCCAACTAAGAGGTTAGACTCTAGTCTGAAAATATTAAGTAGAACATTCCATAAACAATTCAGAAGTTTTAAATTGTGTGTATTTCTGAGGGACATGATGAACCTCTCACCACCTGTTCTGTACTGGCCAGAGCGTGAGCTGTATTATCTAATGTATATACCCTATACATGCTATCTTCCATTTAGCCATTTAGTAGCTGTTTTGGTTGTCAAATTACTCATGATGGTTACCACAGTGTTTAAATGATGCTTCACTTTCTTAATCCTGGTCATGGTGGGTAAGAGTGTATGCTGGCAACTCATAGGTGCCAAAAAGGAGCCGTAAAGACAGGGAGATGTCTCAATCTGTAAAGCACTTGCCATCTGAGTATAAATCCCAGATGCCACATATAAATACCAGGTAAGAAAGGTGCCGTGCACCTATATGTCCAATACTGAAGACACAGAGACAGGACAATCCCTGGGGGCTTGCTGGTCACCCAGCCTGATCAGATGGGTGAGTCCTAGTGAGAGACTCTGTCTCACAAACAAAAGAGAATGGTCCCTGAGATGTCACAGCCAAGGTTGCCCATACATACAAGCACACATATGTACTTGTATGTACCCTCCAACACATACATATACAAAAAATATAAAAAAGAGAAACCATAGATGCTGAGTAAAAGCCGGACATTGCTGATTTAATGAGCAAAAAACTAAAATAAAATAAAGTCTTTGCTAAAGTTGCTAAGGTCTATGAAGCATCTATCCTTGAGACTGCAAAGAAGAGAAAAATATTAGTATTCTTTTTGCTGTCACATCATAACCCTCTTTCCCCAAGGAAGGGGCCCGGGAAGGGTGCGGCCTCTCTGGCGACTCAGAGGACCTGGTCCAGATTCCTTCAAGTTGCTGTGATGTAACCCAGGGCACATGGGTGGACAAGTAAGGCTGTGGTCAGAGCGGAGGCGCCAGCAGGAAAGCGCTGTGTGGGCAATCGCCTGGGAGCTCCAGAGGTTTTCATTTATAATCTTTGTTTTGCAAAGGCTCTGGGATTTTTTTCCCTTCAAGAAGCACTTAACTTCCTCGAATTTTAGACCCTTCACAAATATTTTCTTAGGAGAAATGAGAAGAAGAAAAGCTCCACCAAATGCCTGCCGCAGCTACTCACTTCCACCATGAATCAGACACAAAACCACAGCTCGGCGGCTCACTGAGGAACTACACATTTTCATAGTTCACCACTGGGGACTAGTTAGCAATTGTCACTGTCATCTGCAGACAGACAGGTGGACCCATGCACAGACATGCCCCTGGGCTCTGAAGGTAGCCTTCTTACAATAAGATGTGTACACCACCCCTGAGCTCTAATTCATTTCTAGGAAATTATCCTGATCGGTTTAGGCTGCTCTCTCTTAGGCACTCCCTTGAGGTGGAGTTTGTGTGTTTGTGTGTGTGTGTATGTGTGTGTGTCTGTCTGCCTGTCTGTCTACCCATCTGTGTGTCTGTCTGTCCATCTGTGTCTGTTCATCCGTCTGTCTGTTTGTCTGTGTCTCTGTCTCTGTGTGCAACTGATGCACTGTGGCTGAGTCAGCTGGGAAACAGTGCTCATCCCACCCATGAGTGCCACCCGTAGAAACAAGTGTGTACTTTAGAACTGTGTATGGCTGTCTTACCCTAACACCACTGGACTTTGCTGAAGCACGTTTCACCTGGGAAGCGCTCGCTGGCTTTTCTGGCAGTGCCCAGTGAACGAACTGATGGCAGATTTACAGATTGAGTAACTGGAAACACTACTGGGCCCATAAATCAGAAACTTCCTCCACACGCCTGGGGAGAGGTGAAATCTGATAGAGCTCAGAAGGAGTCTGGGAAACCTCCACCAACCAGTCTCCTGACCACCAACTCCCTGCTGCCGTCCACCCAAGCCTGGTCATACGGTACCCCCCCAGGGGTTTGGCCGTCTTTTCGTCCCTCTTGCCTGCTTGCTCCTTAACCTCGTCCTTCCAAATGAAAATCCCGGATGACTTCAGTCCACCAAGTGCAAGTGTATTTTTTCGTTAAGGAGGGTTGCCCTCAGTTTTCTCACTGTAGACTGACAGCCCCCTTGCTCACAGGACACAGGCTACTCTGTGAGCTGGAGGCTCACCCTCACCCTGCCTGGGTGGCCCCAGATATCCCTTTCAAATCACACAAGGCCCTAGAGACTTTTTCGCTCTGGATATTACCCAATAGGGAATTCCAGGAAGAGATCAGAGAGCAGGAGGCTCCTGAGTGGAGGTTTCCTCTTTGCACAGCCTTATGAAGAACTGTTGGCTAGCCCCTGGGGACAGCCTGGTCCTGCAGCTATGCTACCGTGGATCCTAGCAACTGTCTCTTGTCCTTTAAAAGGTGACAACGTTGTTACTGAGTTCCACCGCTCTTATTTCCCCCTCCCCCTGCCCACACCTTGTAAACAGATTTTTTATTAAACTGTCCCCACAGAGCTCCCTCCACTTTCCCGATGGAACTCAGATCCAAACAAGAAACACCCCTCGCTGTGGATTACTGCACCCGGAACCCTGTGGCTCAGCACTTTCTCCTGGGTCTGTCATCTTTCAACCCACAGCCCTGTGCGGTCAAGCATTAGTGGAAGCCGTATATTATACTGAGTCTCTGGGAAGTGAAAAAACTACCTACCACATCCCACAGCTGGTGAGAAGAATCCCATAAAACTGTGCTCTGTCTGAGCCTCCCTCTGGGCCTTCTTGTGCCCAGGACTGGGTTAGATGGAGCCCATAAAGCACCTAGCTTCCTCATTAAGACGCCAAAAGAGACTAGGTTAAAACAACAGCCATTCTATATTCAAAAGACCCACAGTCTTAATCCTGCTTTGCCACAACCCTAAGGTTCAACTCTCATCTTAATGCCACACCAGAGACATAATGCCAGCCTCCTGGTAACCACCACACCACAGTTAAAGTGTAATAACACTACCCTAACCACAGCCCTGGTCCTCCCAACCTTACCCTGAACATCCCCCATAATAGGCAGAAATGTAGACCCTCTAGCAAGGTGCAAGGAGCTCTGGGGACCCTCCTTACCCTTTGCTTCTGGGAGTTGCCTCCCTTGTCCCCATTTATACTCCAAAGGCATAATAATTAACCAAAAGACGTTTGTACAGCATCCACTTCCTAGCTATCATTAAGCTGGAGACTTTCATGCTGGGGTCACAAGGAAGGTCAACTAGCACTGTGCCTGAAACGTGGGGGTGCAGAGAGTCTTGGTGGTGCTGGTGATGGTGGTGCTGGTAGTAGTGATCTGTAGCCCTCACTACTGAGTTGCAGGTTGTAGGCAGGTAGGAGGCCATTCTCTCAACTCAGCAGTTGTAAAGGGCTGGGGCTGGGCCAGGCAGAGTCTTTGTAGTTTGCATCTAAACTGGGTTAGAAGCTTGATCTCCAGGGCGGTGCAATTTGGAGTTGGTAGAGATTTTAGGAAAGGGTGGATGGATAGTGGGAGGTCCTTCAGTCACTGGTGGGAGGGGGTATAGCCTCAATGGGAATTTGGGACCATGGCCTCTTCCTCTTCTTGTCCTGCTTCTTAGCCGTGACAGGAGCATCTTGCTTCTCCACACATCATCTCTGGCTTGGCAATTAGAGGTTTGAAGCAATGGGTCTGCTCAATCTTGGACTAGAGCTTTCAAAACTATGAGTCAAAAACAAACCATTTCTTCTTATAAGTTAGCCACCTCAGGTGTTTTGTTATAATGATGGAGAATTTAATATAGTTCTCTTCTAAAACCAAAGTTGGGGGCCTGATAATCCTTAGCTCTGAGAGGCCTTTAGAAAGGAATACTCAGAGAAATACCCAGATCCTATCAGAGATTTGGGGGTCTCTTTGGACCAGATATCCTTATTTGGATTCACAGATGGGAGAAAGAAAGAGGGAATTGTGGGAAACAAAACCTGACTGGCTTGCTCCTTGAATGGAGTCGTGGGATTCTAGAGGACCCCTGAACCCTGCACTCCTGAGCGTTGCCTCAGCAACCCAGACATGTCTGCTTTGGGTCAAGCATAGCAGGAGGAGATTCACCAGCTCTCCCACACAGGAGAAGAAACACACACTGGTCTCTACCTTCCTCAAAACTACTCCCTGAACCTCTAGCCCTGGGCTCAAAGCTGGATCGCATGTTGTAGGCTACATCTGGGTTTCACTGTCATTCGGGCTGATCTGGAACTCACTATGTGAACCAAGCTGGCCTGGAACTCGCAGAGATCCACCTGCCTCTGCCTCCCAAGTGCTGGGATTAAAGGTGTGGACTACCTGTCAAGCCGAGCCTTTTTATAATTTATACAAGTGCACCCCAAGGCCAGCCCTGCCCTGCCCAGACTCTGTAAGTCTCAGACATCTTTGCTAGCTGGATATATGCTAACTCTCCAAAGGCTCAGATCCTTACCCCTTTTGGGGAAGTTTCCCTGGAGAAAACTACCTTGAAGTAGCATGATTTGTGGGTGAAATGAGAGATAGAACCCTCCTTCTCACCTCTCCTGGGAAGAAGCCAAATCTAGAATCACATGTTGGTTACATTAGGCCGCAGGCTGTACAACTTGGCCTAGTCACTCTAGGCCTCTGCTAGCCAGAGATATGCTAGTGGGGGCGGGAGCAAAGGACTTCCTGTAAACCTTAGGTGGCCTTTCTACAGTTCCAGAACTGCCCCTGCAAACAGCCAGGGGACATAGGAGGTAAAGAAAACTCTCAGCTGAAACATGAAAGACAGACAGAGAGAGAGAAAGAGAGAGAGAGACAGAGACAGAGACAGAGAGACAGACACACACAGAGAGAGACAGAGAGACAGAGAGAAACAGAGATTCTTTAGAACAGTAAGTAGTTGTACCTGGAGGGGGGAACCCTTTCCATTAATTTGGCTTCTTCTATGTGGGTGGTGACAATGACCCTGTTTTAAAAACCACACCCCCAAGTCAACTAAAACTAGCCCGGGTGGATCTGTATTGCACCCCTGGGGCTGCTGAATCTGAGCCCTTATTTTGTTCCAGAACAAGTCTATATGAGTCTCATCCACCACTTCTCTCTCTCTCTCTCTCTCTCTCTCTCTCTCTCTCTCTCTCTCTCTCTCTCTTTCACACACACACACACACACACACACACACACACTTTTCTGTTCTCTACTCAAGTCCTCACGGCATTGCTGAAACCACTAGAATCAGATACCACCACATCAAGTACCCTACTCAGCTGATCTCATTTCATCCTTCTGGTAATCCCATCAGATGAGGCTACTGGCTCAGAGAGATTAGGATGTGTGCTAATGTCACACAGATGCTGACTGTAAACTCAGAACAAGAGCCAAAGCAAAGTCAATCCAAAACCCAGTCACTAAGCGATGGTTCTGAGCAGACCAGCAGCCTGAGCTAGAATTACCTGGGACCACAGAAGAGATGCTCCCTCCAGACTGGGAATGAACACTGTGCATTGACAAGATCCCAGAAATCAGCTTCAAGATTAGATCCTTGTCCAAAGAACTTCTCCATAGCACACTTGTCTCCTGTAACCAGCCTTGACTCCTGAAGCCCTTGTTTAGTTGCTTTGTAGGTGAGCAGGCCTTCTGCCCAGTTTTGGAACAGAACCCTGAACCTAGCACTCCAGAGGTTCTCTGGGCCTTGCAGCCAAGGTGATTGGTCTCCGTGAACATCCTTCCTGTTGCTGGAACTCTCTGTGCCCTTCCCCCACATCTTCCTCTGGTACACAAGTCCTACCCTCTTGGCCATCACAGTTCCTGTAGTGCTTTCTCCCCAGACATTTCCCCCTCCTTCCCTGTCCTAGAATGTCCTTTCTGTCCTGTCACTGCTTTGTCTGGCCAGGCATGGCCTGTCCAAACTGCTATCAGGACAGAGGCCAGCGGCTGCTTGGGAAACCTGGCTGGGCTCACAGGAAATGTTTAGCACTACCAGGCATGCAGAATTTGGCTTCTCAAAGCAAAACACAGCTGGGTGGACAGCAGCCGTCAGTGGGTGCTTATTCTGACCCAGATTTCATGCATGAAGGCCTCGGGCAGAAAGTGATGAGACCAGCCCAGACACTGCAGTGCATTAGGGACATCCCAGTAGCCTCTGGCCTGAGAGCCTGTGAGATTTGGGAAGGATGGCCTTACTGTGGGCCGAAGACCTCACCCAGGACCTTGGCCTCTGATAGCTCCTGCATCACAGACAATCTCCCTAGGATATAGAACATACAGAACTTAAGACGCACCTTACAGTCATTGATTTACAGATCGATGGAGCTCCTATAGTGTGCTGGGCATGGTGTTAGATGTTAGGGACAACGTGCTTACTCTCAGAGTGTTCCTGGTTTCAAGGAATGGCCTATCTGGAGGAAGAGTGAAAAGCTCTACAGAGGGAAACACGGTCCTCAAACTGGTCACACAGGCCGATCTGCTTGCCACTCACACACAGCCTATAGAAATTAGGGCAAGGGCCAGGCCCCGCCCACCAGCTCATAGCCATTCCTAGACCCTTGCTTCTGCCCTAACATCTGCAAGCCTGGGCTGTAGGTGCCTCTGGGTTTTGATCTTACGCCTCAAGCTGAGATCATCGATCCTTTCTCCCCATTTATGGCTGCCCTTGGAAGCAGACGTCTGGGAGTTCAACCTTGCTAGCTTAGCAGCCTGCCTGCTGCTCGTGACTTCAGACTTGCTGAACATTCTTCCTGCTACTCAGGTCTCTCGCAACCTTTTCTGCTAAGGACATGACCGCAACATCAGCCTCCCTTCCCTCTAGTTCTCTTGGCTCCGAGTTCGGTTTTCCCCTTGGTTCAGCAAGACAAGGTTGGTTGCAACATTTCAGAAAGAACTCCCTAAGTGGATGTGAATGGAAAAACCGACCTAAAAGCTCAGAGCAAACAAAAGAGGGACCAGTTTACCAAGTTCAGATTTCCCATCCTAAGCTAGAAAAACATCTAGTCAGAATTGGGTACAAGGGAAGGAGGGGCCCCACCCCTCGCTCATTTTATACTTTTCACTTTTTCCACAGGTACCTCCACTTCCCTCTGGAAGAGAAGCTTGGTGGTGAGTGGACAGAATGGGCTCTCTCTCTCTCTGTGTCTTTTGTGCGACGTGTGTGTATGCACGTGTGTGTGTGTGTGTGTGTGTGTGTGTGCGCTCGTGTGTGCATGTGTGTTGTGTATGTGAGTGGGTGTGTCTCTCTGTGTCTGTGTATGTCTCTCTGTGTGTGCATGTGTGGTGTGTGTGTGTGTGTGTGTGTGTGTGTGTGTGTTTCTGGGTGTGTTTGTGTTTGTGTGCATGTGTGGTGTGTGTGTGTATGTCTCTGGGTATGTTTGTGTGTGTGTGTGTGTGTGTGTGTGTGTGTGTGAAGGACTATAGCAACACCATCAACACCACAGAGAACCCTGGGGAGGAAGGAGAGTGAGGGGAGTTGGAGGCTGTGACAGGGATAAGGATAAAGTGGGGTTTGTTGAGAACTGGTACTTGTGTTCAATGCTGCAATCCTCACAGACCTTGACACAGGTGTTAGCTTTGTCGCCTCCTCACTGATGAGCAGGTGTCCCACAGCGCCCAACCCAGGAGGAGACTTACCTTGATGGAGGTGGTGGTAGGGGTACCAGCGGCTGTACTCTGGTCGCTAGACTTCCTCTGGCTTCGCTGCTCCTGTGAGGACCGGGTGCTCCCTCCACTGAACGTCTGGGCACAGGTCTGGCATTCTGAGGGTCAAATTCCTCCTCAGGGATCACCTCCTCACAGCGTGCCCCACGGAAGCCAGAGCGGCAGATGCAGAGCTGGGGCCTGCTGCAGGAACCCCTGTTCTGACAGGGGGGCTGACACACAGCTGAGGAAACAGGAAGAGAGCAATGATAGCAGGCCAAGTCCTGTGACGCCATGAGAGGACCTCTCCCAACCCCTCGTGGACATGGGAAGCCCACCACCTAGCCTCAGGAGGCTTCTACAACCACTTCTCCCCCTACTACTCTCAGGTCTCCAGGATGCCCTTGAGTTTTAAACACGAGTTGTGACATGAGTTCTTACCAAGCTACCAGAAGGACACACCAGAAGGGAAAGAACCACCTGGTATCCTGTTTAGGCTTAGGTGTCCATTTCTATCGGGTTATAGAAACACCATTACAGAAATTTTATTTCATGTCCTCTGGTAGCTTCAGAACTCAAAAATAAAGACTGTTACTGAGTAGATTATCGATAAACATTGAGTGAATGGGTGAATGATGTCTTTATGGGACGGTTCAACATTAGCCTAAGAGCCAGTAGTATGTGTCACTTATAAGCTACACAGCCCAGACCTATTTGCTGGTGAATCCTGAGGGTGGGCTTAAGTGACCTGGAGAATCTAAGGCCCTCTCAAGATAGCACACCCACATCTTTCTGTATCCTGATGGCCCCTGCTCCTAATCCCTGGCTCAGGAGGTGGAATTCTGGCTTGGGCATTGGGATGATTCTGTTCAGCAGGTCCTAATCCATCTTGGAAACAGAGCAGAGGCAGAAATTGGCCTTCTTCCTCTAAGTGGGTTCTCAGCCTAAGGGCCTCAACCCCTTTGGAAGTTGAATGACCCTTTCACAGAGGCTTCCTAAGACCACTGGAAAATATAAATGTTTTCATTACGATTCATAACAGTATCAAGATTGCAGTTATAAAGTAGCAACAAAGTTATTTTATGGTTGTGGTCAGCACAACATGAGGAACTGTATCAAAGGGTCACAGCGTTAGGAAGGCTGAGAACCACTGCTGTAAGCCTTCACCCTGAGCAGCCACCAGTCCTCTTGTGGTTTCTCCATTCACTGGCTTTTACTACCTTACCACATTCAGAAACACGCGCAGTAATCTGCAGCCACCCAGAATCCCCACAGAGGCCCACACTGGGATATAAAGCCAGGCCTCTTCCTCCCTGCAGAACAGGGTTGACCATGGTCTAGGTCATTCTGGTGATTCTAAAGCAAGGCCTCACCCACCTACCTCCCATTCACTCAGTAAGTAGTTGTGGCTCCACCACAAAGACTAAGTCATCTCTCATATGCAGTTGGCACATGTGAGGGAGGCTAACAGGAAGCAAGAGAACAACCGGGTGTAGTATCAGGAGAACAGGATGTAGTAACAGGAGAACAACAGGATGAAGTATCAGGCAGACAGAAGGGAGCGATGATGCTTCAGGCCATTCAGATGAACACTTCACTGGCGAGGGAGGAGTAGTCCAGAGGGAGTGGACTAGAAAGATCTGAGTGGACTTCCGGAGGCAGGTACAGACTCCTGGAGGCTAGAAGGAAGGCAGCATGCCGGGAGAAAGATCAATGAGTCCATGGAGGCCACAGGCTAGTGAGAGTGAAGGAAGTAACCAAGGTCAGGGTTATGGAGGAAACAAAGAGCCCCAGTTATTCTAAGTGATGTTGAAACCATCAGATAACTCTACTCAGACCACATGCCTGTGGAGAGGGGGGGGGGGTCATGAGAAATCTTTTAGAGAAAAATTCCACATTCTAACCACAGGTTGATTTAGATGGAACTCTGTGGTGGCAACTAGATGTCCCACTGGGGCCACTAGGTAAATCTCCTCCTGGGGTTAGAGGGAGATACGCTTCGGGGCATTTTCCTGGTCGAATTCTTTGAAATGGGAAAACTCTCCGAGTGGGTGGATATCCCGGTGGCAGCTGGATATAAGAAGGTAGGGGGAGTTTTGGGTTTTGCCTGCTTGCCTTCCTGTTGCCTGGCATGCTGGCAGGGTCCCTCTGTGCGGCTTGAGTCCTACACTCCTGAGCTCTGCAGCTACTTCTGTTGACATAAGAACCCAGACGAGAGACCAGTGGTTCCCCTGGAATCCACGAGACCTTCACTGCCAGATGGGGAGCACTGAGGCACCCTGTCTCACACATTGAGCTATTCTGTCATTCTGGGCTGTGTTCTCTCCAGTGTGAAGACGGCTATTGTTGGACTTCCCAGATAGCATCATGCAAGCTAATGTAATAAATCCTTTCAATATATATTCATTCTGTTCCTCTAGAGCACTGGTTCTCAGCCTTCCAAGTCTGTGACCCTTTAATACAGTTCCTCATGTGTTGTGACCCTTGACCATACAATTATTTTATTACTACTTCATACCTATAATTTGCTACTGCTATGTATCATACTATAGATATCTGATATGCAGGATATCTGGCATGCAAATCCCCCAAAGGAGGTCTCAACCCACAGGTTAATAACTGCTACTCTAACAAACTCTAGCTAATACATTCTCCAAGGTTCTAGTGGGAACCTTCAGCGTCTTTAGAATACAAGCACACACTAGCAACCAAAGACCTCCCAACTCTGACCTCACTAACAACACTCAAAGTCAGCCCACTCTGGCTGAACTTGCTTTCTGGCTTCCTAACTTGGCTGCTTGCCTAAGTGCTACTCTTCCCTCAGTCACCTCCCCTGCCCTAGTGGCCCATCTTTCAGTGGCTGCTGCCTCCTCGTTGAACAGACCACTGACTGAGCTCGTCCAGTAGACGGATTTTCGTGTTGGGCCTCTCTGTCCCCACTTGTACAGTCAGCCCTTAGGAGCACAGTCAACTTAGCTCCCAGCATACAAAGCACAGTCACCATCTTTCTTCAGCTACTCTCCAGTGGGTGCTGATATATGCACCATCTCATTTAATTCTTGCCACCGTCCTCTGTAACAGGTATGCTTGTGATTCCTACTTTACCCACAATGCCTCTGAAAGTCAGGGAGATTAAGAGACTTGCTTAAGGTCACCTAGCTAGATAACGGAGCTTGCACTCAAATCTTTGCCTTAATAGCCTATCCACCCCCCAGCGTGCTCTTTTTCTACCACCTCTGAGCCTAGTCTTAGAGCTGATGGTAAGACGAAAGGACCGCTTGGCTTCAAACTATGCATCAAAGGGGCCACTAGAAACCAGGCCTGGGGATACTGCGCACCCCAGGTTGTAATGGAGGCTTCAGGCGTGTTTGCCCTTATAAAGTCACATGGTAAATTTCAAATTATGAGGGAAGACATGTGCCAGCCACTTCAGGCACCTGCTTTGATATGTAGTCTCAGAGCACTCACAAGGTCTGAGATGTGATGGAAAATGGCTCGTATGCTTGTGCAAAACAAGCGTGATGTTGGCCAGAGCTTATTACTCAGGCTGGAGAGAGTGATAGTTAAGGAAAGTTTCCTGAAGTAAGAGATGCTGACCAGCCATTCAAAGGATGAGATGATTGGAAATCCTGCCCAGCAAGGGTATTCAGGGTCCAGGCTGCCCGGTCAGTGGGTAGTAAGTACAATGTCTCAATTTGGGTTTTATTGCTGTGAAGAGACATTGTGACCAAGGTAACTCTTAGAAAGGCACACCTTTAATTGGGAATGGCTTACAATGTCACAAGTTTAGTCCATTATCAGTATGGCAGGCATGCCAGGAGGAGGTGCTCCTCCTCACTGGGTGGAGCCTGAGCACCAGGAGATCTCAAAGCCCACCCACACGGTGATGCACTTCCTTCAACAAGACCAAACCTCCCTCAATGAGGCCACACCTCCGAACAGTGCTGCTTCCTGTGGCTGAGTAGTCAAAGAAATGACTCTCCAGGGGTCAAACCTGTTCAAACAACCACAAGGGTTAACAGTGAACCAACTGAAGGATTCTGAACATGAGCTAGATCCTGAGGTGAAGACATCTTCTTTGGTGCCTCAGTGTCCCCCAGAGAACTATAAGTCAAACCCTTTCCCAAGCACAAACTGCCACCACAGATTCTGGCCAAAGCCTAACCATCATCCATCTGCCCAAATATAACTAGCTACCACATAAGCACCTCCAGAGGCCCCCATCACCACCATCTCAGCCACAGACACTATCTGCTAGGGCCAGCTCAGCAGGCAAACACTGAGGAAAGCAGATGAGCCCTGGGTGCATCTTGAACCTGGTTTTCACTTAGGAATGGAGAAGAAAGACCCACCCCTCCCATCCAGTAGAGACCCAAAGCCGGTATGAATGAGAGGAGGGTCTTGCAGTTCAACCTCTGATCCCTGCCTCAAAGGTGGCCTTTGATATAAAATGGCTTAGCTTCTACCCTCCCCTCCTCTTCTGAGTCTCAAGAGTGACCCATTTGCTATTGATGTAAACAATAACATCTTTCACTCTCTGGAAATCTGAGACACCCTTCCCTGCAAGCTAAGCCCCTCCGCCTCTTTCTACCACTCAGTTCTGCTTCTTCTCCAGGGCTGTCTTGACAATGGCGGGGGTGGGGGGAGAGTGGTACAGACCTAAGTGAGAGCAGGTTACACAGAGGAAGCCCCATCCTGGTGGGGGTCCTGACACTGCTGGAAGGGGTTTTCTCAATCAGGAATTCCATTCCTGAGGAGGTGTTTGGTCTAATGAACAGCTCATGAGAATGGGCAATCAGGAGGAAAATTGGCTATATAATTTCTTCTATTATATCATCATAAATCAAAGTCATAAGACTTCCAGAGCAGCCAGCTGTGTTGATAGATAAACACCTTCCTGGGAAGGTGACCTTTCCCAGCTGGCTGAGGCAGACCTTCCATGTCGGGACGGTCTGAGCTTTAGAGCAACTCTCATCAGCCTGTCTTCTATGGTTTCCATAAGTCTCGGCAAGTAATATACTGCAGTGTCTGGGTTGTTCTGAGCCAATCACATGTATTATGAGACTGGATCACGGACTCCTTCTCTCATACAAAAGCACTCCTAAATGACCCACAATGCTGGCTTCAATCGCCTAAGAAAAAGAAAGTTCTGATTGATTTTACTGGTTGTGTGTGTGTGCATGTTAAGTGCTCTTTTACATTTTCTTTTGGCATTATACACGTGTTCACATGTGGATGGGCACACATGTGTGTACTGGTATGTGCACATGGAAGCCGGAGGTCGATAATTGGTGTCTCCCTTGATCACATCCCACCTTGGAATGAAGCAGGGTTCCTCACCAGGAAAACCTAGAGTTCACCTTGTGGCTAGGCTAACTCGCCGACATGTTCCAGATAACCCGCGTGTCTGATACATGGGATTGCACGCAGGCTGTCAGAAACATCCTGCATGTATGCAGGTGACTAAGCTCTGGTCCTCATGCTGCACAGTCCTCAAGTTCCCGCCCATAAAATGGCGGCTTTAATTAAAGGTACTAGCATTCTTTCTTAACTGATCCCCATTAAGGTCCTTTTTTAATTCCCCTAATTCCCTTCATTTGGAAAAAAATGACAATCTGGTCATTCTATGCTGGCGCTAGCATTTGTATTTTTACTTATGTTCAGTGTGTATGTAGATGGTATGTTGGGAGTACAAGTATAATGGTGGTCCAAGGACAACGTTAGAGTCAGTTCTCTCCTATCCTTATTGGGTTCTGGAGGTCAAACTCAGGTCATCAGGCTTGTGTGGCAAGTGCTGAGCCATCTTGCAGGCCTTTTTGATATTGTACCAGTGCATGAAATCCAGTAACACTGTGAGAGGTGGGAGCAAGGACGGTGTTTAAAGGAGACTGGCAGGAAATAAATGGGCACAGATTTCAAAATGTATTTCTCAAAAAGCAAAAGGCCGGCTCAGAATCCCTGGCTTGTAGCAGGGGCTTTTTACAAGTAGCAAAAAAACAAAAAGCACCTACAGAGAAAGGCAGAGCCGTGGCAGCTGAAGAGAGAAGCCCCAACCTTGGTGGAGTGTTTGTTGTTGTTGTTGTTGTTTTGGTTTGGTTTGGATTTTCCAGACAGGGTCTCACGGTTTAGCCCTCACTGTCCTGGTACTCTGTGGATTATGCTGTCCTCAAACTCACAGAGATCCTCCTGCTTCTGGCTCCCAAACGCCAGGACTAAAGGTGTGCATCTCTACTGCCTGGTGGTGGACTTTCATACCCACCTCAAAATCCGACTCTGCTTGTTGCAGAGGTTTCAGTTCGAGCGCGAGTTCTAAGACCCTGGCTGTTCTCTGGTGAATTACTGGGGGACAGTTACCCAGTTACCGCACAGTACAGCCTCCGTCCTCTGATGGGTGATTCACTAGGAGCATGTGTCGCCTCTCCTCATTGGAGGGCAGCACTTGTGTAGCTAGAGGTGTGCCTTCTCCAACCATTCATAAATGGGGACTCTTCTGGAACCCTGCCTTTCCCACTTTCCCCTGGCCCTCTCCACTCAACATGAGGCACACGGAGAGCTCAGCTCTCTACAGAGGTAGCTGAATGCCAGAGAGAGGGAAAGACCAAACGCTCCTGAAATTGCTTTGAAGGCCGGAAATAGATGGAAACATTGTTTCTGGATACCCTGGCATTTTTGGCTGTGCTCCTAGAACCTCTGCTCTGCTCCAACAGTTGGGCAAAGATAAACTGACTTTCCACACAAAACACCTACTTTTGGAAGCAGACTAAACTCAGAATGGACAGGCCTGGGGGGAAGGTTCTAGAAACAGCTCTCACGGTGTAAACACATGCTACCCTCCTCAGGTCCCCTGTGATGTGATCAGCTCCATGCTAGTAGAAATGTCAGAAAGTTGGGGGTCAAACGGATATGATTTAAGCCAGCTCAGCCACCTCTGACTGCGAGACCTTGGGTCCTTCTCGCCTCTCTGGGGAACTTCACTCCACCCTTAGTCTTGCTCAGTGAACAGGCTGCTAGTTCCCCTCTCTACATAGAGATCCTGCCGGATGACACCTTCTGTGCTATCTAAAACTTCAAGTTCTACGTAATTTAGCTTACTCGAGCTGTATGTGGTTCTTTAAGTGCAAATGGGTTGGATTGAGGTGTTAGCCACATTTCAGGTGTTTACTAGCCACATGTGGCTTGTGGTGACCATATTGGATGGCAAAACATAGAACATTTCCACCACAGTGAATAGTCTAGGAGATAACACACAAAGCTTAACCGGGGTAGGGCCAGATGGCTTCTGAACTTTTTAACCATACCTCGTTCCCAATAGCTAGGCTTAGGCTAATGTGCAGAAACATGTACCACAGTAGACAGCCCCCTCTTGACACCCCCACCTCCCCAGATTAAAATCTTTGTCATCACTTCTTTCTTCTGGAGCTGAGACACCTTCTTTTTCTCTCTATGACCTTTGAGGTGAGGCACTGGTTCTAAGGTTAAGCCCGGCCACAGCCAAGCTCTCAGTTTTTCCTGTAGCCTGCTTCCTGGGACTCTAACAACCTGTCCCCTACGTTACTAAATTCTTTCTCACCCTGAAGACTTTGTAGATCTGATCATTTCTAACCAGTCACAGCATTTGCCCCAGGCCCTCCCTGGGCACCTCACCTTTGGAATGTGTTTATAGGTTTGGGGGCAACACCTTGGGTCTAAAGGCAGGGACCCTAAGAACCTCTGGCTCACACAAGTGTCAGAACCGTCTATGGACTCACCCTTTCCACCTAAGCCCCATGAGGAGGACATTAGCTGTCAGGACCTTGGCCTGAGCCTCTAGGCTATAGGGAAGTCAAGGCCGCAGGCTCCAGAGCCTTGCCCCTGCACAGCTGGGCTCGGCCACTGCTCTCCAAACTGCTGCAAACTGCACTGGGGCTCAGAGGCCCGCCAAGCACTAGGCTCCAAAATAGCAGTTGTATTCACATAAAAGCCTCTAATGAGAGAAAGATGCCATTTTTTGGCCCCTTGCACACACGCTGCAGACGCTGTCTGGCAGGCCAAGTGGGTCTCTACTGTTTGGCGGACGGAGGGGAGGAAGGGAAGGTGTGAGTCAGACTTTGGCCCCAGCCCCTAGGCCTGGACCGCCCTGTTAATTACTTTAACAAATGCTGAGATGCTGGGCCACTCGGAGGCTGAGGGCCAGGGACTGGGGTAGAAAGCTGCCCCAGTTCACACCAGCCACAGCAGGCACACAGAAGGAGAATTCGGGGTATATTCATCCCCCAGACCTTGACTCGGTTGAGAGAAACCAGGGCTTTGGATATTTCAGTCTCAGTGGGGCCTCTAGGGAGGAGAGAGGAATAATGCCCAGAACAAGGGCCATCAGAGCCGAGCCTCTTCCTGGAAAGCAGCAGCAAGACAGGTCAGTGATTGACAGGTAGCTATCTGCTCTTGGTACCTCCAAGTCCATGTTAGTGCACGGAGGAAAGGGATGCCTTCCATCACAGAATCCTAACCATGCGGATGCAGGAGCCATCACCGCTGCCTCACTGTGTCCTTCTCTGGAACATGGTTGTGCATCCAATACATACTGCCTGCATAGAATGCTAAAGACGATAGGCTGTGTCTGTTCCTTCATGGGACTTCCAAATTAATCACAAGGGGAGGCGTAAACAGGTAAACAGAGGAGCAGAAGAACAGAAGTCGGGTTGTGAAGATATAGAGGTAGCAGTTAAGGGACCAAGATCCAGAAAAACGGGACTGATGAGGGACAGCTATTAGCAGAGTGATTGGAGGCTGCTCCTCTGGGGAGGGAAGCATGATGTAGACTGGAAAGATGACAGAGGCCAGGAACACAAGGCAGTGGGTGGAGGCAGAGCGGAGAGAACGGCATCTGCTATAGAAGGAGCACATACTCAGGAGCCAGGCAAATTACATAGATCAGGATAAGTGTTGAGAGCCCAGGCTAGAAGGGACACTAGTTTGGGGACCTCGCAGCAAAAGGTAAGCTTATGTATTCATGGCTTAGAGAAAGAGCAGTTGGTAGACATCTACAGACATCCAGAGTAGACAGCCGCAGATAGGAACAGTCATGGAGGCAATCTAGGCAGCAGACTCAAGAGCCTGGAGGTCGAGAGAAGTCTGGCTGAGAGTGTCTGTAAACATGGGCTAGTGCCAGTGTTTACAAGACAGTGCCTACATCCTGCTTCCTCTGTATCACCTCTTCTTACTCTTATGGGTACTATTACCATCCCTGGCATATGGGAAAACTGAGGTTTACATTGGTCATAAACGTGTATAACATTACCATGCTATTAAGTGGTTAGAGCAAGGGTTTTATATAGGGGATTCTGGGTCTAAAGTTGGAGCCTTCCTACTTGTGAGCCAAGTGGAGCCCAGAAAACAAAAAAAAAGAAGCAGGTTCCCTTGTAGGACTGAGATAAGAACCAAAAGTAATATTGTTCCATCGCCAACCACAATGCAGAGGCTCTGGACCAAGAAGTCAGGAGCAAATGCTTGCCTAGGACACGATCATCAATCCCCTGAGTAACAGGGAGGGCTTCTGGGAGGGATAACACGAGTTGGACAACAGAAAGGGATTTCTCAGCCTAGCCAGGAACAACACAGAGGTCCTACCCTTAGAAATCACAGTAAAAAAAAAAAAAAAAAAAAAAAAATCAAGGCTCTTTATAAAGAGCCTAGAGAACACAGAAGACCGTGAATGAAATATTTAACCTAAATTGCCTCATGTTCCTTATGACTCTGGAAGGAAGCAATTATTGTTAGTCACAGGCACAGAAGAGGACTCCATACACAGAGAGCTGTAACAGCTTATCTACCAAGAGGGTTTCTAGCACAGGCTCAGTCTGAACTGTGATCAGGTCCTTGGTTGCTGGAGACGGGCTTCATACACATACTGCTGAGTCCTCACCCCCTGACTTGGACAGCTATACAAGTTCATCTGCCAAGTGGGTAAAAGATGAGATCCAGGTTCCAGAGTCATCGTATTAAAATTGGCATCACAGGGCTGAAGAGATGGCTCAGTGGTTAAGAGCACTGACTGCTCTTCCAGAGGACCCGGATTCGATTCCCAGCTCCCACGCACGGCAGCTCACAACACTCTAGGAGATCTGACACTCACACAGACATGAATGCAGGCAAAACACCAAATGCCCATAAAATAGAAATAAATATAAATTATTTTATAAAAGACTGTTTAAAAATCAGTAATATAAAGGGCTTATGATAGCACCTGGTATACTTCAAGAGTTATAGCTTATATTCTCATTATTGCCAAAGACAAGCCTATATACACTGTCATACAATGTGTGGCTCAGACTTAACTAAAAAAAGGGATCTGGTTACATGCCCAAGGATGCAAACCCGGGGTTCAAACGCCCATCTCCTTGGATCTGTGCCAGAATCTTACTCTTTACCTTGCTTGAACCTTACTTCGTGAGTTGGGATTTAGAGATGGGCTCTCCATCAGCCATTTGCAGGGGATTGTTTCTGTCCTCCTCAGAGTGGACCCAGACTCTGTGTCTTCAGGTCAAGATAAGATAGGAAGGCTAGGGGAGGGTCCTCAGCCCCTCCCTGGCTGTATGAGTCAGGGGTGAGCTGGTGTGAGAAGACAGAATGATCTCCCCAAATTGGCATCAACAAATGGGATCTCACATCCTATTGCCTTTCTTTCAGTCATCTGCCTCCACAAATACATAATACACGAATCATGCACAAGAGCTGGCAAGGCCACAGAAAAGAAAGGCAGATACCAAGACCAAGGGAGGAAATGGTGGCCCAATTCCAGACCCCACCAAGGTAGAGGAAGGAACTGGGGATACAGCAATGTGACAGCCAGAGACACGGCAGCTCCCCAAGTTCCAGTGACTTTGAGAGGAGGGAGCAAGCTAGCCAGTGATGTGGAAGTGTGTTCGAGCTTAGAATGGCTTCCGTGAGAAAAGAGAAAGACCAGGAATCAGGGCAACAGAGCCAGGACCAGCATTTCTGCCCATGGGCAATGTGTTGAGTCCTCTTATATGGGGATCCAGAAGATGAACCAAGTCTCCATGTGCTTTGGGGGCCAAGACTGAAATGGGAGTGTGTCATACACTCTGTGTCTTTTTCTCATCTCCCACCTGCCTGGAAGGCACCCCATGTGTATGAACTTGCTAGGACAAAATCCTGAACATTCTTTGGCATGTCATCTCCCCCAAACCCTGAAGACAGCTGTGCAGAGGGGAGAAAGCAATGAAAAGCCATTGGGGAAGCAGAGAGCCAGCTGTCAGGGTATGGAGCCAAGATCACCACATTCTACACAGCCCTGGGCCCAGTTACCCAGGGCCAACACCCCAATGCTCACGTGGTTCTCATTAGGCTCATTAGCTGCAAAATAGCAACAAGCAAACAGCACAGAGACCAACTAATCACTAGACAACTCTTTGGTGGGCAGCACACTTTAAGCAGCAAAGGCCAGTCCTCCAAAGAGCTGCTAGCCTGGTCCAGGGGTAAGCATTTAGGGAGTGGTGCAGCACAATCGGTTTGGACAGGGAAATAACAGGGGTGTGGCTATCTGCACATCCCTCAGCAGCACCCTCTGAGACATGAGGGTGCATGCATGCTCAGAGACACTCACCCAATCTCAAGTTTCCAGTGCTGAAACTACAGTTTGGCAAAGAAGAATACTGGCAAATCTCAAGTGAGTTAGGAGTAGCCTGCAGGCCTGGAGAGCTGAGTGTGGCCAGGCCCAGACCTCCTCGGACATCTGGGTTTCAAGCCTGTGAGGCTGCCTTGTCCGGTTAGCCTCAACAATACCCTACCACCCTCCTTGCATAGGCTGAGCTCCCTGGGACATACCAAGCTTCTTCCCTAACCTGGAACTTCAAACACCTCTGGAATCCTCAGGGTGCTGTGTCTCAAAGTGTGGTCCTTGGTCCTGCAGCATCAGCAGCCCCAGGGAACTTATGGGAAGCATAGTCCCAGCCCCGCTTCTAATCTACTTATCAGACTCTTCTCTACGGTAGCATTTCCTGATGCTCCTTCTGGTAGTGGACCCTGAACTCTTCTTCGGGATGTTCAGCCACACCTAACTGTCATCTATAGTGTTTTTAAAATGGCAGCATCATGCCCTAGCCATTAGTCTCTGCCTTGCATAGAGTTACTGGGCCTCCTACTTCCCTGCTTTCTCTGCCCAAGGGAGTAGCTTGAAGCTGATTTGGTCTCAGTCTGTCCTCTAAGGAGGTGAGGAACCCTGAGCAAGTCACCAACTCTCCAAAGGGCAGTTTTTCACCTTTGAAAATATGAATGAAGGCTGGGAACATGGTTCTATTATAAAGTATCTGTCTAACACAGTCCGATGCATAAGACCCAGCACATTAATAATAATAATAATAATATTAATAATAATAATAATAATAATGAGAAAGAGGAGGAGAAGGAGGAAGAGAAGAAAACTTAGTTGTATTTGTTAATCACTGTCCCTGGGAAGCTAAAGCAGGAAGAGTAGCTAAGGCTACAAAGTGAGATCTTTTGAAGCTAGCTAAGGCTACAAAGTGAGATCTTGTCTCAAAGAGAAAAGAAAAGGAAAGAAAAGAAGAAATGAGAACACAGGTTTCTTCTTAACTTGACCTCTAGCCACAGAAGACTTGCACCCTGATGGTCCCACTCATCCAGGTGGCCTGAAAAGAATGTAGGTGAGAGAAATGTCTGGACTTTTGTTTTGAGGTCCTTAGAGCTACAGATAGCAGAGGGGGCGGAGCCATGAGGCCTGAGGCAGAGTTCCAGGGCTTGCTCACTGTTATCCCACTCCTATCACAACCCAATTATATATCCATCTCAAGACGTCCTGGGAAGGACAGAAGGGCATCCAACATGTTGGGAACACCACACATGTCACACCTCAGTACGTTTTGAGATGTGAAGCTCTCACATGTGAAGAGCCTGTGAGTATCTTGATGGAAGAAGTGACAAGACCAAGGTCTTACAGTCAGGCCTGGGCCTGGTACAGGCCGTGGCAGCTGTGAGGGCAGGGTCGGGTGGGCAATGGGGCAGAGGTCCTAGGGAGCTGATATAGACCCAATAGGAGGCCTGGGGTGCAAAGGAGAAAGAGCCTAGGAGTTCCTGTGAAGCCCATACTTTTGCCCGTAGGAAATGCCACCCTCGGCTACTGTTGAGAACGGGTCAGGGACACGCCCCAGCATGTGCTGCACTCCATCCTTGGCCACATCTCCCAACCAAAGCCTTAGTTTCCTCAAAGGTGGAGGATAAGTAAATCCTCATGGAGAAGCTTGACTGATAACACTGGTGACGAGCCAGGCAAGGGGTTGGGCAATCATAACACCCAGCTCTTAGCAGCATCTCCAGGAAGACACTGCTATCCCCAGTGCTCCGAGGTAGTGTGACACTCGGGACAGGATCAGACTCCTTGTAGCAAGTGTAAGAAGCATCCTTGAGTCAAGTTGTCTGCCTTCTGCCATTGTCTGACTCAGTTTCCTTATCCACCAAGTGGGAAGGATAAACACACTCTGCATAAAGTGGGTAGTGTATGGGTGTTGCCTCTGACATTAGTGGTGGCATGGGTCATGGTTCTCCCACCCTTGAGTAAAGGATCAACCTGGAGCCCATGACCCTTCCTGCCTCTGTCCTTGGTCTTGACATAGCAAACAGGAAGTCTTTCTCTCCCCACATTTAAGACAGCTTGGCAGGCTTCAGAGAATCTGAGAGAAGGTTCTTCCTGGCACAAAGCCTTACCAGATCACCCCAGTTCTATGCCTGCCTGATATCAGAACTGTATCAGGCCAGGGGCCAGGGCAGATGTGGATTCCCAAAGCCCACAATAAGAATAATGTCACCAGAGGCATATTCTGCAGACCAAAAACATGGGCACCAACACAATGACCCAGAAAACAGAACTTCAGGAAGTTTAAAAGACAAAATTTAAAAGAGGAATAGTTTCTTTCTGGAGGCATCTTTAAATCTCCCTCCCCTATACTCTGGAGGTCCCCTTGGTCTGCTTCACATTCTGGAGTCTTCATCCAGGTCTGTGTCAGGGGCAAGAGGAATGGATGGGACAGAAGCCACTCACGTTTGATACAGTGGTTGGTGCTGTTTGATGTTGTCCATCCTGGGCAGCACTGTCCCCCGCAGACATTTCTCCTGTGGGGTCACCAGGGCAAAGTTAACACGAGTTTGCTCGAAGCGGGTACTATTCACATAGCCCTCTTTGGGCAGAGCTTGGAGAAATACGTGGAAGCTGGAAAGACTGTCCCCATTCCACTCAGAGGCCATCTGCTCTAGGAATGAAGACTATGCTGTGATGAAGACCAAACTTGAGTCTTCTCCCTAGCATCCCTGTATACCTCTGGGAAACCTCTGTCTTTCCATCTGCACAATGGAGATAACGCCTGCCTCACTGAGTGACTGTGGTGAGAAAAGGTGTCTAGTAACCAGTACAGAGAATTCAGTTCAGAGCAGAGTACAGAGCCAAACTGAGGGGCCAGCATAGGCTATGTATCGAGATCTCATCTCATACAATAAAACACACACAGACACAGAGAGAGTCAGACAGACATACAGACACACAGAGACAGGCAGACACACAGACACAAATACACACACACACACACAGAGAGAGAGAGAGTCAGACAGACATACAGACACACAGAGACAGACAGACACACAGACACAAATACACACACACAGACACACAGAGAGAGTCAGACAGACATACAGACACACAGAGACAGGCAGACACACAGACTAAAATACACACACACACAGACACAGAGAGAGAGTCAGACAGACATACAGACACACAGAGACAGACAGACACACAGACACAAATACACACACACACACACACACACACACACACACACACACACACACACAGATAGTAACAGGGACAAGGTGGTAAGCAAGTTCATAGAGGTTCGGTCATTTGCCAAAGCCACATAACCATCAAGTACTAGAGCCAGATTCCAAAAAAAATCTAGGTTAGCAGACTAGTGGGTACCTCAGTGAGAGAGAGAGAGAGAGAGCGAGAGCCTGCCTAGCATGTTGAAGGCCCTGGGTTCTATCCAGAACACCAAAACCAAAACAAAAAAACGCTGAATTGGCTGAACTCTAAACCAGACCCCAAGTGTACAATGCTTCTCACCAAAACCACACAGCAAGCTCCTTGCCTGCGGATGCTGACAACTGCAGAGAAGGTACATACAAATCTAGTCTTAGGGATATGTGTGTGTGTGTGTGTGTGTGTGTGTGTGTGTGTGTGTGTGCATCTCCTTCCCACACATTTAGACTAGCAGAAGACTTGAGCAGGCCCATATGTAGTCAGACTGAGGGCTAAGTGGGTGACTGAAGAAACAGGGCTCTCTGGTCACTGTTCAAGAAAGGCTCCCAAGGTGACAGCTGATAGGAAGAGGGGACATAACTAAGCCACCCCTGCCTGGCAAGCCCTTTTCACTTGGGAAGGCCAATGGGATGTAGTCTATGGGTGGATGCACCTGACCCTGACACCTTGGTCTTGGTGGGACTCTCATTCCCCTTGCCAGATGTCCTCGGGTGTCTAGTGAGAGCTATCAGCACCGGAAGGATTTCCAACCCAAGCACTTCATCTGTAGACCTCAATGGCCAGACAAAGGAAACTCCCCAGAAAGAGTATATTGGAGAAGACTTCTTGGGTCAGATCTGTGGGGTCAGGACAGGCAAGGCTGGCTTTGCCTTCCTGGCCCCAGACACAAGGAACAGAAATGAAACATGTGTGAGTGGGGGAGGGGCAGAGGTTGGAGTGGGTAGCCACTCCTGGAATCCTTGGGGCCAAGATGGCGAGCATCTGGTGCCGCTTAGGGGATTGTTTGACATTTGAGTGGACCCCAGAGCTTGTGCGGTTGTGGGAGTCGTAAGAAGAATTCAAAATAAATTCCTAAAGCCTGCAAAGGCTGAGGCCCATTCCCAGTTCTTGGTCCCAACCTTATGGGGGGCATGGCCTCCTAGGAAGCTTTCAGAATGTCCTTCTGGCCAAGAGCTCTGTCTTGCTGGCCACCTCCTGCACCATCCTGGTTTCCTAATACTCTCCTCCCAGCCAAGGCCCAAGTCGCTGGGCTCTGGGGAGAGAGCTGCTCCCGAGACCCAGGGCTTTCCAGCATACACCCGAGTAGAAGGGGAAATCCATCCAGTTATTTGGAAGTCACAGCCCACTGTGTTAGTGACCAGGCCTCGTTGTGGGCTGAAAAGGTCTTTAAGAGAAAACAGGCTGCATGCCCTGGGAGTTTTCTGAGAAGCAGCGCCTGTGGGAACTTAGCACAGACCCAGGAGCCTACTTGGGTGGAAAGTCATACCTTAAGTCCTGCCCAAAGATCACCCCCACCCAAGGCACTCTTCAATCCAGATTCCCCTGGGACAGCTTTGCAGCTAAGATGGGCAGCAGCCAGGTCTGCCCTGCCTGTCTGTAGAGGAGTCCTAAGGGATGTCAGGGTCAGAGCGGAGACTGGCCAGAATCAGAGGCTGCCAGCAGACGGGGCAGGATGGGGCTGGAGGGTTACTTAAAAGAGATTCAGACATGCAATGGACATCCCTGAGAATACTACAGGCCCGGCCAGGAGAGCTGCTGGGAGGTGACAGCATGTGTCTCATGTTTGCTAGATGAAATCTGTATAATCCTAGGCCTTATGCACATCAGACATGATCTCCTCTGTGGAAAGTTACTCTGACGAGTGTCTGCCCCTCCCCCCACTCATTGGCACACTCATGCATCATTTAGTAGTGGTGGCTTATGCCACTGGGGCCTCCCTCTGTCTCTGGGTATCTCAAATGTTCTTTCCCTTTTCTCTTTGCCTTCGTAGGCTAACGCAGTGTCACAAAGCGTGGTCTATATTAAGTGCTCCCTCTATTCGCCCAGTCCGGGGCTCTCTTGGAAGTGGGCTGAGCATCACCAAAGGCAGAAAGGGGGATGTTGGGTTTACACCTCAGCCCGACTGACTCACATGGCAAGGAAGTGATTCCCCATCCCACAGGTTTCCTAACCTGCATAGGCCAGAGAGCAGGTCTACATCTGAGGCTAGGTCCTCATGTGGGCGCTGCTGCCAGACACACCCAGCTGGTTTCTCCACAGGGAGCAGAGGGCACCAGGTTCAGCTTCCAAAACAATGGGTGGGGCCTGACCGGAGCTGAAGTTTTTCTTTATTTCAAAATTTCTTACACTTCCTTTCTCTTCCTGTACTACTTTTAACCACTAATGAGTATGCAAAGTTTCCTTTTAATTGTGGATTTATTTATGTGGAAAGATGAGTCAGGCTTTGTTCGTAAGGATTAAAAAATGTAATTCATCTAAACATCCAGAAACAGGAGGATGGATAAATAAACTGTGGAAATTTTAGACAAAGGAACAATATATGCCAGTTAAAATGAATAAACTTGAGTTGTATATTATCATAGTTAAATCTCAAATTCCTAATAAGGAGGGAAAAACATTGTAGGGGAATACAATACGCTACTTTTTGTCTAAGTTTCAGATATGTTAGCCAACATTGTATATATTATGGATATTTGCATCTGTCACAATAGCATCAAATGCACGTTGGAAATATTTTAAATCCAAAGCAATGGTTAACTAGGGGAAAGAGGAGGTAAATGTATAAAAGAAATATCAACTCTAGTCTATTGCAACTTTGATATGCCGTGTTGTGTTGATATGCCTGGGAAGCCTGCCCTATTCTGAAGGAAAAGGAGGAGGAGGATCTGGGGCTGGAGAGACTGGCAGAGGAAAATAAAGAAAAAACAGGGCTGGAGATGGCTCAGTGGTTAAGAGCACTGCTCTTCCAGAGGTCCTGAGTTCAATTCCCAGCGACCACAGGGTGGCTCTCAACCATCTGTAACAGAATCTGATGCCCTCTACTGGTGTGTCTGAGGACAGCTACAGTGTACTTATATATAATAATAAATAAATCTTTAAAGGAAAAAAAAGAAAAAGTAAAAAAAACATCTGGCAAGGTGGCTCATTGGATAAGAGCACTAGCCAAGCTTACTGCCTGAGTTCAATCCTGAGATCCCACTTGGAGGAAGGAGAGAGAATAAAAACAAAATATTAAGAGTCAAGAAATGCTGAGTGTGGGGAGACAATAAGCCCCCTGTAGATTGTAGTACTGTTCACTGTTCACTACTGTGTCACAGACATTTAGCACAATGCCTGGCACATGTATTAATCTTCAGTACATTTACAGTTCCAAAAGGAAAGGGTTCTTGATTTTGTGTCTTTCTTTCTTTCAGTGTTGTTGTTGCTGCTGCTGTTGTTTTTCCAGATAGGGTTTCTCTGTGTAATCCTGGATATCCTAGAACTTGCCCTGTAGACCAGGCTACTCTAAAACTCCGAGATCTGCCTGCCTCTGCCTTCAGAGTGCTGAGATTAAAGGCGTGGGCCACCACCTGGCTGTTTGTCTATTTTGTCCACTGCTATATAACCAGGGTTTTCAGGATAATGCATATTAATGGAGTTCTGCCAAAAATTAACAAAACAAAAACAAAATCCAACCAACCAACCAACAAAAACCCCTCAATTAACAATAGTGTAGTTCTACATTCCACCAGCAGATGGCACTTGGTCCCTAGATCTGACCTGCACACAATGGCCAGAACGGACCTGGATTGAAGAAGTTAAGGAATAATTCTGCCACTTGGGCCCCTTCCCAAGAGATGAATGGGATGCCAGAAGAACTCAACATCTACCAAAGCTGTAGGAGACAAAACTGAGGAGCCAACTCCAGCACAGGTATGCATCTGTGTATATAGCAGGTGCCCACAACTAACATACTTGGTCATAGCTGCCAGCTTTGTCCTGGCCAGTCTGCTTTGCTTCACTTTATGACTTCAAATAGCAGCACGTTCCAACACACACACACACACACACACACACACACACACACACACAACACACACACACATACACACACACACACACACACACAAGCCTGCAGCATAACCACCCCCTCCCCCAGAACAGCCAAACTTCATCTGAGCCTCAGCCCTGCCTCCTCTATACCAAGACTTCATCCTTGCTCCTGGGCAAACCCTTTTGGTGAAAAGCCCTAGTTTTGAGTCAATGTTAAGCCTGCATGACAGCCTCATCTCCAGGGGCCACTCCGGCCATCTCCCTCCCCATCTCTGATCAAGGACCCCCCAGGTCACGGTGTCTGAGCCTCTCCCCTACACTGTACTGCTCCATTGCACTTAACAGAACACGCCCTATGCTTTTAGAAACACATTCACCAGCACACACAGCGTTCACGCCTCCAACTTGATTTTAAGAAACTGACTTGCCCTCCAGCAGGATTTGTATTCTGTGTCTCCGTGCCTTCTCCTGTGCTCGGCACATGTAATCATGAAGTTGCCTGCACAAGTCAGGAGAGAGGGGAAAGCCGAAACAGGGCAGGTAACTCTCCTTGAATGGTCCTACGCAGGAGGCACTTGGCAGCACGCAGCTCTATGCCCCAAGACTTTAGGCTAGGCCTCCGAAGGGTAGCAGGGGGTCCAGACTCTGAAAGGGCCAGCTACGTGCAGGCACTGATCTGCTGGGAACACGGAAGCAAACAAAACCCTGCTTAAGTAGAACTTGTATAAGTCTGAGCACATACACAGAAATAGAAATGTTATGGGGGAGGGGGATAAATGCTATAAGAAAGCATAAAAACAGGGCGAGGGTGAGGAAGGGATGAGACACGGTGAATTCTTCTAAGATACAGGAGGTCGCTGCAGCCAAGAAAAGGGTGTGTGCGCAGAGTAGGAGGCAGAAGATCCTCTGTAGTAGAGCTAGGCTTACAAGCATCCGGACAGTTACGGGACTACAAACGGACAGGTAAGCCAGGCTCAGGATAAGGGCTGTCAAGCCCCTCCTAGACTAACCAATGGCACCCTGCCCAGTCCCAGTGTTGCCAGGTTCCTGTGCCACTCACTCCAGAGACACCTGGATACTCGTTGAGGTCTCCAACCTAGCAGGCATTAAATTCTGGGCAGGGTGTTGTTGGGGCGAGGAGGGGGCCTCCTTCTGTGGTGATAGAGTCCAGGGCCGCAGCGAGTGGTGCTAAACAGTAAGTTGAAGAGTTGGAGCAAGGCGTGGCCTTTGCAAACAACGCTGCCATATAGACTTACTGGCACACATAGACCCAGTCCCTCGCACATCGCAGCCTTCCCCTCCACACAGCTCCTGACCCCATGCCTAAGCCCTCTGCGTGTCCCAGCAGACCTGAGCCCGGACCATACACTTGTCTCGGCGCGCCAGCTTTGCTGTCAGCCCCTTCCTGGAGATGCGTCTGTCTTCGCGCCCTGATGTCCCCACTTCCCCGCCCAGATCCTCCACCTACTGGCGCCCCGAGCCAGTTTAACCTTCTCTGGGCCTCAAGAGCCCAGAGCGCCCACCCAGCAGCGACCGTGAGAGCTCTTTAGCCCAGTGCGGAAGGAGTTAGAAACGCACAAGAGCTTAATTAACGTCGGGGTTCCGGGTGAACTGCTGTCCAAGGGAAAGGATAGATTTATTTTCCCCAAAAAATAACTTTTTGAAAGCTGGTCCCGGGCCCCGGCTTCGGAACCTCGGAGTGGTTTCTCTATATTACCGAGGACAAAGGAACAGGAGTCTCCTCTAAAGGCATGACCTTCCGGTACCCCCGCATCCCCACCCCCAACCCCCTCTCCAGTGCTCACCCGGTGAGCCGCCCTCGCCGTGCAGCCGCGGATCGCTGAGGGGTCGCCAGGCGCGTGACAGAATGTGCGGCCCGGGCTGCTGGCTGCTGCTGGCCTCGAGGATTGCTCCTCCGAGTCTGGACAGGTGGCTGGACTCGACGCAGCTGCTGGGCTCGGGATGGCCTCCTGGCCTCGGCCTCTGCGAGCCTCCCAGGGGTCCCCTGGCCCGGCTGGTTCCACTCAGAGGGCGACAAGCCGGGGACCGGCGCGTCAGGCTCTCGAAACAGACTGTACACCTTGGCTGCAGCCGCTGCGGGGTGGCTTCCCACGGGGCGCCACAACCGATTCGCATCCCTGCTAGCTGGTTCGTATGTCCCTACGGAATCCCTTTGGGCTTGACATGTCCCCATCAAGAGAGCCAGGACAAGTGGCAGGAAGCACCTCCAACGCACCCGTTGGATGCGTCCCGAGCAGCGGGAGGTGGTCGGCGCCCTCATGGCGCCAGAGTGGCTGCAGAGCTGTGGGCACCAGAGACCTCGCAGGGAGGTGCTCTCCATCGTTCGCTCCACAGACCGGCCTGGCAGCTTGCCCCCTTCCCGTCTAGGGGACCTCTGAAACAGCGGTCTGGGGGTCCGGGGGTTCCCAGGCAAGGACTGTATGGCTTGAGCTGCTCGGGCTGCGCACCGAGCCCGAGTCCGCCGCACCTTCGCGCCCTCACTGCCGCCGTCTGAAGGGGAACCGGAGGGTTTTATTTTTGGAAACCGCCCCCCTGCTTTTTCGTCTCTTTTATCCACGCCATGCCCCCTCCTTGGAGGGACAGCTCGGCCCCCTTATTACGGGAGACAAGAATTCCAGCAACACCCTCTTTGGCACCGAGAAGCGAGCGGGCGGCGAGGGGATTAACCCGTGAGGAGCTGCGGGCGACGTAGAGCCGACCCGGAGACTGGAAAGGCAGATGGCGTCTGCCCGGACAAGCGCACCTGAGCCGCCTTTCTCCTGTCCTGAGCAAGCTTAAGTTGTCCACCTGTCCTGGATGCATTTTCTGCTCCTGACCTCACGGACTCAGATGAACAAGGCTGCTTCTCGGGCATAAAGGAGGCTGGGTAAAGTCCCCAGACCCGGGTAATGGGGACCCAGCCTGAGGCATGCGCTCCTGGTCTCGTCGCTTCCTCCTCTGACCACTGGGGGTGCTAGGCGCGAATGCAGGTGTCCCCGGGGCAGCACCCAGGAGCCGGTTGCCTATGGGGAAGGTCAACTTGGGGCGCGCGCCCCCTAGTGGACCTGGCCTCATCCTTGGCAACCGTACCTTGTGACAAACTCTGCCAGAAGGTTTAGCTCTTAGATCTTAATCTGCTTCCTGTGGCGGCAAGCCTTGGCCTGGGCCTATGGTGATGGTGACTGCCCGCTGGAAGAGGTGTTCTCTTTGCACAAAGGTAGACGTGGAACCTCTTGAATAATGTGACTAAAGGAGAGCATTGCTAAAGACGGAAATAAAACCCAGGCCGGGGGGCCTCTGGCCCACAGTCCACTTTCTAGACTCCTTTCCAAGCCCCTCATTTCTTGGAGGTTTCCTCCAGGAAGACTGCATGAGCCTTTGATTGATCCCTGCTGGGCGGAGTTGTCTTTCCACCTGGGTTTTCTGTTAAAACTACATTCTTCCTCTTGTCCCCTGCCCCAAAGCCTAAAGGCCTAGGCATATATGGGTTTCCTGGAAGCGTTTTCACAGTTTACTACCTCCTAAAGAGATAAGACGAAAGAGCCGGTAAGGGGCACCAATTAAAACTACCAGCCTCTCCCCTCCCAGAAACCTGAGTAATGCCTAATTGGAGATGAAAGCCTCAATACTTGACTTCGGCCTACAGAATCCTCCCTGCCCAGCTGGTTCTGCCCTGCTGGGTCTCTGGCCGATCGGAAGTTATTCTCACTCGGTATTCGTTCCACAGTACCCTCTGTGTTCCATTGCAATGCCTCATCGCTCCACCTGGAGTACTCATCTCCAAGAGATCTTCAGGACCGCCTCTTCATTTCACCTCACAGAGCAGACACCCGCCCCTAGACTGGCCATGTGTGCTGTTCAGCTTCCCATCCCTGTGAGGAAATACGCAAGATTGCCCACTCACCAGGAGGGATCGTTTCTTAGGGCTTTATTGTTGTCGGTTTGGTTCGGTTTGGTTTTGGTTGTTGTTTGGTTTGGTTTTGGTTTTCCAAGGTACGGTTTCTCTGTGTAGCCCTGGATGTTCCCTTTGTTAAACCAGGCTGGCCTTCAACTCAGAAATTTGCCTGCCCCCTGAGTGCTGGGATTAAAGGCAAATCCCTCACCTCCCAGTTCTTCCCTACTGTTTTAAAAACATATTTTAAAAATTAATTTTAGTTATGTGTAGGTGTGTGTGTGTGTGTGTGTGTGTACATATGGGTATGTGCACATTGAATACCTTTGGAAGCCAGTGGTACAGGATCCCCTGGAGCCGGACTTACAGGTGGTTGTGAGCCACCTGAGGTGTCTGGAACTGAATTAGGGTCCTCTGGAAGAGCAGCAAGTGTTCTTCACAACTGAGCATCTCTCTAGCACCATTTTTCTCCACTTAATACATGCCAGGCACAGTCCTTGGCTTTCCTACTTCTACCAGATACAATTTGTAGCTAAGATCAACTTTAGACCTAAAGAGCCAGCTCCTGCTCAGGTTGAAAGCTCATTCAATTCAATCAAAATCATATCCAATTTAATGCTCTTCCTCTCCCTACTGTATCCCCATCAAAAAACTGCAGGCCCTGCAGTGGGGAAAGTGGAATGGGCTCTGTTCTCCGGACTCTCCTTTCATACTGTGACTCTCCATGGTTTCACAGGAGGTGTCAGAGAAGGGATAACAAAGTCTTATTTAGCTGATGCTTAAGCATTGGTTAGCTCTTTCAGAGGCATGTGTGGGGTCATGTGTGTGTGTGTGTGTGTGTGTGTGTGTGTGTTCCACCCTGCACGGTCCTAGCAAATTCATCTTTGACCAACTTCTTGACAACCCAGCATCCCTTGCCCCAAGAGACATGCCAGTCCACACCAAGCCAGGAAGTGGGAAGGTGGCTTCTTATTTTATTACTTATATATGTAGATTAGTCTAACAAAGCAGCCCAATTCCTAAAGATGCATGTTGGGATCTGCCAAGAACTTTCTTATTGTGCCTTGGCACCTGGGGGGCCTGTAGTAGCCAGAGGTCACCCAAGCACCAGATGGAGGGCAGCTGTCATAGCATCTCCTCTTCTGGCAGATGAAGAGCTGCACTAGAATGTCCTCAGGCTCAGGGAGACCTCAGCCCTGTCTACTAAGGTGACCGGTGTGTTCTCTCCCCAGAGACTAACTCCATCCTTCCCACCGGTGGGCAGGGACCAAGGTAGTTTCTACTTACCTGTGTCCTACACTTCTCTTCAGAATGCTCTATTGGTCTAGGCTCTGGAATTTGAGCAGACATTTTGTGTGTGTGTGTGTGTGTGTGTGTGTGTGTGTGTGTGTGTGCACATTTATGTGGGGGCACACATATGTGTGGTAGCCTGAGGTCACCCTTGAGTGTCATTCCTCTGTGGCTGCCCATCATGTTCTTTGAAACAAGATCTCTCACTGGCCTGGGGCTTGCTGGCACCACTGGACTAGCTGTCCAGGAAGCCCCAGAGATTTGTCTGTCTTTGCCTTCCCAGTGCTGAGATGAACAGGCACATGTTTTCATGCCTGGTTTTCCTTTTTCATTCTTTCTTTTCTTTTGGTTTTCTTTTCTTTATTTTAGCAAGTGTTCTGGGACCAAATGTAGGTCCTCAAGTTTGCAGGCGAGCACTTTACCAACTGAGCCACCTCCCCAGACCAGCTTCAGCAGACATGCTAAAACCACAGGAAGAGTCCTGCTCAACAATCTATAAAATTACTCATCGGTCTGACTTCCCTGGCTACCGTACCTCTAACTGAGCTGAAACATGCTCCACTCTTTTCCCCAGAACATACAGCAGGGCTGGAATCTGGTGGGCAGTCAAGAGACACCTGGACAGAGTACCCCACCAACCAGGGAGGACGGGCCTCACTTAAGCCCATTTGAAGAGAGGAAAACCTGAGCTCTCAATGGCCACTCCTAGTCCAAGCTCTCGTGCTTGCTGTCCTTGGGGATAAATGCCACCTCCGTTCCCACCGTGCTCTGTCCCCTCCCTCCACAGGGAAGCAAGCCCCAGCCCGTGCTGACTCTTCCAGGCTGGACCGGGTGCCCCTCTCTGCAGTCCAGCCCTCCCCGCTCTACCTGCCCAGGGCTGTCGGGGGGCCCTCCTCTCCATCCCCCCAAAAGCTCACCTCACATCCCCAAGAGCTTCTCAAGGCCAGAAACCTTGGCGTCATCTTGTCCCTGAGCTATTTTTTCCTCCTGTGTGTCCAAGTCATTATTACTGCTCTGTCTCCCCGGCCTGCATTTCTGGAAGTCTGCCGCCCATTCAGCCTCTCACTCTTTGCCTCAGCCAAAAGCCTCAGCAGACACACGCTTCCCTCGCCACCCGGCACCCCGCCCACTCCTCAGTGAGCACAAGTGGTCCTTGGAAATCCCCACCCTGTTCTCCTGGGCCCACAGCCCCGATAATCTACTCCAAAGCTTGGCATCTGTTACCTTTCTGAGCACCGTCATCCCGCCCCACCACATGTCTAGTTTGCCCCCCAGCCCTCCACCACATACACAACTGTTGGGACCTCATGGCCCAGCTTTTCAAAGTCTCTTCTCCCATTAACACTTGAGTTCTATCAGATTTTTACTTCATTTTGCTGTTTGAAGCTGCCAAAATTTATGGCACGTAGTATGGTTCAGGCACCGTGTTAATCGTGCTAGGCAAACGACTCATGTACCAGACCTATAGGGCAGTGTTTCTCAACCTGTGGGTCAAAACCCCCAAACCCGTTATAAGGTATAGATACACACACACACACACACACACACACACACACACACACACACACACACGTTATGTAACAGTAGCAAAATTACACTAAAAACATAGCAATGAAAATAATTTTGTAGTGGGTGGGGGTGGGGAGGTCACCACGACATAAAGAACTGTATTAAAGGGTCACAGCATTAGGAAAGTTGAGAACCACTGCTCTCGGGAATCATGATTTCCACAAACACAAAGAACACTGAGTCTGGGAACAGCTACTGGCTTGCCCAGGACCACACACCACATAACAAGAAATAGCAGATACAAGATTCAAACCTGGCCCACCTAAGCCACGCCATCCTGCCTCAAGCCAGAACTCCCATCACAACTTATAGGGACCCTCCCAACCCCATTGTTGTTACCACTACTGAGTCTCTAGTGCCTAGTCTCAAATGCCTCCCTCATGCCTGCCAGCTCACCACTCAATACCCTGAAGAACTGGGATGATCAGAACATTCTGCTTCCTTGAACCCTGTCTGCCCAGTTGGACAAGGGGTTAACTGTTTCCAGCATGGCCCCTGACTCACCATGTGTCATTCTCCTGTCACTGATGAGACAGGAGAATGCTGTTAATCCCACTCACACATTGTGGAATCTAGGGAGGGAAGGCCTCTCTGGAAAGCCCTGAAGAGTTTGTTCTAAGGGGTCAACATATTGGTCAGGACACTTGTCCACCAAGGGGATGGCAGTCTGCTGGACACACTGGGCCACCTAATTGCTTTCCCATGTCTTGCTGGAATGGTGCTGGCAGCCAGAGAGCTACCAGAACCTGAACTAATTTGGTAAATAAGGACCAAAAACAAGGACCGAATTTCTGCTTCCTTTGCTGAGACCCAGACTCCCCACAGAATTCCAAAGATTTTTCTTCCTTGGAAGCCACTGGACCTCCAGCCCTGAATTCCTCTCCCCAGGAGAGCTTGTTCCCCTGCTCAGAACAAATAACATATTTCCTGGTTAATTGGAAGTCAGAATGGCTTGAAAAGGGGTGATTGGACCCCCAGTCTTCCAGTGGGATCAGCTCAGTGTCCTCCTCAGACATTGGGCAACTGGGATTCTTGTATGGTTCTAAAGATGGATCTGTGCAGGGTGACCTGGTGTCTCTTCTTTGTGATGACTGCTCTTCCTATAGAGGTAGGTTACCGGGACCACTCTGATTCAAACGTCACTGCTTGGCATCACCAAACTCAAAAATACTGGGTCAGATCTGCTGATGCTGCCTGTCCCTCCCAGGGGGCATAGTATGCTGGCTTAGCAATATCAGCCATATCGAGAATGCCTATGCAGATCAAGCAATCTGACCTGTTGTTGTAGAATGTTCTGGAAGGGCTGCTGTCCGTAAATGGAGCTCAGTTCAGAGCTTCCCTTGGTTGCTATTTTCTCCTTTGAAAATGGAGTTAATGACACCCTTTCCTGCTGTTCCCCCCTTTATGCTGTGTCTTGGGAGGAGACTGATGACTGCTGTTCCCTGCAGTGCTTAAAAAGTGCCAGGCTCTGTGCTGAGTGCCTCACACTCACTCCCTTACTTAACTGCAACAATAATCCTGTGAAGGAAGTATTATGTTTTACCATGTAATAGGTGAAGAAGTGAAAACCCGGGGAGGTAAAGTGACATATCCACAGCCACAGCTATAAAAACAGCTACATAGAGACTCTCTCCTGGTTTATCTAGCCAGACATTCAAGCCACACTAGCTTCCAAGGCAGGGAGGTCACCTCCAGCCATGAGTCTCTGGGTGATGGAAGGACTCAGCATTTGTGGTACAGTAAGGATACTGGTGGCCCTGGAACTGTTGTTGGTCCCAAGCAAGACCCCTGTCAGCCATATTGATCAGTTAGCAGTCCACTTTGTGTCCAAGCAGACCAAAGCCAACATGGTGAGTTTCAGAGACCCTGATGCCACTCACCAAGGAAAAGGAAAGAGGTCACACGCAGCCTCCTGTGAGTGACTTGCCATCACTGGCCAGGGCTCATCTTGACCTCAGCTTTTCTCTTAGAGTAAAGAAAAGGGGAGATAGAAAGGAATGCCTGTGCAGTCACAAGGCAGGCAATCTCCAGGTCACAAATCCACAGGAGTAAAGTGTCTTGCTCAAGGTTGCACAGGAGAGGAGACCAGCGGGATTCGTCTAAATAAAGTCTGAGTTGCTCCAAAGTCTGCACATTCTCCAGGATCGCACAATGTGCTTGCTCCAGTGTATTCTGCAAAGATGTGAAAAGGGCCACCCTTCAAAATAACTGACTCCACTCTGTCCCTCCATTCCCTGGCTCGGGCATAAGGGTGAACCGATCTAAAGTCTCTGTGCATGTAGTGCCGAGCGGAGATGTCATTTCCAACTTGCTTGCACATATGCTGTCAGTTTCTAACCAGGGCAGAGACTTCTAGAACTCCTGGGACTGGGAGCACACCAATGTCCTCCTCCTCCTTCCCCTCTTCCTGTTCATTTGTTTGTTTGCTTTTGTTGTTGTTTTGTTTTTGAGACAGGGTCTCACTGTGTACCCCTGGCTGGCCTGGAACTTATCATATAGACCAGGCTGCCCTCGAACTTACAGAGCTCTATCAGCCTCTGACTCTTGAGTGCTGGAATTAAGCTTGTGTACCACCACACTCCCACTTAAGTATTATTTCTTAAGCAGAGGCCCCATGCCTGAATCACGTGAACATCTGGAAGCCCCCTTTTTATCTATCCTATAAGACCACAGGGACTTATGTGTTCCCCTGGAGTGAGGTTAGATGGGCTCTAAATCTCCAGGAAGAGAATCCTAAGGTCTAGGGAAGGGGGGCAGACCTATACAGGCTTCTGGGGTGGCTTTGCAGGACAGTATGGGGGGCAGACCTATGCAGGCTTCTGGGGTGGCTTTGAAGGACAGGAGGGGGGCAGACCTATGCAGGCTTCTGGGGTGGCTTTGAAGGACAGTATGGGGGGCAGACCTATGCAGGCTTCTGGGGTGGCTTTGCAGGATATCGATGACAAGACTGAGGGAGCAGCTGTCCTTGGCTGTCACTGAGGTTCCTCAGGCTGTTCACATCTTGGCCTCCTGCCGGGACAGTGACACCCTCACACCATGAAGGATGAGGGTTGTAGGAACAGAAGAAAGGGGCAGTT
The DNA here is from genome assembly GCF_963924665.1 of Micromys minutus. Lineage (NCBI taxonomy): Eukaryota > Metazoa > Chordata > Mammalia > Rodentia > Muridae > Micromys > Micromys minutus. Next base: position 228,910,124 of record NC_137969.1, read on the forward strand.
CTGGGCTCTTTCCCAGGCCGACTCACCACCCATTCATTTCTTCTGGCACGGAGAAGCTGCTGTCTGCCCCCATCAGGTGAGACACAGGCCAAGAGTGGTGGCCTTCATAAAGTTTGCCCTGTCTCTAGGGCCTCAAGCCCTTAGGGATACACCCGGACCTTGAAAGTCTCCAGGAAAGATCACAGACTTTAGATGGGGCTGGGGGCGTGGGGAGGGGAGCTAAAGGGGGTGGGGAGAGCTGCAACCAGAGTTCACTGGCCCAGCCAGTCCTTGTGACTCATTCCCTGTTTCTGTCCACTCTGGTCTGAATGCCTTGGCCAAGGGGCCTTGAGGAGGTTGTAACATAGGCTGGCCCCTTGCCCATCTGGGCTCAGCAGACAAAAATTAAAGATCTCACCCCTCAGGAACTCACACAGACAGCGGAGGCATGTTCAGTGTGCTGCCTCAGAGACCAGACCTCAGGCCAGATAACGCTGGTTGCCAAGGAGGAGGGAAAAGTCTTTGGCTCCTCCCCCTTCCCTGCACCCCACAAGTCCAGCCCTAGAGGCTCCTCTGAGAGCTGCTCACCCCCTTCTCATTTCCCCTATGGTCTGGGTCTGAAGGTGGCAATGCCAACCAGTGTTTCCTCAGGCTACCCTCCCCGGCCCCTCCCCACCTCTGCCTGAAGACAATGGGCCACGTCTTCCAAGAGAAACGGACTTGTAACTAGCTCTCCATACATTTCTGGACTCACAGTCCTGATTATGTCACTTGAATTGCTCAACAACCTTCAGTGGCTCCCCAGTACTTCATTAATCAAGTCCAAGCCTTTTACTGGGGCTGGCACACGAGCTTGTCTCACATCAGACCCTACTCGATTTATGCTGAAACCCAGCACATCCACTTACTCAGAATCTCTTCCTCACTTTTCACTGCCCTGTGCTCTTACCCCAGAAGCTCCTCGAGCACCATTTCCATCACCTGGAACGCTCTCCGAGACCCCCACTTGCTCTTCGTCTCAAAGGCCACCTCCTCTACAAACTTCCTAGATTACTTCTTCCATCCGTAAAGCTTGCTGCCTCCAGCAAGCCTCTCTATCCTCAGTGGTCCTCACTATGTCCTATCTGGTCAGTCCACAGCCGCTGACCCTGGAGCAGTGGAAGTCCACGGAACACAACCATTGACCAGCCTCAGAGCCTGAGCTAAGTGACTCTCTGAGCCAGCCATTCTTTGCCAATAAATGAGGGGCTAAGTGGACGTTTTCCTATACATAGCTCCTAGAAAAATCAACCATGTATCACCAGTGATGCAACAACGCAGATCACAAGGGACTGTACTGGGTATGAGCCACCATCTTGAAAGCAGTCTCTTCATTGACTGTTGGCCTAAGATGCCTAGGATAGGACACAAATATAGACATCATGGAATGGATCATACTTTCAGAGAGAATTTGACTGAGGAGCCAATACTTTGAAAACCCAAACCTGGAATTCCAATATAGCAGCAGGTAAGTGTCCATTCTTCAGAGGTCACATTCCAGTGAGGGTCATTTAACTGGAGAAGCACAATGATTGGCTAGTTAGTAACACAGTGAAGGCTGGAGCTTGGGTCTCCAGGAACGGGTTTGGTCTAGATTAGTCGGCTCTTGCTGTAAGCTCAGAAGGGACACAGCTCGGAGCTGATGCTCTGAAGACTAAGTGCCACCATGCTATTGTGCCTGCAACATGGAACACTTGGTGGCTTTGAAGTGAGGGCTCTTCCATTCCAGAGGGTTCAGGCCAAAGACAGATGGTTACAGGAAGCAAAGAGCCTGAGTCTAATCCTGCATCTGCCACTAATGGGACTCCCTGACCTGCCCTTCTCCCTCTCTGGGACTCAGCTATACATATATATGTGTGTGTGTGTGTGTGTGTGTGTGTGTGTGTGTGTGTGTGTGTGTGTATACACACAAATTCAAATCCCTGTCAACACTAAACCTTTGATTTGAGGAGCAGACAGACAAGGAAGGGGTCTGGAGCCAAGAACTGTAAGGTCCAGAGAACGTGCCTGCAGGAGGGAACTTCCTTAGGGGACCAGGCAGCCAATGCCGTTAACTTACAGTTCAGGAAACTGAGGCCCAGCAAGGGAAGAGAGGCTTGTCCAAGGTCCCACAACTGATTTTGGCAGCTCCCAGCACTTGAATCGGGCTCTCCTGACTCCCAAAGCCTTTCAGTTCTTTCTCTTTCAACTCCTGTGGAAAGCTGGGAGTGATTTGACCGTCTGGGCACGGGAGGCCAGCAGTCATAAGCATGTCAGAGTCAGGGCCTGGGAATATCTCTGATGGGGAGTCCATGTGCCAAAGCTGCTGGAGGAGGGGAGGCGTAAAGGGCCGGGGGGGGGGGACACCCCAGAGATAAGCTGTCAGCATTCAGCTCTTCAAGTTGGCAAAAGGCAGGGAAGGATACATAGTGATGGAGGAGAAAACAGCCCCACTTCTGGTTCTCCTTGGAGGACCCCCCTCCCGACACTGCCCAGTCTGCCTCGATGCTGAACACTTCCTCTTACGGCCCCATCTAGTAAAGTGTATTTGTCTAATCAGGCACACTGACATGTCTCTACACACCTGCTGCCTGGAGCTCCGCCCATTTGACAAGGATCACAATGCTCTCCCTCTCACTCCACAGAGGTTTTGAGGACCTAGTACATACCAGGCACCATGCTAGGCACTAGGGAAAGATGGCTAGGGCATCTCCACTACCTGTGCAGTGGTTGGTGTTACCGGTTGACTTTTCTTCATAGGTTCATGTGCTATACGCCTGGTCCCCAGTGGGCGGTGCTACTCAGAAACTTTAGGAGGTGGTGTCTAGCTACATGTAGCTTCCTAGAAGCATGCTGTGGAAGACTATACCTGTTGCCTATGGCTGAAATGCATGGGACCAAGTGGCCCTGACAGAACCACTTGAAACTGTGAGCCAAAATACAATTCCCTTCTTTAAGTTGTTCTCTTGGGTGTTTTGTTCACAATGACATCAACGTAAGTAATGCATGAGCATACCATCCGAAAAATCAATAGTCCTCCAGGTTTCCTGGAAACTGCTAAGCGTTGCATAGTTGCAGGTTAAGAGGAAGGCAAACTTGGGTCAATGAGTAGAGGGCTTAACTCTGGCGATCTCCTTTCAGAAAAAGGGACCTGTTTCACATCCTAGTCACCAGCCATCCCTGGAGTGTACAGACTGTCAGCCTGGGGTCTTATTGTCTCTTGATGTCTCTAGTCAACGGTAAAGAATCAACATTAGGGAGAAGAGGCAGGGTGTTTGTATTTCCACCAACTGACCCAGTCATCCGGAGAAATATCAGTGGACACAAAGCCCGGCTTCAAGCCAGCCTGCCCCGCAGAGGCATTCCTCAGTTTGACAGAAATGGGGAGAGCCACCTGCACTTTAGGGAAGCCTGGCTTCTGGCTCCTGCAATGGTGACCTGATCAACTGGACTGTGTCCCTTTCCTCTTCAACGTGTTCTGATACCTGCACCTTTCTGAACCCAGTCGGAACGCCTCACTTCGGCACTCGGCTCCCCTGGCTGCTGGCTCGGACTCAGTTCACAATCTCACCACTGCTGACAGAGCTTCACACCGCTGGCAATGTGGACATCCTGCAGTTTCCCCCATGGCATGGCTCTGTAGATGGGCGAGTGTGCTCGACAGCCATGGTGGCGCCCCAAGCTCTTGTTTCTTGAGTACCCTTATAAAGGAACATGCTGAAGAATAAGGCAGAGGGCAATCCCTGCCCCCTGGTGCTTTCAGGGTAGAAGAAAGGCAACAGCTGCTCAGTACCTGAGTCCAAGGATAGAGCACCCACCCGTGGCTGAAAGATGAGATGAGTAGCCAGGGAGGACTCTCGAGGACTGTCTGGGCTGGGCTGGGAAGTCTTGGCCAGGAGAAGGTGGAAGAGAGGGTAAGGAGGAAGCATCCAATGACCACCAGAGGCAGGATTGTGAAAATCAGAACCACACCTTAACCCTGTTTCCTTTATGTTAATTAGGCTAGGCTTGCTGGCAGTGAGCCTTAGGTCTTCTCTCCCACACTGGGATTACCATTGTGTACCCACTACACCTGGCTTGTTAACATGGGTGCTGGGACCAAACTCGGGTCCTTATGCTATGAAATAAGCATTTTACCCACTGAGCCATCTTCCCAGATAGTCTGAAGAAATGTGAGGCCCTTGGTAATGCAGTTAGACGGTGCCTAGCTGTCAGACACCCATCCCCCACAGTAATGGATGAAGGTCACAGAGGCCAGTGCTCATTCGAGAGATGGAGCAGGGACCAGCATAAGACTTCTCACAGTTGGGGATCAAAGAAAGCATTTTTCCCCTCAGTTTTCACATGACATAGGACAGAAGGAATAAATGATAAAATTGGATGCTGGAAACAAGATATGAACTAAAGTAAATAAATTGAGAGTCAATAGAGATAAGTTTTTTAAAAAAGTCTTGCATCTTGGTCCAAGTAAGTAAGTGAGGAATGGGAGATGCTTGTGGTTAGAGCCAGTTGTATCAAATGGCCCGGAATGGGTGGATGGGGGAGAGGGTCAGGGTAGGGGATTACAGAGACTGATGGAAATGGAAAGCCTAGTTTGCCAGTGGTTAAAAAAAAAATGAACCAGCTGTTGGGCATGGTGGCATTCACCCTTAATCCCAGCACTTCGAGGCAGAAGCAGGCAGATCTCTGTGAGTTCAAGGCCAACCTGGTCTATATCGTGAGATCTGTCTCTTAAAGAATAAAAAATAACACTGGTGCCCACTAAAGGATCTGGAACCTTCTTTTATTCTCCAAACTGTCTGGATGTAATGGAAGTTCTACACTATTATACGGAACTTTGAGTGGCATGTTACAACCCTGAGAGGAGCCTAAGGGGAGGTGGCCAAATGGAGGTTAACGCAACCCAGTGGAAGGACTGAGGCCAAAGGAGAAACGTTTTCATGAGCAGATTCTGACTATACACAGGGATCTGTGGGACTGTCACACAAGAGAGTGGGTCCTTGTTCTGTTCCGTGTTTCCAATAATCAAAACAAGTTGAGAGCCTCCAAGGCCAGACATGGTAGCACATGCTTTTATTTCCAACACTCAGGAGTCAGAAGAAGGTGGATCTTTGTTAGTTCAAGGCCAGCCTGGTCTCTATAAGTGAATTCCAAGTCAGAGTGATAGTGATACCCTGTCTAAAAACAAACAAACAAAACCCACAAAACATACCAAAAAAAAAAAAAAAAAAAAAAAAAAAAAAAAAAAACCTAACACACAACAAGAAACAAGCCAGGGTGTGTGGTTAGTGACAGGTCCCTTGTTTAGCCTGCTCTAGGCCAGGGCTCAAGTTCCAGCACTTAACACAAGTTTGTTCCTGCTTGTGTCCACACAAGCTTCAGGGACCTGAATCCTACCACTTACAAAATTTCAGTATTTTACAGAGATTCTTCCTCTGTATGTGGAAAACTAGAGCCTCAGCAGAGCCTTACAATGAAGAAAGAGTTCAGGAGTCATCGAACTAGCAGCCCGCCCCACCAGCCACCCCATAATGCTTCCTGTTGACAGACTGTTCCATGTTGCCTTCTCTGCTGTTTCCTCAAAGGAGTCCCAGGGCCCAAGGAGTCCCAGATGACGGCACCTTCACTGTCACCTGTGCCAGCTACTCTCCCTGTGCCGTGACCAAACATTTAGACAGCAGCAACTTAAAGGAGAAAGGCTTCCTTTTGGCTCATAGTTTGAAGGCAGGAAAGTCAAGGTGGTGGGAGTTTACGGCAGCTGGTCACTTCGCATCTGAAGTTAGGAAACCAGGAACTTGCTTGCGTACATCGGCCTATGTGGTATGGGAACCAAGCCCAGGGATAATATTGATTTCCTTTAAGACAGGTCATCCCACCTCAAAGAACCTACTCAAGATAATCCCTCAGAGGAATTCCCCCAAACCAACACTAATCTAAGTAATCCCTAAGAGGTGCGCCTGCAGGCTTGCCTCCTGGGTGATTCCAGACCCTGTCAAACTGACAGTGAACAGTAACCATCGCATACACAAGCATTCCAAGTGCACGGGCCAGCTGGAAGCCGCGTTTTCAAACGTTTAACCACTACTCTCAGCAGGAAGCATGTCTTACAACACGGCTGGATACACAGGGACACATAAGAACCGAAACCGGGCATCCTTGCTCACTGGGAGGCATGCTCAAGTTCTCTATTACCTCTCTTCTGTTTTGCATTTTTATTGCTGGTTCTGATTCACTTCGGTGACTTCACGGCCCTCGGATGGATCGAAATGCTCAACTCAGCCCTGGAGTTCCAGACAGGAGTCAGGACGCTCGGGACAACCTCAAAGGCACCGTGTGAAGTGGCAGCCAGGATGGGTGATGTGTCGAAAGGCCGGAAAGCCCAGCAAGTGGGAGGAAAAGGGAGCAGTAGGGCATTGTCTCCATGGCTTCATCTCTGTGGTTTTCTTCGTGCTCACTGAGGGTAACGCTAAGGCTCATTGGCCGAAACCGACTGGGAAAGGTTTCAGCTCATAGAGGATTGGCAACTGTGTGACTGTGTGAGAGGAGTGAGGGCTGTGAGATGTTCATGGTGAAGAAGATTTGTGACATTTCCACTTATTCGTGGTGAGCTGAAAGCAGATGTATTAAAAAACAAACAGCAAACCTGGTTGAACTCTCGTTAATCTAGGATGATTGTAGTGTCCCAAAAGACAGAAGAAAGGCATGCTGGCTTATGGAGAAGCCATCCAGACGATTTCTACAGGGGTTCATGAGCATTTCAGCTCACCCTGCCTAAAGTCTGCCTGTGGACCTTGATTCTGGCTCATGTTAGCTAAAAATTCTCAAGCAGAAAGACCCCCCTGGCCTGCAGACCCCAGAGAGAGAGCCAGGGTATTCGAGGCTCTGGGAGAGAGAGATTTCAAGAGGGGGTTCCAAGGGGGCTACGTCTGTGTGTCATGATAGGTGAAGAACAGTAGTTCTTCAAACCTAGTAGAACACAGTCATGAGCTCAGTGCTGGGAAGGAGGCAGGTCTAGCCCATGTCGCGCCAGCAGTAATGTGCTGGAAAGAGGTGGAAATTGCCAAACTTGTGAAGGTCAACAAAAGAAAGGTCTTCCCCGTGCTAGCTGGGTAGAAGAAAACAGAGCAGAGACACAACAGACCCATCCTTTCCCCATATCCCGAGTCTCATCAGAAGCTGGAACTTAGGTGAAGGCTTCTCAGAGGAGGCCGAGATAGACCCCCCATCCCCCCTGCACAGTAGGAATATAAAAGGTCTTTACAGAGCCTGTTGCAATCAGAAAGACTCAAGAGTTGCAGAGGCTCTGAGCAAAATTAGGGAGAGGGGAAGCCCTCCATGAGCAGGTCTCGAAGAGAGATGTTTAACAGAGGCAAAGGTGGGGCTTAATGACAGGCAGAAGGGATTGGTGCTCCCTGGCCCATCAGGGTAACACAAATGGCCACAAGTATTTGCAGACTGTAAACACTAGGAGGGACAGGGCTTGTCTGGATCTGCAGGGATCTGGCTAGAATGGATGGAAAAGGGCCCAGGGTAGGAAGGAAGCTGGAGTCTGGCATCTTCTCTGGAGACTGCCCCAGACCATGGTGGAAACTTTGGGAGTCTCCTGGACAATTTAGAAAACCTCACAGAGCCAAGAACTAGACACCACCCCAGATAAAGATCTGGGACCCGCTTGTGTTTCTGTACACACCTACAGGGCTTCCTTTGGAGCCCAAAGTCCAAAGCCTCAGACTGGCATTTCTGTTTAGACTCTATACGTGGTGCTGTGAAAACAGGAGAGCTGGGCCTACCTCCCAGGACCAGGGTGCATCAGGGCAGTTCAGCAAATATTTATGGAGCATGACCATTAGCCTATCACATGTGGGATGACTCTCCCAGTGACTTCCATATGGACTTTCATCACCCCCATCTTTCTTGTATGGAAAATTTCTACCAGAAGCAGAGTCTATGGATCTAGTCTGAGCTTCTGTGCAGCACTAGGCTGGTGAAATGTTCAAGGCCAGCTGCAGTTAGAACCTAGGCTGTGACAGTGACACAAAGGTCCTAGGCTAGAACTGCCTCTCAACCTGGGGCCTCAGTTCACCCAGCTTTAATACGAGGGGACTTAGTCCTCTGGCAGTTACAGTCCTTGGCTTAGCTTGTAGTTGCTATGAGAACAGCCCATACAGGTAAGACGGTATTCAGCAGGTTGGAGTGTTACCCTAGTTCTGTGACTACCTTGGGCTGTGTCTGCCCACTATCCCTTGTTTTATTCTCACACGACCAGCCCTTTTCCTTTAGAAAACTGCCCTTCTGTTTTTAGGCCTTTTGATGAATGGCCAGTTACTGTACTTGCCACGAGGCTCATAGTCCAAGCTGGCTCAATTAGATTCTCTCCCATGACTTGACCCTGATGCAGATAAACATTTTAATAGAATCATCCAATTTGTAGCTCCCCCAGAAAGACATGGCCTAAGGAGTCCCTGGGGCTGAGTACAGTTGCTGCTAAATTTCTGGCTTTCTTGAATCTTCTGCAGTTCATGAAGATGAACTGCAGGCTCTTCCTCCCCACTGCATAGCCCAAGGGTAGCTTAGCTCTCCCATAACACCCAGTGGAAGTAGGAAGCATGGGATGGAGGATCCGTTTGTTCTACAAGACTAGGCGTAGCTTCACGTTAGGGTATGTGCTCAGTAATCATGAGACCCTGAGTTCAAACTTTCAACAGCAAGAAAGGAGAAAGGCTGAACAAGAATTACCAAGCATATCCATTTTCCCAGACTTGGCTCGGGACCTTATAGACTGTAGGAGTTCCACTGCACAGAATTGGATCCCCTTTTTAAAGTATATTTTTATTTTATATACAGGTGTAAGGCAAGAGGTTTATTTTCCCTGACTAGAGGGTGACCTACTTTTTTTTTTTCTTCTTTCTTTCATTCTTTGGTTTTTTTTTTTTTTTTTTTTTTTTTTTTTTTTTTTTGAGATAAGGTCTCTCTACTGTCCTGGAACTTGATCTCTAGACAAGGCTGGCCTTGAACTTTGCCTCTGTCTCTCAAGAGCTGGAATTAAAGGCTTGAGCCACCACCACTGGGTGGAACCAGAACTCTTACCACTGAGCTATCTCCTCTGCCCTCTGAGGCAGAGTTTTGAAGCCAGTAACTCCCCTGAGAACAAAGCTTAATGGGTATCAGGGGATGAGACTTGGAGGAAAGGCATAAACAGCTCTGCAGACCCTGCTCTGGAACCAAGCAAGTCCCATTAAACACACGTGACTGAAGCATCCAGGGAGACGTGGCCAGGATTTGCTTCAGGGCACCTGAAATATCATGCACTTCTTCACTGTTACTAGCCCTAGAAGAGAAAAGAGGCTTTCATTTACTCTGCAGTGGAAGGAATGGATTCAACTGGTTTCCTGAGGGATTAGCAAAAGGGGCAGGCAGCTGGAGATTTGGGGGTATAGAGAGTCACAATGATTGACAGGTAAAATGTAAGAAAAGCAAGAAATAGAAGCTGGATACAAGGGATAGTGAGGGGCTGGAGAGATGGCTCCGTGGTTAAGAGTTAAGACTGCTCTTCCAGAGGACCTGAGTTCAAATCCCAGCAACCACAAGTTGGCTCACAACCATCTGTAATGAGATCTGATGCCCTCTTCTGGTATGTCTGAAGACAGCTACAGTGTACTGTATATATAAAATAAATAAATAAATAAATAAATCTTTAAAAAAATAAAACAAGGAATAGTGAGGCATGGTGGCTTTGGCTGCTAAATTATAGAAGCTGGCTCTAGCAACTAAATGGGTGGGGGGACTAGAACCAGCTGAAAGATGGGGAGCACTAAAAGATGGGGAGCATTGAAAGATGGGGAGCACTGAAAGAGGTGCTCAATTAGGCCTGGGAAAGCCAGAGACGAGGGCAGCTCGGGGCTCTGATGGCAGGGACTCATGAGTTATCTGGCCTCCGGATGGTTCTAAACCTTCACTGTTGGTAGTGACTCCCACCCAGACTCACAGTTCTCAATAGAGTCTGACAAGTTCAGAGTCCACCCTTGGAGTGGAGGGGTGGGGCATCCCATGGCTTGCAACACCACTAGGAATAGATGGAATTGTTGGGGTGGGGGGGCGTGGAGTCCCCCAAAGGAAACTTGGTTTTCTCTTCCCCAAAGAAGAAGGAGCTCGGGGCATATGCACACAACAGACGTTCACAACACATGAGATGTCAACTGAGAGAGGAGGGAGATGAGGGGGGGGTGGTATGAGAATTTCCAGGACTCTTCAGATTCTGCCATAGGGGCCAAGAGTCTTGCTCCAGCCCTGGATTGCATCCCTCTAAAAAAGCAAGCTCAGAAAAAAGAACACTGTTTTTACTCTTGAAGGCTTGATAGAATTGTCCCCTTAGCTTCCAGCCACGGTCTACTTCTGCTAGAATAATTACCACCCACCTGTTCTCTGGGCAAGCATTCACAGCCAGTGGATGCACATCTGGCCTGTAAAAAACATGCTTGGAAGTCTCCCAGGCTGCTTGGAACAAGCCGGGGACAACACAGGGTCAGCCACTGATTTGAAAGCAAGGAAACAGCTGGCCTGAGAAAGCCATGGTCACTTAGCCTGGACAGTTGCCCACCCATTGCCTGCAAGGTAGCTCAGTGGATGTGGAGTCGGTATGCCCCATGACCAGAAAAAACACTCCCTGAGACTCAGAGGAAGTCTGAATCAGGAGGGTGGGGTTGGGGGGGACTGCCTTGTTCATTCAGCACACCCATTTCTCTAGGTGTATGGGTGGTCTTTGGGGGGGATATTTTGATTACTTTTTCCTTAACATTACTGTCTACATCACTCTCTTCTAAGCAGCTCAAAGTTAAGAAGACTTGTGGTGGTGGTGCATGCCTTTCATCCGAGGACTTGGAAAACAGAGGCAGGAGGAGCTCTATAAGTTAGAGGCCAACCTGGTCTACATAGCAAGCTCTAGGACAGCCAGGGCTACCTAGAGAGACTCTGTCTCAAAAAAAAAAAACAAACAAAAAAAAAAAACACAATGACAATAGAAAAAAGGGGGGGGAGTGATGTTAATATGTTAATGGCAGATGGAGGCATCAGCAATCCATTGGTGATAGAAGCAACTGTGCTTTGAGATATGAATGAACGGACCTGTGAGCTTCTCACCCATTGATTCCAGGCCTTACAACTCTAGCAGCAGAAAACTTTGCTCAGCGTTCCACCATTCAACCAGCATTTATTAAGTGACATTGTGGGCCATATATGTTAGAAGATACAGCAGCATGGAGTCCAGACCCCGTCCCTACCTGTGTGAGCTTACTTACAGTCCAGTAGGGGAGATAGATGGGGAAGTACTCAGGTAACTAGATCAGCTCTCAAGGGAAGTAGAATTAGGAAAGAGACCCAGAGAAGATATGGGGTTAGGAATGGCAAAGAGAGACATCTGAGCCAAGATCTCAAGGATACCAAGAGGGAAAGAAGTCAGGGGTGAATGAGCCAGGCAGGAGAGATTAGGAGAGAGGCCCCTAGTAGGAAGATACTGTGTTAAGTAGCTGCCCTGGGCAAGACATAAAGATAGCGTGGGTGGCATTGGCCATACCCAGAGACCAGACTACCAGGGCCCTATAGTCCAATCAAGGAAGTGAACAGAAAACTTGGGAACCCCTGTGGCTGAAAAGGGGCTCACCATAACCTCCCCACCTTTCACTGGTTTTCAGCCAATGAGTAATCTTGGCAGAACCACGGGCTTAGTAGACTACAGCTTTAAAACCGCTATTCCAAAGCTAGACCTGTGTGAGGCACATACTTGGGTTGCTAAGGCCGAAGGATGATAAGGTTGAGGTCAAGACTCTGTCTCAAGAAAAACAAAAACAAAAAACAAAAACAAACAAACAAAAAACCGGAAAACTACTGTCCCAGCCTGCTTGCCATTAAACTTTTTTACATATTTATTTTATTTTATATTTATGTGTTTTTGTCTCCCTGTATGTCTGCATGCACCACATATGCACCCGGTGCCCAAGGAGGTCAGAAGCGGGCATTGACTCTCCTAAAACTGGAGTTACAGATGGTTGTGAGCTGCCATGTGGGTGCTGGGAATTGAACCTAGATCCTCTGCAAGAGAAACAAATGCTCTTAACAGCTGAGCCATCATCCCACTCCACACTTTAGACAATTTTGCGACTTGATCCCTGCACGGCACAAGGGGCCGACCCCAGTGCAGCTCTGTTAACTCTGGGCAGCTCCCCATCTATTCTATATGATGTGGGGATAAGTTCCCAAGACACTGCACACCTTAGCAGTTCACAAATGATAGGAACAGTCTCAGCAGTCACTCAAAGCTGTGGCACAGAGGCCGGAACCCAGGATCAGATACTACCCCCTGAAATCCTATGCTGAAAGAATCACTGACTTCCCCCACCCCCAGCCCGTCCCCATCATTGACCCCAAGGCGTAGACAGACTGCCTGCCAGGACAGCAGACCCTACTCAAGCTCCAGCCTTAACATTCCTCTTCACCCAGGGGTCAAGTGCAGGGTATTTTCCCAAGCTTTAAAGAATAGCAGCGCCTCCTGATAATTCTAGTTACTCCTTGGCCACCAGGGCAGTCGGGCTGGAGAACAGAGTAGTCAGCTGGACCTCAAAGTCAGAGTGCAAGGGAAAGAACGGGGTCTGGGGAAGAGGGCCTGGGATAAATCAACAACTTCAGCCCCAGGAAGTAGAAATCTAGCAAGACAGGAGTCTGAGCTGAGGCTCTGACAGCTTCCAGAAGAGGCTGGAATCTTCTTGCCTAAGCCAAGATGGTTCTCATCTAACTAGCCAAGGGTCTGGCCTCTCTGGAGACCCCTAACTGGTCTGTCTGCAGCCGAAGCAGGAACCAAAAGTGGCTGCCAGCCTGAGACAGTAGGTAGAGAGCCCCAGACTGCAGACAGGTGGTATAGGCACTCCAGATCTCTTTGCAGACTGCAAAGGTTCCCGGGCCCAGTAGGTCTGGCTGGAGGAAGGTTTGAGAGATCGAGGATACAAAGGTTATTAGCAGATCAGGAAAAGATGCAGAGTCTCTTGGGTCCTGGAAGAGAGTTTCATCAGCCAGACTGGCTTGGGGCACACTGGTGTAACCACGGCCTCCTCTCTTCCCATCTTCTTCTGCCCTCCCATAGCACACTGCTCAGTGCAGAGAACCTGCTGCCCTTCCCCCACAGGAAGGAAGTGCAAAACATAGGAGCAGGAACCAGAAGACTTGAATTAGGTTTAGCAGCTCCTTCTCTTGCTGTGTGATCTTCAGCAAAGATCTTGGCCTCTCTAAGACTGTCTTGTCTCTAAAAATGAGATGTAGAAAGGTTAACGTTGGCTTTCTATATCCACAGATTCAAAATCCTCAAATGTGACTATCCACAGACTGAACATTGCATCTGGATTGAATATGTACAGACTTTTCCCGTTGTCGTTGCTCCTTGAAAATTCAGCATAACTATTGTATAATGAACATTTACCTTATACTATGTATTGTAAAGAATCCAGAGGTAATTTCAAGTAGGTCCTGTGCCATCTGACAGAAGGGACTGGGCATCCATGGGTTTTGGTATCTGCAGAGGATCCCCCCCAAGGATCGAGAGGAACAAGTACTCTTTGGAGTATAGAAACAATTAGATGAGCAAATGAAGGTAAGACTCTTGTCTCCATGGCTACGCCTAACAGTATGAGGGGGATAGGAAGGGAAACAGGGACAATAAGAGAGAACTATGGAGTTTAAAATGAGGTACTTGATGGTAGAGCTTCAGAATGGTCCAAGCCCTGTGGGCATTGAGGACCTGGGGTGGGAAGATCATTCTCCACTAAAAAGAGGAAGGAGAGAGGAAGTCCAGTTCACAAGGTGTGTAAGCCAAGAGACTGGGGAGACAGCCGCTCCTCTGGGGGATGGCTGGTGTGCTGTGCTCTGGACTTCTGGCAGCCATCACTAAGCTGCTGCTATCCTCATCATCATGGCTGCTGCCTGGCCCGTCCACAGTGATGGTAAGAGCCAGAATGAGTTCCAAGTCCCCAGGCAGACAGCTGCAGCCTCCTTCAACCTCCTCCTCAGGGAGCCAGCATCAGGGGACTGAACTTGGTGGACTGGAGGGAGTCAGGTAGACAACGGCTCCCGGGGTGGAACCCTGTCAAAAACGTGGCCAGCATTATAGACGCCATAAAGCAGTGAATGTGGACAACTGTTGGACACACACTTTGCCAGGCTTTGGAGCTCAGCACTCGTGTGTGGTATTTCACTGGATCCACACAGCCACTGGATGAAACTTACAGCGTTGTTATTCCTAGTTTACAGACAGAGAAACTGAGGCACCAGGCGATAATACCCACCAATAGGCTTATAATCTGTTAAGAAAATAAGACCAAAAGGAGACACTTTGGGTGAGAAAAGGACAAAATAACTGTTTACTTTTGTCCCAAATAGCTCACTTCTCAGTTTCCTTCACTGACCCCATTTGCCCGTAGTCCGAGCTGCTACTATGGTGGTTGGGTACAAAAGGCAGCCCTCACCCACTGTCCCAAAATTCAGTGACGCGCAATCTGAATTTTTCAAAGGAACTAGAAGGGCTGAGGAGGTGGCTTAGTGGATAAGAGTGTTTGCTGCACAGGCATGCAGACCTGAGTTCAAATCCCCAGCACCCACATGAAAAGCTGTGTGTGCCCACAGGCCTGTAACCCTAGGGTTGGAAAGGGGAACGAAACCAGGAGAATTACTAGGTATTGCCGGGTCAGCAGCCTGGACCTAGAAGAAACAGAACAAAATAAAAATATAAATTGCTGGGTATGGTATTGCATTCTGTAATTCTAGCACTTAGGAGGTTAAGATGAAAGGATGACAAGTTCAAGGCCAGCCTGGGCTTCAAAGTGAGTTTCAGAACAGTCCAAGAAACTTAGCAAAGTTCTACATCAAAGCATATGCACTGACACACACAAATCATATGTATTTAGTATAAATGTGTAATATATAGTATATATTCTCCAATAATCTAGGAGGGTGAAAGTTTAGAAGCAATATTTAAAATGGGTGAGGTGGCACATGCCTTTAATCTCAGCACTCAGGAGGCAGACAGATGGATCTCAAAGTTCAAGGCCAGCCTGGTCTAGAGTGAATTCCAGGACAGCCAGGGCTACACAGAAAAAAATCTGACTCAAAAACAAACAATAAAAAAATAACAATATTTGTGTCCTAGGATTAGGAAAATGACAATAAATGGTTGTACTTCTTAAGTGTGTGTGTGTGTGTGTGTGTGTGTGTGTGTGTGTGTGTGTGTGTTTTAATGTTGATGGTAAAGATTATCTGCACCTTTATGCTATTAATGCATGACATTTTCTTTCATCCTCATCATACGGGGCCTGGGTTGTTATCCTCACTTCACAGATGAGGAGAGTGATGCTCAGAGACTTAGGCCACCTGCCAGCTCAGACAGGAGGGGAGTCATCCTGCACACTGCCCTCCTTCCTCCTCTCTGTCACCCCCCCCCCCGATCTCTAACCCCACACCTTGTTTCTGTTGAGATAGACTGTTGCCGTGTAGCCCAAGTTGTCCTCAAACTTGAATCCTCCTGCTTAAGCCTTCTGTCTGCCACCACATTTGTCTGTGCTCTCAACCCCTAAATGAAAGAGGTGGTGACAAAGGGGTACTCCAGACCTCCTGTCTGTGTGTGGAGAGAGGTGACTCTCAATGGGAGAGCTCGGGTTGCACCACGACTCTGTGGGATGGGTTCCCAGATTTTTCCCAGGAAATAACGAGTGCTTTTCCTCTTCCAGTTCCTCTTACGATCCTCATATCTGCTAGCCAAAAGAAAACAAAGAGTTTAAACACTGTAAATTTCCACCATTTCAAGTTACCTCGTGACAGGCTGCATTTCCATATTCTCAAACCGTGGTTTCCCAAAGCTTGAGATGATGTGAGTGGAGTCTCTAAGCCAGATCCTGGCTTAGAGTCAACAGTCAGTGCTTATCACCTAGAGGCCTCTTTCTTCAACCACATCAACAAGTCACCCTGGTCCTCTTGGTCTCTTGGTACGTAAAGCATTCACTGGAGCTGATAGTAATAGTTACTGAGAAGGAGTAGTTATTGAGTTCATAAGCTGTCTCTTTTAATCTTCCTAGCAATCCAAAGATATAAAAATTCTTTCTGCTTTCTCCCATTTACAGAACATGAAACTGGGCTCAGAAAACATGAAATAAGAACATGGCAAGGACGCACAATTCCTCGGCGACAGGGCTAGAATCTGAGCAGCTAAAACAGAGCCTGCACACCCTTTGCCCCACCCTGCTCTCTATGAGGACCTGACAAGAGATGCAGACCACCAAATAAGGGAGGGAGATGGCATCATGCTGGGTGTGAGTGTTTTGGAAGAAGCATATCCTATTGTACCCTAGAAGAAGGACCAAAGAAGGAAAGGAGGGGCTGGAGAAATGGCTCAACAGCTAAGAGCACTTCTGCTCTTACAGAGGACCCAGGCTCAAATCCCAGCACCAGACATAGTGGCCTGCAACTGTCTGCAACACCAGTTTCACGGGATCTGATACCTTTGTCTGACCTTCTTGTATACCAGGTATACATATGATATGTGTGTGTGTGTGTGTGTGTGTGTGTGTGTGTGTGTGTGTGTGTGTAAAACACTTATACACATATACAATATTTTAAAGAGCTAAGGAAAAAGAGAGATGTTTTAGGATGGAAATGATACTTGTATCTACTACATCCCAACTATAGGACATCAGACCACATGAAGATTTGTTTCTCCTTTGAGGAATGTCCTTGGCCAACTGGTCTACCCAGGAAAGCACTCAGCACTTTAAGAGCCTGAGGGAGTGAGAGCTTCATCATGTCCCCAGAAGCACTGTCAAACAGAACAGCAAAAGAATCCCTAGAAGGCCCTGAACAGGGTTGGCCAGGGTCCAATTGCCTCCCTGTCAGCTCCATATAAACTACAAGGCTGGCCTTGATGAATTTGTGTTTGGTACCCTAGGAAGAACGGACAAAGGAAGAACTCACGAGTCTCAAGTCTATACTAGTTCTCAGTAATCATAAGAAGACACTTCCACCTCTCAGAAGCTATATAACTGGTATATGGGGCAGAATGTACTTCAAGACTGAGCAGCTAACAACAGCATTGGAGTCTTCCCTACAATCTGACAAGATACAGTTGAAAGATCAAATAAGGCACACCTGGTGTGTGGCAAGCATCCTAGGAGATCCAGCCTACCTTCTCTAAGCCCATCATGCATGGGACCTCACCTGCATGATCAAAATCTGTCAGCCAGACCCCTAGCTGCCCCATTTGTCAACACATGCATCTTCCTACACTTTGCTCCTGTGTGCATGTATGACAACCCATCCATGAAGTCTCAGTAAGATGATCATCTGCAGGGACCCTGGTACCTTGTACTTTATCTTCCTGGAATTAAAGCCCAAAGTGACCTCAGATGCCCTGAGATGCTCTGAGGAGAAGGTGCTTGGAGGACCCTGTGGCTGTGTTGAGGATTGGGTGAGAGAAGGGTATAGCACTGAAGAATATGGCTTCAGAGACTAGTGAGGTGCCATCGGGTCTGCAGCCTTGTGAGAGACTAATTGGTAGAAACAACTTGCCTTTCTGGGTTGTCTGACTCTATGTCTGTGAACAGTCTTACATCCCAGAGAGCAATGGAGGATCTCTGGGGAGCCACACATCATGGCCATCACTTCTTGCTTGCAAGCTGCTCAAGTACAGATTCCAGAGAAGGCTGGGCTGCTGCTGGGGGGCTGAGGTCTGAAGAGGAACATGTGTGCTCCCAAGGCCTGGGCCTGGCTGTCATAGGTACCAATGGAATTTCTGAGTATGTCTGTAAGTCTGCACCTGTCCCTTCTCACTTAGTCCCAGTCTGGCCCAGGCAAGACAGGCTACAGCCAGAGGCAGAGTAGAGAGGACTGACCAGCACTTCTGAGACCCAGTCTGAGTTCAGAAATCGTGCAAAGCCTGGAGTTCCCACAGTTACTCAGGAATCCAGGTAAGGAGCCCAGGCTTTAGCTGCCAGTGCTCGCAGCTCTCCGCACACAGTTCTGGGGCCATTTTTTTTTTATGGATGTGTATATGCAAAATTTGTGATCCTATCAGATATCATGCCATTGCTACCCACTGTGTGGTCTGTGGACCAGCAGCAGCAGACGTGTATGAGAAACACAGACCCTCAGGTCCTCCCCACTGGATCATAATCTATATGTGAACAAGATCTCTGGTGATTTAAATGCATAAAACTTAGTTCTGAGCAACGTTTGAAGGGTGATCAGGCTCATCCTTATTGGCTATCTAAACACCCCACTTCTGTATCCCATGTGCTCAGGGAGTAGTAAGCACTCATACACATATGATTTCACCTGCATTACCTGAAGTAATTGGAGACATAGTGAAAAGTTGCACAAATTAGTACAGAGCATTTTCATACACATCACCCAGTCTTCCCTTATAGTGGTAGCTTGTATGACCATAGTATAAGTTACAAATGAACAGGAGGAAGTTAACCTAGGCATGAGACTATTAGCAAAACCATAGACCCCTTTCCAATGCCATCAGCCCTGCCCCCATCCTGCACCATTGGCCTTTTATTCTGCTCTAGAATGCTCATGACTTTTAGTCATTGATCTCTTTAATGTCCTACAATCTGTGATGGTTCCTCAGCTGTCCTTGACTTCTATGACCTTGTCTCCTCCAGTGAGACTCTTGAGACACTTGGCAGTCTGTCCCTCCACTTGGGGCTGTTTGCTGTTGTTTTTTTTCTGACCTGTCTGGGATTAGGCTTTCTTGTTTGTTTTGTTTATTTACTTTTTGGTAAAAGCCACTGTGGTGATGTGAGGCTCCTCCCAGGACATCATTTCAAGGGGTAGCAGATGTCGGTATGTCTTACTACCAGGGATGGTGACCTTGATCATTTGGCAAAGCTTGTGTCTGTTGACTGTTCTTTCTTTCTCTCCTTAATAAACATCTCTGAGGAGATTTTTGGTGGCTCTGAAACTGTTGTTTCCATTTCAAGTTTTCCCCGCTGAACCTAGCACCCCCTCCAGTGGGTCTCCAACATGGCTGCTGTGTCTGTCCAGTGATGATTTTAAATTTCCTTTCTATATCCATTAACTGAGATTCTAGTAAAAAGGTAGTCTTTCTTCGTTCTAAAACTTCGCTATTTATTTCAGTAAGGCCTTTGTGGAAATTTGTTTGATCCTGTGGCTTATAATCTGACATATCATTACCATTATTTTATTTTGCTGCTTAAATTGTGTCCCAACTTACTCTTTTAAATTAGTTGTTGAGTCTGTACAACATGCTCCACTCTTTGCTAGAAGCATCCTTGTTTACTTCCAGACTCATCTTGTTAGTAAAGTTCTAATAAATCCATGGTAGATGAAAAAGTAGACAAATATATAAGACCATGTTCCTGCTGGTCTTCAGCTTGGAAGCTATAGGTGATTCAGGTCTCAGTCTGGAAGAACAGATGTTCAGATGCCTCACAGAGTCTCTTGGCTCCATTGTTTATCAAGGAAGAGCTAGAAAATCTTCTAACCTGAAGGCAAAGGCAACAAAGTGAGGGCTGGGAATTTGGCTTGCCCTGACATCCCTTCATGTACTGCCCACATCTACCATATAGAGTAAGAGTGCTAACTCGTTCACATAGCAGAGCCAGATTCCAAATTGTATGACCTCCCTGTGCCTCTGTTTCCCATCAGTAAAATGCAGATCATCAGATAAGCACTTTGTCACTGACCTGACTGATGACTGACTTTGAAGTGTGAAAATGGCTTAGGCCAGTCTGTGGTACATATACACAATCAATAACCAGTAGCCAGGGAGCCTAGCATTCCTAATTAGCCTGTGCTATTGATTCCATTCAGTAATTATCTGTCAAGCATCCACAGTGGAGCACATAACACTGAAACCTCTCAGTCCCACAGTGAGTAAAAGAGATGACAATGCTCTCACACAGTAACACCCTTCTGGAAGAGAAATGGCCTAACCCTAAAAGGCCTTAAAAACAAAACAAAACAAACAACAACAACAACAAAACCACCCGAAAACCAAAACAAAACAAAACAGGGTCTCTCTATATAGTCCTAGCTGTATTGGAACTCATTTTATTAGACCAGGCTGGTCTTGAACTCAGGCTGGCCTTGAACCTCTGCTTCCTGAGTGCTGGGATTAAAGGCACGGACCTCCATACCATGTCTGGCTACAGCAGAGGGAGGAAAGAAAATAACAGTGATATTTGTCAACTATTTAAATCAAACTTTAGCCAATCAAAACCTTGCACTATGCTACAGCAAGGACTCGTGACCCAGTTATTAGCAGGACTTGCTTCCCAGTTCCTCATGGTAAGGACCATGTGCGCTCAACCTAAAGAATGAAGCCAACATTACCACTGCAGAGCCAGTGTGAAGCGAAGAGTCCTGCTGACCTTGTCCAAGCCTCTAAATCAAGATTATGTCCGAAAGTGGGCATGGTGGTACTTGTCTGTGCCTGTATACCAGCAATCAGGAGGCTGAGGCAGGAGGATTGGGGTTCAAGGCCAGCCAGCTATCTAACGAGGCCTGCCTGACATGGGTCCTATGGTCTGCTCTTTAGTTTACAAACCAATAAATCTCCTTCCACTGCTTTTGTCTTACTTTAACCGTTTAGAAAACAAGTTCATTACACACACACACACACACACACACACACACACACACACACACGTATATACATACATGTTCATAGCCCACCCTTGACTTCTCTCTTGCTTGCCTTGCTCTTTCCCAAGCTACTTCCTCTCAGGCTAGTCAGAATGAATCCCCAGTCCCCAGTTTGGTCCCTGGTGGCCTTGCCTTCTCTTCTTCAGAGGATTGAGGGTCCATAGCTTCTCTCAGTCAGCCAGCAGGGCAGAGGCTCCCACTCTGGAAGGTCCTCTTGTGCCATTACCTCATCTCCTGTCTCTGAGATCTCCTGTAACTCTAGGCCTGGGTAGATTAGGATGTTTAAGGCTTTTCATCCACACCCAGTTAGAAAGCTATATTCTAAGGGCAGACCAAGAAAAGCCAAACCCAAACTCCCTCATTCTTTGGGAATATTCTCACCTCCCTTTCCCCTAAGGAATTTAGTGTCCAAATCACTTATGCATACACTGATTGTTGACATTTCTTGTGCTGTTTTCCAATTTCTTTAATTGGGACGACTATAAGCCTAGCGTGGTATCCAATCAACAATGAGGAAATTATGGCTGAAGAAATGAATGGTTGAGTAGTTGGAGAACCGGGTGAATACATGAGAACAAAGAGGAAGCAGTAAAAGGACCGGGTAGAGTAGCAGAAAGTAGTGAGAAAGCTCAGGGAAAGAGCAGAGAGAAAAAGGCCAAGTGGGGAGGGGACAGCTAGCCTGATAGATTGTCAAGAGGAACATAAGCGTCCCAGGTCTCTAATTCTGTGTTTCCATAATAAATACGGCTGGCTCTGGACTCTTTCACAATGTATAACACAGTGCCATTTCTCAAGGACATTGCGTATCGCGCTTTGATATGACCAGTCATGGCGGATGAGGGCTCTGCTCTCACACCCCAACTCCCCGATGGAGGAAGGACAGAGAGGCAGAGTCACCAGCACACTAGGTACAGCCTCTCAGGTAGGGCCTAGGAGGTCCAGTGAATCTCAGGTGCCTCCCTCAGTCCTCTGCCGGCCAGGGCTGCAGGGGCTCTTCTCCCACACAGATCTGCTTTTTCTCTGTGCCACCGATTCCCATGCCTGGTCCTACACTGGCACTGCCCCAAGCTGATGAGACCTCAGGCAACCCAAGAGAGCTTTGGGTGGCTGCATGGACGGATTTGCAGCTACGAATGAGAAGCCACGTTTTGTTTTGAATGGATTGTGCTCTGGCAGGAAAGCCCGGGATGCAAATCCACCGAGGGAGCATGCAGATGGGAAGCAGATGTGGAGATGTTGCAAGCCCTACTCCAGTGCCTTAGGCCCACCTTTGAGAATGTGGACCTTCTGTTGTAGAAAGCAGATGGGCAAGACTGTGCCTAGACACCATGGGAGCGCCAGCTGCCACCCTTGCTTTCTCACACCCCTCCCCCACCACACACACACACACATACACACACACACACACACACACACACACACACACACACTCGGGACAAAACATTCCTTTTCTTACATTCTTAGAAAACATGTCTGTCCTTCCTGCCCTCTCCTCTGCCCCCCTCTTGTCCTGTCTCTTTATGTCACTTGCCTCTCTTACTCTGTCTCTCTCTCAGACATTCTGTCTGTCCCGTCTCTGCCTCTCCCTCCCTTGTCCTGGCTGCTTCCCAAAGCTTGTGCCCCTACCCTCAATGCTTGGATAAATCTGCCAATCAGCTTGAATCCCTGGGGTGAGGAACAGGAAGAACCTGCCAAGGGCAGACAGCAACCCCGGTTCCCTGAAGGAAGCAGTTTCAAGCCAGCTAGGCCTGGGCGGGCTGAGGCCAAGAATTTCTCACTTACCCTCAGGGCTCTGATATTTAGTCTGAGTTGGGGAGGGCAGGTGGCAACCAGCCTGGAGCTTCTAAGCCTGCAGGAGCCCCGGAGCTGTCCCGGCCCTCCATCCTTCAGTCCCTGCCCCACTGGACACTGTTCTCCCCTTCCTGGCGAGGACCCAATCCTTTCCAGCCTTACAGAGGTAGCACAGCTGGGTACTGTGCTCACCATTTCCCAAAGGCACGGGTCCAGGTGAAGGGCAGGCAGGACAGGAAGAAGGATATTTTGTATCCTCCACTGCACTGCTAAGCAATCCTTCCCTTCCCACCCCTGCAAGGCCCCAGCCAGCCTCCAAAGTCACACGTGCTTGTTCCTTGGCGTGTATGCTGGATACATACTTTATCCAATTGATACTGGGCTCCACATTCGGTTGTCTTGTTTTTCTTTATGTTCTGCAAGCCCTCTTTACGTTCTCAGACAAGACCTCAGGACCATTTCTAGCACATTCCAGAGGCCACCAGCCATCTCAAAATTTGATTTTTGAACTCTTGAGTGCTACTCAACTTTTGAAAACTTGAGAGTCATACTGAAAATCGTCTAAAAATAGGATGTTGCCATTCCCAGAAGACCGAAACTGTATAGAGGGACATTTCACAGAGGCTTCTGTTCGTGTGAGTGGGGATAGGAGGTTGCTGTCAAAACACAGCTGGGGCCTCTCTCTGGTGCTCTCCAAGTCTCTGCTCAACACCATTCCTCCTCTCCAGCAAGCATTTGCTCCAGGACCCATGGGGACTTCATGATCCTCAGTACTGGAATGTTCTGTATCAAAAGATGTAGTCTCAGGAGCTTGGCACTCAGTGTGGCACCTAAGTGTGGCTCTGGAACCCTTCCTGCATTGAACATTCATTACACATGTGCCTCACATGATGCTAGGCCATGGTTTTGAGTGGGGAGTAAGCCAGGAAGCACATCTCTCTGCTCATGAAGGAGATGAACAGGCTGCTGACACCTGGATCACGGGGGAGAGTCCCTGCAGCTGAGGAGGTCATGGCAGGTCATGGCAGCAGTCTCTAAGATTCAGTTCCTTTATCCATCAGAGTGGGAGGTAGTTACAGGCCCTGCCGTGAGGATCCAGAGACTATCTCAGTACATGATAACAGGGAGTGATCATAAGACACCGATGAGAACTGCAGAGCTAAAGCCATTAGTGCATAGGATAGCAGATGCCAGAGTGGTGTTCTTTGTTTACTTGTCCCCAGAGCCCTATGTTAGTGCAGAATATACAGTCCCCTTCCAAAAGCCAGCACTGTGTCTTTGTCAGAGGCCTGCCTTTGGTTATTTGATCCTGCTTGGGCCACCTGCATAGAAATCAGGCAGGTCCTTGAGTGGTTACTTCCCTGAGCCCCAACGGGCAGCCCTAGGGACTCTGGGAGTAAGGGAGAAATGCCTAGTCTCCCTACAGAGAGAGCCACATCCCCTTCACAGTTCTTTGGTTGACACTGGACCCTTGCTTGGCCTCCTTGTCCCTCTACTTCCACCCTGGGAAGATTCCTAAGAAACTGTCACTTTCCCATAAACCCTTGTTTATAAATCTGTGCCTGGGGAACACAATTTAGGACCCTGGGAAATGCTAAGTAAACCTTAGGAGGTGTTTCCTAAGCTATGTGACTCCTGCTTCCTCTGGGCAAGGCAAGTCCTCCCAAATCTCTATGGACTCAGTCACAACACACTGGCCATCTAACTTCATAGATATCACGTCTCTGCTTTGCGTACATGGCAAAGGCCGGCCCCACAGAAGCTGACAACACGGCTCTGGAATATGGCCATTCTGCTTACAACTCAG
Source organism: Micromys minutus (assembly GCF_963924665.1). Lineage (NCBI taxonomy): Eukaryota > Metazoa > Chordata > Mammalia > Rodentia > Muridae > Micromys > Micromys minutus. Next base: position 228,934,416 of record NC_137969.1, read on the forward strand.
GAAACTGCTTCAACTATGGGTCTCTTGGTTCTGTGTCCTCCCTCCAAGGATCAACACAAAAATCCAAAAGGTAGTATAACATTCATCCTCGACAATCATCACCTCCTCTCATGCTAGATGCACTAAGGTCTTACTGAAGTTAATCTTTTGTTTCCTACATGGGGCAGACATGAGGCGGTCAACAAGGACCACATGGAGAGAGGTCAGCCTGGGTATTTTTTCCTAACTTAGTGATATGTATGGCCATTGCCTTTAAAATTCTCTGACTGGGCTGGAGAAATGGCTCAGTGGTTAAGAGCACTGACTGTTCTTCCAGAGGTCCTGAGTTCAAATTCTAACAACCACATGGTGGCTCACAACCATCTGTAATGGGATTTGATGCCCTTTTCTGGTGTGTCTGAAGACAAATACAGTGTATTTATACATAATACATAAATCTTTAAAAAAAAATCAACCAACCAGAGCACCCAGGTACCCAAAGAGTACACATGAAGGGACCCATGGCTCCAGCTGCACATGTAGCAGAGGATGGCCTTGTTGGACATCAATTAGAGGAGAAGCCCTTGGTCCTGCCAAGGCTCAATGCCACAGTGTAGGGGAATGTCAGGGTGGGGGAGGTGGGAGGGGGTAGGTGGGTGGGTGAAAACCCTCATAGAAGCAGGGGGAGGGGGGATGGAATGAGGGAATGGAGGGGAAAGAGGGAAAAGGGCTAACATTTGAAATGTAAATAAAACATATCCAATTTTTAAAAATGTAAAAAAAAAAGGAAAAACAAAATAAAGAAATAAACTGATTTGTTATGGTTGTTTTTTCTTGTTCCAAAATATTCTTCTTAACTAATTTTCTGATTTTTCCTCCATAAAAATGACTTTCAAAACTAGAGAAGCTTGAGACAACCTAATCATCTGATGTTTGGGAGACTTTGCCAGACCCAATTCTCCCTCCACACACTTCAACCCTTGCTTCTCTACTCATCCCTGTTAATCCCTGGAACCAAACTGATACATTGTAGCAGGCCAATTTAAAAAAAAAAAAAAAAAAAAAAAAACAGAAACCACACCTAATTCGATTCCTCCAGTTTCCAGATGTCCGAGCCACCCATTACTACCTGACACTGATGGCAGAGGAGAAATCGAAGTAGAAGGAGAGAATTTGAACAGTTTTTTTCCCAAATGTTAGCAAAAAAAAAAAAAAAAAAAAAGTAAAACATATAACCTTGAAAAAAGATCTGACTTTGGGAACAGCTTGTACAATTGATGGGCCCTGAATAGAAGCCCAAAAAGCTTACAAAAACGGCCTCTGGTTGCCGGACTTAACAGAGTTTTAGAGACACAATATGTTACGGTCTGGGGGTTTTAGACATGTCCCAAATGTACAATGTATGGCTGTTCTGTTCACGGTCCTTTCCTTGATACTCCTCAGTTGTGGCAGGAGGACCCTACCATATCCAGGTGAGGCTGAAGAGGAGCTGGAAACTTTCACTGTGGTTAAGGCTAACAATGTTTGACTTCTGATACTGGTCTTAATGGCAGAAGGTGTCTGTTACCCACAAGCCCAAGCGGTCCTCTCCTTCTGCACATTTTTGTTTGGGGTGACCTCTCCCTTCATTTTCAAAAATTCTTCTAAAAAAAAATTCCAGGTTTTCTTTGGAAGGGCAAAAGGATTAGCTCTGTCTAGGGAAGGCCAAGTGGGAGGGAGAGCGACTTCGGCGCTTTTAGACTCCCTCTGTACTGCACGTTGTAGTTCATATCAGAATCAGTCTTTTCTAGTTAAACAAGAGACTAAGCTGTCCATGTCAACAGTGGATACTCACCCTCAGTTACACTCAACATAAAGAGAGCTGTGGATATTGGTGTACCATTGGAAGTACTTTTTAAAGAGGACAGGGGCCACAGTGTAACTCACCAGTGGAACATTTGCAGGGAATTTTAAGACTCTGGGTTCAATACTTAACACCACAGAAGTAATGATGAGAGGTTGGGGAGATGGCTCAGCTGGCACAGGGCTTACTGCTCAAGAATAAGGACCCGAATTTGCATTCCCAACCCCACGAAAAAGCTGGATGCAGGAGTGTGAGTCTATATAACTCCACTGTTTGAGAGAAGGAAACAAATCCTAGAGGCTCACCACTCAGTCTGTCTAGCCAAAATGGCGAGCTCCAGGTTTGGTGAAAGACTGTCTCAAAACGTAGGATGGAGAGTAAGAGACAAGGGCATCTGATGTTGACCTCTGGCACACACCTGTGCACACCTGCTGCCCCTGCCTCCCAAATGCTGGCAGGCATTTTTGCAGGTATCAGGCACCACACCAGTTGTATCTAACCTTTTTTAGAAGGCTATGTCAAGACACTCCCTACCACACACACACATTCTCTAACCCTCATATCCTCTGACACAAGCTGAGCCAAGAACAGGAATGTTCCCCATTGAGTGCATAGTATAAGCCATGAGCTGAGCTTGTTCAGACATTCACCAACACCTGGCCATGTGTGCAGAGGGGCTGAGACCTGGGGCCCCACCAGATAGACCTCCTAGACCTCCCTCCGGCACATCTTGTCTCAGTGGAAAGAGGCTGCTCCTATATAAACAGGGCTCTGGCACAGATCTAACTGGAAAAGGCCTGTGGCCTGTCATTGCCCATATGGTTTGTTCTCAGTGAGACAGAGAGAGGGTTGCCAGGGTGAGCTGGTATGTCATGAGGGCGCCCACATTTCCAGCCAAGTGATGGGCTTGGCTTTTACCCCGAGCTTTGAAACGGCAGCCCACAGCTTGGCCAGCTCTTGTGCTTTTGCTTTCTTCTGTTCTCCACAAGGGCCTGGGGCTGGACATGGGGCTAAGGCTCTTCTCCAAACATTTGGGGATTGAGAGATGAAGGGATGCCAGCTGCCCTAGAAGGAGCAGCAGAATGTACAAGCACGGCCCTGAAATGATCAGTAATAGTCTCAGGAGTGTACAGTGACAGGATTGGCTGGGGACATGCCCACCAGATGGCTCCTGGGGGACCTAGAAGTCAGAGGCTCACACAGTCTGCCTCCTTGCCAGGAAGATGAACAACATCCTGGCCAGTCTCTCACAGGGAATCCTCTGGACTTGGCTCTCTGCCCCCAAGTCACCTCATTTGAGCTCGTGTGAGGTGAGGTGTTGGGACCAAGCTGACACCAAGATTCATCTAATAGATATGTAACATTGCACAGACTGCTCCTTTGTGCCTCAGTCTCCTCCTGTGAAACAAAAGTACTGACTATACTTATAGACAGATGTGAATATGAACTGACTATAGGCAGATGTGAATATGAACTGAGTCAACACAAGCCAAATGCTTACACATTTTATTCCACATAGGGTCTGTGTGGAATAAACATGATTTACACGTCACCTGTTATTACACAAGTTCTGAAATTATCCCTTTAGGTTATTTCCTGTTACTTAGCAATGGTCTGAGATTCAGGAAAAGTGCTAGAGAAACAGCTTCAGCCTTGTGAACCCATTAAGGATGCTGTGATTGACAGCTCCTCTGGCTGCTTCCCACTGGCCACCCAGCGGCAAGCTAGTTTTTAGGCTCCAACTTACTTGGATCTGTTTCAGCTTATAAGCCAGGCAGAGGTGTTTAAGGACCCATTAGCACCTCACTGCTTGTCGTAGGCACTAACCACCTCTGCAGGCTCCCTCTGGACTGAACTAGTTCTGCCATGGGCCAGGCTTTCTCCAGCTATTCCCAAGGTCTTCCCCAGGTCACTCCCCTTACCCAGAAAGTGAAACAAGTTATTGGTTAGATTTTGGAGGCATATTTGCATTTTAAAAATTGTGTGTGTGTGTGTGCACGCCAGCTTCCTAGTCTGCTGTATTACCTGAAAGAGATCTTAGCGAAGCTTTACCCAGAACCTTCTCTTCTTCCCCACCCGATACCTACAGACCCATCCTCACCTTTACTACCCATGGTTTAGTATGCAATCAGGCAGAGAAGCAAGGGCTCAAATTCGAAGCAGATGTTTGGGATGAGGACTGAAGCTGGGGTGGGGACAATAGAAAGGATGTGGACCCTTCTAGAACTGCTTGCTCTGACCTACTGCCAAGGCTGAGGGAAAATGAGTGAGTGTTCCTGGTTAAATACCCAGCTACTCTGTGTGCCAGGCTTTCTTGGGCCTTGGTCCTTGGAGGCTCTGGCTCTGTTTCCAGAGTTCTCCACATCCTTGTGCCAACCACTATCTTGGCCTCCTGTTCTCACTGCACCAAGCCCCTAAAGCCCAGGCTCACCTCAAAAGTCAGAGCTGGAGTTTTGCTTCTCTTTGTCTTCCCATAGCTGATCCACAGTGACATTTTTAAAACCAAAACTCAAGATATGGTCTGACAAAAGAGATTTGTGTTGGTTCCTGGTGTGAGTGGCTGTCTGGTAGACATAACTTAGATGCCAAGACAATAGAATTTTCAAGGTTCTGGGGCAGAAATAGATGAGAATCACTGTAGAGTCTGCAGATGGACAGCTGCTACCCGACCCTTCCCACAAGGTTCCCAGGGCAGCCCACATGAGCCTTCCTAGATTCGTTCAATGTGTTCATTTCCCCCAGTGAGACAAAGTACCCTCTATAGAACAGTCTCATGTCCATTTCTGGGACTGTCTGGGGAAACTGTTGGTATTATCATGAGCAAGGCTCCAAAGAAATCATTTTAAGGGAGCAGAGCTAGACAGTATTTTTGAGGCAGGGTCCAAACTAGTACCCATCTAGCTGTTGAATTAACCAGAGCTGCCCAACCCCTGGGGAGGAACAAGATGGTCACACTGCACAGCAGAGAACTCAAGACTCATTTCCTGGGTTTGACTGACACTATGGGAAAACTGGAATGGAGTTCAATGTTTCCACCCATGGTGGTCACAAACCAATGTCACGGCTTTTCAGTGTTGATTCACTTCTTCACGCTTTGGGGTTCACTGAAAATGGCTTTTTTTTTCCCTCTACCATCCGAATTGTTTCAACCAAGCACAAATCTGTTTGACTGCTATTAATGTTGAAAATACTCCCTTTCCTCATTCACTCAAGATTTTAATTTCATTCACTGAGCTGGAGGCAACCAGCCAGGTCCCTGCTGCCAAAGTCAATATCCAGGTCTTCTGTGTCTGGGAGAGCAGGTTAGAAGAGAACTGGTCTAAAGATCATGAAGTTCCCTTTCCCAGACTGGTCCAGGATCTACTAGGTGATAGACTATTTATGGTACAATGAGGACTTGCCCCTTGGGTCTATCTGAGTCCATCTTTATAAGAGTTCTTTCTTCTCTATGGAGAGTAATTCCCCTTTGTTAAAGAAGCTAGGCATTTCATTCGCCGTTACTGCTTGATACTGTCTCCAAACACATAAACATCCCCTACCCCTGTGAAAATAAAACACAGTGTCACACATGGAGGCATGTGGCCCCGAGTTTGTATGCCTAAGCCTCAGGGAAAGGGCACAGAACTGAGGCACTCACAGGCTGGGACCACATTCTATCCAGTGTTCAAAGCTTTCTGTGGTGTCCCATATACACGGCATGTTTGCTGACATACAGCTATGGACAGGACTGGAGGGAAAAGAACACCACAGATCCAGGGGTGGAGCCAGATTGCAGAAGTCTTTTGCAGAAGTTGAAATGACAACTTGGGAGAATTAAACCTAGGACTTTTCGAGACCCCAAAATGGCACATAATCTCCTTACACAATAACCCAACATTTTACATTCAAAATAGTCTAACGAGTCATCCACCTTCTCCAGCTGGCTTGCAAATTCTGATATCCCGGACTCTGCTAATGGGCAGAGGAATGCCTTGGCAACTTCTCTGAGTGGGAGTTCTGGAGAGAGGGAACATTTGGCCTATAAAGGAAAGAAAGCCTCAGATTCCACCTTTGACAAACCAACAAGCAGTGCAGGTGACAAGTGGGGGCCTGTCAAGATGACTTCATCCTGGAGAGGTCCAGGATCCTCTCACCAGAGACTGACCCTGCTTATAGCTTCAACAGAATGGTGGTGTCGCTGGCATGTTGGGGGATGGGTGTTTCCCTTTTCTGGCACTCTTGAACTCATGTTTTTCAGTGGAGTGTGCTCCAGGAATTTGGCCTTTACTAACTGGTGCTGCTTCATATAGGAAAGTATAGAGAAGAGGTTTATCCAAATGTGTCTCTCTCTGCAGACACAGTTACCAGAGATAAACATCAGAGTACTGTGTCTGACCTCATTGTAATTATCCCATTTGCATGTGACTAAGGATTTTCCAACGTAGAGATAAAAATAATTTTAGGGCTCTCCCCACTCAGTTACATCCTCAAGGGTATCTTGTGTTCTTTATGAGGGATTATTTCAAACTTGGCAGTCTCTTTCCCCAGGTTATTAGCTCACAGTTCTGCAAAAGTTCCTCCATGCAAATTTTAAAGCCATGATGACTACTCACTGCACCTCTTAGAAATTCTCTACCCTGGAGTAGAGCCTTCCTTCCACCAACCCCAAATCACAGTGACTAGTAGGTAAACCAAGGTATAAAGTGTTCGTTCATCTGTCATGTCCTTCCCAGAGTGAATGTGTGGCAGGCGGGAAGCACTGGTGACCCAATGCCTGGATTCTCTGTCTAAACTAATCTTTAAAAGAGACAAACCAAAAATGTCAAGTTTGGGTTTCGAAAAGTAATGGATTTATCCTCAAATACAGTTCTGGAGCCAAGCACATGATGGTACATTCAGGAGGCAGAGGCAGGAGAATCCCTGTGCGTTCTAGGCCAGCTTAGACTGGACTACATAGAGAGACCTAGTGAGTCTGAAACACTAGCCCAGTCCTCAAGGTTAGGGATAATTTACCATTGAGTCTTTTTCAGTTCCACCATACTTATATACCTAATAACATCCTACTGACTACCACAGAGAATCACAGTCATGCCAGACCAGGCCACAGACAGTTCATACATGCCAAGGTGCATCCAACACAGCAATCTCAGAACATATGATTAATTAGGTTCAACACCAGGCATCTGGGCTAGATTCTCATGGGGCCAAGATGGTCTGAGAGAGCTTTTAAAACCAACTATGAGGACTCAACCAAGGGAACAGCATGTGGAGGATGGTGGCAAGTAAAGATGAATGATGTGAATCTGGAAGGCTGTCAAAGTGCAGACAGTGCATACCTCTGGAGGCCAGGTGACTTATCCCTGGACACTTCTCTTATGGTTTTGTTTGGGGCTTTGTTACTGTTAGCTACAAAAAGCGTTTTGTTTTATGAGGCAAGGTCCCACTGTATTACTCAGGCTGTTCTCAAGTGACCCTCCTAGCTCACCCACCCAAGCGGCTGGGCTACAAAAGCACTACCACATCCACCTTCCTTGACCCTTCAAGCTGTGTAAGTTTGTGTGCACCCTGTTTGTGTACATGCCTGAAGACATTCTGGGTCCCTGGGTCCTCTGGAACTGGAATTACAGGCAGTTGTAAGCAGCTCAGTGTAGGTACCAAGAACCAAAGCCAGGTCCTATAAGAGAAGCAAGCATCCTGAACTGCTGAGCTGTCTCTCTAGCCCCCTTTAACTTATTTAAAAATTCTCTCTACTGACTTTCCTGATGTAGAAAACAACAAATTAGTGCTTAAAGACATAATAGATAACCCCTTGCTCATATCGAACTAGTTTCCTCCTCAGGCTGTGAGCACAAACACTTTCCCCACTGAACTGTTATCTACAGTGAGCAGTGTGGCCCTTTATGGCCCTGAGGACAGGTATTGGAGGTAAGCCAAGGGCCCCAAGTTCACACTCTGTCCACAGCAGATTGCTTCCTGCTTCCAAGAACACATCAAGCATCTCTAAACGGTTTCCTTCCCATGTTCCACTTAAGCACTGCCCCACCTCCACTCAAACAGTCATTTAGCCCTTGATTGTTGTAGGCATTTTATTTACTGTACAAAATATTTACAGCTCCAACTGCAGACACCCAGACCTGGCCTGACGATGTGCAGCAGAGCTCAGCCTCTGCCAAGTCCTAGAGCCAAGCTGGCACTCTCCTTGGTGCTCATGACTGGTCTCCTCAAGGACACCGAAAAGCCAAAAGCCAGGAGGGCAGCTGGCCTCCCAAGTACCTATGTCACAAAGCATAAACAAAAGAACTGGCCAAAATAAAGAATATGAATAGAAATTTGACCAAGAAATAACACATCTTTTTATCTGTCCAACATACTGTATCTCTTCCACACTGGCTAGTACCAAAGCAGTATTAGAAAAACAAGGTAAAAGAAAAATGCAAAAGAGAGCAAAATGCTTCTGAATAGTTAGGAGAGAGAACTAGAATAGAAAACCACACAGTACTAGAGAATTTTTTGTTAAAGACTCTGGTGCCTAAAGACCACCCTGGGATACTAGCTGCCCCGGCTGGGCTGCAATAGTGCCTAGGAGACTCTGAAAAAGTGCTACGACTAGAGCTTAAAATGAGAGGTCTAGCCACATAAATACACTGACAGCCCCCAACCCCCGTGTAGTCTGCAGAGGGTGCTGGAGCCAAGACTGCAGAACCTAGGAGGAAGAACCACCCCAGACAGCCAAGCAGCCATGTACCCAGCTGGAAGCCCCAATGGAGGCCTGAGTGGGTAGTGACTAAATGATCTTGTACTTTTTCCTTGGGAAAGTGGGTAGGCGGCAGCACCTTGTCCCGGTCCCTGAGGAGAGCAGTGACCATGTGGCATGGAGGATCCTGGGTGGAGAGGTCCTGATGGCAGGTTCCAAACCCCGAGGATAAGTGAGGTGAGCACCCATGCCAAGAAAAGACAGATGATGACTGCAAAGGAGGTCAGGCAGGGTTCTAGCAGCTCAGGAGGGCTTGTTTCTTGTGATCCCTGGGAACAGGAGGGCTCAGACTGCTTCCAGGAGGCCAAGGCACTGTCACAAGATCTGCCTTGTCTCAGGATTCTGTGTACGTGCTGGTTTTGGCAATAAAATGGCTTGTAATATTCTAAGTGAGTGCCCCATGGAAAAATAGTGGCTTGTAGAAAAGCCTTATTAAAGACAGAAATTGGGAAATCCATGTGATATTGAGCCTTCATGTTGTTTTCATTCAAATACTCATGAAAAGATGCTATCTTCCTCCAGACTGAGAAGTTCTCTTTGATCACCATGTAACTGTGAACCCAATAGAGCATTCTCCCTCCATGGTTCCCCCACTTCCTGGTAACTGAAGAAGCCAAGTACTTGGAATTGCTAGGTATTTACTGCTGCTGAATCTCCATCTGGTCTATCCCCAATGGCTTGACCTAGGACCTGTGATCACAGTTCCTTTGCCTCAGTGCTGCCAGAGATCGCCATCTAAGAGAGCTGGCAGGCTATGTTCACTGTCTCAGTCTGTTGCTCCCAAAATTCCTCCAGCAGAATGCTAGAGACAGCTCTTAACAAACTTCATAAGTTGGAGGGCAGGCCAAGCCCTCCTTCAGTGCAAACTAGAGAAAAGCATCAGTAGTCTTCAAGCTGTCCCCATGCTTGGACTCTGCCCTTCCCCAGGAGAGAAGTGTAGCCAGCACTGGAGGCTACAGCATAGCCATCCTTCACATTCTTCTGACTGCTTTCTCACTGGCTCAGATTCAAGAGAAAGCTTACCAAATTCCTTATAGGTTAATGATCATCTTTAAAAAATGCCCACAGGGAGTGTCTTTTCCAGTTCTGTCACCATAAAGAGATCCTTCTGTACTACCAGTCCCTGCGTGAGAACTAATCCAGTGCCATGGCCTGTGCCTGCCATTATGTGGGAGGACAAATTAGATGGCTTGTGTGAGCCACTTTCTAGCTGTGCTTCTCCTGGCCACTGATGAGAAGAGGTGATGGGTTGCCCAGTCTGGTCAAGTAGTGAGACTGAGGAGGGCGTTTCCAAAGAGCAGAGGGTGCTGGAGTGAGGCATGGCTTCAGGGTCTCACAGTCCGGCTTTCCAACAGAATTGAGTCCTCTCTGTCATCCATCTCTCCCAGCCATTGAGGCAGATCCGGCCACAGAGATCTTCCAAGGACCAACAAAACGACAGCAGCACGGTCCTCCTCTCATGACTGAGTAGAGCTCAGACAGATACCATGTGCTCAAGTGGCCTGTGGTAAATGTGGACAAGGTGAGATAAGAACAGTGCTTGTAGATGACAGAATACTCCGGACACAAGGGAGCATGCAGTATCTTCTGGCTAATGGGTGTAGTTAAGGTCAGTGGTTATGCTTGTTAACATGTGTCCAGATGCTCTAGAGAGCGTGGGAGCCAAGCAGGTGACAGAGGAACGATCAGAGCATGCCAAAGCCCTCGCAACCCTCACTGATGGCCAGCTGTAGCATCCTGTGCACCTCTTCATATGAGTCATATGTAGGGAGGCACAGTTGGTTAAAACTGGAAAAACAAGGAGGAAGATGATTAATTCATACTACAAGACACATGGGGAAAGGCTTGAAAGAGAATCTCCCACAAGGGATGCTTTGGGAAGCCCAGCACCTACCATGTGTGTGCAGTAGGAAGGGTGCTGTGGGTTGGAGCAGCAATAATCTGAAATGAGGGACAGAGGGCAGCAAATCCTCCAGGTGGGAGCTGAGAAGAACCTGTTGTGAACTGAAGTAGCCGAGCCAGTTCCTCCTGGGTCAGACTAGAAACCACAGTCCAAAACCACCTCATGACCTGGCAGGAAAGTATAGGGCTTTAGTCAACATGGTGTGCAGCCTAAGATCTGATTTCTAAGGAAGGACCAGGATACTGAAGATAGGCATATGCTCCTATTTACAGTACTATGAGGCATGGGTAACAACCCCTGCAAGAATTTACATTGCCACAGAGTCAGAGGGTAATCACCAATTGATTGTGTGGCTCCTTTCCTTGCATTTCCACCCACTACCCAGTGGTAGTCAAGGTACCCATCTTTAGGGACCTGAGCTCCTTTCTGCTGGGATAACCATCTGTTTTCCCACATGAACTATCTTTTTGCCAGTCAACTGTGAACTTCTTTGACTCTTCTACCTGTGTCTTCAAGTTGGTACCAACCCACCAGTGAAAGCTTAGCCCACTACCTTTTCTCTGAAATGCCAGGATCCACCAACCACTACAGCATGGGCTTTGAAGTCAGACACACTGATGTCTCCAGTCCCACACATCAGCAGCTGGACAGACAGGAGGACAAAGACACACTATTTAGTCAGTTACTTATTAACATGAGAATGCAGAATAAAACCAATGCCAGGAGAAAGACAGATGAGATCACAGTGCTAGAATGAACTGCAATAGGCCAATGATTCCTAACCAGTGTAGTATTAAAAATCTGCAGGGTTAAAAAACCTACCCAGCTTCTTAAACACACACACACACACACACAAACAACTCAGCAGAAAACAAAAGTGATTATTGTGCAAGCTGACCTGAGTTGGATCCCTAGAACCCACAGTGGAGGGGTGTGACAAATTCCTAGAAGTGTCCTCTGACCTCAGATGCATCATGGCACACAATAAGCTCTGTGGCATATGTGTGCCTGTATCACAGACTCAATTAAAGAGACAAACAGGTGAATACACTTGTATGCAACCTAGGTGTATTGCATCAGAATCTCTAAAGTTGGATTATAAGCTTATATAGCTGAAAAGGTTTCCTAGGTGTTACTGACGAGTGTGCCTCGTTAAGAGCTGCTAAGGATTCTTTGTAATTACAGAATGAGAGGAAAGAACTAAAAGAACTGAGTCTGTGTGCTAGTCAGCAGAGGACTGCCAAGGGGAAAGGCCCCTTTATGAGTGCCTCTCTCAGGTAGAGCCTCCTTTTGTGGGTTGAACTTTTACTACTTCCCTTAGCTCTGCTTTTAGTTGAACAGATAAACTAAAAGGTACACAGAGAAAGAGAGAGAACATTAACGACATCGAAGCCTTAAATATCTTGTTGATGTCCTAATTTGGCTCAAGAGCCAACATGTTACTTAGCAGACTGTGAGTATCCATCCAATAGCTGTAAGAAATGATACCTCTTAATAGAGAGAAGAAAGAGCACAACTTAAGCCTTGGAATCTTTCGTTTCTTGAAGACCATGCCAAGTCAATGAGTCACTAGGATGGGCCTAAGGAAGAGCCGTGGACGCAGCTCTTCTTCCCACTCCAGATGTGTTGTTTCCAGTGCTCGTGCTACAACACACTCCAGGGCCAGAGCACTAGCACTAGGTAAGAGGTCTCTTAGAAACCTTAGACTGAGAATTCATCGTTTGGATTTTATATCTCAAGGCACAGAAAGTGATCAAAATTAAAGAGTGCTCTGACTGTTCTCTGAACAGCTCAGCTAGCAGAGTAAGAATTACACATCACCTGACACTGGCACGAATGCTTTTCCTACAAATTTTAAAGTTCCTCTTTTTTTTGTTGTTTTGTCTTGTTTCTGTTTTTGAGACAGGGTTTCTCTATAACCCTGGCTGTCCTGAAACTCAGAGATCCAACTGCCTCTGCCTCCTGAATGCAGGAGGGATTTCTAACAGGAAACATTTTGAAGATGTGAATGCCTCAGGAAAGCTATGGCAAGTTAAAAGTCATAACTTTTACTGTACATATCATAAGTGAGGAGGAGCAAAGGAAAGACAAACTGACTCGTGTTGACTCAGCTAACCATAAAAATGGTATTTACCATCTCAGAGCTGTGGGCTGATACAAAATGAGAAATTACAGTAACTATAGATATGCAAGTACACACACATTCCCACACTCTGGTGCTATAGGCATGTAAACACACGGGACTATTTTGTGGGTGGTTTTCACTAGCATATAGCCCCTGAGGGACTTCTGTCTTCTTCGATGCAGTTTCTCTGGTTTCTCACACACAGTTCACACACACACCTCAACAAATACAATCTATCCACTTAAATATGAAGACTGTTTGTGATGCAAATACTCCTCGTTAGCCAATTAAGATCAATAAATCTTGACAGATAAATAACTACTACTCTTCATAACTACTTGCTGCTCTATGACTCTCAACATTTTAGTTTTTAAAAGATGAGGGAAGAGTTAATGAATAAAGAGTAGCCAAGTGAATCCAGGGCTGGAGAGAGGGCTCAGTGGTTAAAGCACTGCTGCTCTTCCAGAGGTCCTGGGTTCAGTTCCCGGCACTGACACAGCAGCTCACAACTGTCTAACTCAAGTTCCAGGGGATCCAACAGCCCTGTAGTGGCTTCTGCAGGCACCAGGCATACACGAGGAACACATTCAGGAAAAGATTCATATGTTAAAAACATTTTTTTTCAGTGAATCTAAGTCCTGTATAATAAAAGTCTTTCTGGCTATACAGTGAGACTGTCTCAATCCTCGCATTTCCCAGAAAGAAGAAGAAGAAGAAGAAAAAAAAAAAAAACAAAACAAAAGAACTTTCTTGCCACACCACTAACAGAAGGTGCAGCAAGCAGGAGCCCACAAGCCATGCCCTCAAGAACAGCAGTCTTGGGGCTGGTGCGATGGCTCAGAAGGTAAAAGCACTTGCTGCCAACCAAGCCTGACCACTTGTGCCAATCCAGAGACTCACGTGGTAGGAGAGAACTAAACACACACTTTCTGACCTCCATATACCTAGATGGCACTCGTGTGCCCTCCATACAAGAAAACGAGAAACAATACAAATGGGGTAAGTTCAAATCCTAAACACTTACCTCAAGCTCATTCTCATCAAAAATAGCCAAAAGATTCTCAGGAACCAACTCATTCAAGCCTGAAACAGAAGTATCCAAGTTAAAGCCACACTGCAACTATGGCCCCGCCATCTGAAGCACAAGGAGACGGGAGCCCACCTTTCAGGAAATGCTCCACCTCCTCCTTCACTTGACTGGCCAGTCGATACTGAGCCAGCAAGTTTAAATAGAAGATTTTGTTTGCATTGGTGACTGGGGTTTGAGCTCCACCTGTCATGAGTTCTACAATCTGAAACAGAAGGCAAAAGACAAGACAAGGAGAAGTTGTGGGTAAACTGTGAGCTGTGTCAGCCTGAAATGCTGTACAAGCAGTAACTGGACTCCCTCAAGTTTCTAATCTGTCAGTCTTTCTAACACTCTTGTTTTACTCTCTGTTACTGACCTTCCAGGCTCACAGCACTACTTCCACACTACTAGCTATGATTTCCAAAGCCGGCATTAAACAGGGTCCTCAGGCAGTGAACGGAGGTGATGCAACAGGAAGGTCTCCAATTAGCAATACTTTAATTCTTCTCCCTTAATTAAATCACTAGTAGCCTTTTCTCAAAGAAGCTCTTTCCTGTCTCTGAAATTCTAATGAGGAATTTTTTTCCTTTTTCCATACATTCCTCGACCTCCCAAGTACACAGATGGAAAGAACAATGGCTTGAGACATGGAGATTTGGTGCTGGAAACTCCAGACCTGATACTAAGTTGCTACAGAACTCCAGTCTGTTAACTGTGTGCTCCTCCTTTGTTCTGTGACTTGTCTATCTGCAAAGAAAAGCTAAGCAAGCTTCCTAAGTCACAAACAGAATTATAAACATACACACACACACACACACACACACACACACACACACACACACACAAAACAACTACCGAGGGGCATTTGAAGAAGTCCCGAAGTGTTAAATAATTACCCTGGAGAGTCTGTATGGAAACCAGAGTTGTCTCCATAACTGAATGAACACCTCCAATAGTTGTGAGATCAGATATTTTAAGGACCTGATAACATTTTAATTGCATTGATGTAAATAAATCTTAATACCATTTCTTAGGCTGTAGCTAGAAGTGCTTAGTCACAAAAAACACACCAAATTATAGCAGTAATGTCCATAATTATAGAAAAAGGTTCTACTGTCTTAATCTACTGAGAATCTTGCAGGCGAGCAGCCTGCTGCTTTCCCTATGGCTAAGAACTACAACACAAAGTTCTGTTCACTAGCTGCTTTGTTATGTCAGCTCAGGAAGCAATACAGACTTCACTGGTGCAAAGGCAGAAATCTGACAGTCCTAGCCTTTTCAACGGAGCATTTAGTTTTGTTCTCTTGAGATAGGGCCTTGGTATACAGACCAGGCTGGCCTCAAACTCACAAAGATCTGCCTGCCACTGCCTCCCAGTGTGGGGATCAAAGTACATCTTCACATTCGGCTGCCACATCTTTGCAGTCATTGTCACCTTCCTTTTAATTCCATATTGCAGTGGCAATATCAAAGCTAATAGGTTTAATTATACTCTATTATAATAGGTTTAATAATAATAGTTACTATGACTAGCTTTACTATTATCCTTTGATACTGCATAACTCTACAATGTAACAAAAACATATTTGTAACAAATATGTATCTGGCCAGTAATCTCAGCATTTAGGAGGCAGAGGCTGTGGATCCCTGTGAGTTCAAAGCCAGCCTGGTCAGTATACCAAATTCAAGGCCAGCCTGAGCTACACAGTGAGACCCTGTGTCAAAACCAAACCAAACCAAACCAAACCCAACGAGAACAACAAAAAAGGTTTTACTATGGACAGGCATTGTGTTAAACAAAGAATCGGACAACTACATCACAACTGCTAATCACTGACCACCCCCCCCCCCAAACCAGCTTAGGCAAGGATGCTTCATTAGCATGTTACTCAGTCCTCTGCAGAGTCTTTCCTTCCCTGGAGCAAATCCTACTGGTAGTGCCTTAGAGGGGTCCAGGCTGTAGGGACTTGCACCTCCTGGTCTCTCTCACCTTATCCAGTTGACCTGATCTGTTGTATTTCTCTTCGGCAAAGACCAGCTCCATCTCACTCATGTCATTGTTGAGGATGAAGCACACTTTGGATTTGTAGAATTCTGGGTCATCTGTTTCAAAGTACTGAGGAGACAGGAAGACATGGAGCACATGAACACTCTCTTTGCCATGAATGAAACTTTAACTGTTTGATGCCACTCACACCTTCATTCAACCTTAAATAATCAGCTCAGGAGGCTGGAGAGGCGGCTCAGAGTTTAAGAGCCTGAGCTGCTCTTCCAGAGGACCTGGGTTCTGTTCCCAGAACCCAACTGTAGGCTCGCAACCACCTGTAACTCCAGTTCCAGGGGACCGGATGCTTTCTTCTGACTCAGTGGGCACCAGAGATGTATCTGGTGCATGTACATACACACAGGCAAAACACATACATACAGAATAAAAATAAATCTTAAAAAATAAAGGGAAAAAAAGTACTTTAGAAAATCAGCTCATGTGGAAAGATCCCAAAGTTGATGGCTAGCCTGTCTTAGTGAAATGCACACCTAACAGGTTACCTTGTAATGCATACGGAGTCCTATGATTTGGGCCAGGAAAGACCGAGTGAAACGGGCCCGGACCAACTGCTTGTAGGCTCCTCCTAGAGAGGATTCATACAAACACTTGCCCACCAACCGCCCTGCAAACTCATACATCTTCAAGCGCAGGTGAGCCGGGCGATTAGGGTTAGGATGCACCTGTCAAAGAAAGAAAAGGCCTTTGACTAGTTTTCATCCATTCTAGTGAGTTCTGGAAAAAACCCCAATTCCTATGTATTGCAATTTGGACCTGGAATGTTTCCCAAAGGCATACATATTTAAAAGTTTTGGTTCCCAGCCCAAAGCGCCATCAGTAGGACTGAGGCTGCTGAGGTATGCGCTGGAAGAGAACTGCTTGGTCTCTCTCTGTCATCCTAGCCCTGTGGTGAATGATCTTGACATACTCTGCCACCATGATGTGCCTCACCCAAACCCAAAAGCAAGGAGGCCAACCAGCCACACAGTGAAGCCTCTAAAAGTCTGTGGTGAAGAAACATTTTCTCATTAGAAGCTGACTGTCAGGGGCATTTGTTACAGTAACAGAAAGCTGGCTCAGACCCATTGCTATGGGGATAACATTTCAGTTTAAGGATTACAGAGAAGACAACTGAGTGAGTTAAAGTGACTGGAGGACAGTGGCCACTGAAGACCTGAGATCAGTCTGTGGTCTTTAGCTGACTTGATGCCTGTCCCTAAAGGAGAACTCTTTTCAAACAGTCATGTACTCTACTCTACCCGAGACTCCTTTCTAGTCAAAGATCTAACACAGAAACCAACTGCGCCAAGCTTTCTTCTTTAAATAATAGCTTAATTATTATAAGTGAATAAAGTTACAATGTAATGCTCTTAGCCAAGTGCTCAACTATCTATTTTTTCCCATTCTACAGATGAAATAATGGAGCCAGATAAAAGGTAGGCAGCTTGATTACCAACAGCACATTAAGAGCAAGATTCAGGTTGTCTAGCCTCCAAGGTCAGCGGTGTGAACCTGTGTGTTCACTGTAGCTTTCCACCCCCCATGGGGAAGGCACGGACTCACTAGTGCTTGGTTGTTGTCACTGAACCGGGTGAAGAGCTGACTGGTGGTGTCAAACAGTGCTTTGCAGATTAGCTCAAACCATTCCCGGCGAGGCCCTCCCCAGTCCAAAGCTGAAAAGCATGATGAAAATTAAAACTGATGCTGGCTTACACCACCAGCTATTACTTTTCTTCCTTTAGTTACCACTTAACACTCTCCCATTCCACCTCTCTATTCCACTACCTGTTTCTTTGATGTATCTCACCTACATGGTGAACTGTTCTTGAAATCCCACTTCTTTCTGTAGATTCCAAGGTATTCTGATCACTAAGCTAACAAACACAGAAGGTCAGAGATCCAGGAAATGGACACTCAGCATCTGCAGTGGTTATTCTGTCCTTCTGGTGTGAACTGTGATCACTCACCCCCATGTCTCTGCTCTCTAAACACCACCACGCCATCCAGCCAGGCTTCTATCCTCACTCACAGAAGCTGGGTCTTTGAGGGAGCTCCAAGGGGCTAGTCTAAACTTTTTTTTTGAAGACTGGAACTAAGAAGGAGAATTAAAATGATAAATTGAAACTTCAAAACCCACCTTCTTCATCCTGGAAAACCACTTCAAAGTTCTTGCTCCAATCTGAGATGGAAAAGTTCCGAGTGGCCTTCAAAGACTAAAAAGCAGAGGGAGGAAGGAAGCTATTTGAACACTGGCTGGCCTCCCTCAGACTCTAAAGACAAGTCCTCATGAGCACCACCACTGCCCACTGAGCTAACCACTATGTGGAAGTGACAGATGCACACAAGTAAAACTCACTGATATTATCTTATCTTCAAACACACAGATCTCCAGGAAAAATTCAGTATTTAAAAAAATTGGGGACAACCACACCACAGACAACCCCAACTGACTCCATGCAACCCAAGTGGGCAGACCACACCCAAGATAACCCCTGCCTGGTGCCACACTCCTGAGATGACCCCAGACACCCAGAAGCCCTGTGTGCCAGTAAGATGAACAAGTAAGTGTTGGAGAAATGGACGAGAAGGAGATAGAGGATGTGGGCACAGTGAAGACAGGCGGAACTGAAGACTCCAGGAAGAGCCTCATGTGAGTAGCCAGCAATGCCACCTAAGGCCAGGTTAAGGTCCTGGCCTGTGCTGCCTCCGAGGGCCATGTCTGGGTCCATGGCCCTGCAGCAGAGTGGGTATGTTACCACCAAAGGTTAGGTAAACATTTCTTGTCTGGGCTGCCTCATAGAATCAAGATGATGTTCAAGGGCTATGCAGAACTGCCTGCAACTCTGAGGGCATGGTGGACGAGCTGCGTCCCCAACCTCTCCCAGGGAAGCATACAAGTGCTGGCCCTGGTTGTGGTGGAGGAAGGTGGAGAGGATGTTCCAGGTGAGCTAGCCCTGTGGACGTGAATGCGGGAGAGCTGGCCCTGGCCCTCTGACAGCAGCACTCAGGAAAACAGGCCCTGTACCTTGCCTTGGCAGCAAAGTAGAGCTGGCCTTACTGGCATGGGTGTGAGTAAACTAACCCTGAGGATGAGTGGGAAAACTGCCTCTACCCCTTGCCAGCCTCAGCATTGGGTGAGCTAGCTGGGGCACTGATAGAGAGCTGGCCCTGGTGTGGGTACAAGAATGGTACTGACCAGTTTAACTACCAACCAGGTCCATAACCAGGGCTTTGAGTTGGCCCACCCCAACATATACCCCATGTATGAACTGCTGGGGTGCATGAAGGGGGTCGAGTCCTATAGATCCAAAGCTGTAGGACCTCCATGACACAGAGAAACAACAGAATATCCAAGAGAAGTCCCAGTGAGGATCCAGTATTAATAGTGTAGCAAAGCCAAAGGCCTCAAATCATTGCAATGACTCACTGCAACGAACATTTGCAAGCATAGAAGTGTGGACAAAAGGGTGTACTGCAGGACACACTGTGACAGACTATAGCTTCCACAATGAGATTTTTTTCTTCTTCTTCTTTTTTTTTTTTGGACGGGGTGGGGCTAGGGGGAACTTCCAAGGGCAGAAGGCAACTACAAAGGGATGGGGAGGTGAATGGGACTGGGGTGGATGATATTTATAAAGAATCAATAAAAAGTTAAATGAAAAAATAATCTAAGCCATCCTGAGCTATACTGTGACAACTTCTCCCTGGAGAAACAACAAACAAAATCATCTAACCCAGATTTAAAACTGGAATTTGAAAGTTTTTATTTTTTTTTAAGAACTTCATTTTATTAATAAAAAAGCTCTTTCATAAAATGTTTTTTAAAAAAGGATTCAAGTAGTGAGCCGTAAACACAAAAGTCGAGGAGTCTTGGTTTCAGAGCAAGGCTGCATAGTGAGCCAGGCCACACGAGGTGTGTGCCTAAGAAAGGGGTTTCCAGTCATACCTACCAGACCAACCATCACGCACTTTCTGGACAGGCACGGTACTGGCTGGTTTTGTGTCAACCTGACACAAGCTGGAGTTATCACAGAGAAAGGAGCCTCAGTTGGGGAAATGCCTCCATGAGATCCAGCTGTAAGGCATTTTCTCAACTAGTGATCAAGGGGGAGGGCCCAGCCCATTGTGGGTGGTGCCATTCCTGAGCTGGTAGACCTGGGTTCTATAAGAAAGCAAGCTGAGCAAGCCAGGGGAAGCAAGCCAGTAAGTGACATCCCTCCATGGCCTCTGCATCAGCTTCTGCTCCCTGACCTGCTTGGGTTCCAGTTCTGACTTCCTCTGGTGATGAACAGCGATATGGAAGTGTAAGCTGAATAAACCTTTTTCTCCCCAACTTGCTTCTTGGTCATAATATTGTGTGCAGGAATAGAAACCCTGACCAAGACAAATTGGTACCAGCATAGTGGGGTATTCCTGTGACAACCTGACCATGTTTTGGGGAGTACTGTGGAAGGACTTTGGAACTTTGAGCTAGAAGAGCAATTGGTATATTAAGAACTCTGGGATGTTCAGTGGGAGCTTGGAAGATAATGTTGAGAACAGTGCAGAAGATGGAGGCCTGGCTTGTGAAAGTTCAGAGGGAAGATTAAAGACTCTTTGATTGGGGCTGTTGCTGTTTGTGAAGATTCTGTGGTTTTGGTTAGCTGGGGCTGAAAAACCAGCTGTGATTAACAAGATACCAGAGCTACTAAAGCAAAACCTTTGCATTACTGGGACTATTGATGCTGGTCAGCTGGAGCTAAGAAATTAGTGGCAATTAAGAGACCAACATCATTGAGGTAAAATCTGGGAACTGTTTTCTGAGAGCACAAAGAGGCTGTGTTCCAGAGATAGCCAAGGTTGTACCTTGTGCTGTGGCTGGACTTGGTAATGTGTAAGAGTCACCCAGGTGGTACTGGTTTTGAATGAATAAAGGGGTCATGGAGAGCAGCTGAGGCTAGGCACTGTGAGAGGCCATGGAAGGCCATTGGTGAAGGTACATCCTCAGTGGCAGTTAGTGCCCCAGGACTGACAGTAGTGTTTTGGAGATGCCAGTAACATGAGATGACCACCAAGAATAGCAGCAGCAGTGAAGAACTGGCATCTGGAACCTAGAAGAGGTGTGTACTTCAAAGGGCAGAGCTGTAGAAGTGACCCAAGCCCTTGGAGGAGCCCAAAAGTTCATAAGTGGATTCCCAGACACTAGATGGTTAGAGATTAATTTGCTTTGATTGTGACTGTGCCCTGATATCTTTCCCTCTTGAAGGAAGAAGAGGAGCCCACAGTTTAGAGACTTTGAATTGAAAAAAGACTTTGATTTTTTTTTTTTTTAAAGACTGAGTATTTTAAAGGTATTACAATTTTAAAATGTAAGAATCGGTAAAGACTGTGGGACTCTTAAGGTTATCTAGATCTTGGGGATGAACAAGAAAGTATGGATTGAAGCTTAATATTGATTTGTGTGTCAAGTTGACAAGGGGTCAATTGTACTGGCTGGTTTTGTGTCAATTTGACACGAGCTGGAGTTATCACAGAGAAAGGAGCCTCAGTTGGGGAAATGCCTCCATGAGATCCAGCTATAAGGCATTTTCTCAACTAGTTAGTGATCAAGGGGGGAGGGCCCAGCCATTGTGGGTAGTGCCATCCCTGGGCTGGTAGACCTGGGTTCTTTAAGAAAGCAGGCTGAGCAAGCCAGGGGAAGCAAGCCAGTAAGTAACATCCCTCCATGGCCTCTGCATCAGCTCCTGCTTCCTGATCTGCTTAAGTTCCAGTCCTGACTTCCTCTGGTGATGAACAGCGATATGGAAGTGTAAGCTGAATAAACCTTTTTTCTCCCCAACTTGCTTCTTGGTCATGATGTTTGTGCAGGAATAGAAACTCTAAGACAGGCACCAAGCCTTCTCACTCTGGGGGAATGTTAGGCCCATACAAGTGTCTGTGGTGGGGCAGTCATCAGGTGTTCCACTTCTATCAGACCAGAGTAACAAGAATTACTTCCTTCTAATCCAGCAGAAGCCTCTACCCCAGGGGTGTACTATCAGACTGTTTCTCAACCACGACTTCCACTCCCTACACTGTAGACTTTCCAGGAACTAATCAGCACAGACCAGAGAGCTGATGGCTGTCAGTCTCCCCCACATTGGATGGCTCTAACCCTGTGGCCCCAATCCAGTATAATAAAGTATATACAATGAGAAGAACAAATAAATATTTTAAACAAATATGCTTAAAGGCAGAAATTTACATTTCATTGAAAGAAAGGACCCACAGCAGGATATAGCCAAATACTGAAGAGCTCCTTAGGAGAAATTGCATTTGAAGATTTTACATACCGATTCCAACAAGGCATGTCTGCTGACCTTCAGGGTGACTTTGGAGTGAGGTCTCTTCATATGTACCTGCCGAAGTTCTCTCTGGAAAAAGTTCACCTTGTCTTGAAAGGTTTCAGAGCCTCCTGAGAAGCAGCAAGGTTCATCATGACTTACTCTCAGACATGCAATGGAAACCACTCAACAGATCCACACTCTTGTGGTTCACCACCTTCCCCACCCTTACCGATGTTCTTGTGCAAGGAACGGATGAAAGTGGCTGCTAGAATGTTCCTTTCCTTGCAGCTAAGCTCTACAGGAGGTTGAATGCCATCATCCACTACCAGCGTGAGAAGCTTATGAACAGGGTCAGGGCCAAGGTATGAAAACTAGTAGAGAAAATGTAGAAGAAAGTGGTTAATTCAACCCATAAATCCCTTCATTCCAACAAAGCCTTTCACATGCCTACTCTGGTACACAACAAAAACAAGGTCATCTGGTTTTTCCAAATACATACCTGCCAGGAGTACATATCTCCTTTACCTTATCCATTCATTTAGTTCGTGTGTAAGTACATGGGCCATACATGGAGGTCAGAGGACAGTCTGTGAGCATTGGCCCTCTTCTTTGACCATATGGGTCTGGAAGATTGAACTTGCTCACCAGGCTTAGCTGGCATGTTTAGCTGCTGAGCCATCTCATCAGCCCTATGTCAGTGTTCTACAATTCAGCTTTCTGTTTGTCTCTCTTTTTTTTTTTTTTTAGTGTATGTGCCTGGGCTGTGTATAGTCTTCAGGAGTTGGTTCTGCCTTGCTGGATAAATCTCCAGGATGCTTGGTCCTTAAGCTGCCAAACGATTCTCCTGTTTGTGCTTCCCAACCTGCACTGTGAGTGCTGGGATTATGTGCCATCACATTTGCCTTTTACGTGGGTCCTGGGGACCAACTCAAGGGGTCGGGTTTGGTTGACAAGTGTTTTACCCACTGAGCCATCTTGTTGGTCCCTTTTCAAGTTGTCACTACCTTCATTCGAGTCAGAGAAAGTGCCTGTAAGTAAGGCCTGTAGGCAACACTGCGTTTTCACTCTGAAGTCTAAGAAGGGAATACAAGTGAGGACATATAAAACTGCAACTATTGTTCCAAACTCCCTGAAGAAACAACATACCCAGCTAAAAGCTTAGATTCAGGCCCAGAGCAATTAAAAACAACAAAACCGAAAAAAACAAATTCTTTAATATTTGAGAACATTCCTTCTCATAGGCGCTCCAGCACACAGCAGACCATGTATGGGAACAGAAACTGACATTGGTGGTGCTGAAGACAAAAGGCACTGGTAACACATTCTAAATTGCTTTGATACATACTGGTAAAGTCTCGGTACCACACTTCTTGTTAAGAGTTATATGTTCATGGCCTTTAATGAGAGGAGATAACTTTTTCTTTGGAAATAAATCTGTGCATAGAGAACTTCCAGAAATACTGAAGGCCCTCAAGAATAAAAGAAGACTAACACCCCAGAGCCCAGTCTGTTCAGCATGAGGTTTGACTTACTTTTGTTCCAGGGCATACTCGGAAGGTATAGAGGCGCCAGGGGATAATTTTCAGGTAGAATTCCTTCACTGAGAATTGCTGGGGCCAACACAGAAAATGAAGTGAGTGATAAAGCAGAGTGTCCAGTCTGGGTATTACAACAAACACCAAAGCCTCATCTACATTCTTCATAACAAGAGGATAATTTAGTCAGTACTAAAACACGTATGTCCATGGATGGCAAAGTTCAACCCCCACCTCACACCACCATTTCCCAGGTGCATGCCATCCCAGTGGTCCAGTCTGACACTCACTGTGCAACACCTGCAATTAGGTCTTCACTTTATGGGCACAAAAAATTTCATCTCAGAACAGCCAGTACCCTCTGCCTTGCCTGCTGCAGCTCAGTGACTCCCTAAGCCCACACAGGAACAAACCACGGCCATCCCTACCTCTCCCTATCTACCTGATGTCGCTGGTTTGGTTTGAGACAGGGTTTTACTCCCTAGCCCAGGCTATATTGGGACTCACCAGGCAGCCCAGGCTGTCCTTGATGTCACAGTGACCTTGTTTCAGCTTCCTGAGAGCTGAGATTATAGGTGTGAGCCACCATGCCTGGCTCTTTCTTCTGAATGGTACTAAGGCATGGATGGGGAGACAGGAAGAAGGCACATGTATACACGTGCAGAGAGGGCTGGAGAGAAGCACAGTGGGACTTCACACACAAGTCATCTGAACACCTTTCATGACAAGAAAGGCTCTTCCTTGCCATTTATAAGAGAATATAATGCAAAATCTTTTAAAATCTGTTATGTAAATGTTGTCATATACCGTTTCTTTTTTCCAGTGCATAGACTGTCCCTCAGATGTTATAGGCATGTTCTGACTTGAACTACTTCTCCAGCCCCCCCATTTTCCCCATGACTTAAAGACCAATGTTCTTTAAAGGAGACTTCCAACAACACTAGAAACACTTTGCCAATTTCAATAATGAACTCAGTGCTGCTCCTCTGCAGTTTTTCACCCCACTCATTACCTCACTGCCATCCCTTCTACTCCACACAAAGACTAGATTTGTAAATAAGTACATATTTACATTAAGTTAGAAAGCACAAGGGTCTCTGAGTTCAAGGCCAGCCTGCTCAACAGAGCAAGTTCCAGGACAGCTGGGGCTGCACAGAGAAACCTTTGTCTCAAACAAAAAAATAGAGAGAGGGAATTTGAAGCCAGTCTTGATTATGAGATGGAGAGATGTAATAGTCTCACTTTTGTGAGGACTAGATAAACACAGCCAAAGACTCTAACAAGGCCCCTTTAAGTTCGGAGCTTGGGAAGTTCACCTTCCTGTGTCTTTGCCAAAACTTCCTCATTACAGTCTTAAAGCCTGGTAGTGACAACCATTTAATGTGGCTTCACAGAATGAAAGATCAAACTGTTTCCATACAGCAGAAGGGCCAACAGGGATGTTTATCCTCACACAAAACAAGCCACTGCAGCAGCAGAGGTGGGAAGCTCCTGCACCATACTAGGAAGCGTCTCTTACTGTCACAGAAACGCTACATGGAGATGCCCCTGCCCTACTAACACCCAGACTGTCACTTTAGAGTTTCTATTACTAAATGCTGCCCACACTTAGACTTGGGAGCAGGAGTTGGGGGGTGTTAAGGCAAGATTAGAGATTCCAACCTTTGGTGACACATAGCAGTACACCTTCTTCGGTTTCTTCACCTTCTCAGGGGTGTGACACTCTGAGGGTGAGTCTTCATCGTCCTCCTCAATAGCAGTGGAGGGCCGGCGTTGAGAAGAGCTCATGTGCATGGGAGGAAGATGCCATGGTGTGCTGGTACAGTTGTTAGCATTGTAAAGGTAAGCCTCAAAGTAAATGCTCACTCCTGAGGTGGACACATTGCGTTCAACGATATTCTTCTCATTCTCTGAAATATAAGGAGTAAGGTTTGAAATAGGAATTAGGGGAGGGCAAAGTGACCCCACTGATGGTTATTTAATGGACCATAAGGCAGTTAGGTAAATATGGCTCAATTATCAAATGTTTGTGGGTTGGAGTCAAAGAATAGAAATACAAAGAGGAAATGGCTAGGAAAAGACCAAATCACAGTTTTCAACTTACCACTAAGGACAATAATGTCAAATTCGCCATTATTGATGGGTTGGTTCTGATATGAAATGCAGGCATGAAAACAACCTCGGGAATGTAGGGTGAGCCGCAAGAACACTTGGCAAGTCTGCCTGTTGGATGTCACTGACTTCTCAAATGAGACCTCATTATTCTCTTCTTCTTGAGGACCAAGCTACAGGAGGCAAAGTGTAACACCACACATATCACTTCCTGCTTAAGAAAGAGAGCTTCCCCCATGGCTCCTTTAATCTATGCCTCCCACTTTCTAAAAGGACAGGCACTACCAGAAAAAGAAGGCTCAGAGTCAGGGAGAAGAGGTGGTAGTGAAGACACCAGGAGAGCATGACTGTTCTGAACAGGGAAGACAGAGGGCGGCACTCACCTCATGAATGGCTAGGCTGTAGCTGTGCTCATCTCTCAGGGACATGGAATTGTTGGTTGGGTTGTCATACTCATCTCGGGGCACTATCTGCAGAGTATGTGGCTGCCCACACGTCAACACAAGAGTGGAAAAATGGCACACAATTTTGGTTTTAGAAGGAACCACCATTCCTGAAACAAGACAATGAAGACAAGAAAAAACAAACTCACAGAAATGAACTATGAGGACTTAGTTTTCGTTGTTACTTTGGGAAGTATTGTTTTTGTTATTTTTAACCACGTTCTGTGCCAAGGAAATGAAGAAAGAACTGAGAAGCACAAATGCAATGCTGCAGTCCCTCAGGAAGCCTTGGGGGCAGACCTTTACAGTGAGTGCTAAACCACAATGGTGATTTAATCCCAGCATGAGGGAGGCAGAGGCAGGTGGATCTCTGTGAGTTCAAGGCCAGCCCATTCTACTGGTCTATGTGGTGAATTCCAGGTCAATCACTGATATATAGAATGACCCTATCTCAAAAAAACAAAAACAAAACAACAACAAATGCCCCCCCCCCCCAAAAAAAAAGTGCAAGGAACTGGTGCAATCACTTAACAGTGAGGTGCTGTGGAAGCATGGTGAGCCAAGTCTGACCCACCCGGCTGATTTTTGACAAAGGTGCAAAAGGTCTATCCAAGAAGGAAAGACAACTCTCTCAACACATGGTCCTTAGATACCAGAGAACTTCAAGGAAAAAAAAGTATCAAAGAACCTTGTCCCAAGTGTCACATATAAAAATCAACTAAAAATAGAGCATGGCTTTGACATAAAATGTGAAACATTAAAACTTTAGGGAAAAAAAGTCATTAGAATCTGGAATTAACCAAAGACCTTTGACATCAAAAGCATGATCATGAAAGGAAAATATACACATATATGTGAACTTTTTCAATATTCAAAAGGGTTTTACACCATAGAAGATCCTAAGAGGACTAAAACAAAAGCCAGATTTTAACTGGTGGACAAGAGACGAGCGTACAGCATTTATATAAAGAGGCTCTCAAAACACAACAGTGGAAACCCAAAAATTTCTATTAAAAATATGTAAACATCATAAAAAAAAACATTTTACCAAAGATGATAACATGGCTGTTAAATGAGTTCATGAAAAGATGTCTATCATCCCTAATCGTTTGGGAGATGCAAGTTAAATCCTCGCTCAGCAGAATGTCCAAAATAAAAAGATGACAAGATCACAGTGGCGAGGATGTGAAGAAATAGGGCCCAAACACCACAGTTACGCTGGAAAACTAAAAACGCAACTATCAAATGTCTTGGCAAACATCTTCTCATAAAAATAACAACAACAACAAAAACTGTACATGAATGTTAATGGTAGCTTTGTTGACAATCAGGATGCCCTTTCATGGGTGAATAGTTAATATTCATACCATTGAATGGTACCCACAAAACAGACCAAGCACTCATATACCTGACAACACAGATTTCCTGAAAATTCAGTCCGTTTTGAGAAGTTACATCAAACACTCTTCAAATGACTTAGTGTGGAACTGTGGTTGAGAGCTTTGGTTTTAGACAGGGGCTGTGTATCCCTGGTTGGCCAAGAAAGATCTTGAACTTCTGATCCCCCTGCCCCTACCTCCAGAGTGCTGGAATTACAGATCCCTGTAAGAAATGGGGAAAAGATTCCTGACTTCCCAGGGTGTCAAAAGCAGGCCTGTGGGAAGAATGAGGACCGTAGCTACAGAAGGAGAAAGCTGTACAGGTCAGAAATGTTTTGTGTCCTTTAAAAAAACCTTTAATTTTACTCTTGTTTTATTTGTATGTGTGCTGTGCCTGCATGCATATGTGTGCACTACATACACACCTGGTGCTCATGGAGGCCAGAAGAGGTTGTTGGGTCCCCTGGAACTAGAGTTACAAGATGGTTGTGAGCCACAATCTGGGTGCCAGGAATTGAACCTGGGTCTTCAGTCGGCTCTGAACTGCTGAGTCATTTCTCAAGCCCCATGTAACTTAACTGCATTAATGTCAGAAACATGGCTGTGATGCTGCACTTTATCACCATTATGCTACAATCTGAAAGCTGTCCACTGGGGAGCTAGGTAAGAGCATCCCCTATCTCTTATGCATGAGAATATAACTCTCAATGCAAGAAGTTTAATTTCAAACAGAGATGGCACATAACGATACAGATGGTGCTCCATTGGTGGCAAGAATGTGGCCAATCAGGTGGACAGTCTCTGAAGGGTTCAGGCAAAGGAGACTGACAGATGCAGACAGCGTGTTCAGTTTCTTTTGCTCTAGAGAAAGAGCACTGGGGACCAGTCAAACAAAGAACAAGTTCAATCATTAGGACAACATCCTATTATTTCTGTAGATACCAAACTAGCCAGTATCTAATGACATCTTCAGAACATGCCAGAAAGGTACAAGCAGATAGGACTCCCAAACACTAAACACTGATACTGCAGAACCAAGAGTCAAGAGTCAGAAATGACAGTTTAGACCTCAATAGCATTTGTTGTCTGGCACAAAGGCAGGACTCATGGACAGATGTACTTCGGTATGAACTAAAATACAGACAGTACCAGTGGATTTGGGCCAACGTGCTTTTACTTGAAAAGGTCTTTAAAAAAAAAAATCAGAAAAATGTATCTCCTTTCTATTCTAGTATCCTAGGCCCTTCCGAACCCATCAGACTGACTACTCAGCAGTTCTATTCCTGGAGAAATGCAAACACATGCCCACAAAAAGACTCACACACAGATGCCAGAAAGACCACAAAAGTAATATTACTTCTCTTATTTGGAAAGAAAGCATTGGCTTTGAGCCTGCTGACCTGAGTGCGGTCCCCAGAACCCACATGATGAAGGAAAGGGTTGACTTCACATGTCATCCTTCCACCTCCACATGCACACAGTGGCCTGCATATGCCCCGCCCTCGATAAATAAGTGAATTAATGAATCCTGGGTTGGTACATTGATAGAGAACCTGTACACAAAGGTTTATAGTAGTTGAGAAGTCACATGTAAAGAAACAGCCTAGATGTTCACAGCTTACAAAAACACAAACAACACATGGCATGTTACTTGGCAAGTAAAAGGAATGAAGGAGGAAACATGATACAGCACAGATGGACCTGGGAAGTGCCTCGCTAAGTTAAACCACAGTCAAAATGGCCTCATGGTTTATGGTTACACTGATAGAACTGTCCAGAGAAGGTGTTTTAGTCAGGGTTTCTATTCTTGCACAAAATATCATGACCAAGAAGCAAGTTGGGGAGGAAAGGGTTTATTCAGCTTACACTTCCATATCGCTGTTCATCACCAGAGGAAGTCAGAACTGGAACTCAAGCAGGTCAGGAAGCAGGAGTTGATGCAGAGGCCATGGAGGGATGTCACTTACTGGTTTGCATCCCCTGGCTTGCTCAGCCTGCTTTCTTATAGAACCCAGGTCTACAAGCTCAGGGATGGCACTACCCACAATGGGCTGGGCCCTCCCCCCTTGATCACTAAGTTGAGAAATGCTTCACAGCTGGATCTCATGGAGGCATTTCCCCAACTGAGGCTCCTTTCTCTGTGATAACTCCAGCTTGTGTCAAGTTGACACAAACCCAGCCAGTACAGAAGGCAACTAAATAGCCTCTGTAGTTGGGGATTTGGCAAACAAAGCTGCTAATGGATCTGGGGTTTCTTGGTACCATAATGAAAATCCTCTAAAATGGACTGTGGTGATACCTGCTGAGCAATGGATTTTAAAACAATTATATTTTAAATTGATGAAGTCTGTGGCAGGTGAGCAAAATCTCAATCTAAGTGTTATTTTTGAAAGGAAGAACTGGGAGTCCCATTCAGAGGCAGAGCCCATACTTAGCATGAGGCCTTGGATCCCACCACACCCTACCAGAAAAAAAAGCACAAAGACTCGGTGGAGTAAAGGGAGAACCAAGGAATAAACCAAGAACCTACCAGGCTGAAAAATTTTGTAGTAGGGACTATAGGCCACATTTAATCCACCAAGCTTCACGGTAATCTCATAGCGCCCAGCCTTGCGCACAGTGAAGGCCACCTTTACCACATTAGAATTTGGCTCCTGGAGGACTTCCTGGGTCACTGGAATTTCCACTGCTAGTTCAACGTGAGAGATGTGAACTCGCAGTCCCACGGGCCGATGTGCCGGGAAAGGCTGTCCATTCTTATAGAACAACTGCAATGGAGAGGAGTGGGTACCCATTAGTGAAGAAAAGGGAAAGGACCACTTCCCATGTGACTAGAGCACGGGGCAGAGGAAGCAGCCCCCCAAGGTCACAATGGTAAACCCCAGTGCCCACCTGCTCCTTTCAGTTCTGGTCTTAGGAACACAGCAAGAGGGAAGTTTATACACACAACAAAAAACCCACTAAATCATGGACAAGTTCTTTGTCTATGCAGAGGACAGGGCAGCAGAAACTACAAAGTCAAGGAGATGCCAAGAACGCTTGGGGTCTCTGAACAGTAAATGTCGCCTCCTCAGTGTCCCCAGCACTATTCTAGTGTCAGTGCCAACCCAGATGTGGAGGCAGATGTGGAGGCAGATGGCCAGCAGCACAGCATTGAGCATTGGCACTGAGGGGAAGGGAAGCACCAGGCAATGATTGACAGATTCTGGCTCATACATCAAACTTAATGCTACCTAGTGGAGAGTTCTGCATGGGTTGTAAAGTTCCTTTATAAAATGTTCTCTTTTAAAAGAGAGAGAGAGAGAGAGAGAGAGAGAGAGAGAGAGAGAGAGAGAGTGTGTGTGTGCATGCGAGGCTTTGTGGACCACACACAGCTGTCCTAACTATGCAGATGAAAAAGCAGCCCAAAGACAAGTGTGGCTGGGTTTCAACTAAAAAGCAGCTATAATGCCAGACAGTCACTGTGGCCCACACCTTTAATCCCAGAATTTGGGAGTCAGAGGCAGGTGGACCTCTGTGGGTAAGGCTAGCCTGGTCTACATAGTGAGTTATGGGACAGCCAGAGCTACATAGAGAAATCCTGTCTCAGAAACAACAATGAAGGAGGAGTGGCATTTACAGAAATGGAAGGTGGGCTAGCTTGGGCTTTCTGGCTATATTTACTATCCTGATCTACAATACCTCCTCCCACCTTTCCTTCTACCCTTTCTTTCTTGCCCTGCTCTCTTTTTTAGATAAGGTCACACAATATAACCCTGGCCCTGGAAATCAGTATGTAGACTAGGCTGACCTAGAACTAAGAGACCTGCCTGTTTCTGCTTCCTAAGTGTTGGGATTAAAGATTTGGGGTTTTTTGTTTTGTTTTGTTTGTTTGTTTTGAGCCAGAGTCCCATACAACTTAGAATGGGCTTTTAGATCCCAATGTACACAGGATGACCTTGAACTCCTGACCAGGAAGAGTTCTGCCTCCCAAGTGCTGGCATCACACCAGGGCATCCAACCAGCCTCAACACTTTTTTTCTTATTTGAAAAAAATAACATTAGGCTTTACACTTCCTCAAAGCTATGTACCCAGTAAACCAAAGGGCAGGAAAATTCAAGGTTCTCCAGATATTAACAATTCCCAAGGTCCTGGGAGGAACTGAAAACAAGGGAAAATGTTAACATTCCAGCCTGCACCACCAAGAAAGCACTGGTCTCTGGAAAACAAATGACTCAGAAACCATGATGGGTATGGAGACAGAAACATTCCCTTACATGCACTCGGAAGGCCATGCTGTGGCCCACCTCATAGGGGTCCTTCCAATCCCATGACACTTTGCAGGACCGGGGATCCAGGTAATTTCCCCGCACGTAGTCATAAATAGTCCGGTCCCCTCGGCGCTCACGGTCTTCATTCTGAAGGAAGCTGACTACACGTGCGGCAAGCTCAAAGAGGAACTTAATTGTGAAGAAAAATGCAACCACAGACACTATGATTCCACCTACATGAAAGAGAAACACAGAAACCACCTGCCAGTTACACATTACAGCTGCTACAGAATAGACTGTCCAGTTCACAAAGCTGGAAGGAAGGAAGGAAGGAAGGAAGGAAAGAAGGAAGGGAGGGAGGGAGGGAGGAAGGAAGGAAGGGAGGAAGGAAGGAAGGAAACACTGTAACAAGTAGAGAGAAGCCTCTAGACCTCAAGTGGGTAACTAATCTCAGGGCAACCCCACACTGCTGTTTTCTTTAAATGAAGTTATGCTGGGACATCGCCTCGCCAGTCCTAAACAAACCGTCTATAGCAGCATACCACCCAGGCAGAGCGGAGTGTGTGGAAGGAGACCACATGTTGGCCAAAACAGGAATGTATGTGCTCTCTTGCCTTTTACCCTGGTCTCTATCATGAAGCCCAGGCACGGCTCCTTCCCCAGTCCTGCTGTGCTGCCCTCACAGAATGGTCAACACAGTGTGCTCTTGCTTCTTTCCACTTGGAAGCCTTTTGTTTTCTCATCCACTTAGCAAAAGCCTTCCACAAGCCCCATTAGTTAGGTGTTCCTTCTCTTGGACCCTCTCAATCTTCTGTATCTACCAACTTCTTCCCTACCTCCCCTTCACATTGTGAACTCCTTACAGGCAGATTTTTGCCTTGACTTGGACTTTACAGTAAACAGTGTCTGCCACAGACTATAATTACTCAATAAATATTTCCCAAATGAAGGAACTCTGCCAACTGTGTGAGGGTACGTTCTGGCACAAGTCGGGGTATTTCTAGCTCCATTTTCAAGGAGAAGGTGAGATAAGGAGGCAAATGGGAACTTGACAACATTAACCAAAAGATAAAAAAATTCGACCACATACCAATAACGTAAAACATCAGGTCTCTTCAACACCAACAGACAGCCAAAGATCACAGCTGCAACTGCAAAAGAAAGTCTGTTCAGTGTCTTCCAACTCTCCTTAAAGCCACCTCAGGAGATAAAATAGAGCACATGTCAAAAGCTTACCAGCTCTAGTCTAGTGCCTTAACATCCCTGTTCTCTCTGCCAAGCTTGATAGGAGCCCTATGCCATGTGTCACACAAATAAAGCAAGACTGTGGCATTCTGCCTAAAGGTTTAAGATCTACTGACTGCTCTTAGAACGCCATAAGCAGCCACTTGCTTTAGTACTAAATACATATGAAATGATACAGCTTAAGACGCTGGGCTCCCTCTTCCATGAAGAATGCTACTAACGAGCACAAGGAAAGAGTGTTTCCCTCATGCTATCTGCCCTCTGAAAGCAAGCCAGCTAAGCAGAAAACACAGCTATATAAATTGAAGGTATTTTCTACAAGTAAATATGGTCATCATGCTAGCATTGTATAACAAAATGAACTCTGGGTCATCCCAATAATAAGCAGAGCATACAAAGGAGAAGTCATTCATGACATTACCAGATCAGACAAACTGATGGGCCCTAAGGAAGATGACTTCAACAGAAATATGAGTCAAGGGAAAAAAGGAACCTTCCATCCTAAGTGGTATCCACTAAGACCAGAGTCTGAAGGGAAATTTTCACTGTTACTCAGCTTGTTTCCCCACAGTGGATGTCAGCACCCAGAACTCAGAGACAAAACATCTAGAGATTTCTAGACTCCGACCTTGGAGAGCACAAAGCAATTTGAAAAGGGAAAAGGGGAACAGGCACCTGTGTGCTTTTTATATCTAGTTGTGCTTCAAGTTTTTAAGAGAGAGAGCGAACGAGAGATGTCACATGGCTTGAGGCAAGGACAGGAAAAGGCCAATCTGTCTCTGACAACTACAACCTTTTCCCCACCATAAGGCAGGAGGCAAATAGCAAAGCCAGAAGCAGAAAATGAGGGCCAGGGCTATAACTAAGCGTACGACCTCTGTGGGTGTGACAATTTTCACTGCTGTAACAAGTTAAGATTTAGTATTTTCATCTTAGCATGACTTTGGCATAACTCACCAGAGCAATGACAGCTCTAAACTCAGGGCCTGTAATAAATAGTAAAATATTGAAGCAAGGCAGAAAGGCACCTTGATCCTGGAGTTAGACTCAAAGGTTCAAATTCTGAGCCTGGCCAAGCCATCTAATTTCTCTATTCAGTGCCAGTTTTATTCTCTGTCAAATGGGGATGATACTCACGTGTATCTCATTTAGGTGTTATTAGGATTTAATGAGCTGACATGTTAGCCTAGAGCCACATCAGGGACAGTGAGTTCTTAGTCTTCCTGATGCTTACCTACAGAACCAGCATCATAACTCCTTTGCTTCAGAGCTGACAGAAAAGTCAGGGAACCTCTACTGACCCCAACGCTCTCCAGGAAGAAATGTATTAACAATAACAAAGAACATGATTTTTCACTGGATCAACAAATCTTACCCTTCAAGGGAATTCTTTGCACTATTCTAATGTAATGAGTGAAAAATCTTTATAAGAAGTTAAGAGCAAGCCATCCAACAAATACTAAGTGCTTAATGTGTCAGGTACTGAGGGAAGAGCACAGAGCACAACATCCGCTCACAACACCAGCACTAGTCACCTTTGCTTTCTTGAACCCTCCATCATTATTTTTACCTATTAGGTTGTTTCTTCACCAAATTATTAGCACTGGCTTTTACATCACCTAGACCTTTTCCAATAAGCCATTTCTATTACCTCTACCACAATCCTCTTCAGTACTTAAAACCCAGTACCAATGACTACTTTTTCCCAAATGACTCTCCTCTTCTTAGAACATATGAGTAAGGCATGCATGAGCTCTGTGACTTGCACACTCATTCGTCTGACCTTTCTAAACCATCCTGTCCCCTAACATCACAGCCCTAAAGCCTTCCTAAAACACTCACCCTGCTCCGAGTTCCCCAAGGTCACATTCTGAGTCTGGAATTCTGTCCATCTCCCTCCCTCTCCTTCCTCCTGGCACACAGCCTCTGTGATTGTCATGGGTTCTCTCTGCCCTGTCTATCCTGCTCCACCCTACACTACTCTCCTCAGCCACACCTCACGTACTCTTTCATCATTTCCCCTCAGATTCCTGTTACCACATCAGAAGCTTTATACTTGCATATACACCCCCATGTATATACACAGAATGCCCTGTCTCCATGCCCTTTCAAAAGCCATCCCCTGGTACAGTAAACCTAGTCAAAAGCTATGAACGAGGTCCAAGACCATAGCAGAAGAGCCACTGCTGTAGTTGAGCTAAATGGAAACGATGTCTATTAAACTGCCTTCTAGGGAATGCTTGTATTCACAGGGCACTGCTGTTGTCACTTGTGATCACTGGAGAACTTTCGACTGCCTGTGGATGGGGTAGCTGTATTCATGCCTAGTCAAATGATAAGAATAGTGACTTGAACACTCAAGAATAAATGAGACACCTGCATCACCCTATTCAGGGCTCAAGGAGCACTGCAGAAAAGAAGGCCACAGAACTTAAGCCAAAGATGGAGGGAAGTGGTAGGATACTGTTTGCCAGACATGGCATGGCTGCCACGCCTTTGAACTCACAAGAGCTATGCCTACCTGTACAAGAGCTGCACAAGATGGAGCCTGTTAACATCCTAGCATGGAAAAGGGAAGAACTCACGAGGTCCCACCCTTCCTGAGGATTTATGGGTAGTTAATGGACGATATTTGGGGAGATATTTTCTTCTGTGACACAGCCACTGGCAAAGTGCCTATGCTCCTGCAAACATAACTAAAATGTATTATATAATTATATTTAATTAATAAAAACTTTATAAAAAGTCATGCCCACTGACTACACATCCTCCCATTTTAGTTTCCCTTCATGGAATAACTCCTGACCTCAAGCTTTAGGGAAACCTAACCCCTTACTCCTTAAAATTTTTAATTTCCAATTTAGAAACTCTTTCTACTTCTGAATTTGTACAGAACTTTAAAATTTTTGTTTTATGGGATTTACATTCTTTTCTTGTTTTGTTTTTTCAAAAAAGATAATGACTATAAGACAAAAAAGTAATCTTAAAACTTCTAAGGGAGCCGAACACAGCACAAGAACCTGAGTTTGCGTCCCCAGAACCCAGGTAAAAAAGCCTGCAATCTCAGCCCTGTTGGGGACAAAAACAAGCAAATCTCTGAAGCTCACTGGCCAGTCAGCCTAACCAACTGGTAATAAGCTTCAGGTTGGGAGAGATTCCAGCTCAAAATATAGAGGTGAGAAGCCATCAGGGAAAGACACTTATCAACCTTGGGCCTTCAAACATGTGTGTGCAAGTCTTAGTTAGGGTTCCATTGCTGTGAAGAGACACTGTGACCAAGGCAACTCTTATAAGGGACATTTAATTTGGGCTGACTTACAGGTTTTGAGGTTTCAGTCCATTATCATCATGGTGGAAAGCATGGCAGCATCCAGGCAGGCATGGTGCTGGAGGAGCTGAGAGCTCCTGGCTCCCAAGTGGCTGGATCTCAAAGCCCACCCCCACAGTGACACACTTCCTCTAACAAGGCCACACCTACTCTAACAAGGCCACACCTCCTAATAGTGCCACTCCCTGGGACACGCATATTCAAACCACTACACTGCACATTTGCATCAGCATGCACATTCCATACACATCCACAACACATACAAGAAATATTTTACATCCTTATAAGCATCCAGCCTAATTGTAGATAGAAACTATAATAAATATGACTAAAGTATTGATTAAATAAGTATTGTCAACTGTCCTTTCCTTCATTCAGATGCCTAGGGTTTAAGAGTTTTACAGAGGGAACCTCTCTTTTAGATGAAGATTAGTAAGCTTAGTTTTTGATTGCTGTAGTCCTGGGATGGAAACCAAAGCCTTGTGCATTAATCAGAAGTCTACACTAAGCTACAATACTAACCCTAATACAGTTTTTGATTATATATTTTGAGACAGGATCTCTCTACATAGTCCTACCTGAACTGGAAACCACTGTCAAACAGACTAACCTCAAACTCAAGAGATTCACCTGCCTCTGCCACCTGAGTACTGGGATTAAAGGGCATGTGGCCACCCAAGGCCTAATACAAGGCTTTAAAACATTTACTTAATTACCAGTATATTCATTGAGCCAATATAGTCATTATGCTATTTAAGGCCCAAAATTATTAATTTACTTCAGTTTTATAAGTATATCAAATGGTCACAGGAGTTGTACAGTGCCCTCTACTTTCTGCTGTTCCCACTTTTATACAAACTACACTGGAACCTTTCCACTCAAATCTAAGCATAAAAAACATGGTAAACACACTACTCAACACAACTTACTTCCAAGTTAGCTGACATTCCTCTCTACAGTATCCTGGCCCTAATAAAGTCTCACTCTAAGCCTACCAGAAGTACCGATAAACTAGTAACTCATGGGTATGTACAACTGTAGCCAGTGGGCCACATGCAGCCTAAGATAACTCTGAACTTGGCCTAACACAAAGCCATTAACTTGCTTAAGCATTATGAGATTTTCTTTTTTCTTTACTGGTAACAATGCACAGTTCTAGAGTATGACCTCTGTAGATGACCAGGTTGCATCACAATATTCAAAGGTTGGACTTGTCTCGGTGAATGAGAGTTGCTCTAGCACTAAATACTTAAGCCAACCATTGCCCAATGAGCTTTACAAGTCTTACCCTAAGAACCTAATTGTGACCACAAGATAAGCACTATTATTCTCACTTCACAGGTGAAGCAAACAAAACAAACAAGCTCGGCCTAGAAAAGTTAACTTGCTGAGGCTCTCCTGTAAAAGTAATTCTTGGGGGTTTTCTCTGCCCCTTTTGTACCTGAATAACTGCCGGGCATTTCTATGCCTGCTCTAGTCCATTTAGCTCCGGGATAAAGACACAAAGACCTGGTATTTTTATTCTAATCTATTCTAACACAACTAACCTGCTACTACCCTGCCAAATGTCCCATTACTTGCCATCTGGTCTTGCCCTGGTTGGCTCTGGTCCATGTGTCCTGCTTTCTCCATGTGGTTTCTCCATACCTTCTCCTCCTCTCTCTCCTCTCCTTTGAAAGGGCCACCACACACTGGGTTGGTTGGTGGTCCTGCTCTATTCTCTTCTTTGCCCAGCTATTGGCTGAATCAGTTCTTTATTTAACCAATCAGGGGGTAAGACAGGGTGTGTTTACACAATACTGAGGCAGGAGATACATCATAAAAATTACCAAAGTCCAGACTGTTCTCAACTCTCTAATTCTATAGAAATCAGCATTTGATTAACACAAGAACAGTCTTTACCCAGTGTCCAAAAACATCACTGCCACAGTGGTTTAAGTAGAAAGTCCACATCTAACTGAAGTAATCAACTGTGAACCTGCAACTCTGAACCACGAAAAAGAAAGAAGTAACAGAAATAGCCAAGTATTTGGAGAAAAAGGATTTAAGAATACAAATAATTAAAAGAAAGAAGTCATCTTATCTAATTGTGAGGAATCTCACAGCAAAGCTAAAATTAGGACTAGAAATTTCTACAGCTTTTTTGTTATCTTTTGAAGTAAAAATAACGTATGGCAACACAAAGCAGAGCATGGTGCCAGCTATCTAGTCCAGAGACATCACTTGCTGACTGCAGGATCCCAGCTATCTAGTCCAGAGACAGCACTTGCTGACTGCGGGATCCCAGCTATCTAGTCCAGAGACAGCACTTGCTGACTGCGGGATCCCAGCTATCTAGTCCAGAGACAGCACTTGCTGACTGCAGGATCCTAGGCAAGTTGCTTAATGCTAGCACTTACTTTAGCTCACAGGACTTATAAAAAGGGAAGGAATGCTTGAAAAATACCTATCTTCAGGAAATGCCAAAATGATAACAGAGATACATATTTTAAAGTCTGCAACATCCAATACATCTTAGTCCCACTGCTGAATATCAGTTATAAAAACATCATTTTTCAAAAATAAAGAATTAGTTCAAAACTCTTCTGCTAGAGCACCTGAATCTCACTGCAGCCTGTGTTCCCCCTGTTCTCTTGCCAGAGAGAGTGAGGGTCTGATTACAGACCCACATTCTCCACCACAGTAGCTGAGTCCCAGCAGTCTATTAGCTTGGTGTAGAGATCACATTGTGCCCTGTCCTAAGTTACTCCATGTTGTATAAAAAAGTGACCCACCCTGAGAAACTCCAATTTTATCAGCAGCAACTGACTCCATTTTGAGGATGGAGGATCAAGGATGACTGCCTCTTGGTGGACAAGTGATCTGTCCACACCTCCCATGAGCATAGTCTAACACACAACTTTTTCCTCAATGTAGAAAGGGCCCTCTATGCATTGATCAAAGTAAGTTAGACTACAGGAGCATATGTGTGGATTTGAATCTTTTTAGGAAACACCAGACTGAGGAAAGGGTGTACCTCTCTCTCACCTTAACCACCCAGAGTGTGCGTGCCCATATGGTGTGTGTGGGAAGGGGGATAGGAAGGGGTGGTGGTAGTGGTGGTGGTGTGCGTGTTTCACAGTGGTTTCAGCTCAGCTCACTCTCTACTGTTGGCAAGGCTTAGTCAAACTGGCACCTGTCTTGCCATTTCTTCATCTCTCTCAGTCCATGCACCTTACTTCTGCAGCTCTACTAGACCGAAAACTGAGGCTAATCTCAGTTCTGATCCTGCAGACTGACTTTGGTGGTAGCAGTAGCAGTGTTCAGCAAGTTCACATTTTATTCCTATCAGCTGCCCAGGTTCTTTCTCCCAGGCCTCTCTGAAACACTCTGAATCAATTCAACCCATTTAACCCCTTTATAACCTTCAACTGGACGAAAATGTGTGTGCATGTGCATATAGTCAATATATTATATATACAATATGCAATATAGATATATTTATCTACCTATAAATACGGGTATAGTTATATCTATATAGATATACAGAAAGTTTACTCCATGATATATAATGTGTGAGCTAAGGGGAAATATTAAGATTAGAGTGAAAGAACCTGTGTTAGGCGAGTTAGGAAAATGGAAATACTTGGCAAATTGCTGCCAACAAAACCACTGTGAGTTTACTGATCTCCAATCAACAGACATTGTAGAAAGATTTGTGCCTATGTTTCTGACACAGTGCACTTCACCATACTTACCTTTAAGCGAGGGCCCATGTTCTAAGAACCAAGTTATTCACCAAAGCAGGCAACTCTCCGTTCCTTTCACTTGTCTAACTTGCACATTAAAAAGAAAGAAAGAAAAAAAAAAAGCCAAAAGTCACCAGAAAGGATCTGTCCATCAAATCTTCATTGAGGTTAAGTGTGTCCCAGGAAGTGAAGAGTCAAGTGTTTTTGCACTGAAGCCGTTGGATGCTGGGTGAAAAAATAGAACCCACGAATATGTCATCCCTGGGCTCCTCTAGTATAAGACGCAACCAACACTGAGAGAGGCATCTGCTCTGCTACACCAGGATCCTCCTAGGGAGACAAAATGGCAAGTACAGTAAGTGTTTGCTTCTGCAAGAGATTTAACACACACACCACCATCACCACCACCAAAACAAAAACAAAACCCACCCCAGCAGCAGAGGAGCTACACCATGCCATAAATACACTAAAATAATCAAGAGCTGGTAAATTCTGACCAAGCTTTCCAACACAAACTTCATAGTTCTGGAGCTAATCCACCAAGTCCACAAGGTCCCTTAGCAACCTCACTGCCGACAAGCATGTCTGTCCACAGAACCTCCAGTTCTTCAAATGCCCCTGTCCTTCAGCAGAGGTAAGCTAGGGTACAGATTTAGAAACTCACCACAGCCTCATGCCTCATTGCAGCTTAATGGGACAGGGACACAAGGCGTGGGAAGCATGTGAAGAAAATGGAGATGGAAGCAGGACAGAGGCAGCTTTCAGAGAACACACCATGGAGACAACTCAGGACTCAGCTGGAAAGGAGGACCAGCAGAGCTTTAAAGCCTATCTATGCGCCTAGGCAGCTCCCTCCTCTGCACTCGTGCACACAGTTCCAAGACATGGTAAAAGATGACAATATCACAGACATTTTTTTTAATTAATTAATTAATTTTATTTATATGGGTACACACCGGAAGAGGACATCGGATCCCATTACAGATGGTTGTGAGCCACCATGCAGTTGCTGGGAATTGAACTCAGAACCTCTGGAAAAGCAGGCAGTGCTCTTAACCGCTGAGCCCTCTCTCCAGTCCATCACTGACATTTATAAATCTGGCTGGTGTGGTAGTGTGTACCTGTGATCCCAGCACCTGGGCAGCTAATGCAGGATGATCATGAATGAGCTCAAGACCAAAAAGGGGAGCTACCAATTGTCAACTTCAAAATAAAGTTACCAAGTAAAGTCATTTCATAACTCTCATTCAGGGACCAAATATAGCAAGAAGGTTATGAGTGCACACACACAAAGAGCAACCATAAGGCAAAAGAAAAGAGGCTACGAACCAGTAAATGGGAAGAGACAGCCTCACCAATAGCACAGACTATTATCAGCCTTCAGAATTCCCAATGCAGATACAGTTCTCTTTCTTAGGGACAGATACAGAACTACTTATTCAGATTTTACAGTCCAGACATAAGGAGTAAGATACTTTCTCAGTTAACTCACAAAAGCAGCAGACAGTCTGGTCCCAGAGACCACATTTTTAATGACCACTCTCCTATCTTTCTGCTATGGAAAACCAAGAGAGAAAACACAAAATGCTAAGCAAGCCAGAATAGAAAGACTGGAGGCCAGCAGATCAAATAAGTTGGCAGACTTTTATAATTAAAAATGGGTAAGTATATGCAAGTATTTTAACACATGGTGATGGACTTGCCAAGTACATGAGCCAAAACACGGGTCAACCAGCAACTGGAACCAGTTTAAAGAATCTACAAACAAGGGAATAGTTATGTAAACTATTAAAGATCTCCATGATAGAATGTTATATGATAATTTAAAAATGAAACTTTCAAAGAACAAAAACACCAGATTGTGAAATGTTCACAAACAAAATATTGAATGAAAAGGCAAGCACAACATTGTTCATATAGTAAAAGCCCAATCTTAGAAACAGCATTATATAGTTATATAAAGACTTTAAAAGGGTGGTTGGAGATATTCCTCGGTGAGTAACAACAATTACTCTTCCCAGCACCCACATCAGGCAGTTCACAACCACCAGGAGATCTGATGTCTTTTGGCATCCATGGGTACACACACATACAAATGGCATATATACACATACACATTAATAAAAATATTAAATAAATCTCTAAAAAAATTAAAAATCAGAGGAAGAGGGCTGGAGAGATGCTCAGTAGTTAAGAGCACTGACTGCTGCTCTTCCTGAGGTCCTGAGTTCAATTCCCAGCAACCACATGGTGGCTCATGACCATCTATAATGGGATCTGATGCCCTCTTCTGGTGTCCAAATGTACATGCAGATAGAGCATTCATACATAAAATTAATAAATCTTTTTTAAAAAATCAGATAAAACCAAAAATGTTAATAGTGGACATCTCTTGGAATATATATATAATTGCAAATAATTTTTGCATCCTACCTATATTATTTTGTTTTGTTTGACATAAAAATGTTATGCTCAGCTGGCGTCAAACTCACTATGTAGCCAAGAGCAGTCTTGACCTGATGAATACAGCTATACATGGTTTATCAAATTCTTCTCTTTCTAAAAATATTTTAGAAAGAGAGAAAAGGGGGGATGGATATATGTGCCTGGGTGCAGATGCTTGTAGAGGCCAAAAGGGGATGTGGGATGCTGTGGAGATGGGGTTATAGGCAGTTGTGAGCTACCTGACATAGGTGCTGGAGACTAAACCTGGGTCCTCTAGAAAAGCAGTACACATTCTTTTTTTTTTTTTTTTTTTTTAGGAAGTCATTTTGTTTTATTTTACTATAAATCCTTATAATAAAATAGCAGTACACATTCTTAACCACTGAGCCATCTCTCCAGTCCCAGTTTTCCAAAGTCTTAATAAAACAAAGACAATAAAAAGTTCCTACTTCTGAAGAATATTTAATTTTGGGGAGACCTACTTTCTTTAAAAGAAGGGTAGAAAATAGGAAAATTATCTTTTGGGGTTTTCTATTTTCTCCTTTGGAGATAGGAACCTCAAACTCTCCATACAGTTCAAGGAAACTCAAGGATGACTTTGAACTCCCCTCCTGTCCCCACCTTGGTTTAATAACCAAGTAGCTCCTAATTCTAATATACTCTGTCCCTGCTATGAACATGCTTATCCCATGTTTCAGTACCTCTAGCGAGCTTCCAGACTCAACCTAAGCACTGCTGTTTCTAGCCCAGCTCCCAAGCTTCTCTATGGATTCTACCCATTTTAGGCAGAATCAATCATCTCCTCCTTTATGATACTCCTAAAGCAAAACTACCTATATTACAGCACATAT
Organism: Micromys minutus; assembly: GCF_963924665.1. NCBI lineage: Eukaryota > Metazoa > Chordata > Mammalia > Rodentia > Muridae > Micromys > Micromys minutus. The sequence continues at coordinate 228,977,734 of NC_137969.1, forward strand.
TAGTCTGCATTATAATTTGTTTACATAACACTGACACAGTAAAAGATGGCAGCTCTGAGGATTCTGAGCATGTCTAACCATTGTTAGTAATGTGCTCAGCCCTGGGCTCTTATCAGTTCCCCAAGTGGGTTCTACACTTAAATGTTTCAGGAGCACTGACTCAACTGTAGAGCAGGAAGCCCCAGTGCTCCCCATGTTCTAACAGGTTTACAGAGAATCCTTAATGCTGCTAGTATTAGAGACTATACTTTGAGGTACAAAAGACTTAATTCAGGTGTTAGTAAAATAATTTGTAGGTCAAATTATCTGTTTGGTCTTTTAAAAAAAAATACAAACAATAAAAATGGCCAAGCTCATTCATTCACATACCCAGTCTATATTCAGTTTTTGCACAAAGCAGAGCCAAGTAACTGCAGTAGAGATATATGTATATATTATCTGATGTGTTTGAGGCAAGACAGGACATCTCTACATAGCCAAGGCAGGACTTGAACTCACAGTCCTCTTGTCTCAGCTTCCAAAAAGCTGTGCTTATAACCCTGTGCTACTAGACTCAGCCCAAAGGTTATATTTTAAAGTTATGTGGCTGCCTTTTGTAAATATCAATACAATCCTATAAAAAATAACCAAAAAAGCATAAAATTATTTTCTTCCCATTCTACTATACCCCTTCTAGAAAAAAAAAAAAAGCTAGAAAACTCACAAAATTATGCAAAGCCTTCTCATTTCAGTTCTTTTTCCTCTTCTACCGTTGGGGAACAGGCTTTCAATATACAGGCTAGGATGAAACTCCCCACCCTCCTGTCTCTGCTTCCCAATTGCTGGGCTTACAAGTGTGTATAATCATTCCTGGCTCTTATTTTAGCTCTTATGTAAAAGCCTCATGTCTGTATTCATAAAACAACTAAGAATTTTATTTAATCATTTACAAAGGCTAAGCAAGAGAACTTTTGTTACACAATGTATCTGAAGGAAAAGATACATTATTGTTCCAAAAATTATTTTAATACATACTAATGACTCAGTTCATTTTCAAAATGCTATTCAAATATTTTAAAGATTTATTTAATTTATGTGTATGAGGGTTTGCCTACATGTATGTATGTATATGTGCACCTCATGTGTGCTTGGGGGAGATCAGAAGAGGGCATTGGATCCCCTGAGACTGAAATTATGAATGATTGTAAACCATCAGCTGGGTGCTGGGACCCAAGTCCAGGTCCTCTACAAGAGCAGCAAATACTCCTAACCACCTAGCCTTCTTTCCAACCCTTGACATGCTATTCTAAGAAGCTAAGAAAACACCCATGTGAAAGTCGACTTCAGGTGCATTTAGAGGTGGTGACAGCATGCAAGAATTCTGTTGTCGCCTACTGGTTTCCACAAAACAAGGCAGAATTTAAGAAAAAAAATGTAATTTTCCAATGTATTCTCCAATGCTTAAAAGAAAAATCATTCGGCTGAGACAAGGTCCACAGGGTAGAGTGGTCTAACTAAGAAGAGTCCCACAAATAAAGTATCCTATCATGTTTTGAACTGCTAGTTTATAATTATACTGTCTTAATTTTACTCTTGGATTTTTTCCCCATCCCAAACTACACCATAAAGAGCTGCCTTCCCCCATCAAGTCATCAGTCAGCCTCGTTGGTCCTTTAAGCATCCCTGGGGGTCTCCTGTGAACTCTCTCCAACTGGTCTCCAGCACTCATGTAATGAGGTGCCTCCAACTGACTGCAGCCTTCCAGGAACAACCCAGTCAATCAGAACGAGATGAGCTCACCCTCCTCTGTCCCATGACATAATACTTTTGAGTGGGCAATTCCCCAAATCACAGAAAGCTGGTGAGCTGCTGGACTAGACTACAACCCCATTCCTTGCCTGTCAGACCTGGGCACTGGGCATGCAGAAGACACCAAAAGCTAGAAAACAGATGATATATGTTCTTGCAATATCTCTCTTACCAGAGGAAGTGAACAGAGAGAAAAAAATATTTAAGTTAAATATGCGGAAAGAACACAAAGTTCCATGAGTTTCTAAAGCTAAAACATGGGCATATTCAAATAGTCGTACATATTTTATACTTAGGACCAAAAGGCTCCTTGGTTCTCCGAGGCCAGCTTCTGTCCTCTGCCAAGGCCCTTAAAGCTCTTGTGCATAAGAGTCTGAAGAACACACACCTCTTCTGAACTCTGTTACTACCCACTACCACCCATCACACACTTAAAACATCAATTTGCTGCCCCCATCCCTAGAGAGCTATATTTTCCCTTTGGTTAGAATTTTCTAAAACTACAGACAGTTCAACATGTAACTTACCAACAAGCACCACCTGCGGTCACTCGGCACACTTACTCTTCATTATACATTTCTTGAGCATCTGGCCTGACTACCTGCTAAAAGCTGAAGTCCTGAGGCACAGCAATAAGTAAAACAGGACTTTCCCTCTTTGTTTCCTTTTTCTTTTGCCTTTTAGTATTGGGAGTCAAGCTCAGTCCTATCATAGAATCACCTCCCTGCATGTAACACAAGGTCCTATCATAGAGCTAATCTGGATGCTACACATGGACCTATCATAGAGCTACCTCCCTGCCCTTGCTTTTTTCTTTTTTGAAAGTGCCTTAACCATGAACTTAGACTGGCCTAAAACATGCTATGTTGCCCAAGACACAATACTTTCCTTTTTTTAAAATTAAGTTATCTGACAAGTTTATAAATACATATAATGTATTTTGGTCATTTTCACCTCTACTATCCTCTCTCATTTCCCTCCCACTCCTGCTGAATCTCCACTTCTTCCTAACAAGTAAGCCCTTTTCCCATGTCATGTCTTTCTGTGGTTTTTGACTTCTGTGATCGACTGAGTTTAGTTATGGTTGCTCACATGAGAACACTTAGGGGGCTATCCACTGTACTGTTGGCAGGTTCCCAGTGGCCATTCCCATGAAGAAAATGACTCCCCTTGGACAACAGCTATTAACTACCAATGTTTCATCAGGAAAGGGTAGGAAGACAGTTAACCTTGATTCACTTGATTCAATATGGAAAGTGAACAATTAAATGTACTAAGTGCAGTGACAGAGAAGTGTGAAGGACAAGGCAGATAAGAGGTAACCTTGCCTTGTGAGACAGAAGTCTTCACAATTGAGGCAATAAGGCCAACTGACTAAAATCAAGGTCAAGGGCTTATGGTCAAGACTGCACGTTGCTGTGGAGAGAAGATCTGAGTTTGGTTCTCAGTTTACACCCTTCTATAGCTCCAGTTCCAGACGCTCTGACTCCCTTCTCTGGCCTTTTTCAATGAAAATGCATTTTCAAAGACATTTCCCTTCCAGATACACAAATAAGTAAAGAAAAAGTAATTATTAAACATAATTTTAAAATGCTTTTTGAAGAATGAGTGAATACTTGCTAAGGTAAGTGGGGGAGTCTGATATACTAGAGACAGAAAAAAACACCAAGCCAAAAAGGGGAGTGATGACAAATTTCAGCATCATAAAAACAAAGTATTTAGAAAGACCACTAGGGACAGGGTTACTGCTTCTAAGTACAGTCTCAGGAATGGAGAAGAACATGAATTTGGTCTTGGACTAGTCACTTAGCTTTTCTCAGTTGTAAAGTGGAGATATGTTGAAAAAAGAAATCCAGCTGCTCTAGAAGAGCCAGTCCTGAACTACAGGGAAGGAAAGCTGAAAATGAAAATCCTAGACCAAGGTGGTCTTGTTCTAAAGGTCACTGCATTGCCAAAATATGACTGTGGCCAGTGTCTGCCCACGGCAGCTCCAGTAAGTGAGGAGGGTGGTTATACTCTCCCCCGAGAGATTAACTAGTTTTCTAGAGAGATCCCATGTGGAAACAATCATAGCAACCAACCAAAATACTGATGCTTTGAGACTCTCTCAAGGATGATGATAGTAACAAGAGTCTACTTTACTGAGATTTACTGTGGGCCATGTACTGTATTAAGTCTTTCGTCTGCATTACATCATTCAACCCTCACATCAACCACAAGTCACACACATCTAACATATGAGGAAACAGGTATAGAGAGCTGAAATACATTGAGATAAAGCCACCCATTTGATAGCTGAGCCAGATTTGATTTAAGAGCCTATGGTATTAACCAGGGATTCTGATTTAATAAAAGAACCCTTCCTCCCTGACCAGTAAGAGTAGTAGTTGGGAGAGAGCTCAAATTATATATTTAATTTGAAAATTTTAAAAACTATTACTTAATTTTAGACTTTAAGCAGCAAAAAAAAAATGTTTTTAAAGTTATTTTTCTTTAACCAAATGAGAAAGAGGACAACAGATTTTAAGAGAAATAACTCTAGGGGTACAAGAATGAAAAAGACAGATTCCTGACTGAGAGGCAAGATCAGAGCAGCCATGGTGCTGATGCTGGCAGTCCCATCACTTGGGAGGCTGAAGTGGGTGGGCTCAACTCTGAGGTCACTCTGAGCTATGGAGTAAGATCCTGTACTTCACAGAGCCCCCAAGAAGCAAACCGAGCCTGATGGCAGGAGGCAGACACAAAACAATCAAAAGTCAAGGCTTCAAGAAGAGCCTGCATTTGTAGAATCGTTTTAAATAAAAAGTTTTTTTTTTTTTAAAGTGGGGTGGTGGCTGTAGATACACTTCAGTGGCTGAGCCCGTATTTCACACGCATGAGATTCTGGACTCAATTCCCAATAACACACCCCACCCCCCAAAAAAAAAATCTTAAAGGAGACAAAAGTGAAAGAGGAGGAGGAGAAATAGTTAAAGAAATAGATTGTAGTCATGAAATGGAGGAAAGAGAGGCTGGATATTCTTTGTGTTCCTGGAAGTAACCTGTGAGATGAGAAAGAAACAAGCTAAGCATCAATGCAGATTTTCTGACCTTGGGCGCCTAGGCAGAGTGTGAAGGACAAAAGGAAGGAGAGTTGGCAAGTTCAGAAGAGCGTGTTAAGCCTGTGTTCTTATAGGATACCCAGGTAGACAAGTCGACAAGACAAATGGAAACAAACACATCCGCAAGTATAGATCCAGGTGGCAGCCTGAGACCTGAGAAATGGGAAAGACCACATGGAAAGCAGGCAGACACAGAGACGGGCTAAGTGAATCTAACCCAAAGGCAGAGGGCTGAAAGAAAAACAATATGAATAAACAAACAAACAAACAAACACAGGGAAGCACTGAAGAGCTTCCTGTCACATGGTTATACATTCCAAACTACAAACTGTGAGCCAGTAGAACTCAAAATCTTAGGAAAAACCACTTGGGAGAGAATTACAGCACTAATTTTGGGGAGAGTCTATAGGGAAGGAGAAAGCAGGCAATGGTGACACAGACTTGCAGTTCCAGCTACTGTGGGGGCTAAGCTGAAAGGTCATTTAAGACTAGGAACCTAGGCTAGAGAGATGGCCCAGAGGTTAAGAGCACTGTCTGCTCTTCCAGAGGTCCTGAGTTCAATTCCCAGCAACCACATCATGGCTCAAAACCATCTGTGATGAGATCTGGTGCCCTCTTCTGGCCTGCAGGCATACATGCAGGCAGAATGCTGTATACATAATAAAGAAATCTTTAAAAAAAAATTAAAGGCTGGGAATCTGAAGTCACTCTTGACTACAGGGACCCTATCTCAAAAAGAAGATGCAATGGAGGGTGGGTGCTGGAGAGATGACTCAGAGGTGAGCACTGGCTGCTCTTACAGAGGACCTGGGTTCAGTTCCCAGCAACCATGTGGTGGTTCACAACTAGTTTCACTATGTAGCACTGGCTGGCTTCTAACACACAAAGATATGCTTGCTTCTGTCTTCCAAGTGCTGGAATTAAAGGCTTGTGCTATCAAATCTAACTTAATTTGCATTTTTGGAGAGCTAAGAGTTCTGAGCATCTTTTCAGGTATGTATTAGCTATTATATAGCTTCTTTGATAAATGCCTATTCAAATACTTTATCTTCTTACTACTGAGCTCTAGTTCTTTATAGACTCTACATGTAAGTCCTTGGCTTGCCCTTTGCTTTCTTTCTTTTTTATTAACTTGTGTGAATATTTGTGTGTGTGCCGTGTGTGATACCTGTAAAAGCCAGAAGAAAGTGTCAGATTCCAAAGACCTGGAGCTCCCAGCTATTGGGAGCTACTCAACATGGGTGCTAGGAACTGAACTCAGGTCCTCTGGAAAAGTAGTAAGTGCTCATAACTGCAGAGCCATCTCTCTCGCTCTCCTTTTCAATTCTGAAACTTACCTTTTCTTTTACACTTTATGTTTATTTTTAAATTGTGTGTGTGTGTGTGTGTGTGTGTGTGTATGTGTGTGTGCGTGCGCGCGCGTGTGTATGTGTATAGCACCTAAGCCAGAATTCATCAGGTCCCCTGCTGTGACCATTACAGGCATGAACTGCCTGACAGGTGATGGGACCTGAACTGAAGAATAGTAAGTGCTCTTAACCACTGAGCCATTTCTTCAGCTGTTTCCTGTGTTCTGCATTTTAAAAGATTTTGCCTAACTCAAGATCACAAAGACTTTTTCCTACTTTCTTCTAAAGTTTGTCTAAAAGTTTTATAAGAAAAAAAAAATCTCTTGTCAAAAATCTTAGCAAGATTTTATTAAAACCCTGCACTCCATTTATCTAATAATTACTCGGTTTATTATCTCTTTGTTTCTCTCAGAGTCACCTCCCACACTACCAAGAACTACTGAAACAAGAGTCTATTTCTGAATCTGGGAAGACTTTGATCTTTTAGAAGATTCCCCCATCCACCCAGGAATCGGCATACCTAAATTTAGCCACATTTTAGCCCCTGTTCTGTCTTTAGATTAGCTCCAAATCTCTGCAGCTCTGAATCTGCCTCTGTAGACAAATTCTAGAACCCAGAACACATTCCTTGAAACACAGGCAGAAACAATGAGCCACATACCATTCTGGTTCGAAGATTCCAGATCATTCTCTCTAGTTCAAGTGTCACTCCTGCCTATGGAAAACTGGAGTAAGACATATTCCTCACTAATCAAATAAAAAGTTAGCTTTATAAAGGGTAAAGTGATCAGAACCAAAGTAACTCAACATTTCTTAATTCTCTTTAGATTCTCTTTGCACCATTCTCTTTAAAACAAGACTGAGTTTCTCAAAATCAAAACCAAGTAAGAAGCAGAGATACAAAAAGAGAGTTCAGCATTCCACTTCTGTCTGGACCAGTTTGCTAATCTGAGCCCTGTGCAGACACAGTAGGACATCACAGACATGGCCCATAAGGAGAGGTCTGAAAATCTAACTGCTTGCGCTGCATGTGGTGTGTATGTTTGTTTATGTGTGCCTATGGAGGCCAGAGGTCACACGTCAGGTTTCCTTGGTCTCTGCCTATCTTTGTTTTTTCCAGATAACTTCTCTCACCAGACCTGAAACTCAGTGCTTCTGTTAGACTGGCTGCTGGCCATCATGGCTCCAAACCCAGTCTCTACCTCCTTGGAGCTGGAATCACAGTGTTGCTACATCCAGCTTTTTACTCAGACACTGAGGAACTGGACTCAGGTCCTAAAAACTTTACCAGCTGAGCCTCTGCCCAGCTGCCCTGTTTGATTTTTTTTTATTTTTAGAAGAAAGTCCTGTGTAGTTAAGGCAGCAGCCTTTATCTCCTCATTCTCCTGCATCTACCACCCAAGGGATGACATTACAGACACCATGCCATCATGCTTGGCTGAAAATACCACTTTTTAATTTCAGCAAATGTTACAACAGCAGTATTTAACCTGCAGCAATTAAAACATACAGTTTTCTAAACTAATAGGGGCTTTTGGCTCTACTTGGTAGCACTTTTTATTAGGCCTGGGCATACAGCTTAGTGGTAGAATGGTTGTCTTAGTATGTGTGAGACCCCAAGGTGACTCTCCAGTACCCAGTATGGAAACAGAGATACAACTCTGCTGTGGACCTGGCCTGACACCCTTCATCACTAACCCTGTCGCTGTCAAGGCAACTTCACCAGCCACTGACACCTGTCAGGACAGGGCTACACATCAAAGACAGAAATGGTATGCCATCCTTAATACCAAGAAAGCACTGCCCAAGCAGTGTTTCCCCAAGCACAAAATGACACTATCTAATGCTGCTTCACGGGGAATTCCGATGAACAGATTCTCTCCTTAAGTCCTCATTTGCCATACAGCAAGTGAACTTCTGTTCCATGGAAGATGAGGAAGAAACCGTATTGCAGAAACCATCTATGTGTGTGGCAAAAATCCTAACAGTGATGGGGAAGTGAATAGAGTTCAGGAAATACTGGCCCTAGAAGATATGTTGAAAGACAATAAAACCTCTCTTTTGAACTTTAGAGACAGCTGACAAGGTGCTTAAAGCTTTACATATGGGGCTGAAGAGAGGGCTCAGTGGTTAAGCCAAGTACTACTCAAGCTGAGGACCTGAGTTTAGTTCCTAGCACCCACGCCAGGTGGCTCACTACTACCTCCTGTAAAACTAGCTCGAGGGGATCTGATGCCCTTTTCTGGTTTCTGTGGGCAATGGTGTTCACATATATCTTCATATTGACACACATGTACATATATAATTTAAATAATATTCACACATCTTCCCAAACTCTCTCATTCATCTTAGCTGGGTGAGTTCTGACCCACTTGTTCCTTCTATCTGTTAGGGATTTTATTTGTTTGGTCTTTTTGAGATACTGTCTCACTCCGTAACACACACTGCTTCTAACTCCTAATCCTCATTTTGGCATTTACTGAGATTAAAGACACAAGCCGCCGCACCTACTGTCTGAATTGATTCTCTTGGCTTCTTCGTCTCTTATTTTTTAAAGCTGCTTCTTTATATATTCAATCCAGAACGTTTGCTGGGCCACTTTCTGGAGCCCTGTCTAGCTCAGAAAGATTAAGGGTTTCCAAAAATTTTAGAGTGGACAATATGTCTAAATCAACAACAATTTTTAGTATTTTTAAAGGAAAAATAAATTATTAGTTCAATTTATTACTTCCTCTTACTCTGATTTTTTTCTTGTCTATAAAATGAGCTCTTCCGAGTTGATCGGCAGAGTGAGGACAGGCCCCCATGTCCCCTCCCACAGCAGCTTTTATGCTCAGGTAACCCTGGACTACTGAAGCTTGGCTGCAGCAGGAATATTTCAAAAGGAATTCTCTGAACCTGACAAGCCGTCTCCCTCAATAAGTCTAGGAAGTTGTTATTTTATTAACCGTGCATGAAATGGCAGGCCAATGGCCAGATATACAGCCCAGTGGGGTAGAATTTTGCAACTGTCAAACACACACACACACACACACACACACACACACACACACACACACACACAAAGAGCTAAAATTCCTGCCTCTGTTATGATCCATTACTTTCAAGTTACTTTTAAAAGTAACTTTAAATGTTTACTTGCTTGTTACTATTATCGGCTTATGGACATAGGCACGCATGGGCCATGGCTTGTATAGAGGTCAGAGGACCGTTTCCAGGAGTTGTTTCTCCCTCTCCAATATGGGTTCCAGAGATCAAATCCAAGTTGTTAGGCTTATGTGGCAAGTACTTTCAACCGGATGCACCATACTGCTGGCCCTCCCATCTTTTATTTTATTTTATTTTATTTTATTTTATTTTATTTTATTTTATTTTATGTGTGTGATGTTTTGCCTGCATGGATATGTATGCCCTTCCTGTAATCATAGTGCTCTTGAAGGCCAGCAGCAGGTACTGAATCTTCTGGAACTGGCAGTTGTGAGCTGTCATGTGGATCTGGAAATAGAACTTGGATCCTCTAACCCAACAGCAAGCACTTGTAACCACTGAGCCATCTATCCAGACCTCTCCAATCTTAGTTTTTAGGGGGAAAAAATTATATAACTGAAGGAAGAACAATTTTTTTTCTGTTTGTTTGGTTATTCTATGGGAAGGAGGGAGGCAGAGTTTATGTAGCCCAGGTTAGCCTTAAGCTTGTTATGTAGCTGAGGATGACCTTACTCCTACTCCTCTGTTCCAATCTCCCAAATTCAGGGATTACAGCCATTTGCCATCACTCCCAACTTAATATAAAGAGAAGCTCGACACTTACACATTCAAAACAAATTCCTGACAATTTTGAAGCTATAGAGAACAAGTTCTAAGCTACAAGAGCTTCACATGAGACTATATTTTTTTTAAAAAATTACACAGTTTGACTGCAACGTGAAATTCTGGATTGTGTTCTGCATAGAAAAGGGTGAGTTGAAATTCTTATGATATCCAAAAGTCTGTAGTTTAGTTTAAAAAAAAAAAAGTCTACCAGTTCTTAGATGTGACAGATGTACCATGGTTATGTAAGAAGTTAACATTAGAAAATGCTGGGTGAAAGCAGATAGGAAAGCTGTATTTCACTTCCCTAAGCACTTATAATTAATAGTTAATACTATTATCATATTACAAAAATGTATGTTGCTTATTATTAAATTAACATTATCTGATCACTGGCCAGAACACAAAATGTAATGAATATTAGCATTTAACACTAATACCAAACTGAACCTAAACAAATACATTAGCTATAAGCATGTACACATATGAACACAGACATACATGTACACACACCCTAAAGCATACACATATATGAACACAAACACTCACATCTCACATGTACACACACAGGACAACATAAGAAAAAGATGAAGGTTAAGCATTTAATAATCCTTCAAAAAATGTCTCCAAAAAACAGTAACTGAAATTTAAACCTAAGATAATTAATGGCTAGAGTCATTCCAAAGCTACAATGAGGAACTCTGGATGTCATTCACTTGGTAGAGTCGATACCCAACATGAGGTTTGATCCTCAGCAATGCCCAAACTGGGTGTGCTAGTTCACACATGTGTTCTTAGCACTCAGGAGGTTGAAGTAGTAGGATCAAGAAGTTCTAGGTAGCTGGGCATTATAGAGCACACCTTTAAACCCAGCACTTGAGAGGCAGAGGCAGGCAGAATCTCTGGAAGTTCCAGGCCAATCTAGTCTACATAGGGAGTTCCAAAACAGCCAGGGCTATACGGAGAAACCCTGTCTCAAAACATACAAAAAAATGAAGTTCTAGGTTATCCTCAGTTGTTCAAGGCCAGCCTGTGATATACTAGACCTTGTCTGTAAAAAAATTTAAAACAGGTAAGATAATATACTATAGAACTTACTAATGTTACAAAATCTTAACTGTTGTAGGGTATGTTAAGCAACCATACTCTAGCCAGGACCCTTGCAGAAGGCTGAGCATGTGCAATAATTTCTCCAAAGTATGTGAATTTATATAATCACTTGGCACTGTATTTAACTATTTACAAGTTATTCTTCAACAGAGGCTTAGTTGTTTGTTTATTTTTTAACAGTAACTAGCATGCTGTCTGGGACAGAATGGCCTCTCAATAAATGCCTTATGACTAAATATGTGATGTACCTCTGAAGTGTCAAGTGACCAATCCAACAGGAGAACATAAGGCACACTATATTATCACATTTCAAAGATCTTTTTTTTTTCTTTTATGTATATGGGTTCTCTCTCTCTCTCTCTCTCTCTCTCTCTCTCTCTCTCTCTCTCTCTCTGTGTGTGTGTGTGTGTGTGTGTGTGTGTGTGTGTTTGGTTTCTTGTGAAGGTTAGAAGAAGGTGTCAAATCCCCTGGAGCTAGGCTTATGGGCAGTTGTGAGCTGTCAGATGTGGGTGCTGAGAATCAAATCTTGTGTCACCGAACCCAGTGCTTTTAACCATCAAGTCATCTCCCTAGTCATGCTACATCATTTAAAGTCATCTGGGTTAAATTAAAAAGTAATTAACAGCAATAAATGTTTGTTGGTGAAACAACAAACATGACCGATGATAAATGTAAAAATGTAGTTTGAAACTAGAAATAATATCTCTAAATGAACTTTAAATACAATGTTCTCTAGGGGTTCTCCCACTAGCCATAACTGTTATTTCAAATGTATTTAGACCATTTAATAAGGATAACAAAGTCCAAGGCCAGTAAGTATTCAAAATGTGGACTCAGGGCGCCAGAGACTCTTTTTCTTCAGGACTACAGAAAATACACAATGATCCTCTGAACCACTAAGAAGGACTAAAATAATCTTTTTTCTCACAAGTGTGTAGTCAAAAGGAATTACTTTCCGCATCCATCCAACACTGTCAAAACCACTCTACTTCCTGTCCCTATCAAAGGATGGCATATAATGGTTGAGTGCTTTAATTGTAGACTTTAAGACTCCCTGATTATCCCTTTCCCCTGGCTGGCAGTGCGGAGGCTGCACGAGTTACTGTAAAAGTTACTGTAAAAAAAGATGTTAACCAGCAGGAGTTCATCAGAGCTCAGCAGGAGTTCGTCAGAGCTCTGGCAGCCTTCCTCAAAAAGTCCGGGAATCTGAAAGTCCCAGAATGGGTGGACAAGGTCAAGCTGGCCAAGCATAAAGAGCTTGCCCCGTATGATGAGAACTGGGTCTACACACGAGCTGCATCTGTACCTCTGCGGTGGTGCAGGGGTTGGTTCCATGACCAAGATCTACGGAGGACGGCAGAGAAACGGTGTCAGGCCCAGCCACTTCAGCAGAGGCTCCAAGAGTGTGGTCTGCCTGGTCCTCCAAGCCCTGGAGAAGCTGAAAATGGTGGGAAAGGACCAAGATGGGAGCCGCAAGCTAACACCTCAGGGGCAGAGAGATCTGGACAGGATCGCTGGACAGGTGGCAGCTGCCAACAAGAAGCCTTAGAACATAGGATGCTGGGTTTAATACATTGCCTCACTTAGAAAGAAAAAAAAATCCCAGATTATGACAAAATTACAATGCAGCAAAAAGACTTTGTTAACTATGTTCTCAACCCCCACAGTGTTCCTGCACTGATTCAGCTCCTTAA